>NC_134596.1:21201666-21893333 GCF_037038515.1 Microtus pennsylvanicus
CAAAGTCAATACTTTGACTTCTTTTCCTGTTCACATTTTTAAAATTTTGTTTCTTTTCAGACTTCAAGCACTATATTGAATAGAAATGAGCTAGTGGGCATCGTTTTCTCTTTCCGTTTTTTTTTTTTTGGTGGAAATTCTTTGCATTTTTTCATTTAGTATATAATATTGGTTATTGGCCTAATTTATTCCTAGTCTCTCCATGACTTTTATCTTAAGGGGATGTTGAGTTTTTATTAAAGGCCCTTTCTGCATATATTGAAATAATCATCTGATTTCTTTCTAAGTTAATTTACATGATGGATTCCGTTTATTGATTTATATATGTTGAACCTTCCCTGCATCTCTGTAATGGAACCAATTTGATCAATATTAATGATCTTTCTCATGTGATCTTGAATTTAGTTTGACAGAATTTTATTGAGAAATTCTGTATCTTGTTCATTAGGGATGTAAGTCTGTAATTTTCTTTTCTTTTTTGTAAAAATGTACCTTTAACTGGTTCTGCTATCAATATAATACTGCTTAGCTTAAAGGCATTGAAATACCACCTTCTTTTCTAGCTCAGAGAATAAGTTGTGTTGGTGTTAATTCATCTTCAAAGTTTTACTAAAATTCTGTAATTAATCCATCTGATTATAGACTTTTAATACTTAGGACACTCTTCCTTACTTCTTCAATCTTGTCATTCTTTTAATGTTTACATCATTGTTTTTCTTCTTGTTTTAGCTTTGGAATGTCATATGTATCTATAAATTTAACCTTTCTTCGTGATTTTTCCAATTTAGTGGAGTAGTATTTTTTTTAAAGTATGTTCTTAGGATTTTCTTCTTTGTATTTTTGTTAACATAATTTCTTTATTGATTCTTTGGAAATCTCATATCATGCATCCCAATTCCACTCATTTCCTGGTCCCTCCACATCTACACTTCACCCTTGCAGCACCACATGCCCAAAGAAAAAAGAATTTAAAAAAAAAACCAACCAAACAAACAAAAACCCATTTTGCGTCTCTATCTTTCCCACTTTCCCAACACCTCTTCATCCATCCTAGTGACACTGGCAGCCATGGTGTGACACACATTATACCCCTTTGTCCTATCAGCTTTACTTGCTTATGCTCACTGTATTGAGTCATTGGTCTGGCTCAACGCCCCTGGTTTCTGGTACATCATCATCACTGGACCCGCCCTGAAATGCCTCTCAGATATCCTGCTGCTGCCCCAAGTCATGGGGATTCTGCAGTTACCTTTGGGCAGGCCAGGCTGCACATGCTCAGTAGGTCTTAAATGGGGTAGACATTAGTGTGGGCCAACCCAAGGCCCTGGATGTGCACTTGGGTGGCAGTTAAGCTGGTCAGACTTGGCTGCTGGTTCGCTCTGGTAAGGCACGGGGAAGAGCCAGCTCTTCTACACCACCCACACCATCAAGGAAAGTTCTACCACATCTTTGGCGAGGGGTGGGGCCATCTCTCCCAAATGCAGGGGCCAGCTCTCCTGTGAGGGTTGGGACAGTTCTCTCGTTGCAGTGTCCAGCAATGGTCAGAACAAGGTTTTCCAGGGCCAGCAAAGGGCAAGTCCTGTACTTGGAATTGCATCTGCTACTAACAGAGGTTCTATAGAAAGCACAGCTTCCTGCCATTAGAATGATTTCCCCAATATCCAGGGAAAGATGCTTCTTCCTTGTAATATGCAGCGCAGTCATATAAATCCTGCAGTCAAAATACTTTAAAATGTACACAGCAAAAACGTAGTTAAGGCATTAGACTCCTCTCAACAGTGCTTTATTCTTAAACGTGTCCGAACTGTCTGTCTAATTTTTTTTATTCATATCTTGAGATTACTTTTCTCCCTCCCTATTCATCAGGGTTCTGACTGGAGTCGGTCGCTTTGCTGAAAACAAACCAGGGTCGTCAGAAAGAAGCAGATGCCCGAAGGAAGTGGCTTTCAGAACCACTATCTGCTATTATCTCTTCTCTTCCGCTTTCATTCTTAACTTTCCTCCAGCAAATTTTTCTACATTATCAGTTAAAAAAATGTTAAGAAATATTCTTTCTCCTCTGTGGTGGCCTTAACTAGTGAAGTTTTCCACAGTGGTAGGAAAGATGTGTTTATGAAGAGTTCTGGGTTGACCAGCATGGTGTCTGTCAGTCATATGTGGCTGCTGCATGCCTGAACTAACATGAAGAATTAACTTTATAATAATAATAGTTTGTATAGCTTTAATTACATTCAAATAGTGACTATTGCACACTAAAAGAATTGTCTAGTTAGAAATAAAAGCCATCATGTGTGCTTTTGGGGTTTTTCGATGCTACATTGAAATTCATACACATATATCTCATATATATATATACATATATAATGAATTTTATTAAATTCTGGTGCTACAAAAATGAATTTAGAATCAATACATTTATAGTAAGATATCTTGAGTATTTTATGCTTTTAGTGCCTCTCCTGTGTAATAGTCATATTTCCAGTGCACAGGAGAGCACAGGCAAGTGGAAATATCATCTGATACAAGAGCTATCTCATTAAAATACATACTTGCTAATAATACGATCTTTCTGGCTTATCAATAAATATTTGGTGTACAAATATTCTTAATAATATGCTTGTATTTACTTTCAATCAGAATGATCAATTCTTACCTGTATTTACAGTTATGTCCAGTTAGAGAAATATATTACTTTTCCATTTTGAGTTAAATTTATTTTGTCTTTACAAACCCTTGAACAATGTTGTTGAATTTAATGCTGAGATCAAGAATCAGCTGTTTCTGGAAAGTGTGCAAGAGTAAATATTTTAAGCTTGGAAGGTTATATAACTACTGTAGCTTTCATGGAAACCAGTAATAGACAATGTGGAAATAAACAGATATAGCTTATTATAATAAAACTTCAAATTCAAGGCCACCTTTGGCAGCTGAGTGAGTTCTGAAGTCATACCTCAAAATTTAAAGTTAAAAACAAGCAAAAGCTTGGGATTGGTGATCTAGATTAGCTGTGGAAACTCTGTTTAGAATTTTGAAGGCTTCAGGTGGATCTCCAGAACAAAATGAGAGGGAAGAGCCAGAGAGAGCTTGTGAGAGAATGTGAGAGAAAGAGAGAGAGAAAGAGAGAGAGAGAGAGAGAGAGAGAGAGAGAGAGAGAGAGAGAGAGAGAGGAGAGAGAAAGAAAACAAACATGCAAGAGAGAGAGAGAGATAAATAATGTAATATAATGATACACAGGTTCAAAAAAATTCAAACAAAATGTAGACTTTATTAAATATGACGTGCAAGCATTTGTCCAAAACTTGTAACTATATAACGATAATCATAAGGAACACTAGGCATGAGTTAGATGGAGAGTTTAATTTTTCTGTAAAGATAAGTCCTGAAAAAAGAATGTCAATTTCATACCCTACCTGAGAATTCTTTCCAGTGAAAACTTAAAGAATTCATGTCCAGCAAACCAGCCTTTCACTGGAAAGAATTCTCAGGTAGGGTAAAAGAAACGTGGTCCAATTAGTGTTTGAAATCTAAAATGTGGATCGAAACAAGGAAATTATTACAGGGCAGTGAAAAGTGTAGCGACAGTGTCCAGATATCGCTCATTTTTTTAATTTTTGCATTGGGATATTATTCCACAGTTGATATTTTGCTGGTATTGTTCATTATTTAAGCGTGTGTCTACTCATTATATTTGTTCTTCGACACTTTGCACATGAACACCATGACTTCCATGACCTCACCCAATGTTCTTTTATCTCCCTTTGCATCTTGTTGCTCCCTACCTCTGTAGGAGTCCTTCCGCGTTTGCATCTTTTACTTTTGTTCTTAACTATTTACAGGTGTTTTCTAGGCTGAGTGCAGTGTACTGGCAGAGAGAGACCCATGTGAGTTCTAAAGATATTCAATCTCTCTTTCCACGACCAATGGACAGGCCATAGGCTGATTGTCTAGAGAGTTAGAATGGAGCCTAAAAGTCTTGCACCCTGACCCCAGTGCTATGCGGCAGTGCTCGTTAAAGAACCCTTCTAGGTCTAAACATTTATTACCTTATTGCTCCTGTCGTTTCTTAAGATATGCTCATGTTGCTAGCAAACAAGACTATAGTCTTATAGTTTCTTTTCATTCAATGATATGATGTTATTGAGAGCCAAAAATTGCCAAGCAAAGGAAAATGACACAAAGTTCATGGAGTGAACACCAACTACATCCCTAGCTCCACTCCCGCTTTTCAGATGAACAAATACAGGCATAAAAGAATTAATTAATGGATCCAGAATATTTCAGTCCGCATTTTTTATTAGCCAGTATTATTTCAGAAATATCTGGACTTTTTCATTTCACATTTAGAACTCTGGGCAGTAATTAGTGAACCTTATAGATGTGTGGAGGAGAAACAGATCCAGGAGGGATGCAGATGTGATACCCTAATGACTGAGGTGGGATGCCCATTCCGGTCTTTTGAAAGTGCCCTGTTAGTGATGACAGCACCCGGTAGGAAGAGTACACATCAAAGATGCTTCTCATTAGGCGCTGAAGCAAGTGCATAATTTTCATGTGACTGGCACCAGAATTACCACAAAGTGATGGCTGAAATAAATACTTAATTCCTCATGATTTTGGAGGTCAGAAATCTACAAGTTGGATCTTGGCAAGGACACCCCACCACCATGACCAGCAAAGCCATTAAGGATAGTTCTTTCCCTGCTTTTACATTTCTGGGACATCACTGGCAACAGGTGGAAGAAGGAGAGGCTGTTTGGGAGATGACAAGAATTGCCGTGTGTAAGTCACCTGAAAGCACCCATCCAGGATCTACCAGGATTATTCATGTCCTCCCACACCACCTGCAGCTTGCAATGTCAGAGCTTTAACATGAGCAGTGAATCGCTTTCTTCCTCTAAATGCCAAGGATCTCAACAGCAAGGACGTTTCCAGCCAGTTCGACTTCCTATTATCTTGATAAAGATGCATTTGTTTTTATCTTGTAAGCTCGTCAGAGTGGAGGATTAATATAAGAATCTTTCCTGACCACGAACAAGGCCCACTTAGAGATAGCCGTCCATGAATCTGTGCTAATGGTTTCGGTGACAGCAAGCTCAAGATCAAAACCCGTGGGCTGAGATGGTAATCAGGCTGATGGGAGCATGGTCTGTGAGCGCGGCACTGCGATGAATCTCATCAGCCTTCTGACGAGAAACAGCCCTGCAGCTGCCCTCCCGGAGCATGAGGAATGGGCCTTTGAAGCCCAGACTGTCTTCTCCTGGAAGTTTTTCATCACAGACCCAACCTGACCTAGGGTGTCACATGTAGGTGGTTCTCATTCTATTTTCACAGTCAAGATGCTTTCTTATCCTAAGAGCCTTATCACTGTGGAATTTTCCACGAATTTTGGAGACACCTTTACCTCCAGTGTGGAATTTCCCTTTCTGAAGGAGATAATAATAGCAGGATGTCTTCTGATGTGTCTTCCACGTGTATATTTGGAAATTTAAGATGTCTACCTGTAAATATAAATGTCAAACAGTAAGTGACTGGAAGTTTTAGTGATCTGTCTGTTAATTTGATCAATAATAGCAACATAAACAAGCATCTTAACCAAATGTGAGAGATGGCTGCGTTTCTTTTTACATTAACGTGTTTACTCAGGTAAGTCTCTACCGGTTTAATGAGTTCATGTACAATTTTTAGTTATTGTATTTCTAGTATATCCATAAGGTTTATCATCTTCATAAACTTACTGCGAACTCACCACTGTCTATTATTTCCTATAATCCCCACAGATGTTAGGTTCCTGACCTCAGCTCTGGAAGCATGAACATAATTTTGGTCTTTGTGGTTTTGTCTCTTCGTTGCATTTCATGTTTATGGACTCAGGATTTGAACTCTAGGGTCTGGCTGTTTATTTTACTCCTCCCTTTCTGTTGCTTTTCTTCTCCTTTTCCTTCTTTCACCTTCTCCATTGCTTTGTTTCATGAGGTCCTTGCTAAGTAGCCCTGGCTGGCCTTAAATTCACCAACCTCCTGACTCAGCACCTAAGGGATCAGATTACACGGGCATGCGCATGCCACCCACCATACCCAGATGTGGAGTTTCTATTCTTCAACTTAACCTCACAGTTTCAAAATTTATCCCAAGTTGTAACATGCATCATAACCCAGTTTCTTAGTGTGGTTGAATAATATTCTGTGTTCTCTATACACAACATGGCTTTATCCATTCATAAATGGATGGACAATTGAGTGTTATAGTTTTGGCACATATTTATATGAATGTTCATGGATACACATGTTCACATGTATATCTATACACACTTTGACATTTTCATAAACCAGAAATCTGACCGCCAATGTAAGTTTATCATCTGACCTTGCCACTTGCACTGAACATTATGTCCCAATTTTTCCATATTCTTTTAATTCATGATATTTATGGTTTGTTGCTTTTTCCCTTTTGGCCTGATATTATGAATAATATCTTCTTATGTTTTGAATTTACATTGCTCTATCATGTCATAATATCAGGCAGTATTCCAGAGATGCATTACCTCCTCATATTTACTTCGGGAAAACGTCTGTTTAGCTATTTTTTCTATTTTCCATTTGCATTAAATTGTTGCGTGATAAAGTTCTAGAAAATCTCTAAACAGTCATCCCTGACTACACGTATAATTAATCAGATGCTCTTATACACAGTGGACTGACTGCCTTTCCCACTGGAGCCCGGTGGTCCTTTTGATTTTGATAAGTTCACCTGTTGTTGTTGTTTTTTTTTCAGTTTTGTTGTTAATGCTTTTTGTCATTTCTGAAAACTCACCAAGACCATGAAGATTCACTCCTCCTTCCTTCTAAAGACTCCATAGCTGTTGCACTTACATTGGGCTCACAGTCCGTTTACACAGAACTCTTACATATGGGATATGATGGGTTTTCACCTTCCTGCTCTTAAGTTGTCCCAGTAACAGTACATAAAGATTTTTTAATTACGCCATTTTCTATATTTAAAAATTTAATCTCAAACATCTGATTTTAAAAGTCATATTTGCTTGTGAACTTCTTTTACTGACCTATAAATTAATAATTGTAATTGCTTTGTGCTGAATTTTCTATGTATTGGGCGATACAGTCTACAAATAGATTCCTTTGCAGCCTGCATTCCTTTCATTTGTTTTCTTGCCTAAGCACTCTGGTTTGAAACTCAAGTGCAATGTTAGACAAATCCTGCTCTTTGGAAACGTAAGTAGTCTTTTATCATTAAACGTGATATCAGTGGTAGATTTTTTTTCTGGAAACTCTTAGTTTGGAGAAAAATTCTGTGCCTGACTTTTATTAAGTGTTCAATTGTGTAGATATATAAATTTCTCACATTTGATTTCTTCATTTTCTCAACCCATGATGAAGATGCTCTCAGTTTTGCACCCCAAGCACTTTGCCCACTGAGCCACCTCCTCAGCCTCAAACTTAGGGAAGGAGGGAATGATGAACACTTGACAAGAACCAAGGGCTTTTACAACACTGCTGAAGAGGGCATAACTCATCGAATTTACTGACTATAGCATATACAATATCCAGTTCCAATGGGTGACATCAGAATGCACGTCCACCAGCACCCACCCACATTCTAAACATATGCTGATATAATGGAGAAACCTACAACCTATGGGGAAATATTTGCAATGCATGCATTCAGGAAACATTAGCATTCATTTAATAAAAGTATCTAAATTATATACGTTGACAAGAAAGCCCACTAGTAATACATATATACACATACACATGGGTGTGTATGTGTGTGAATAATGAATAAGGTGAATACAGGGTAAACTGAAAAAAATGCATATAACCAGTAAACTCAGAAAGCCACAGGCCAATTAGCAGTTAGAAACATCTTTAGAAATGGCCCCGGGGATACTTGAACAGGCGTCCGCTACAACTACAGTCAGGCTCTCTTCATTTCTCCCCTTTTATCCTCCTACTGACCGTGACATCATGTCCTCCTTTCTCCTCTCAATGGTGTGCAACACCATGTTCTTCCTCTTCAAATGTCCTATGTTTAAGTAGAAACACTCCCCTACCCGCCCTGGGAAGTATTCCTCTGAGCTGAAATTAGCTTGAGCAAGCTGTAGCACATGGTGTCTTATCCACAGTGGGGCACATGTGTTTTAAAAAGTCTGTGTAGGTGTTTCTCCAAATGCATGAGTATAACAGGTATCCAGACACAATGTGTGTTTTCAGAATTGCAGCTGGTTAAATAGTTGAAGTAAGCAATCTTTCAGAATAGCAACACGGCTAACACAGCCGTTCATTTCAGTTCTCATGTACTGCAATGGAATGGGAATTTGGCAACTGGACTTGGAATAACAAGAGCGGGGAGTGCTTGTTGGCTTCTGAAACATTTGAGGCAAAAATATTTCCTCCACAGCCTCTGTCATTCTGTGTTCCAAGAGATCCTCATTTTAACCACACTTAATTGCCCTTCAGTATCAAAATTAATTGTGTTCTTTGCTAAAAGGCCAGTGCAGCATAAGGTTACTCTAGGGTCCCAACAGCCAATGCATCTTCTGGAAATGGCTTGATTGCTGTCTGCGCAGAGGATGGCTGGGAGAGACACGCCTGACCGAGGCTATACATTACAGTCCAATTAGTGTGAAGATCACTACATGAGTCTTTAACTTTATCTAGGAACTGTTGGACTCTCTAATGGAGACCACAGAGAGAGTGGAGAGGAATGTAGCATTCACTGTCTGTGACAAGCAGAGGGGGAATGGCCTTGGCAGTGGTTCAAGAGGCCACCGGAGTGGCTTCTTTCAGACTTCCTGTCTCCAAACTCCACCGTTCCCATCACCATCTGAGTAAAGTGTATAAACCAAGGCCAGAGCCTTGAGAATATATCTTCGGATGTAGTGTACTGTGTTCAGCTATGGCTCCCAGCAAGCTCAATAGCCAAGATGGTGGTTGGAATTCCAGCTGACTTAACATTAGTAATCAACATTTGATTTGTAGGCTCATCAATGACAAGAAGGATAAACTGCTTCCAATTCAAAGAATAATGCTACTATTTATTTTTTTAAAAAAGAAAACAAACTATCTTTTCCCATTTTACATACCAATCCCAGTTCCCACTCCTTTCTCTCCTTCCATTTCCTCCACCTTTCCCTCTGCCCCACCCCCATCCAGTCCCCAGAGAGGGCAAGGCACATTGCTCCAAGGAAGGACCAAGGCCATCGCCATTATACCCAGGCTGAGCAGGTATCCCTCCAAACAGAATGGGCTCCAAAATGCCAGTACAAGCATCAGGGACAAATCCTGGAGCCACTGCCCCTGACCCCGCAGTCTGCCCCAGCCACACAACTGTCACATACATTCAGAGGACCTAGCTTCATCCTATGCTGGTTTCTTTCCTGTCCATCAAGAGTTGGTGAGCTCCCATTAGCTAAAGTAAGCTGTGTCAGTGGGTGTCCCCATCATGGTCTTGACCTCTTTGCTCATATTCTCACTCCTCCCACTCTTCAACCAGACTTTAGAAGCTCACCTCAGGGTTCCACTGCAGATGTCTGACCTGTTTCCATCAGGTGCTGGATGAAGGCTCTATGGGGACTAAATTGTACATTTTTTAATTTTGTGGAGTACAGGTTTTTGAAGTAAGAGCTAGTGATTCTTTCAATTTCCTCGGTGTCTGTTGTTATGTCCCCTTTTCATTTCTGGTTTTGTTAATTTGGATGTTCTCTCTCTGCCTTTTGATTAATTTGGGTAAGGGTTTGTCTATCTTGATGATTTTCTCAAAGAACAATCTCTTTGTTTCATTGTCTTTGTATTGTTTTCTTTGTTTCTATTTTATTGATTTAAGCCCTTGATTTGATTATTTCCTGTTATCTACTCCTCTTGGGTGAATCTGTTTTTGTTGTTGTTGTTGTTGTTGCTGCTGCTGCTGTTGTTGTTCTAGAGGTTTCAGGTGTGCTGATAAGTTGCTAGTGTGATATTTCTCCACTTTCTTTATGAGGGCACTTAGTGCTATGAACTTTCCTCTTAGTATTGCTTTCATAGTATACCATTGGTTTGGGTTCATTGTGACTTCATTTTTGTTGAATTTTAGGAAGTTTTTGATTTTCTTTTTATTTCTTACTTGACCCAGGGATGGATCAATTGAGCACTGTTCAATTTCCATGAGTTTGTAGGCTATCTAGAATTAGTGTTGTTGTTAAATTCTAACTTTAAACCATAGTGATTCTATAAGATACAGGGGGATATTCCAATTTTTTTTTATCTGTTGACGTTTGCTCTGTTACTGAGTATGTGGTCAGTTTTAGAGAAGGTTCCATGGGGTGCTGAGAAGAAGGTGTATTCTTTTGCATTTGGGTGAAATGCTCTGTAGATGTTTGTCAAGTCCATTTGAGTCACAAATCTGTAAATTCATTCCTCTGTTAAGTGTCTGTCTAGTTGATCTGTCCATTGGGGAAAGTGGGGTGTTGAAGTTTCCTGCTATTAGTGTGTGAGGTTTGATGTGTAATTTAAGCTTTAGTAATGTTTCTTTTATATATGTGGGTCCTCTTGTATTTGGAGCATTGATGTTCAGGATTGATACTTTATTTTGATGGATTGTTCCTGTGATGAGTATAAAGTGCCCTTCTCCATCTCTTTTGATTGATTTTAGTTGGAAGTCTATTTTGTTAGATATTTGGAATTCTACACCCACTAGGTTTTTAGATCTATTTGATTGGAAAAATCTTTTCCCTACTTGCTTTGAGGAAATGTCTGTCTTTAAGGTTGAGATGTATTCCCTGTATGCAGCAGAAGGATGGATCTTGCTTTTATAGCCATTCTCTTAGGCTGTGTCCTTTTATAGGTGAATTGAGTCCATTGATATTAACAGACATTAATGACCAGTGATTGTTAATTCCTGCTATTTTTTTGGTGGTAGTGTTTGTGTGTTTCCCTTCTTTGGAATTTGCTGGTGTGAGGCTATTTGTTTGCCTTTGTTTTTGTGGGTGCAATTAGCTTCCTTGGGTTGGAGTATTCCTTCTAGTGCTTGTTGAAGGACTGGGTTTGTGGATAGTTATTGTTTAAATCTGGTTTTGTCAGGGAATATCTTGTTTTCTCCATTGATGGTGATTGAAAGCTTTGCTGGGTATAGTAGTCTGGACTTGTATCCATGGTCTCTTAGTGTCTTCAACACATCTGTCCAGGACCTTCTGGTTTTCATGGTTTCCATTGAGAAGTCGGGTATAATTTTGATAGGTCTGCTTTTATATGTTATTTGACCTTTTTTCTTTGTAATTCTTAATATTTTTTATTCTGTATGTTTTGTGTTTTGATGATTATATGGTGAGGGGACTTTTTTTGGTCCAGTCTATTTGGTGTTCTGTAAGCTTATTGTTCCTTCATAGGGATATCCTTCTTTGAGTTGGGAAAGTTTTCTTCTAAGATTTGTTGAATATAATTTTGTGCCTTTGAGCTGGATTTCTTCTCCTTCTATCCCTATTACTCTTAGGTTTGTTCTTGATGTTCCAGATTTCCTGGATATTTTGTGTTAAGAATTTGTTTCATTTAATGCTTTCTTTGACTGATGGCTCTATTTTCTCTATATCATATTCAACATGTGAGATTCTCTCTTCCATCTCTTGTATTCTGTTTGTTATGCTTGCCTCTGTAGTTCCTATTCATTTACCCAGATTTTCCCTTCTTAGAATTCCCTCAGTTTGTGTTTTCTTTAGTTACTCTATTTCAGTCTTCAAGTTTTGATTGTTTGCTTCACCTGTTTGATTTCGTTAAGAGATTTATGAACTTATTCTATTTTTTGTCTGTCTTTTCCTCTATTTCTCTAAGATATTTTTTCATTTCCTCTTTAAAGTCTCTATCATCCTCATAAAAACACCTTTAAAACTGTTTTCTTCTGCTTCTTCGGGGTTAGGATGATCAAGTCTTCCTGTTCTTTGACCTCTGGGTTCTGGTGTTGCCATGCTGCTTTTTAGGTTATTGAATTCTTGCTTTGGCTCCTACTCCTCTCTTCCTCCAATTGGTGCCAGCAGTGTTTTGCCTCTTGGTCCAATCCTTGCAGCTGTTGTCTGTGTCTTTGGGAACTGTTGTTCATCTGCTTTATACTATCACTGTCTATGTCTCAGGGAGCTGCTCAGATCTCCCTTAGCCCTCTCTCTCTCTCTCTTGGCCTACTCTCCTGGTCTGCTCTCTTGGCCTGCTCTTTTGGTTTACCCTCTTGGTCTACTCTGTATTCACAGCCTATGCTGTAGAGTTCCTCTCTTGGTTCTCACTGTGTAGTCAAAGAGTGCGCTTCAGAGTTCCTCTGAGGTCTTGAGGGAAAGGAGGCCTTGGGGAAGAGTGAGACTCATGGCTTACAGGGTCCAATCAATCAGGTGGGGGCACTGGAAAAGCTTACCCACATGAGGTTTGCCTGTTGCCTGCCTAGAGAAGCTCAGGCAGGTGGGGAGGAGCCTGAAGCCTTGCCCCCATATGGAGGGCCTAAAGAGTGGGGTGCCCCACTGGGTGGGTGGTCACTCACCTCTTGGTCTTCACTGTGTAGTTGCAGCCTGTGTTTCAGAGTTCCTCTGAGGTCTTGGGGGTGGGAGGAGGGTTTCCAGAATAATGTTATTATTTAATGCCATCCATAAATAACCCTCTAGCGTGTAGTAAGGCATTTATATTTGTTTTTATTATGCTATTATTGAATATTAAAGAAATAGAAAGTCGAATGGGATTTGAATCAAGACTTCCAAATTAATGCAAATGTTGATCAGGTGGTATTATAAGGAGATTTCTGGCAATACTCTTCAGAGCAACCCTTCTTCTTCGCTCACTGACCATTTTCAATGTTACTTAGATTCAGCTTCTTCTCTGCCCCAAGTTTCATAATAAGAGCATGATGAGTACCATTCCGCAAGAACTGGTCCCCATTCAGCTGGTATTTTGTCATTGTTTCTTGTCAAATCTGCATTTCCTCTAGGATTACTCTCCTTTCCTTTTACCGATTATCTTCACTAGCCCAGAGGTTTGAAGATGAAACCTTGTCTTAATGTCTTCCCTAGTCATGTTATTGGGTCATGAATTGTCTCAAATATTTCTTCATTACTTATTATATACTACAGGTTGTACAATAAATAGGGGAAAATATGTACTGCCATCTAGCAATGGGATCCATCAGTTTGTAATTTTTCTCTGGGCAATTTCTGTGGTTTGTGATAAGATGTGTATTACATATGCATATATGGTTTTACAATTACTTGTTTTAGCTGACATTAGAAGGACTAAATCCTAACTCTAGAGTCAGGGAAAAGGCTTCCACTGCTGTAGAAATCTGAGTCTAAACTTCTATCAGGACACATTTCCTCTTACCTATCTTTTTGGTGAGAGAGGAGGTCATGACTGAGGTACAAGTAGTAAAACCAGTCTTCACTATAGATACTCAAAAATGTGAAACCAAGTAAAAGAGAGAAAGATGGGTTCAGGGTGGGCCAAGTCCTTGTGTGGCTTGGGCCCTGATAGGCAGGGACATGAAACAAATGAGAAATTGAAGAAAGGACAGACATTAAAGAAAAGATAAAAGCATGCACAGTAAAGCTGGGATCATGTGGGATGCACTCATTCCATTGAAGTGGCATCAACTTCCATAGTACCCCTGGACTTGAACCCTGGTACATAGCAGATGGGGGAAGAAACTTGTCTGTCTTCCTAGAGGTCTCTGTTGGGGGAGCAGTCTCAGGCTGTAAATATCCAGGGAGATGAAGGTATAGCTGCTAGATCTTGCACACAGTAGCCAAATGCTTATAAGTACTTGTACTTGAAAAAAAGGAAAACTTTGTCATTCTGACTTTACCCCATGTGGAGAAATCTTTGCCAGTCTCCGTTGATCTGAGGTACTGATCCTTGCCATGGCTTTGCCTATGTCAACAGTACACATTCACTCAGGACTTCCTCAGTTTTTGACAGGAGTGAAACACCAGAAGGAACCTGGAAAGAATTCAAGAGAATCAAGGCAAAATCCTATTAGTTCGAGATGCTAAAAACCACACATGTTTGCATTAACGGACCCACAAACACAAATAAAATTTAGTAAAACTAAAATAATTGAGTTTACTCTCTTAAATGGTCAGATGACCTTCTGGTCTTGATACTTGAGACTTTTTTTGACTGGAGTCAAAGAGGGTGAGACCTTAATCCATATGCCATTGAAAGTCCACATCACACAGGGCAGGGCAGAGACTATTGATTGCAGTAATGAATGGAAAAGTATTTTGTGGAATGGTAAAGAAAATTCTGCATAGAGAAGTATTAAGCTTATCATTGATCTTAACTCCCAGTAGTATTCCTGAAAATATTTCCAAGGGCCATATCTGGTCCTCGGAAAATCCCCTTCTGTTTGCAAGCAATAACTTTCATAGCAAATTAGGCTATTTCCCATGTAGCTTTGCCGGTGTCTTTCTCTATACATATGAAAAAAGGGAGAATGACCATGTAAGGAACTTCAAAATTCTTTGTCATTATTTTTTGAGGCTGGATCCTAATGTATGATGAAATTAGTAGAGTGGGTTTTTTTTGGTCATATTAAGATGAAAAACAGAAACCTGTCAGACTATCATCACTGTATATATTCAATTTTAGGTCCTGGTGGTATAGAGTGATTGTCTGGAACCCAGAAGTGGCTCATTAATGTTAAGCACAATTGTTGAAAGGGTATTATAAGAGGAGACAGATGTGCATTTATTCTCTAGTTTAGAGTGTTTTATTCATAAATGAGACTCTGGAAGGACTCCTTCAGCCTTGGACATTATCTGTATCAATAGATACGCAAAGACTTTAAGAGCAATCTGCAGGAGGATCTTATTGCTTCTGCCTGCACTGGAGATGAAGATGAGCCGAAGCTGGATATTGAGAAAATACTGTCCACATTTAGTCAAAAAAGAAAATCTGCAAAAGTTTTCGAAGTCATTTTACTTAAAGAGGGCCTAAAGTGTATGGGGAAATCTAGAAGAATCAACAAAAGATAACAAAGTAAAGAAAACGATCTGAATAATTTTACATAAATCTAGACATAGAAAAGTTTGTGCCAAGCAGATAGCTGAGTGGGTAAAAGTGCTTTGGCCCTCGAACATGAGTTCAATCCTGTAAATCATTGTAGGAAGAAGAGAATTGACTTCTGAAAGTTGTCCTCTAACCCCCCATCCCACATGCACCCCTACACACACAAAGACATGCTCGCACATGCGCAGACACACACACACGGAGAAAGAAAGAGCAAAGTGCACATTAGTAATACATAAAATATATAGAAACGTTCATACTAAACACAAAAGTGAAGTATCCGTTGTAGTTTTTTTAAAACAGGGAAGCACATCTGGCCATCCTCTCTAAGCAGCTGGAAACCCACTGATCGTGTGTGTACCATCATATTCTGGCTAATGACTAAAGCTGGATTTAAAGCTATTGCTTGCTTTGTGTGATTATAATTAATTCTTACAATATTGTCAGCACTGTGAGAGCCTGGAAAGCCCCCAACAAACACATACAGCCTTTACTACTAGGCCTTTAGATATGTCGAGGGGCTTTGAGCAGCTTCTCTTTTCATTGTTTCCCACCTTCTCTATTTATCGCATAATTTACAACAGAAACTATTTGCCTATACTTCATCTCTCAGGAGTGGTCAATTTTCCGAATGAAAGGTTACGCAATAGAAATTTAAGGAAAAACATAAGTTTTTTGGAAAGTGAACAAGGATATGGTGTCATAACTGAGATCTTTGGGGTTCTGAGTAAAGACAGGCTCCTTCAACACCACTGCCAGCGAGTAAAACTCTCCAGAGAGAGAGAGAGTGACGTACTTCGTAAGGAAAATATTAACAAATGCCATCTAAGGGAAAGGTAGATTCCAGATGATTCCATCCCCAGAATCTACCCACGATGCTTTCTGTACCCATAAAGGGTTCTGCCTACTTTGGACTCTCCCTGATTCCTGGGTTCTTGTGATCATGCACAGGGACTTCAGCAGTCAAGCCCTGTTTCTGAATGAGGTCACTGTTCCTTTCAAACCATGAACTGCCTGGTCCATGTTGAAGAGTAGGTGTGTATGGAAAGGCCTGAAGACTGTGAATGAAAAGATTGCAAGCACTCAGCTCATAGCAGGCTGTTTGAACGGAGTCGCTACATCTCATTACCGAAACAATACAAATGGTCTCCGTTTGGGCTGCATTGCAAGTTCCTTTTTTTCTATTACAGCTCTTATCTACTGGATGTGATTCTCAAACTCTGGTCCAGGATTATATGAGCCCCTGATGCCATTCTGGGATTTGTGAGATGGACACTGTTTTCAAATCTTATCTCCCAACTGTGCAGTAGTTTTGCAGATACTACATGATAGACGGGAACTTTGTGATTCTGATGCTATCATACGGTGAGCTAATAATTGTCATTTTACAACTAAATTGGTATGCCAGAGAGACATGCTTACTTCTATGTGGTTGCAGCACTACCCACGAGATGTGGACTTGACCTGGGTGTTCATCAGCAGAGTAGTAAATAAAGAAAACAGGCCTTGATGGTACAATAGGATACTCTGAAACTTGGGATTACAGGGGTGGATTGGAGGGCATTCTGCCAAGTGAAATAAGCCAGGGACAGAGAGACAAAGAAAAACCAACATTTCCTCTTTGTCCATCCATCGATGGATTCTTCCTTGTTCATCTTCTGTAGCTTTTGTCCTCCATTGCAGCATCCAAATACACTTGGGATGAACCAGGGCTCAACAAGTCTCTCTTCTTTGAGCCTTATTTTTGGTAGTCCATCTTCTTTGAGCCTGCTGCCCTT
Organism: Microtus pennsylvanicus; assembly: GCF_037038515.1. Classification (NCBI taxonomy): domain Eukaryota; kingdom Metazoa; phylum Chordata; class Mammalia; order Rodentia; family Cricetidae; genus Microtus; species Microtus pennsylvanicus. The sequence continues at coordinate 21,218,468 of NC_134596.1, forward strand.
AGCTACAGATATTTTTCTGACCCGTCTATATGATCACCTGCCCTACTTTTTATACCCCAAGTTCTCTGTCCTTGGTCTCCACCTACCACCATCTCCTAGCACATGTCCACAAAACAGTAAAAGCAAATCACTGTTTCCCCAAACTTTACAACATCTGACCACATTCTCGCTGCCAAAAATCTACAAAACCTTTTCTATTTTGTCTGGTATTTCATAAGCAAGTGGCTAATTATTATTTATTCTTTTTTCTGTATAATTTTTTATGGATATTTACTGAGCTCTACATTTTTCTCTGCTCCCCTCCCTGCCTTTCCCTTCCCCTCTTCAATCCTCCCCCAAAGTCCCCATGCTCCCAATTTACTCAGGAGATCTTGTCCTTTTCTACTTTCTACTTCCCATGTAGATTAGATCTATGTAAGTCTCTCTTAGTGTCTGCATTGTTGTCCAACGTCTTTGGGATTGTGGTTTTAAGCTGGCTTTCTTTGCTTTATGTTTAAACACCACACACTGGGAACACCTACTTGTCCAATGTACGCAGAGCTCTTGGAGATTAAAATGACCTCCCTCTTTTCCTTCTTTTGATAACCTTACTTATTCTTATCGAGTACTTTTAACAAAAACCCTGTTAACGGTGCTGAGTCACTTCTGTGTGAAGCTCAATCACACACCCAAAGCACATTTCCACATTGTTACAATCACATTGTTAAGATCACAGCCATTTTTTTTTTTTGAAAGCCAAAGGAATGAAAATAAATCTTCCCACACATAGCCTCTGTGAAAGAGAATCAGGGCATTACAAGGCATTATCAAAAGAAGGAAAGGAGGGAGGCCATTTTAACCTCCAAGAGCTGGGCATGTATTTGACAAGTAGGTGTTCAGTCTGGGGGCGTGAGTGGAGATGCTGCAGAATCTGTGCTAGGTGAGTGAGTGTCAAAGTCCTTTGTCATCTGTGCGCCTCAGAGCACACAGTTCAGTAAAAGCACGCACAGCACCGCCACCGCCACTGCTGCCACCACACCATGAGTCCCAAGCTCGAATGGCAGATTCATTAGACAAGCGAGGGGGAATGGCTAGAAAGGGATTGCAGCAATAGCCAGGTGATGGAAAATCCCATACGCCACAAACATGCGTTTGTCATTATTTTTTCTTTGTGGAACTCCATAAAATAACACCACCGAAAGTTCTGGAAACTTTACAACTCACAAGAGAATGAACTACAAGCCTATAAACCTGGTGCCATCAGCGTTTCGCCCCAAGCTACCAGGCTGGACTGGAGACCCAAGCTTCATTTCGAAGGCATCAGAGTGTGCCATTGTGAGTGTGTCTCCCGCAGCAAGCTTCATTGGCAAGTGCCAGCCCTGCCTCGAAATTCAGAAAGAAGTCTTGCAGATGAGTGGTGCAACTCAATATGGATGCTTTGGGAGGACATTGCCCAGCAGGACTGCAGAGCAGGGCAGGAAATACCCCCTAGGCAGGCTTGTCTGACATGCATTCCAAGATTTGCAAGAGAATCCTAAACACTTTCATTTCTCAGGGACTTGCAGTCTTCCTCCCTCGGTCCAAAGTTTCTTCTTTATCTTCAAGGAACCATAAACAAACACAGTTTTGGCAATTACCCCTGGGAAAGATAATGCTGCTGTGGTTATCAGAAATTCCACTTGAACTTGGCCTCTTTTTTCCCAGGACTTCACAGCTGTTTCCCGTTGCCTTGCATTCCTGCCTTGTGCTGTTTTCGGCACAGCTTTAAATGGGCAAAGCAGAGAGACCCTCGGCTTTCTTCGGAACATGGCTTCCCACCTCTGACTCGAAGCTCTGTTTTTGACATAAAGACTCTTGCTTCCCAATTTAGCACTCTCTCTTCACGTCAAGCCATAACCGTAGCCCCAGGGCAATTGAGCAAATGAGGTTACAGCCCCGGCAATTAATGAAACACATTAATATCGTTATACTTTTCTTCACTTCGGCTCCTAAAGTTTGAACGAAGGTTTCCAGGCATATCTATCTGCTTTATGCTGCAGAAGGATGATATTGAATAAGAGGGGACATAAATGAACGTTCTTTCCTAAGAAGAACAAAGCTCTTTATATAGTTTTAGTCCGGTGTGCCCCTTCTTGATAAATTGTGCTGACCTTAGACTAAATTGGCTTAGTGGACTTTTCTTAAAGATACAACCTGCTAATTAGCTTTTATATTAAACATTTAATTTAATTTAATGTATGGACTGAACTTGTTCTGGAAAAATTTTCCCTTATTCTTCAGGAATAAAAGAGACTCCAATTTTGGTAGCACCAGGAAGCAAAAGCCAAACACTAGAGCAATAAAGAACAGCTTTGTAATATTACTACAAACACATGTGTGATTTAAATCACATATCCAGCACACACATTAAATTAAATTGTTTAATATAAAAGTAGAGTAACTTGTCATTGTGAACATAAAAGATGAGGGAACGTATCAAAATCCCGGCTCTGTGACGTTGTTAGCGGATTAGCAATTACCGAAAGTTATCAACACACTCAATTATAAATTTTCCTAGATGTTTTATTTTTCTTAAAAAAATTTATGTTATTATTAAGGTCAGGAGAAGTAATGCGCGTGTATTAAAATCATTAAGCATAAATGTTTGAAAATTGTGTATTATTTTAATTTAAAACCAGTTTGGGGCATTTATTAACACCTTGATAGATCTTATATCCATCTTTATAATCTCCTGAATAGAATGAACTTGGGAACTATTCATAGTAAACCTACTGGGTGCTTATGATTGAGTTAAAAGAATGTACATAATGACAAGTATAAGGCTAGACTGACATACACACAGACCCACACATAAAAATATGACTTTATTGCCTTCTGGGCAGATTTGCCTTTCTAATTAGGCTGTTTTTAAGCCACTATTAAACTTAATAAGCACCCCCTAAGCACAAATTTACTGATAGTGTGGAAGTGGCTTTGGCGTAAAACTGAGTTGGGGGGGGGGCGCTTAGCAGATCAAGGTCTTTGCCATCCATACCAGAAAGATCCCAGACGTCCTTGGAAAGAGCCCGCAGTAGAGCGTTGATTTACTGCCCTGTAGATTCCTCATGTGCTGGGCTCGAAGCAGCAGACCCTCGGCTGTCAGAGATGACGTCTTTCAGATGGGAAGTCAGGATGATCGTTAAGGCACCCACGGCATGTTCCACCACTGCAGGATGGTCATTAACTCTAATGATCCTGGCGGAGCTCCAAGCTAGGAAGCCATGTGCTACTTCTCCCGAACATTCCCTTGAAATGTCAGCTGAAGAAGTTGCTTTTCTGGTAGGGCCCCGTCTATTTGTAGTGCCTCAGACAGCTGTGAGGCAGATGCTGTGTCACACTCCAGACACGCCTGATTTCAATAGAGGACAGAACCACGCCACTGGAACCATTATTTGGAATCTGGGGGCTCAACCAGGCTACTTTCAGTGGAAATTATGAGTATAAAGTGATTAATATTGCTGACTGTAATGGTTGTACTCTGATGAAAGTTGAACTGTTTTGGAAATGGTTTTGGCAGTCATTAAGTTGAATTTGATTTGCCTTGGCATAAGTGAATGTGGCCCCTAATCGTTTCCTTTCATCCAAGACTTTTAAGCTCTAAGTCCCTAGCATCTAATGGAGAGTATAGGTACCACTCTCATCTTATAGTTCTGCAAGCTGAGGCTCAGAGAACGTAAGGAAAAGCATATCCGAGGACAGAGTTAGCAGCCCAGTCTGTTACTTCCCCATAATGCTCACACAACATTCTGGGTTGAAAAGTGCTTGGAGCCGGTCCATCCCATTGATACAACACCTAGCTTCCTCTTAAGATGTTCAGGGGAACCAATACAAAATTTGAATTAATGGTTAGAGATGAAGAACTAGGCTCTAAATTTGTGCCTCTAACTAAAGTAAAGTAGCTTATTTCAAAGTGAGATTATTTTATAAACCCGTTTCCTGGACACTCTAATCCTCAACCATGGCTTCGTTTTCATATTTTTAGAATCACCTTGTGAACAAAGTGACAAAGCAGATTTTGGAAGCCGAGTTCCAGAGTCCAATCTCAGCTCTGTGACTGCATCTTTTGATGCCCCACTGTACAGCTGTCTCTGAGATCATTGCTAAAGGAAGAGTGTGAAGAATGGGGCAGTCACCCAGGGGATGGATGTCCCAAGTGGATTATGTTTTTATGTTCAATGGCCTGTGCTGTTTCATTAGTAGTAGGTGACATGCTGAAAAGACAATGAAGCATTTTTATTCATTGAGCCTCAGCAGCCATTGAGTGAGATGCGCATTGAACGTATTTGTCAATAACACAGTAACAATGTTGCAGGCTAGGGAGCAAAGAAGTGGTCCAGATGCACTGGAATGGTCCATGGGAACTGGGCCTTGGAGACTGGTCTAGTGCAGAGGCTGGATAATATATGAGACTGCTAAGTCTGAGTAGCAACGGGAGTCAGAACAGTAGGCTTACATAGCCCATATATCCTTATGCCTCATTCAGAATCTAAAAATAATATTGATACTGAACACAAAGGCAAATTGATCACAGAATCCCTTGATTCATGCTGTTATAAAGGAACAACACAGACTGGACTCCATATGCAGAATAAAAGTTGACTTGGCTCTTGGTTACAGAGACTGAGAAGTCCAAGATCACGGGACGTGTGTCTAGCAAGGAACTTTGCCTTACTTCGTAACATGGTGGAAGCAAGTACTGAAGGAAAGGAGAGACAATCACCAAGCTCACCCCTTTAACAGGGAATCCTGTTCCATAACTGTCATAAGCTGTTTATTGCAATGACACTTCTATCACATCATAGCTTGGTAAGAGTTTCCATTCTTGCTGTGGGACAAAGGTCTTTTATCCTGTCACTTGGATTATTTTTAATAAAATGCTGATTGGCCAGTAACCATGCAGGAAGTGTAGGCAGGGCGACCAGGCAGGAAGTAGAGGTGATAAGAATTCTGGGAAGAGGGAAGTTTCAGTCTGCGGTCGTCATCTAGACACAGAGGAAGCAAGATGTGACTGCCTTGCCAAAAACAAACAAACAAAAAAAGTACCAAGCCACATGGCTAAGACAGACAAGAATTATGGGCTAATATAAGTTATCAGAGTTAATAAGAAGCCTGAGATACTAGGCCAACCAGTTTATAATTCATGTAGACCTCTGTGTGATTTCTTTGGGACTTAATGACTGCGGGAACTGGCAGGACAGAAACCTCAGTCAATACATTCTCAAGACTCTTAAAACTGCAATTAAGGGGCTGGAGAGATGGCTCAGAGGTTAAGAGCATTGCCTGTTCTTCCAAAGGTCCTGAGTTCAATTCCCAGCAACAAGATGGTGGCTCACAACCATCTGTAATGGGTCTGGTGCCCTCTTCTGGCCTTCAGGCATACACACAAGACACAAAATTGTATACATAATAAATAAATAAATATTTTTAAAAAACTGCAATTAAGTCTCAGTGTGAATGTTGAAGGAGAAGCTCAGACCATGACAGACAACCATATCCCAGGATATGTGGGAAGCTTCACAGTCTGTGTTTTAGTCAAGCCAAGTCATCTATCATGGTAAATGTCTTGTTCAATTGCCTTGGCTTTATGGTTCTCTGTGCATTTCATTTATGAATCTGCTTAAAGTTCTAGTTAAAAAGATCTTTAAGTATGAATATTTTATACCTAATTTATAACCATATGTATTTAAACCTCAAGAGTAACTTAAGTCAATGTCATGTCCTTTGAAAATTCATTTTATTAATATGCTCTTATATATGAATGTGTTATCACTTGCTTCTCTAAGCATTATTCCTAAATAAATGTAAAATTTCCTGAAGGAATCATGCCTATCATTGATATTTTTTACATAATAGAATTATTCTGATAAGGAAGCATAAAATGAAATAATAACAATGAAAAATAGTGAATTTACAGAAGTATGAAAAATACATAAGATGCTGGACTTAAGAATGTGGGAGAAAGGAAACACTCTACTTTTCCATGCTAGCATAAAATGTGTTAGCCTAAATGTAATCAATAAATGGAAGCATGAGAAAAAATTATCGTGAGGTTATTTATATAGAATATTTTCAGATACCAGGTACTGTATTTCACTCCCAAGTGGTTATTTGGAGATAGTACAACTATACCAAAAAGTTTAATGACATTTTGAGGTTCTAGTATCCATTAAAAAGTGTGTCAATAATAAAAAAAGGACATGTCTTGAAGAGTCTTTTAAAATTTAGAATGGAGCTGGGTGTTGGTGACACATGCCTTTAATCCCAGCACTCGGGAGGAAGAAGCAGGCAGATCTCTGTGAGTTCAAAGTCATTCTGGTCTACAGGAGCTAGTTCCAGGACAGGCTCCAAAGCTACACAGAGAAACCCTGCATTGGAAAAAAAAATCTTAGGACAGAAATTATGAAAAACAATGTGTCAGGTAGCAACATACACAGAATACACACAACATACATGGAATACAGAGGAATAGGTTTAAAATGCTCTTGAGTACCCATGCTCACATCTACACTGAGGCCTTTACAGAACTTCCTTTTAGATATCTCTGCCATACATTCACATGAACTTACAATATGTATGGGTTTTCCACATATATTTTGTGTGTGTGTTTTGAGACTCAGTCTCATTACATAGCTTAGGCTGGCCTTGAACTTGTAACTATTTTACTTCTACCTCAGAAGTGCTGTAGTTATGTACACGTATAATCTTGTCAAGCTGTAAATAATTATTTGAAGTCTTCATTTTATGTCTAGGAACCCAACTCAAAAACACATCCATTCTTAATACTGACACAAAAGGCCATTCACATCAATTTCAATATTGAGGAGACCTGAGAGAACCCAAAGATTTTGCAATTGATTTGTAAAATTAAATTTAACAGTGAATTAACAGATACATGATAAAGGAATTAGAAATCCATTTAAACAAGGGAACAAAAGTATAAAATCCACCTTTTTGAATTTGCCTTAGCTTGAACAATCTTATGTTCAACTTCAAGAATACTTGAGTATATAATGAAGTTAGTGGGGTAGGGTGTGTTTATGTCAGCAGTTGAGACATGAACCACAGAACTTGATGGTATCTCAAATTAATTAAGAAATGTGTTAGGGGTATTTTTTTTTAATAAACCCGGCCAACTGTTAAATCAGGTTGATGTGTCTGAAGAGGGAAGGGGAACTGCCTTTGGTTCAATATCTGAAGATTATCTGATCTTGGTTCTCACCATGTGCCAAGTGTACTAAAACCTCATTAATTTAGACTTCTTCATTTGAATTTCATGACAGTTTGGGCAAGGTGCACTATTCTTCATTATCTAGAAAGAAATGTTCCCAACAGGGAAAAACTAATACAAAATACTAAAAAGAACAGTTTTCAGACAATTAGTATGACATGAATGTGTACACATATGCCCTAACTACAGAATGAAAATATATAACCAAATTTTAAAGTATATTCATTATAATTTCTAGTTGGGTATTTTTAGCATTTAATCTATTTATTTCTATCATCTATCTATTAATGTATGCAGACCACTAGTTCATTTCCTGGCTGCCCACACCCAAATAATCACACAGAAACTATATTAATTACAACACTGTTTGTCCAATAGCTTATGCATATTTTTAGCTAACTCTTATATCTTAAATTAACGCATTTATATGAATCTGTGAATCACCATGAGGCTATGGCCTACCGGGAATGTTCTGGCTGGTGGCTGGTGTCTTTCTCCTTTGGCAGCTACATGGCATCTCTTTGACTCTGCCTACTTTCTCTCTATATCCCTGTTTGAATTGCTCACCTGGCTTTATTCGACTAAACCATTGGCTGAATCAGCTTCTTTATTAGCCAATGGAAATAAAACCTATTCATAGCATACAGAAGAGAATCTCACATCATATTACTCTATCTGTTTTCTTGCTTCATTTGTCTAACTCTTAGAATCTTCTAGTTTATAATTCCATTGGTCCATTATTTCATGTTACTGATATTTCATTTATTAAGACCCATACATTTATTAAGACCCATGGATTTATTAGAACCATACCTAATCATATGGTCCATATCTCAATCTCATACTAGGATAAAAGTGTAGTCATTACAATATCTTTAACTCATAATTTTAAAGTAATTACCTTGAAATTTTTAAGTTCTTCATAGAAAATATCTTTAGCTAGAGATCCAGATGTAGGTGTGTCCTGAGTTATATTGCCAAAAAAACCTACAAAATACATAGGAAATAAATACCTTCCACAGGAAATAATTATCTATCACCCTAAAATACATATACTTTCAAGACACAGTTTGATTTTACATGACTTACTCAATTATTAACATAACAAAATAACTGACAAAAGAAATTTATTATGCATGAAATCAACCCAAATTTTTCATGTGGTGAGAATCACAGGAAGTCACTCCCAAAACTGAAATGGCTTGGCTGTCCCATGACTTGAACAGTAAGTGCCGATGTTGGTTAGACCCTGATGATGAGTCTGTGTCTGAGAAGGCCATAATGCAGATTTGTTGAGTGGAAATTGCTGAGAGGAAAGAATTAGAAGGAAGAATTCTGTGTTCTGTCTGGAAGGTGCAGGGTCAGCTCCATCAACCCCAAGAAAACTAATTCGAGCAGATGTGAACCATTCCTTTGCTGCCTTAGTGCTGGCTGCTGCTTCGTGAAGTGAGAGGCATCTGCTTAGTCGACAAATTTGTCTGCTCAAAATTCAAAGCCTTTCCTGGGAAAACCACAAGGAATGAGTCATATGTAGAAGGCCTCTAACAAGGAAATCAGTTTGCCATTGGTCACAGCGAACCCTACAGGCAGGAGCTAACCTACAAATGTGTTTCTAATTGCCATCACCTCTCCACATCTACATCTGTAAGGATGTTAGTCTCCTATCCTTATCATTCATCAAAGCAGGAACATGAGAGAAACACCTAGACTGCTGGACTAGCTGTGGTACTTAGATAAAGGAAGATGGCATGGCCTTCCCAGAACAGGTAGGTGCTTCATCTGTAGTGAAGGTATTGTACTTCTGGAGGAAAGGATGACTTTGAGAACACAAGGAAAATCAAAGATCTCTTCTTGATATGAAAATGTGTCCATTTAACTGTTCGTCAGCTACTTCTAGTTATTTCCTTCACAGGAGAGTAGAGGGGCGGCCATAGTTTTTGTCTATTGTGCAGGTGGATGGGACTATGTGTTTGCTTTTGATGACAATTGTACAAATTCATGACCACAGAATTTAATAGGCAGCTTAAGACCTTCCAAAGTTCTACACTCAGTCAGGGATGGTGTCACTATTTATTTTTGTTCCTTGGCTGAGGTCCTTGAGGTGAAGTGACTGCAGAAAGAAACAAGGTTGTTTAATTCACCTCTGGGAGTTGAAGAGCATGGCTCAGGCATACTGTTGGGCGGGTTGAGGATCCTACATGGATGACAGGATAATGCTGGGAGATCCACAGAAGGAAAAGATAACTCTGCCCAACAGGTTGTTAAAGGATCACGTCCACCAAAATTAAATGAACATATACTTACAGACTTAGTCATAATGATCCATTATTTCCCATGGACCCTGAAAGACATACCCCAAAACATTCTAAACTACAGCAGTAATTAACTTCACTATTCTAAGCAGTTAGTGTTCCAGAAGCTTATGTATCAATGAGATTAAAGAATCCCATCACCTCCCATCATGGCCTGGAATGAACAAGTGTCAGGTGAGAATAATAAATACTTATTTAAAAGATGGCTTTACCTATGTGTATGATTGTCTGGCTCTGTGTGCATATGTATTTATGTCTCTATGTGTCTCTAATGCTTTCAGAGTCTGAAAAGAACATTATATCCCTCAGATGGCTGTCAGCTGTCATGGCAGTGCTGGGAACCAAATGTAGGTCTTCTGCAAAAGCAGCATGTGCTCTTAATCCCTGAGCTATCCCCTGAGCGTCTTGTATCAGTTTATTAAAAAAAATGGCTATTTATTTCAGAATAATTCTGTTACCATCGCACAATTAGCCAAATAATTCTGAGCAATGGTCTTTTACATAGAAGTCTTGGGTAGACAAAAGCAGTTAAGCCGTGCTACAGATGCCATCATCTGGGGACAAGAGAGAACTAGGCCATCGTGTGGTTGTATATGCTTTCTCATTTACTTACGCAGATCTGTTTTACAGATGCAAAATCAAATGCAACATATAAAGGTGGAAACAATATTAGGTATTTCAAACATGAAGCACCTTTAAAACACATTTTAGAAAAAAAAAGATTGACTTCAACACATTCTTTGCTTTCAGGAGGATACTTAATGATGTTTTAAAGGCTGACTTTGAGTGTAAATATTATAAAATTCCTATGCAGAAGACATGATAGTATCCAATAGAGAGTATTCGTGTATGCAGCGATCTTATTAGGTATATTTATAAGGGAAACAGTCATATTTAATGTAATTCTTTTCTCTTGAAATAATTAGTTTTAACATTAATTTTTATTTGTATGTGCCAGTATGTGTCTATGAGTAGGTATGTATAAATGAGTGTCATAGCCCATGGAAACCAGAGGAATCAAATCACTTTGAAGGTGGAGTTACAGGTAGTTGTGAGCTTCCTGACATGGGCCCTCAAACCTGACTTTGGTCTTTTGTGAGCAAGTCTGAACTCTTAACCACTAAGCCAACTCTCAAACCCATGTGAACTCTTGACATTAAAGGCCCTTGATTTGTTCTGTAGGTAATTGAGAACATGAACACATGAATTTATTTTAGAAATGGAAACGGCTGACCCTAGAGAAGTTCCCAGTAGGTCTCAATTCAGATTTTTAACTTCCTCAAAGAACCAAGAGAACTGCCTTTTTAACCTTTGAGAGAAGAATCATGGAGGCCTGTTCTAAACCTTCTCTGGGACATTGGAATTGCCTTTTCATGGGAGCAGCTGAGAAAATTGGGATTCTGTGAGCCATTGAATCAACCACAAAGTTCAATTTCTGATGCTTCACAGCCAGGATAGAACCAGGGGTCTCTGTCTGGCTCTTACAATTTCTCTCCGCAGGTGTGTTCTTTAGACCAACAGCATCACGTCACACAAGAGTTTATTGAAATTGCAGAACATGAAGCCCAACCTGACACCTACAGACTGGGAATCCAGGAAGTCTCCTGCAAAAGTAGACCTGTGGGTTCCAGCTGGGGCAGGCTCTCTCTGATTGGACCATGTTATAGAAGATCTGACCCACCCTCAAAACATCTGGAGCTTTTGTCCAATCATCAAGAAGGAGATCTTTTTCAAAAGCCCCCTTTGTAGCCTTGACCCTAAAATGTAGTTTATCCTTGTCATTCTAGTTAGCTTGGCATGAAGGACCACATTTTGAAAGGTCATTCTGGTGGCTTCAAGGGGCAATTTTCACTTAATACAATTTTAGTAAATACCCCCTGTGGGTATTCCCTGGGCAAGAAAATAGATATACAAAGCTGGACAAGATCCAGACTCTGGCCTCAAGAACTTCACATTTTCATTTGGAGGTCTCCCTGGGTAAACACAGTGAAATAAGTGGGCTCATGCGTGCCTTCAACTCACAAAAGAAGGCCAATAAACAATGATGCATACTGATAATAAAGTCATACTCAGTGGGAATGGTAATGCTAATTGTCGTCTAATATTATATACCCTACCCAGATGAATTGGCAGCACCATGATTCTTGGCCCCGAGCAACCAGACACCCAGATTTGGCCGAGTCACTTTCTCTGGGAACAAAGTTAGTAGACTTGTCTGTGATCTACTTGCACCCCGCACCTTTTGGGCTCCGTGATGACTTCCCACAGGAAAACTCAGATCAGGAATTCAGAGTTGTCTACGCTGTGCTGGAGTGGTTGCAGAGATTCATCTGATGAGCCTGCCCCCATTGCAGCACAGGTAAGCTAATTTAAAAAAATGTACAGACGTTTAGGGAAGTTTTTATGTATGAAAAATGTTCCAATTAGTAAAGCGACTGCAGGACTTTTGTTGCCTGGGCCAAGCTCTGGGCATATCTAAACCCTTGCCAAGGTTGTTTGTAACATTGAAACCTTATGTAAGAAACGTGGATCTTGAAATGCTGGAAAAGGAACAAGAAGGAGCCCTGTAGCCATTCCGCAAGGGATAATGATGTGTTTTCATTGTCTGTACAAAAGGTGTCTTTGAATACACATTCTGGAAAATTCTTGGCTGTTAAAGTATGGCAAGATCTGAGAAAATTCTTACTTGAGGGATAAACAATTCCCAAACAGACTTTTCCTATAAAACCAAATAGATTTAAGGCTTTGAAAATAGCCCTTTAGTCTTTTCTAACTTGCAGTGATGGCTTGGGGGATAGAAAAGAAGAGGTTATTTGGTAGAAATCCAAAGGCTGAAATATTTTCAGTTGACTCCATTTTTATTTCTGCTCCAGTTTGAAGATGTTTTCTTTAAAACTGCACTGACCTTTTCGAGAGGGGCCAATAGTTGGAATAAATTAAAAATAGAAACAAAGGTTAATAATTCTAAAATGGTGTTTGCAGCATATGGTTTCATGTCCCAAATAACACATATAAACAAAACGTTTTCTAGAGGTGGTTTTCTGTCGCTACGTGAACGGAGAGATGACACAACCTAACTGCATCAAGCCTGAGAGGGGTGACCTGAGGTGAGCAGAACACACATTTGCCGCTTCAGAAAGCTCCCAGCATAACACACGCAAAACAAAGAACATAATCACCATGGCAACAAACCTCTGGGCATGTCCGCGAGGGATTTTCTAAATTGAAGGAATGAAAGTGGGGAGAGTTACTCTGAGATTTGGGTGGCTCTGTCCCAAATGAGGTCCTAAACTAAACAAAAAGGGAAAGCTGAACACCAGCATTCATCTCTGGGCTTCCTAACTTTGGATACCGTATGACCATCCACCGCAAGTTCCCACTACCATGTATTGCTGTGATAGTTAATCTCCATGGTCAGCTTGATGAGATGTAGTGTCACTAGGAAAACGGGCCTCTGTACGTGACTATGGGGCCTATCTGTATTGTATTAATTGAAGTGCAAGGACATTCTTTCTGGGCTGGGATGCTGGACAGTACGAAAAAGGAGGCTAGTAACTGTTCATCACTTTGTGCTCCCTGATATTGGGTATAATACGGCCAGCTGCTTCAAGCATCTGCAGCCACGACTTCCCTATCATGATGGACTGTATCCTAGAAAAGGGGGTCAAAATGAACCTTTACATGCAGGTATTACATCATACATAACAGCGAGAAAAATAAAAATATCACCCACCGAAGGCCAAGTGCGTCTATCTGTTCACAAGAACATGACCAGCCCTGCTCGCTGAGGGCGGCACTTGAGGTTTCATTAATGAGGGTTTGCAAAGCAAAAAGATGGAACACTCCAGCTCCAGCCGCTGTAGTGGCCATTTCAACTAGACTACCATGGCGTTTCGGTGGTTTCTGCAAGGGGAGAAGTGGCAGAGATAAGCTGATATACTACATCGGCAAGTTACGAGGATGGCGAGTCTTCAAGGAGCAGACTCAACAGAATGCAAGGTTGGGGACTGGGAGAGCAGTGAATTTGCAGAGTTATTAATGGTTTCTACTGGTATGCTAAAGATTGACAAGTAGAAGAGAAAAATCATAGGATTTATCTATGTCCATGAACCAGTGAAGGCTTGTTGACTCAATAATCTGAAAAACATGACTTCAATATATTTAATCCTAAGAAAGCTGAATAAGAACTCTCTGCATTGCTGTTTTAGACTAGCAAGTGAAAGCTTTTAAAGGTGTTCACAGAGGAAGTACTGGCACCCTCTAGTTGTTAGACTATTTTTCTTTCACGAAACGATTGTACTGACTTTATTTTGTTTGGCATATACTTATTGTGTCCAACAACAATAACTACAGACACTGAGATTTATTTTTCCCATTTAACTTCATTTGTAGTTTATACTCTTGCTTCCTAAGGCAGCAGGCCTGAACATAGTTTATATTATCCTTAATTTCCTCCAGGTTATTTTCTTCAGAACAAAACCATCCACCCCAATCAATAAAAATCAAAAGAAAACCATTTGCATGCACTTTCAGGGGGCTGTCTTTCTCTGAACCTTACTTAATTTATTTTAATTTTTATTTTATACGTAAACAAATATATATATATATATATATATATATATATATATATATATATATATATATATGAACATGTACCGCATGTGTGAGGGTGTCACAGAACCTAGAAGAGGGCCACAGATGCCTTTGAAACTGGAGTCATAGGTGATTATGGGCTACATGACATGGGTTCTGGGAACAGACATGGGTATTTGAAAAGAACTCTCTCCTCCCTGTTGAATAATCTCTACAGGCTCTCCTACCTTGATTTTGTAGCCCATAGAGGTACCCCCCCTTTTTTTTAACCTTAGTTTCTTTTTTAAATTTGTCTTTTAACCATATAAATATGCCTTCTATTACAATAGTTTTTTTAGAAAAAAGACACTTGTTTTGTTTTGTTTTGCTGCTATGGAACATTGATTATACTTTAAATTTTGGATCAAAATACTGTTTTATTTTGCAATGAATATGGCTATATTATTCTAATTTTGAATGGAATAAATTTCATAGGAAATTCAGACATATCTGATGTGGAATTCTCCTCTGTATGCTACGAATATGTTTTATTACCATTGGATAATAAAGGAACTCCTTTGGCCTATGACACGGCAGAATATAGCACGGCAGGAAATCCAAGCAGAGATCAAAGAGGAAAGTAGACAGAGTCAAGGAGATGCCATGTCGCTGTCAAAAGAGAAAGTCGCTTGAACCTTACTGGTAGGCCGCAGCCTCTTGGTTATACATAGATTAATAGAAATGTGTTAATTTAAGATGAAAGAGCTAGCTAGAAATATGCCAGAGTCACTGACCAAACAGTGTTGTAATTCATATAAATTTTTGTGATCATTTGGGTCTGGGTGGCCAGGAAACTAACGAGCAGTCTCTGTTTACACATTTTTTATGAGCGCTCATCACTTTGAAGACATATCGTACTAGAATGCCAGGTGAGCCTTTCTGGGGAAAAGAGGTTTCCCAGGCCCGAATAATCACGCCTTTGTGTTTTACCAAGAACACTAAGGAAGGCTAGCCTTTGCTTTTAAATCTGCAGGGGGAGTGAAGGACCCTGCTCCCAAAGACAAGTAAATCCTGAGGCCAACAGGCTCATCTTTTGCAGTCTGGAGATTTAACGATCAGATAGATCACTGTTTGCTTTGAGATAGATTTAAAGCAAATAAGTCACTCTGTTAACGTCTAAGAAGTTTACGGAATGCTGTGGTGCAGAAAGAAATGCAAGGGAAGGAATTTTATGTTGGAGATTCGTGTCCTAGTCGACACGACAGAAAACACTAAAGTACAGTATATATATATATATATATATATCCCCATTGTATGACAAAATGGTAGCTGTCATAATGTGCCAGTTAACATGTCCAATGTGAGCTGATCGTTGAGCGTCCCCTGGGAACAGAAGACAGAAACATGACAAAGAACAAAGAACGCGGATCGATAAAGCTTGGGGAAATAAGACAGAGAAGGTTATTTACTCCCATTGATCTGTGGCTGCCGTGGCGTAAACTCAGCCTGTTTTTCTTTTGTTAACCTTTAAGCCCAAGTATACTTGAGGCAACCAGGGAGCCCACTAACAGGTGTAGATTAAGGATCGAAGGAGGTCACCGTCCCTCTGTCACCACCAGGCACCCATGTAACAACATCCCTGAAGAAATTTAAACATCGATAGCCATAATAAGGGCAAATTTATCAAGCCCAGCCAGCTTGAGCTGGGAGCCCGCCTGCATTCAGTCCATTTGCCCTTGCTAAAGCTCAATTGATTTGGACATTCTTTTACTAGAGTTGATTATCAATTGTGACATAGCAAATTTGTTACCTTCCAAGTGCTGAGCGGACCCTGGCCAGTGGAGTGTCTGAAGTAAAAACACCTGGCTTTCCGTTTACCACTTACTAGTGAGAGCAGGAGGCAGCATCGGGCTTTCCAGAGCTCCAGAGAGCGCTGCCTCCAGGAGAACGAAAATCAGGGAGGGTGGGGAGAAGCTGATTCTCTCCTACCAGCTGAGAAGACTCATTGATCGGATGTAAATGTCCAATCGGAAGCCCTATCTGGAAGCCCCACCATGCAATGCTCACGCATGCTGCTCTCTCCCAGGAATCAAATGTATCGCTCTGTTCTCACTGACCCATGTCAGGCCCATGCAGGTCGGCACAGCATGGAAACTCCTTACTCAGCAATGCATATTGGGGTGTTGACTAAGTCACCTACTACAATATGAACAGTAGTTATAAACTTAGTCCACAAACGTAGGTGGCACAGGAATGCAGAGTGAATAAAAACTCCTAAGAATCTTGCTGTAGGTGACAGTTATAAAGAGGGTGACCAACAGCTACCATCAGTCAGAGTCCCAGCCTACACTTGGCTGGATCATGTTCTGTAGATGGATTCTATCAGGGGTCTGTTTTCTCATGATTCCCACTCCTTTCCTTCCCACCCTACCTTTCCTCCTCCTCATTCTCTCCTTTCCTCTTTCCCTCCCTCTCTCCGCCCTTCTCAGCTTGGCTGTATCCCTATATCTCTCTTCTCTCCATGACACAGGGGACCCGCCAATCTTCTACTGATAGTTCTAACAAGCTACTGGATGCTTATACTCCAGTCTGTCTGTCCCACAAGAGATTGTCTACCTGCTAAGATTCTGTTAAGAATTTATTATCTGTATTCTTGAGTGAATGTGTGTGTGTGTGTATTATATATATATATATATATATATATATATATATATATATATATATATATATATATATTACTTTGGGTATCAGAGTACCACTTAGTTATTTTTTTAAAGACAGATTCCAGCAGGAAACCAGCTGACTGTCTTTTCGCCAAGCCTTCTATTCGTAATGTTGTTACAAGACCTGGACTTCTCACACAGAATTCATACCCTGCTGCTGGAAGCTGGAGGTTGGACCTGGTACTGCACACTTGTAATTATCAATTGTGTACTGTACACAGTGACTGGGAACCTGGAGAGGGTGAGTTTGAGGATGTCTTGGGGTACATGGTAAATCCTTGTCTCAAAAAAATATCCCTCTCAGGCTCTGCAGGAGTAATATGGACAACGAAGGCATCACTGTCTTGCTGACCTGCACCTGGAGGACAGCACTCCCCAGCTAAGGCCTGGGGAGCTCAGGCAGAAATCACACCCCCTGACTGCCAGTCCTGTGTTCCTTGGATATTGCTTTTTGGACTTTTTGAATCCGTAGCCGTAGATCACTATTTAAAAATACAGAATCTGAAATTCTGTAAGGAGAATCATGGCTTATTATGGGGAAGGAGGGAACTGAGGAAGCAGGGGATATAACATGCATCCTCTGAAGAAACAGCCCTCTCTCCGTCTTCCAGAGCAGAGCCTCCCACCTCCGTCCCTGAAGTCTCATAACCGAGAGCTGGGACCAGGTCTAGGAAAGTGCTCAGGGCTAATCCTCCAGTGGCCCCCAGAGAACAAATGCTTTAGCAAGCTGTGCCTATCCCTGCTGTTCAAGTAACCATCATCAAGTGCTTCCTACCTGGGATCAGGTAGGGCCTGGTGTCCCTATGAAGTGACAGTGATGGGTGGCAGGTGTTCTGGAGTGCACGGAGGCTTCAGATTACTGAGGCCATTGCAGCCCCGTCTGTTCTCCTAAGCCCTGCCTCTGTGCGCTGTGGTCAGGTCTGCGTGCTGTAGGCTTCATTAGGGCCCACAGTAGCCTTGCTGCACTGTGGTGTCTGGAAGGCAGCTGTCTCCTGAGCAACGAGTGCTGTCCTCAAACACATGATTTCCTCAGCCCGCTCTTTCCAGGCCTGTTAACCACATCAGGAACTCGAAGTCAATGAACAAGTCCAAACACCTTCGTACTGACCACTAATTGGTGTCTGTGTTGATGAGGGCTGCAGGAACTGGAATGGGGCCTACGGAACAGATTTTATTTTCCTGCCAGCTGATGTCCCCCAGGGCAGCAGGGTGTGTGGGTTCCTGGGGAGGAGGGGCACTGGATATTCCAATTCTGCATGTTCTGCCTCCTGTGTACATAAGCCACGGGATTTCCAGAAATGAACCCATCACCAAAAGACAACCATGTAGGTTTTGATCTCTTCGGCCCCATTACTCCCTCCTTCCTCACTTCCTCCTTTCTTCCCTACCTTTTTCTACACTGGGGACGGAACTCAAAGCCTTTTACATCACAGGCAGGAAACCTACTGCTAGCGAAATTACATCCTTACCCCCAAGTACACAGGTTTTCTATACAGCATAAGCTTGAGAGATGGAGACACAGGGAGAAAACTAAGCGTGTATTTTTAGGAAGACTCCAGGTAGAGAACACACTCTGAGAATTCTTTGCATGTCTGTCCACCACAGACTGCCTCATAGTATCTAAGGTGCTGGGCCAAAGCTGGCAGTCACCATAGAGCTGCTCACATGGCCGCACACTACTTCCCTGATAGAGTCGGCATGGGAGGCCACATGGGTATTGACCATCATCATATCACCAAATGCAGATGATTGTGTTTGAAATTTATGATAAACATCCAATAGGAAAGTCAGAGAATGCTGTTGCTATGATAAAAGTTGATAATTGAAGGGGAAAAATGGGCTGCGGAGCTGGCCAAGATGTGCAATGTTTGTTACACAAATGTGAGATCCTGATTTTTATGTTCTTAACAACATTGACTTTTATAAAGCATCACGATCTGTAAATTTTTTGTTGGAGTTTTGCAAAAG
This sequence comes from Microtus pennsylvanicus, assembly GCF_037038515.1. Classification (NCBI taxonomy): domain Eukaryota; kingdom Metazoa; phylum Chordata; class Mammalia; order Rodentia; family Cricetidae; genus Microtus; species Microtus pennsylvanicus. The sequence continues at coordinate 21,237,289 of NC_134596.1, forward strand.
AAATCACAGAGAACTTTCCCATCATTGACCCTTCATTGATCCCTTGACTGTTTACTCTAAGTATCTTCTGGGAACTTTCTTAACACATTAAAAGGTGTAATCAGGAGGATCGTTATAGTATTAGAAAACTGAAGCTAAGATAGCCTCCATGTAGAAAAGCTTAAGGGAGTGTGTGTGCATGTGTGTGTGTGTGTCTTAATGTAGATATTTACACACACATATTAAAATAATAATATTAGATTTTTGATATAGAAGTCAGAAATATAGAAGAGAAAACAGAAAGAATCTTCAGCAAACGGTGCTGGCATAACTGGATGTCGGCATGTAGAAGAATGCAAATTGATCTGTGAAAAAGTCAAGTCCAAGTAGATCTAGGACCTCAACATAAAACCAGATACACTGAACCTGACAGAAGATAAAGTGGGGATAGCCTTGAACACACTGGCACAGGGGACAACTTCCTGAATAGAACACCAATAGTACAGACCCTAAGATTGACAATCAAGAAATGCGACCCCATAAAACTGAAAAGCTTCTGTAAGGCCAAGGACTCTGTCAATAAGACAAAAATATCAGTGTATAGAATGGGAAAAGATCCTCACTAGCTCCACATCTGACAGAGGGCTTATAACCAAAACATACAAAGAGTTCAAGAAAGCAGACATAAACAAACCAAAGAATCCAATTAAAAATTGGGTACAGAGAGAAACAGAGACTTCTCAACAGAGGAACCTCAAATGGCTGAGAAGCACTTAAACGTTCAATATCCTTAACCCCAAGGGAAATACAAACCAAAAGGACTTTGAGATTCCATTTTACCCCTGTCAGCATGGTTAAGACCACATGCTGGTAAGAATGTGGAGCATAGGAAACACTCCTGTAATGCCGGTGGGTGTGAAAACTTGCATACCAACTGTGGAAATCAATATGGTGGTTTCTCAGAAAACTTGGAGTTGATCTAGCTCAAGACCTAGTTATACCACATTTGGATTCTACCCAAGGGATGATCTGTCATAACACCAGGACACTTGCTCAGCTATGTTCGTAACAGCTTTATTTGTAATAGCCAGAACCTGCAGACACCCTAGATGTCCCTCAACCAAAGAATGGACAAAGAAAATGTGGTACCTCTACACAATGTACACACCTCGGCTGTTAAAAAAAAAGATGACATTATGAAATTTGCAAGCAAGTGAGTGCAACTAGAAAAGGTCATCCTGAGTGAGGTAACCCAGACCCTGAAAGACAAACGTGGCCTGTGCTCACTCATAATTGGATATTAGCTGTAAACGATAATCCCTCTATAATCAATATCCCAGAAAGGCTAAGTAACAAGGATGGCTCAAAGAGAGAACACATGACTTTCCCTGGGAAGAGGAAATACAGTAGATTTCAACTGAAATTGGGGAGCATTTTGGGGGTGAGATAGAAACCTAGTGCAATGGAAATTCCCTGGGATCTGTGAGGGTGTTCCCAGCAAAGACTCCAAGTAATGGGAAATACGGAGCCTGAATTGGCCATCTTCTGCAGCTAGGCAAGGCTTTCAGTGGAGAGACTGGGAGACCAACCCAGCCACAAAACCTTAGGATTTTTATTTGTCCTCCTTGCCAGATGTGCTGGGGTAACATCGGCACGGAACTTGTGGGAGACCCACTAATGACTGGTTCAATTTGATACTCATGCCACAAGAAGGAACCCACTCCTGAACTGACTGAAGTTCCTGGATACAGATGTTGGATGTCCTAGAGACTTAGCATAGAACCAAACAAGAAGAATAAAGTCACTGAAACAATTCCTAATGATATTCTGTCCTACTCAAAACAGAACAGTCATCAGAGAGGTTTAATTCAGCAACTGCTAGGAGCAGATGCAGAGACCCACAACCAAACATTAGGCAGAACTTTGGGAATCCTGCTTCAGTTGGAGGAGGAAGGATTGGAGGAGCCAGAGGTATCATGGACATCACAAGAGCAAGACTCACAGAATCAAATAACCAGTATGCATAGGGGTTCACAGAGACAGAAGTGACAATCAGGGAGCCTACACAGATCTGACATATGTCCTCTACATATATGTTTGATTGGGTATCTTGGTGTTCCTGTGGGATTCCTTATGGTGAGAGTCAAGGATGTTTCTGATGCTTTTACCTTCTTTGGTGACCCTTCTTCTCCCATTGGGTTGCCTTGAAATGATGGTATGTGCCTAGGCTTATTGGAACTTGCTATGCCATGTTTGGTTGATATCTCTGGGAGGCTAGCTCTTTTCTGAAGGGAACCAAAGGAAAAATGAATCTGAGGGAGAGGGAAGGTCAAAGGGAGGGACTGGAAGGAGAGAAGGGAGGGGAGACTGCAGTTGGGATAGAATATCTGAGAGGAGAAGAAAGAAAGAAAGAAAGAAAGAAAGAAAGAAAGAAAGAAAGAAAGAAAGAAAGAAAGAAAGAAAGAAAGAAAGAAAGAAAATATTCATGAAACAGGCAAGTTATGGGTAAGCCCAGATCACATAAATTCAAGGATTTTTGTTAGATTATTTTTTCAAATATCATTTGCCATTATAGCCAAGTATTGCTAGTTAAATAATTTTTAATGCTTTTGGGCAGTTTCCGAAGTGTTTGTATTTTTCTGTACGAGGCACATGTATTTTGCACAAGACTACAAAGTGGTTTCCAGAGAAGTGAAGCAGACAGATGACTGACACTGGCAATCAGCGTTAAAGGTAGAACGCATTGACAATCTGGGTTTCCTGAGCATTGACTGCCAGCACCCTCCTCTTTGAGCAGGCGATGTCCGTTTTCATCCACGGCAGGGCTGACTCCGGCAGTTCTGACCTCAAAGGTGGAGCCCATGTTCTCAGCATGCCTATTTAAACAGCCAAACTACCTTCATTCTTCTTCTTCTTTTTCCTTTTTTCCCCCCAGAAACCCCCACAGCTACATTAGAAAAACAGTAATAACATTCCCCTCTGCAGTCAAAGGCAGACCTGTCTGGATAGACATCTTCTCGGTATGTGGTCTCTGCTTCGGCGTCAACAGGTCAGCCTCACCCAGGGGCCTGGAACATCCTGACCTGCTCACTAGTTATGGCCAGTGGGCTGCTTGGCAGTTTACCCAGCAATCACTGCTCTCCAAGCATGACATCTATCATAGCTCCAGTCAGAAAGATGGCATTTACCCGATGGGTGGGCAAGCGTCTTGTCTTACCATATGCTGGGGATTGTCAGGGGCTGTTCACGCCAGGAATGGCTACTTTTAGTGCCAGGAAATAGGCCTTTCCCAAAGCCTGCCAAAAAATTAAACACACACACACACACAAATAAAAATTTCAAAAGAACCAATTTTCACATCAAATTTTGTGTTAAGGAGTTGTGTAACAAGCTCTGCAGAGCAAAGAATTATGGGCATTTTCCTGGCATCCACACACTAAATGCAGAAAAAAAAATGCAGAAAAGAAAAATGGTCCTCGTATGCTAAATGAAAGGAGGAAAAAAAAAACAAAAAGCAACAACAAAAAGTCCTGACCTATATGAACATAAGGTCTAAGCCTCACCCCACACAGAGACTAAGTAGAGAGTTCACCTATCCAGGGTGACTCAGTGAACGCTGAAATGGCCGGCAGGGATGAGGATGGGGTTCTCATCATAGGAATCACTCTCTGGGGTGGAAGTTTTATTAGATGAAAGTCCTGCTGTGTCTTTATCTGTATTCTGGGAGAACAAAACGGTGTCAAACCATGTGTCCAATCGTACTTGTGCAGATTAGCTAATTTGACACAGTGCAGACGTGAGAAGTAACGAAATCACTTGGAGTGTAAAATACCTAAGATATTGGGTGTCACTTGGAAAAGGTCCTGTCTGCTCCTGAGCTGTTATTCTGAGCAATTCAGGGGCAGGACAAAGATGCAGGCCTGTGAATCGGTGACGCTGTGTAGGAAGAGGGATTTGGGAATGCAAGAGACTACAATGTCAACTGGAAAGGCCCCAGTCTAGAGAGTGGAGGGGATACCTGCATGAACAGGGGAGGATGCTCAGAAGTGAAGCTAAGGGCAGGTCTCCTGTTCTTCAGCAAGTGCTTCCGGCTTAGGTAGGGCTGCAGCTCCAAGGCCACTCAGAAAAAAACGTGTACCCATCTGTCGGCCTGCAGCAGCCTGAGACATCTCGTGGCCTCATAGCTACCTGATCAGGCTCACCTTAGCCAATTTTCACAGGAACGGGCAGCTGAGAGGGCAGCGTGTGGCTTTAAACCCACCGCTAACATGCTCTCCCAGCAACAACTTTGAATCTCTGGTTTTGCTTTCTTTGGTTCTTCTGCCATCACCACGGGAAGGCCTGAACAGCATTTTCTAAGTCGAACTCAACAGCTTTTGTTTTAATCTCTTATGGTTGGTAGAAATACTCTCTAGCCATTGTTCTTATTTCGTATTTAGGACTCAAGACTTCTTAGTTCCATTCCTCTGCCTGTGAAATCTCAGAGGCCCATCTCAGAAGGAAAATCAACATCAAGATCCATGTTTCCGCTCCGGCTGAAGAATACTGCTGTTCCCAGAATTTCAGTAACTCGCTGGCCAGATAAGCTGCTCGGCTTTGACTTGTTTATATCAGGGGAAACAACACTGTACCTCATAAAAGCCTTAGAAACCCTTACCTGTGATTGATCTACTTTTTATTTCTTTGTAAAGATTTCATTTTGTAGTAAGAGGCATTTAAGCACAATTGAATGGCAAAGAAAGTATAAAGAATTAAAATTCTTGAATTGTAATTCTTTGTATTGTACTGTATTCTTTGACTAGGGCCAGATGAGATAGTGGCTAAGGATGTTTGCAGACAGCCTATGGACCTGATTTTAATGCCTGCGTCCTACATGCTGGAAGGAAAGAATGTACTCACACAAGGGGTCATCTGACCTCTAAGGTGTGATATTTCATGCATGAATGCCAACATACACAAACATCAGTAGCACCCCCCAAAATCTGCACAATGGCAGTATACTCAAGAATTTTTTAAAATTAGTTAAAACATGATCATATTTTTCTTCCTATGAAGATGGTAAAGCATTCAAACTTGGAGCTTATGGTAGTCAGCTACTTGATAGGGAACCCAGCTGTCCCTCACAGGGTCCATCTGAATGCAGTTAAATTGACTTTTTGAAGGACCCCTCTGCAGTGTTTTCTGTTATAATCCTTATTCGTTTGTGTATAATCTGTTCTGGATTGATCAGGAGTATTAGCAGAGATTGACACACTAGGAAAAACTGTTTGTGTTTATTGCAGATATCCCAGAGCAATAAAACAGTGAACAGTAATATCAATGTCTTTCAGTGGAGAAACGCTAATAAATTACAATGTCATTTACCCATCACGAGCCATTAATGCAAGTGACAAATTTTTAATTATTCCTATCTTGAAGCATTGCATGATTTTGTGTGTGTGTGTGTGTGTGTGTGTGTGTGTGTGTGTGTGTGTGCTCCTTGTGCATACCTCCACAGGAAAGTCAGAACAATACAGATATACGTGTGCAAGGACAGGTCCCCAAACACATTATTGTCCCTAAAGTGCAGTGAGTAGAGTAAGCTAGTCAAAAAAGGAGCCATAGAGAAAGAAAATTGTAAAAACATAAAATATAAAAAGTAACCCATGGGTTTTAGCATATGCCACTAAGTCTGAGTTTAAAATTCAGCCTTGAGACTCACCATACAAGTGGAACTTGGGCATGGGGGTCTCAATCTAATCTAGTTTAATTGGAAGCTGTGACAAAGAATGATATAGAAATCGTACTTACAAATTGTAGCCTCTGTACTATACTAATAAATGCTGTTGACATCACCATGCATGGGCGTAAATATACACTCTACTAAAGCTGTGGAGTTCGAACCAGACTGATCTGAGGATTTTAGCTATAATAACTAAAACAGAGAGCAAAACTAATCAAAAATAATTAGAGATGATATACAGATAATTCTGTAAAATATATGTACAGAGTGCACCAGACTTTACACAAAGGCAGTATTCTCAAGAATATGTCAATATTCAAATAAAATATAATCACGCTTTCTCGCTGTGCTGTGTGGAGTGATAGGAGGCTTGAGTGAATGTGTAAAAAGGAGATGATATTTCTAGCTTCTGTGTATAGTGGACAGAAGCACAGCATGTCAAGGGGCAATGCTTCAGGCACATGGGAAATTGACAAAGCCTTCCTCTGGTCTTAGTGCAAAGGTTGACAGCGCGTGCAAGTCTGAGCATTTACTAACAGTTGGCCGCTGTGTGTAAGAGCTAGCAAGTGCAGCTTCCCCCTCCAGATCTTTGCAGTTGGAGACTGTTGGCCTATAGAGACATCCTACAGAGACTAGCTAACCCCTCCCCCACCTGTAACAAAGACCACTGAGGTTCACTTGGTCAGAGTGCACATGCTAGTTATGGCTATGGATAGATATATACATACACACATATAGTTGGGGTCAGATGTGTATGTACATGTATATATACACATACATGTACAAATACATACATATGTATATATACACACTTGTATATATATATTATCCAACTATTCCATGTATTTGTGTGTTTGTCTGTCCTCTTTCCATTCCTTCCATAAATTCGGACAGATCAAGAATCAAGTCATTCTGGATGTGACACTATGAATCGGGCAAGCAGTCAAACTTTGAACTTCTTTAAATGGGCTATATTGATATACAATAGTTGTGTTGCCAATTTCCTTAATCAATAGTTTAGGTAAAGAAATGAGACCATATTTACAAGAAATGGTGAGTGTGACTGAGAACCGAACTTTGACTATTGAATGATCCTATGGTTTGCAGGCATTTGTTGAGAACTTGATCTTGTGTTGCTAATTCCATGTCTAACGAGAAGTAACAAGCCAATTAATTGATGCTGACCCCTTAGCAATGTGTTCTTTGATAATGGGAAAGATGGGTAGGGAGATGATTCACTAGACAATGCAGGCCAAGGGATCACCTCAAGGCTTCCCCTAGGCAGAGAGCCCCCCCCCCCCCCAGTGATGAGAAACATCCATTACTCCACATCAGTTTTCCTACCCGCCTTCTCATCTCCCCAGCCCCACCATGCATGTTCATTCTCCATATCCCTATATACCCTCGTGAGCCTGTCTCCAATTGCTCTCTGATTTATAAATAGAAGGACAATTCTCTCCCAAAGCGCTGGGAATTATCCGCTGGTAAAAATGATCCAGAGGTCAGTTTTCAGGGTCCTTAGGTTTTTCCCATGCAATCTAACCACATTTCCTTTCCCTGCTTGGCTCGCTTAACTTCCTAGAAACTTGGGCACAATTTTGCTGGTGCTGGCAGTTTTTCACGTGTGCACTTGTAGAGGCGATGTATGAGATGCCAAGGGTTGTCAGGTGGGAAACGTGTGTTTCTTATCCCGCAGCCCCTCTTTGACAGTGGAACTGCTCAGATCACCGAGTCCATTTGTTGATATGCGAATATTTAACATTTCTCCTCTCTCTCTCTCTCTCTCTCTCTCTCTCTCTCTCTCTCTCTGTTTCTCTATCTATCTCTTATTTTTGTTCACTGTAGGTAGGTTTCAAGTGAGGGCTGAATTTTAATGTTTCTTTATTCTGAAACTAGCAAAGTATTCTCTCAACATGTAAAGATAGGAAACGCGGGCTTCACTTTTCGAGGCAAGGAATCCTCATTCCATGACTTAAACACTTCACCATTACCTTCCTGCTAATGAAATTCAGCTTTTTATCCTGAAAAAAATTAAAAAGAGCACTCTTAAAGATATCCTAAACAGTGAGCAGAGCTAATAAAGATGTGCTTTGTGGCTGTTCTGAATTTGCCAACCTGGGGCTTGGCTGAAGTTATTTTAGCAGTGTTGTGGGCCAATTCAGTATTCTCTTGTCTCATAAAACGCTAATATTTTTCTAACTCGAAGAGTTACTAAGCCAGCTAGCATCTCAAGTGGCTGTGCAGAGTCGTCAAGTGTGCTGAGATGTTAGAAGAGAGGACATCTGTCCTTCACGGCATCCTCGCATTCTCAGATGCTCTGTGTCCAGCCTTTCTCCTCATCTCACCTGGTTGATGAGTAACTGCCCTTTTCATTCTGATTATTCTGGTTTTTCCACCACAGTCAGACTTTCCTACTAATCATCCAGGATGGAAGGCCAAGCCTTCCCACCTTGGAAAACAATGGGAATGTTACCAGCAATTGGGAAATTTTACCAGAGTTGCCACTGTTGCTGGAGTAGTGGTATTCTCTTGGGGTCCGTAGTTTCATTAATAAAATAACCTCGGAACAGACTCAACAGGAGCTTGAGGACAATTTTATTAGTGTTTAAAAGTAAATCCCTGGGCAGGGAAGTTGTAAATCTCAACAACTGCCTGGAGGCAGAAGGTGGAGACGGAGACGAAAGACAGAAAAAACCAGGGCATCTGAGTTGAGCAAACATGAAGGTCAGCCACTTGGCAGAAAGGGGAACTTTATAGAAAGATTGGAGCCCAAAGTGTTAGAAAATCATGTTTTAATAAGAGGAAGGGGAAACTAGAAAAGACAAGCACATTATTCCTCCGAACTCCTCAACATGGTTTAAGGAGGATCTGCCTTCCTAAGGGGTGGTCCCTTAGTTAGATGATAGACCTGCTCAGCTAGACAGTTAGCTATCTACCCAGGTCTGAGATTCCAGCCTCATAACAAATAGGTCTTCATTGCTGTTGAAACATAAATGTGTAGCCATTCTGATGACGCACATCTACATTCTAGTGCCCCGGGGACCTCCAAGCCCCACACTAATAGGTGACTGACCTCCTCCCTCTCCCTCTCTTGGCACTCTGTCTCCCTTACCTCCCATTTTTGTGATCTCAGGCATCAGCCACAGCTCTTGTCTGTCCTTGTCTCTGTGGGTTTATGACACTGATGCTATAAGTCCCGTTTTGTGACTGAGGGAATGAGTGAGTGAATTCGGTAATGTCAATGTCCCAACAAGACAAGGGATGGAATGAGGCACAGTTTTATTGATAACAGTAGACATCCACACAGCTTCCTCACTGTTTTATAAGTTCATAAGGACCATGTCGTATAGCCCAGACACAGTAAATCCTACTAGGAAGTGTCTTTAATTTTTCACAGTAAAGATGTCTCTGTCATAGTATTTCTAGTATGATGAAATTCTTGGTATGACAAGTACTCTTCCTAGTATGTCACAGTTTCTAGTATGACGAAAGCAATAGTATGAATGCTTGGACTCTGGCTTTTTCTGGCTCTGTAGTAAGGGAAATTTACCTATCCACCTGAGACGATCCAGCCCTACTTATCAATTTCCAGGTCAGGTAGCCTTTCCTAACTGCCCCAGCCTTTTTTGCTTCAGAGGCTGAGCACACAATGTCATGCTCTAAGCATAGTATGATGGGCTATGCACGTTACAACCAGCAACAGATAAACCAAATGACACCTTCACAGTGAAGGAAGACACAATGTAGGGGTAGGGGTTTGTAAAGCCAAAGTAGAAAGAAGTCTATGAAATTGCATCCTCTGATTCTAAGGTCTCAGGCCTTCAGTCTCACCTCAGGGTTGCCTCTCTCCTCCACCTCTTCCTCTCTTGCTGCCTCCAATCATAGAACAGTGATTAAGCAAGATACTATAGAGCCCATCACATATAAAGAAGATAGTGTAACAACCAAGAAAGGAATAGACAAGGATGACAAAGCACAGGAATAGAACCTATTTGGGGACATATAAATGTTACATAACTTATTTTTAAAAAAATAAATTTACTTTTAGAATATGTTATTATTATTATTATTATTATTATTTATTGTGTGTGTATATGTATGTGTGTCACTCATATGCCACAATGTGAGTATGGAGGTTGGCAGGAGCAAGCTGTCTTCTATCATATAGATTCTTGAGATGAAACTCAGGTCATCAGGCTTGTGCATCAAGCCTCTTTACCTGCTAAGCTATTTTGCAGATCAAGTAGCTTGGTTTCAAGCAAACCGCATCAACTTTTCAAGGTGATCTTCCAAAGGTCATTGGGGAGTTTACGTATACCAGAGGGGCAGATGGACTGGAGAACTCTGCTGTTAAGAGCACATACTGCTCCTGTAGAGAGCCAGAGATCAGTTCTCAGCACCTTCCAGATCAAGGGGATTTAGTACCCTCTTCTGGCTTCTGTGGGCATGGTAGACATACATCCACCCTTCTGCAACAAACACAAAATTAAAATTGAAAAGGTCTTTGCTGTGAGACAATGGTTTTAACCTGTAAACATTTGTTTCTTGTACTTGTTTAATAAAATGCTGATTGTCAGAGCCAGGCAGGAAGTAGAGGCAGGGCAATGAGAGCAGGAGAATTCTGGGAAGAGGATTCTGCAGTCTGCTGTTGTGACCCAGTCACAGAGGAAGCAAAATGTGACTGTCTCGCCAAAAAAGGTAGCGAGCCACATGGCTAACATAGACAAGAATAACGGGCTAATGTAAGAGTAAATAAGAAGCCTGAGCTAATGGGCCAATCAATTTATATTTAATGTAAACCTCTGTGTGATTCTTTGGGACTTAATGGCTGCAGGACTAGGTGGGACAGAAAACCTCAGACAACAAAATGGTTCCCATGTGGACAACTGCATCCACATAAAGCCTGACAGAGCTTGGAAAGTAATTCTAGACAAGAAAGAAATAGAGTTAAGCATGGCTTATTGATAGCAGGATTTTCTCAGGTGGGCTCTGTTAGCTAGAGGCGAATGTGTCTCATTTAAGAGAGGCTTCCTGACTTAGCTTCAGCTGCAAAAAGTTTGCAGCCTTCGTAATAGGCTTAGCCACAAAACACTTAAATGGTGTTTATGACCAGCCTATAGCATGCTTCTTGGTGGTGGTACAGACCTTGAAACGCCATAGAGTTGTGGTAATAAACATGGATCTTCCTGGTACCTCTGCCATGAGTCTGGAATCTCAGAAAGCTAAGGAATGGGCTTGATCAAGCTGTCAAAGCCACAGCTTTAATCCTAGCCACATCACTTAAAAAATTAAAGACTCATGTGGTCAAAAAAAGAGAGAGATACAGTAAAGATAGATTCAGATGAAGAAAACCTCTCAATGGTTTATAGTGTGTTTAAAAATATATGTAGGGTTGGGGGAAAAAGGATAAAGTCCTTAAAATAAAGAGAGTAGTTGGGTGTGGTGGCACACACCTTTAATCTCAGCATTTGGGAGGCAGAGGCACACAGACCTCTGTGAGTTCAAGGTGTGGTGGCATACGCCTTTAATCCCAGCACTTGGGAGATAGAGGCAGGAAAATCTCTGTGAATTCAAGGACAGTCTGGTCTACAGAGGGCATAGCAGGACAGCCAATGATACACAGAGAAAACCTGTCTCAAAAAGGCCAAATATTAAAAATAAAAGAAATAAAGGTTAAAATAAAGCCATGTGAAGATGAAAAATACACAGAGAGTCTGGATACTGTATATTATTATGTTGTCTTTGAATTGCTTGACAGCTGTGGAAGGAGCAACAACTGCTAAGAGACATTTGAATATAAATGCTGCTGAATTAATAAAACATAAATATTTTTAAAAGCCTTGACTTCAAAATTGAAGTCAAAAGATATGCTACGTTGGAGAAGAGATTTTACTTTTGTTTCCATAGAAAATGAGAAGCTATAGATTTATTCTGGGCTAAGAAAAATAAGGTTTGGTCAAGGAAGACCCCCTGAGAAATCTCCAATAAAAGCGGATGGCCCAGATTCTACAACCAGAACAGCCTCAAGACTGCTGACTGAGAAGATCAAGCCTCACTGGATACTCCAGTCATGAATTGATCATAATACTAAATTTTCTTTAGAATTATTTTCTTTAGAATATCGGTGCTTCCAACCAACAGGACGTAGCCTGAAAAACTATGACCACATTCCCAAAAAATGGACTATGGATTATTTTACTTTGTTGGTTACAAGTTGTTATGGATAATGGTCAGGAGAAAAGCTAAACAAAGGATATTAGATTTGGAGTTCTTGTTCTTTAAAAAAGGGGAGGGGGATTGCTGTGGGACAATGGTTTTACCCCGTAAACATTTGCTTTTTGTACTTGTTTAATATAATATTGATTGGCTGGTAGCCAGGCAGGAAGTATAGTGGGGCGATCATGCAGGATGTAAAGGAGGGGTGATGAGAGCAGGAGAATTCTGGGAAAAGGATTCTGCAGTCTGTCGTTGTGACCCAGTCACAGAGGAAACACGATGTGGCTGTCTTGCAAAAAAAAAAAAAAAAAAAAAAAAAAAAAGAAAAAAGATACCAAGCCATGTGGCTAACATAGACAAGAATAATGAGCTAATATAAGTTATAAAAGTTAAGAACTCTGAGCTAATGGGCCAATCAGTTTATAATTAATGCAAATCTCTGTGTGATTCTTTGGGACTAAATGGCTACAGGATCGGGCAGGACAGAAAATCTCAGTTAACAGATATATATATATATATATATATATTTTCCTCAAGACAGGTTTTCTCTGTACAAAAGCCCTGGCTCTTCCAGAACTAGCTCTTGTAGACCAGGATGGCCCTAAATTTACAGAGATCTGCCTATCTCTGCTCCTGAGTGCTGGGATTAAAGGCCTGTGCCACCACCACTTGGCACTGCCTGGTGTATTCTTAAAAAGGAATACACAGTCAAGACACCCTCTGTTTCCAGAAAACCAGAACATACTGCATCTTCTGGTGCTCAAGTCCTGTGAGTCACACAATGTGCCATGTGTCTAGGACCTGTGTTTGGCCTCCACGCGCTTTCAGCTATCTCTATAATGCTTTTATAAATTACCATGACAGCGTGGGGGCTGGAGAATAAGAAGAGAAGAAAGCCTATATATTTAGAGCAGGGACTTTTTTTCCCCTCAAGTATTTTCTTATCTGGGTTGTTTGAATCCTTAGATACAAAAGCCAGATAACTCCTGAGGGGCTGACTTATTTATCCACGGCAGTAAAAATTGTAATAGCCAGAACCAAGACACCAGGGAAGGCAGCAAAGAGTTCATTCAGTGTTCAGCAAGGTTGGGATATTATCTAGCTGGTGGCTATTTGATTTTATGCCTTTTGTTTGCCAAACTATCTGAGAAATGCCCAATTAACCATAACACAATGTCATTTCTAGTGGTTAGCCCTTCACTGCCCTGTAGTCTGTGTATTTAATAAGCATTTTCTCAATTTAATTAATTTAACTAAGCAGGTTAACTATAATCAGTAAAATAATATACATAAGATCTGAGGGAAAGAAAACTATAATCTCACCATATAGATTAATATTCTTTTTCTCCACAAATAAGAATTGAGTCTGATTTTGTCCACAGCAAAGGGAAAATGTGTGACATAGTAATTTACATAGTTCTCACCATTGGAATGAAAAAAAAAGCATTCCGAGATCCTTTGGGAAACAAAGATTTTTTTCCTGGCAAAATATTCTCAAAGAAATTTCTCACTTCAAACCTGCTATAAATAAAGAAGGGCACTTTTGCTTTACACTGGAAATCATCCCATCATAAAATCTGGGCTTTTTCATCAAATTCAGCAGTGGAGGAAGGGAAAAAGAAGAATTATGTGCTTCAACACAGAGGTTTCTTTTTTGTTAAATAATGATAATTGTTATAGTAACTGAAGTTATTACTCAATTTAGTGTCAGTTTGAAATTTACCCAGAAAGCTAAGATAATAGAGCTAGAGATGTCTGAAATAATTGCATGAGGGATAACGCAGAGCTGGCTTAACTCATCTGGTTCCACGGGATGCATGATGTCCGTATTCAGTAAACGAGCCAACCAAGTCTAGCTAGCTAAGGGTAGGAAAATGGCTTTAAAAAATGATACTTTAATCACAGACACAAACCATTTTATATGTAAATTGTTCACAATAGACACGAAACAATGAAAAGGTTCCAGGGGGAATGGGGGTGGGAGAGCCACAGGGTGACGGGTTCTATAGCAGGGTATCTGGGAATGGCTATAGAAAGGTCATCTTTCTTTTCAATCCCCTGAAGCAATTGATAGCATAATCTCTACCCTTTAACCATGCAGGAGAATTTCTCGTGAAGCCATCCAGATGTAGAACTTCAGGTAGCAAGCCATGAGTAGCTGTTTTTCCTCCTGTTTCCATTGTTGGTGTTTGTCTTGTTGTTTTTTTAAATATGTTATATATTTCTCTTGTGTGTGGTAGCACCATCACTCCAGGGCATCCTCGTGGAGGTCAGAAGACAAATGTCTGGTTGGATGATAATGCCTGCTGGCAGGTGCCCTTAACCACCAAGCCACTGGCCCAGTTTTTATGTTTTCAGCTCGTAACAGAATTAATTTCAGTTTAGGTCACATTTAGAGGAGATTATTGTTTTAGGGAAATTTTAAGCTTTGCATGGAAATTTGTAAAACAGATTCATATCATTTGAACTTTTGTTTTCCTTCCCAGTGTTTATTTTCTCTTCATCATTCTTTCTTTTATGTCAAACTATCATTCAGGATAAATTTAGCTAGGACTTTGTCTATTTTGTAGATTTTTTTTAAAACACGGAACTCAGATTTATCAATTACCGCAACGAATTTTCTGTACCTTCCATGTGACTTTAGATTTACAATTCCCATGCTTTGCGCCTCCTTGTTTATTCGTTGTTCTAGATTTTGAGGCAGGTGTTTAACTTCTAAGTTTTTCCATCCGTTTTTTGCAATGAACATTTTTACTGTTTAGGAGTTTTCTTCTGATCATGGTCTCAAACGCACGCCATAATTCCCTTAAGAACTGCGAAATAACAAACTTCTCAAGTCAATGATTCCTTGTGAAATCATTACATTACAAAGCTAACAATACCAGTCTCTAAGGCTTCTAGATAAAAATATCAAATAAATTGTATAAGCAAAAGCAACAGATGTGCATCTGCTCTCACCTAAACCAATACAAAGTGATAAAATAATTTCACATCCAAAAATTCAATGAGAATCAAGAATATATATATATATATATATATATATATATATATATATATACACACATGCAGTAGGCTTTTCAGACATCAAGGCTGTGAAAGTCATTTTGGATTAAGCAATTCAAATAAACACTGTGTCATTTTGGTGACTCCACATATATCTTATCTATTTCTGGAAATTTTTGAATTTTAATAATTAATCCAGTTTCGTTGTTTTGTTTTCCTTCACGATTCCTGTAAAATAAGCATTATCCCCTGTTTCTCTTCTAATACTATAATACTTTTCTTCTATTCCTTTCATTTTTGTTCTCTTGGTGACTTTCCTGGCTGTCTTCACCACTTTTGCGATTTGAGTCCCTTTCCATGCAGGCAACAGATAAAAGACCCCCTGCAAACAATGCAGAGGCAACACCTGACATCTCAAGTTGTCCACTCTCTGATTTCCACGCATCCACTGTCCCACGGGTGTGCACACACTCACATAGAGGAATCGGTGCAAAACCACATTCCACACACATTCACGCACAGACTTTAATCAAGTTGAGGCATTTCTACTTTATAAGAAAACGAAATTCCTTCTGGTTTGGCTAAAGTCATCCCCTTCTTCACACAGCCCGAGTCTCTAGGAGACAATCCAGTCATCATCTACCGCGTACTTCTTCTAAGCATGCCTCTCGATTTTTATGCTTTCACACACCGAAGATTCGTTTCCTAAGTAACGCTTAAAACAACCCCTCTCTATGGCAAGAGGCTATTCGTTACACACTTCAAGCATGTCCGTAATCAGCGTTCAGATAATCGTGTGTGGACTGTGAACAAAACGATCATGATTTTTGCTTAGTAGATTACATCTGCAGACCAACTTGTGGTAGAAACCTAATTGCTCGGAGGCTCTTCGGGAAACATCCTTACGTGCCCTATGGAGAATGGAGGACCACAAAGCGGGCCTTGCTTAAAAACAAACCCTTGCTGATAAGTCAAGACAGCATATTTTTATTGGTTTACTTTAGTTACTTTGATTTCCTCCTATAAGAACAAGCATCAGCTTAAAACTGAATAGGAGAAACTGTTGGAGGGTCTTACTTACCCTTCCAAGTCCACCCATGATACCAAGGGCTTTGGAATCAGTGATCTCTCTCTCTCTCTCTCTCTCTCTCTCTCTCTCTCTCTCTCTCTCTCTCTCTCTCTCTGTGTGTGTGTGTGTGTGTGTGTGTGTGTGTGTGTGTAAGAGTAAAGCTTATTAGATTCAGGCCTCAGATCACACACATATTACCAAAATATTACACGATGGAAGGGTCCTTGATGTGATGTCACTTCATTTAAAAATAATCAAAAGTCCCATTTCAAGCATGTGAACTAGGTTTTGTGTGTGTGTGTCCACAGCTTGCATCTGGAATCTCTTCCCTCGGGCTAGGCAAAGACCTGTAAGCAGTACTGTTTTTCCTATCAGCCCGGGAGACTACAGAGGCAGCCCTGTGTGTTATTAATGGATAAAATCTGAACAGCAGCCAACCCCAAGGTGAACCCTATGCATTTAAAACATTTCATCAGACAGCTAAGTATTTTCCCCCCTCTGAGAAGCAGCTATCTCTCTAGCCATGACTCAATACACCCCATATAGAAACGAGCAGGAGCTGGGCTCACTAATGTGTGAATTGATAGTATGAGCTCTCTACCAAAATATAAACAGCCCCGTCTTTCTCAAGTGTCAAGAGCACAGGCTGGAGTGGTGTGGGAAAGAGCTGTGGA
This sequence comes from Microtus pennsylvanicus, assembly GCF_037038515.1. Lineage (NCBI taxonomy): Eukaryota > Metazoa > Chordata > Mammalia > Rodentia > Cricetidae > Microtus > Microtus pennsylvanicus. Next base: position 21,253,952 of record NC_134596.1, read on the forward strand.
TTAACCCTGGAATTATCTGGCCAAGGGAAGTGACTACGGAGTCCTTCCCTAATCAGTTCACTGTCTAAGTTTGTTCTCAAGGTGTTTGGGATGCTGACTCCGACCAGTTGGAATCTCGACATTGATTCATGGTTTATGGTTTCAGGTTTTTATAAGGTCAAGGAAGAAGTGGGTGGTTTAAGAAGTCAGGAGAAGGATAAACATAATTAGTGCTCATTTTGTGGTTTCTTCTGCATTTTATTCCTGAAATGATTTGAGATGTATGATGCTTCCTTTTCGTTTGTTATTCTCTACAACTCCCATTCTCATCCAGGGAAGCTAGCTATTTTTCATGGCTCAAAACACCCTGGGTAGTTGGCCAATGGATTTCCAGGTGAACCTAAACATCAGGAGACCTCAGGAAAAGATGACTAGAAGGCTAAAGGTGACAGTGGCATTTCCCCCCGAGCTACTTCCTGTTGTATGCCACAGTCCTCACAGTGACTATATCTTTCTGGCAACACAAACAGAAGCTCTTCTCTGTGGTCCAGGCTCCTTCCGTGGGATGCTAATATTACTTCTTTGAGCTTCAGACCCTGGAGCTTGTAAAGTCCGGCCATCTTACTGGTCCCTGAGTGTATCATGCATCCTGCCCATCAGGATCAGGACCACACTCCAGATCCATTTCCTCTGCTGTAGTTCTTTCTCCCCAGTTTTTCTTTTCAGCCCCGTTCACGGTCCAGAAAGTGAATACCCAATTTTATTCTTTAAACATATTTAAGGCATTTGCGTTAAAGGCTTTGTTCAATGTTTCTGGAAATTGTCTTTCTTCAGGGATAGTTTCTGGAAATTCATTTTTTGTTCCTTTGAATAGACCGTGCTTTTTTATTTCTTTGCAACTTTGTGCCTTTTGTGGAAAATTTACCATTAAAAACTACAGTCAACCTTTCTCGGTCTTTGTAGCCTGACTTTGTGGAAGAGATCTTTGGAGATCTTACTGTACTCTTGATCATTTCCTGGCTAAGTGTTTTCCCTGGGCCTATGTGTGTGCTCCTAACCCCCTGACGCTTCTCTAGTATAAATGAATGATTCTGTATGTTCCTGTTTTCTTAGGAGTGACCCTTGTACTTCTCTATCAGTCCTTAGTTGTTGTGATTCTGTGACTTTACTCTTCGGCTCCGGGAATCTGTAGTTAACCACACTGCAAGTCTTAGGATTATGATTGCTGTGATGAAACACAGAAGAAACCAAAAGAAACTTGGGAAGAAAGGGGTTGATTCAGCTTATGCGTCCATATCACAGTTCATCATCAAAGGAAGTTGGGACAGGAGCTCACGCAGAACAGGAACCTAAAAGCAGGAGCTGAAAACGATGCCATGGAGGAGAGCTGCTTACTGACTTGCTTTTCATGACTTACTCAGCTCACTTTTTATCTAGAACTCAGGACCACCAGCCTAAGGATAGACCTGGGTCCTTTTTCATCAATCACAGGTTACAAAAACGCCCTCCACGCTTATCTACAACCCAATCTTATGGAGACTTTTTCTCAATTGAGATTCCTTCCTCTGATGACTCTAGTTTGTGTCAAGTTGCCATAAAACTTGCCAGCACACTGCAGTTTCTCATACCTGGCTTGTCCACACAGTCCTTCAAACCTAAATTCCAAGACATTTAATCAGCCTGTAGACAGGCCAGTACATTGATAATTTGGTTCATTCTTCTCTGTCTGACTTATGGAAGGTATTTTGAGATGGAGTTCTGCCGCGCACCGTGCCTCCGTGTCTGTGCTCTGTGCACTGGCACCCAGTTTGTCGGGCAAGGGGCTGGAGGTTAAAATACACAGACACAAAGAATGCCCCCTTTATTGTGTTCAGAGGCAAATTATATAGAGATAGCCATGCCCCAGCCAATACCACCAGAAACCACTCTCCTGCCATCAGGAACTCCTGAAGTTCTCGTGCTCAGAGCAGCTGTAGGCACTCAGATCAGGGGATTACAAGAAATTCGGGATCTGGGGTCTCACTGCTCCCAACAGAGTTCATATTTTCTCCTAATAGTATCTTCTAGCACAAGAGAGAGAATAAGGGGAAGCTGAGCAGAACTCCATGAAACTATCCATTATTTCAGCTGTGACATTTTCCTCACTGGTTGTTTATTTCTTACTGTAGATCTTCCATGCTTTCCAAAGCCCCAATAGAGTTAGATTTAGTTTCTAGTTGGTTGTTTCGTATCTATCTGTGAACACAACAATCTACCGCTTCCCAGTCTGTCATCCTGCTGACGTCAGCTCTATGAATTTAACAACCATGGCCATCTGTGGAATGGCCACCAAAACCACCACACGAAACAGTACAGGTCACAATCATTCCACACGAAACTCTAAGCTCCTTCACTTTCTCTTTCCATAATCACCCTCTTCATCACACTCAATAATGCACATTAATCACAAATAAAATTATATCATAATACTACTCAGGCTTAGAACCTTAAAATTTTAATGTCAATATATCCCAGGTGGCAATATACATCAGCATTTGTACACATACTAAATTTTAGTAAAAGTATGCTTTCATGCACTTATTTATTTCTTTATTGTGTGATTTATTATGTGTTTATGCATGTGTATATGTTATCTCTGGGTACATGTGTATGTACATGTGCATGCAGAGCATAGAGAAAGATGTTCAGTGTCTTCCTGTATTGCCGTCTACCTTATTTTTCAAGACAAAGTCTCTCTCTACACTTGGAACTTGGCATTCAGCTGGCTGGTCACAGATGTGCTTCGCAATGGCTCCCAACTGGGATCTGAACTTTGGTGTTCATGTTCTCACAGCAAGTCCTGTCCCCACTGAGCTCTCGCTCAGAAGCCTTCCCTTCTATCAACATGTATGTTGGTTACATACACCAACAGAAAATGATCTTTGAAAATAGAGTTTTCGAATAAAAGTCACGTAATCGTTGTGTGTAGATCATGGTTTGAAGATTTATTTTGAGTTTTTACTTTGTATGTAGTGTGTGTGAGTATGTGTGTTCTTTGTGTAGTCAAGTATGTAGTAATATGGGCGGCGGGGCTGCGTCCCCAACACCCCGGCTGCCTGGCTAGCTTATGCCCCGAAATAACAACACACAAACTGTATTCATTTAAACATTGCTTGGCCCATTTCTATCTAGCCTCTTTTAGGCTAACTCTCGCACCTGGACTAGCCCATTTCTAATATTCTATGTAGCACAGCTAGGTGCGCTTACCGGGAAGATTCTAGCCTAGGTCCATCCTGGGTTGGAGCTTCATTGCGTGTGTCTGCCCAGGAGCCCGGAGCATGGCGTCTCTTCTGAGGCATCTGCTCCTGAGAGGAGAGCTGTCGAGTCTGAGCTCACTTCCTCTTCCTTGCAGCGTTCTGTTCTGTTTACTCCTCCCACCTATCTTTTAACCAATGAGGGCCAAGCAGTTTCTTTTTATTTAACCAATGACCTTCCTCCATCACAAGTACCTGTGAAGTCCAGAAGAGGTTGCCAGATACTCTAGAACTGAAGCTGACAGCAGCTGTAAGGCGCTTGAGAATGAACTTGGGTCCTCAGATAGAGCAAACGCTCTTATCTTCTTTAGCCATCTCTCCAGCTCCTATATAGGTCACTTCAACACTTGTGGAACAGGCTGGTAAGGTAACTGGAATCTCTCTGTTGAAAGGCATGTTCATTTTGTACCCAACTTTGCCAAGTCATTGTCCAAATCCTCTGTCACTTTATACACCTATGTGGTTACTTGGCCCTTTGTCCGTGCACACATTAGCAGGCTTATAAACCACAGACAAGTGCTACCTATCTTCGCTGTGCTTCGCGTGTGCACCCAATGAATGAGGCTGGCATTGTTCCCTTTGTTTAGTCATTTGTTTTTATTTTCCCAAGGATTGCCATCTTGAGTTCTCTGCCCGTTTCTATGTGATGTTTGTAGAAGATCCTCGTACATTAATGAAATTGGGCTTCCATCTGTCATAATTTATTTCTGTCAGCTATTTGTATTTTTACTTTTGTTTGTGATATTTTGCCATCAGAACTTTCTAAATTTTATGTGCTTATTTATATTCCTTCCTTTCTTCCACGGGCCATGTTTAAATAGACTGATGCTTCAACTTCTTATAAAGCCCGATAATATTTTCTTTATTGTCTGATTTCAGTTTTGAATCTTTCATTAATTTTTTTAGTGGCATAGGAAAGAGAGGTACAGATGTAGTATTATTTTTTCCAAATGGCAGTTGAGTTGCTGTAATACATTTTTTGAAGACAAAAGCATTCCTCCCCCCACTCATCTAAGATGCTAGTTTTATGAACTCCTACGTTTCCGTAAGCATGTATCCATTTTTCACTTTCTGTCCCTTGCTTTTGCTCCATGTATCTGTTAGCCTCATTGCCAAGGTGCTTTAGTTCTTGTACCTGTATAAAATGTTCTCTTTTGTACTGTTTGGTCATGCTTCATTGTCTTCTCTTAGAAACAGCTCTTTCTGCTCAAATGTAATCCCATAAATAACATCAAGACAGAATGTAATGGAAGAAATCGAGAATCATAACAAAACAACTAGCTGAACCAAACTTTGAAGGATTCTGTGGTGGTCGGTCAGTCTTTACTGCTGTCAGCTTGACTAGATTGAGAATCAACTTGGAGAAGCATTTTGGAATATGTCCATGAGGCCATTGCCACAGAGGTTTAACTACAAGGGAAGACCCAGTCTAAAGACAGGCAGCATCATGCAAGGGCTGAGTCCAAAATGGGTTACAAAGGGGAAAAGGAGAAAGTGAGCTGGGCACCGGCAGTCCTTTCCCCGCTTCTGGACTGTGAATAAAGTGTGTCCGACTGCCTCAAGCACACAGCCCATCTCCTGACCCGTCATGATGAACTATGTCTTCAAATTGTGAGCCTCGTGAAACCCTTCATTTCTTGCATTGCTTTTATCAAGGAATTTGCCATTGAAATGAGGAAAGTAATGAATGTATAACGCAAGGGGAGAAGTGAGTAAATGGGAAGCCCCAAGGTGTGCTCGACCAGCAGGACCACATTGTCAGTTTGTAAAAGTATCCAAACATCACTACACAATTGCAGTTCAATTCCAATCAGAATACCAATAGGGAAGCTCTGCTTCATCAAATATTGCTAAAATTAATATCTTAAAAATATAAGTATTTAATCAATTCTGTTGACAACATAAACTAACCAAAGCTTTAGAATTAAGGTACTAATTAATTTCTTAGAAACTTTTCTATGTAAGATTCTTTTTTTAAAAAAAATTCAGTGTAAGTATGTTTATCTATGTGTGGTGTATGCAGAAGTAAGTTCAGATACCTACAGAAGCCAGAAGCATCTGACTTCCCTGGAACATGAGTTACAGGCAGTTTTGAGCTGCCTCTGGGAGCAAAAAATTGTACTTGGGCCCTCTGCAAGTAGAGTATGCACTTTTAATGACTGAGCCATCTCTTGAACTGGATTTATTCATACTTTAATAATTTTTGAGTATAGTGCATGAAGTTTCACTGTGGCATCTTCACACTCAAGGTATTATACTCTGTTCTCATTCTTTCAGCTTTGTGGAAACACTAGAATTGTGTCTTTCTCCTCCATTGTAAGCTTCTATAAAGCAAGAGCTTTCGGTTTGACTCTAAACCATAGTATTATGTGAAGGAGTACTCTAGACATAGGTGTTTCTCAATAATCCTCTTTTCCTCGCTCTTGTTTTCTCTCCTTACCACTTCTTCTTCTGGTGTTTCTCCTCTGTTGCTCTTTATCAGAAAAAAGTATGATTTAATTGTCAGAGGGTCTCTAATGAGGAATGAATTTGTAGAACATCGAGAGCACAGGGAATAAGGGTCATTAGAAGCTGGAGCCCACGGTGATTCATCTCTCCAGACACTGTGGGATGTGCTGTCTGTGGAGGAGAGGATTCTTTGGAATCCAGAGCTGTCAGGCAAACACCCAGACTTCTATTCTTGACTGAAGTTATGTTGCTTGTTCCGGCTTCAGCATCCTTTCGCCGTGTGTGTCTCAGATACAGAAATACAAACCTGTGTTCAGGGAATCTTACCTGAGAAACACATCCTTCGCTCTCCAGAGTCCCACAAAAAGACACGGGAAGCAAATCTCAGAGCACTCAAGTTGCAAAGATCACGCATCACGGGAACAATTATGTAAATGAAGCAAGCAAGAGGGGTTTGCATTTAGCATCCAAATCTGATAGAGACCTACATATATTTTTCTTTTCTAAAGACTATGTATTATTAGAGTTGTGCATTCATGTATACCTCTTTCTACTGCTGCTCCAAAGTTTGCTGGTTCTCTGCCTCTGTCTCCTCCCCTCCCTTCCTCTCTACAGTCTGTCTCAGCCTTTCTCTCTCCCACACACACCCCATAGTTCTCCAAAGTCAATCACTTTTTAAAACTAAAGTTCCTTCTCATTTCCAAAGTGTAAGGTTTTAACTATTGTGATAATCAAAGAAAAAATGTTCTTTTAATTGCTATAATTATCTAGTAATCACTTCTCCTCAGTTGGAAAGAGCTGGTCAAAATAGATCCTGATTAAGAAATTTCAGACAGTCATCAATCTCCTCCCAAATATCAAGGGCTTAAAAAAAATAAGTGTTTCAGCAAACACTTGATGGATGTACCACCATGCCACCAAGAACGGGTACAGTAAGGTAGAACTGTGGCCATGTCACTGTCAAGAACTGGCTTGTCAGCTGTAAGACCCATGTTAGCATTCAAGGGCTAACATGAACATATAAGTTTATTGAAACCGGCCATAGAAACTGATTGTAAGCTCAGCTTTTAAAATTAGAAATTCTAAATGACCTCGAACAAAAGAAATGAGTGCGCTTGTCTACATTACAATTACAAACCTCTGCTCTTCTGAGCCGAAGATTTTAGAAGTCTGTGTACATATGGAAATCAAACTGTGGCATAACACATGACCAAAATCAAAGCGCAGAAGAGAAATAAAAACAAAACTACCCTTTTAAGTCAGGCGCTATCCCCTAGGGATATTTGTTATTCCTGGTGCAAGTATGATTTGAACATTACAAAACAGCCCCCATCCCTCTCTTTTTAATCTTAGGCTATGCCCCCTTCTCTAGTCCAATGTTTGCCATGAGCAGACCACAAAATAAATAAATATGATAAAGGGGAGAAAGACAAAAAGAAATACTGCTTCTCAATGCTCACTGTTCCTAGATAATAATTATAAGAAGACTTTTTTTTCCCCATGGGAGGACTGCTGTGGTATGGCTTATGTTATTTTTCCTGCGAAGAATTCAGATAAAACGGGACCATTAGTTATTTAAATGAACACGCACACAAGTCTTCTCCAGGAGCTAGCTGACACACAACCTGCTAATCCAAGTTCTTCCTTGGTTTTAGATGTTTGGATTCTCTCAAATCAAAGTTTTATTTTTGACAATTTCTTAATTTGATCCAAGGGAAACTATTTGTCATACTGACAAAATTCCCCTTGCATCGTGGCGTCCATTACACTAAATTCCAGACAATGCTTTAAAAAGGCACATTGCTGGCCCCTCTTGCTCTCAAGAAGCTAGCTTTGGCGTCATGTGACTTTGCTGCCCTCCTGTGGCTGCTCCTTGGGGTTCCTAGACCTCGGTTTAAGTCTGTGGGTTCTGGGGACCCTTTACCCAGGCCTTCCAAATTCTTATATTGACCACTCTTTGTCATCAATGCATCATCCACCTTTGTAGGATGACAGCAGATGAACAGCATCAATAAACATCCTATTGGGAAGTTGTAAGCAGTCTCTCCTTCTAGTTGGTCCAGCCACATGGGGACAGCAGGAGGTCAACACCTCAACTTTTGCAATGAGTTAAACATTTTCCCCGTTGCCTTTCTCATTTTCATCTGTGCTTAGCACAAACATCTTCTGATGGTTTTACTACATAGCTTTGTAAATCAGCTAATCTCTCCAATGAATGTCTGAGCCACTGTAACAAGAAAACAGGCACAGGTTCACTTAAATGAATCCACGTTGCTGTGTTTTAATAAAGTTTTCACAAACTCTATTTATAAAATCGTGGACAACAGTGGGTATTAGTTTTGTCCTAAAGACCATCATTTAATCACTTCCTGTTACAGGGCTATTTCCTGTTATATTAAATGTTGAAAGCACTTTCTTGATAAGTTAACGGATAATACGCTAGTTAGCGAATGAAGTCCACTTAAAACCAAGTACACATTTTTGGAACTTTTCTTCTATGACTGAATTTGTATAAATTTTAGCATGTTCTGCTCCAAACTTTCACGTACCATGTTGTGATCTCTGAGTTGGCATAGGGTATCTCTGGGTGACTTTTTCAGCTCTCAAGAAAGCAACACATAACAGTCCATCTTTAGCCACCGGTTTTCAAGGAATCATTTCTTCCTGGGGGCTACCCCTCTCCGGAAGACAATGTACATTATTCTTTCATCAGTCATGGCCAATGTGACACAGAAGTGACCGCCTATATCCTGCCAATCTCTTTTCTAAGTATCTTTCCAATCTGTCATGTATTTGAAATCCTAGAGACATTTCCTAATTATCAGTGCCTTCAAGTGTGTTTTCATTTCTGGTTTACATTTATGCACCGTCATATAAATAAGTCTCCAGATGAGCTTCCTGTCACATTAAACTGATGTTTTCTTGTCCTTGGTCCAGCAGCTTCTTGAAAATCAGGCCTAATCTCCTCATCTCCCATTGTAAGCCTCACCTCTCGGTTCCGTTGCTATGAGGCTACCTTCCTTCCACAGTACTCTGATCTCAGGCCTAGCTTCTCATAGTTCCAACTTCATCATGCTGTGCTTGTTAAAGCCTTTCTTCATAGGACTTTGTAAAAGATACAGTTTCTCCCTCAGTCAGTTACGTCAGTGCCTGTCCTTTCTTTGATCCACTCCTTCCTCCCTTAGTAATGTGTGCTTACCCAACAGTATACTCTCGGTTCCATAGATGATGGCTCTCCCAACCACCATTGCTCTTGCATGCTGTGTACACACTGACCAGGGCCCACGCCATTCCGTTAATCTTTTCACATTCTGAGTTTCTTCCACTGAACTCTAGACTCCCTAAACAATGTAATTCTTCCATCTCCTTCATGTTTCTAGTACCACGCATTTGACCCAGAAGGCTATGAGTGAAGATTGAATTAAAAAGCATGGGCAAAATAAGAAAGTAAACATACTAAGATGAATTTACCCACTGGCGAACCGAATATTACGCATATTCCTCTTAATGTTGGCATTGGCTGAAGAAAACATTTCACAAAAAGAAAACCCCACCCTTCACCCTCTACTGAGCTGCTTCCTACAGAGCTGTCATCTACACTTCAGCATTAGAGCCAAACAAAATGATGGGTCCTATTGGAAACTTTGAACTTCCATTAATTAGCAGCTCTCTACCGATGGCAGTACAAGCCTGAACCCCGTAATGAACCACGATCACTCATCTCTGAGTTTGGTTGGCAAGGACTCAAGGAGAGTGATCGAAAGATCAGGCTGCCTGATGGATCTAACAGGGCCAAGACAGAGGTCAAGGCTGGGCCTCTGGATACACTAACAAACCAATTCCATCCTCCCGCAAGGACGAACGCGGCGGGGATTTCACAGCCCAGAAGCTTGCGCGGTTTCTCCTACCACCAAGTCTTTAAAAAACTGCTGATCAGGGAGACTGAAGCAACCCACTGGAGACTCATTCTCAGTATGGCAGGAGTTCTGAACCCCAGCCTGCAGAATCTCAGGAAGCAGCTGGGTTCCTAATTAAAACAAATCGTTAATAGATTTAGCAGTCCAAATTTATGCTTTTCAATTAAAAATGCAGTTGCAGTTGCTATATCTGGGTAAGAGAGGATGTGTTTGAGTGTGTCGTAAATGATGCCTGGTGCACATGCGCGTGCGTGCATGTGTGTGCATGAGTGTGTGCATGTGTATATGTACGCACATGCAAGAAAAAAAAACATACATTGTGAGCTGGGTGGGGGTAGTTCGGAGTTTAAGGAGGCTGCTGCAGAGTCTGGGTCAAACCTAAGATGCAAAGGTTAATTGAATCAATTTGTAATAGTTTTGGAAACTTCCTTTATTCTCTAGACACATTTCAGAAACAGCTATGTATGGAAAAAAAAGGACTTCCCCTTCATAACTCTTTCAAAGAGACGTGCAATGCACCATCGAAATATTAGCTACCTTTTGAGAGTGCATTGTTCTCCAGCTTAAGGGAAGAAGATGGTTTGAAGTGTTCGGTTTTTCCTCTAGTCCATTGAGCAAGGCGGTAGGAAACTTTCTAACCTTAGTGCCCGGTTCTATGTGCATATAAACAGGATGCCGTGTCTCTGGGTGAACAAGCCAACTTTTATCAATGAGATGGACATCCTTACCTTGACCACAGGTTATCAGAAAATGGAGGAAGCTATAATTTATGGTGTCCATAAACAGAGCAATTCACTCCCCACTCCCGTGGAGGAGGGGGTCCATCTGTCTTCATTGCGGTCTGTCACTGCTCTACCTCCGTTACATAGCTTACAAGGCACCTAGTGCTCAGGACAAGAGATAAAGCCCAGGAACTCAGCTGGTGGCACAGCAGCCTTTCAGTGTGGTTCTGTGCCACGCTCAGTGTGCACTGAACTATATTTGCACCATCACAACCTGTCCATGCTAATGTGGATGCATGCAATTTTAGGCCATGAAGTGATCGACAATACGTCATTTTATATACAGTGTTGGAAAAACCGTTTGGAGTCAGGATGAAAAATATTTTTTTCTTCTTTTCTTACCTGTAAAATTACTTCTCATTCTAAAAATCAAAATTAAAAATAAAAGTCCAGAGTCCAAGGAAGAATGTACATCAGTTCAAGCCACACTCACCTACAGTAGAGAGCTGCTATTCGGGGTTTTTCTTCTGCATAGGGTTTACCCCACTGTGGTACCATGAATTCAACTCCAGTACTGGAATTAATTCCTCCGCTGTTTCCAGCCACAGGCTTGGGATTTAATATAGGAGGGTCAGTTGGTGTGACCCACAACACAAGGACTTCTTATGGTAGGCAAGGCAACAGGAGAAGCAGATAGTTGGCTCAATAAAAGCTACCTCGAACCCCAGAGACAGTTTCAAAAGGAGGAGAAAATGATGATGTCTCAGCTCTGGAGACAGAAGCCAACCAACCTGTTTATTTCCAGATGAAGAATTCTGAACCACAATAAGTGGTCCTGGGTTTATGTGGTTCAGAAGATGATTGTGGCTGAAAACCCAGTTGAACTCTGGGGCTTTCTCAGATGAAGCAGCGGCCTGTGCTTCCTCCATTAGAAAGGAGCAACAGAGAGTTAGGATGCGGAACACCACACCCACTGAAGGCACAGATCCTTGTCCATGGAAGGAGTGCTTCGAGGTTTTCTTCGTGTACCATAGACTAGCCATTCCAAAAATAGCATCAGAATCCACCCCAACTCTCTTGTACACATCCCATCTAGGGAAGACATAAGGCATCAGCCCTTCCAACAAGAGTATTTTCAGGATATTCTTGGCCCACATATACTCACTGTCTTTCTGTTCTCAGGACCTCCTTAATTTTAACACTTCTGTTTATGACATATATTAGAATTATGAATTTGTATAAAAGAAGAAGGAAGCTAAGAAAGTCTTGGCCTGCTTACACCGGAATTAAGATCTCTGGCTCCTTGTTGTGAATAGAACGGAGCCATCAAAAAGTATGAACTTTGGCCATGAAACATCTAAAAACAGCTTTGTCAGGTCATAGTCAGTGGCCTTAGTGGTATTTATTATGGGATGTGTGGTGAGGTTCCAGGTAACCCATCTTACTGAGATCTGAGTAAGTGTCCTTTGGGATAGGCTTAGATCTGAGGTATCACTGCACTCTGTTTCTGTCAGGAAAAAAAATGGTGGTCTGCTTTGTGCTACTGTAAGAAATTAGGGGGTGTTCTTTATATAGAGACGCATAATTTAATGTATTTTATATATTTGCCTACGACACTATAACAACCAGAAGATAATATAAGAATGATCTTGAGAGGTAATTACAGGTTGACATTTTAGGTCATTTATGTAAGATTTCGGTCAATCTACACTTGACAGAAGTTCCTTGAACAGCTCTTAGATGGTAAAATTGAGAATGAAAGAAAGATCATCTCTACCTTGGACAGTGTGCAGAGTAGATTAAATATAATTAACAGGAAGTGGGTGATATTTCCCAGTGTGCATGCTCAACCAATAGGATCCTTCAGTGTCATTCATAGCTCTAAATACGGTAGCACAGCCATGGAGCAGACATGCCGACTGGCCCAAGGTCTATCTAACTCATTACAGCAGGGGCATATTGCTTGAGATCAAGAATTCAACTCTTCTATGAAACACTCATGTAAAGAGGTTCACTTACTTCCCAGAACATTGGAAGGGACTCCTTACACCATCTGACATATTTGGGGCGAACTGCTGAGGTATAGGATTAAAAAAAAAAAGTGACAAATTCCACCAGGCTGTCCCTAGCCACTTTAAGAGATCTTTCAGATTCAGAGGAAGCCATGCCACCTGCAGCCTTGCTCTCCTGCAGGCTCCAGGGTCATATGACCCTGGCACATAACTTTTCCTGAGTTGCCTATATCTCACTTCCTGTAAATGCCTGTCCCTCGTGTTCACTTTCAAGGACTTGGCCAATCTCCTTTTGTAAATAGAACAATGCTTTATATTTCTCTATTACTCCAGAGCGACGATATCAATAATGCAGGAAACGCATCTGTCCAGCGCAATGAGATTATTTTTCTGATTTTGTTTGACAGTTATGGTAATAGTTTGGCAAACAATCCACTCCACCATCAATGGCCGCAGATTACAGCTGTTTTTTAAAAACCTCAGTCGCTGCTGGAAACTTGCAAGATGGATTGTACATGGAAGGAGGGGAAGACGCGAAGACACGCTATGAACCTTTAAGGTAGAAAAACTCTTAACTCTTTCTGTTCGTAAAAGCCCAGGGGAATATTAGGGAAAGGACACTGTGTGATCTGTGGCTTCATTCTAACAGGACAAAGTGAGAAATGACAATCCAGGGATACCCTAAGGACATTTGTTGCCAGGAGTAGCACGGAGTAGAGGGAGGCCAAAATATTTTCAAGAAGTGTGAGGATTTATTATAACGTTTACAGGGGAGGAAACCGAGAGACGTTATTATTGTTTACGTTTTAGGGCTATTGATTAGAACCACTGTCAGGTCGATAGAGAAACACTGACCCAAACTAGGGATTTTCAGAACTTTCTGTACTGAACAATAGCAATATACATGCTATTCTCTTTTAGAAGTGGTAAATAGGAGTTCATGTATGTTTCTTAAACCCAGAGCTTCTGAAGTCTTAACAAAGCACACTTCTGCTGAAATCCATAGCAGTTCTCAAGTGGGCTTGATTTCAGTATGCATTTTCACCCTTTGGGATTTCTTCTTTACTTCCTACGAGGCAGAAGGCTGACCTTGCTACCGGTCCATGACCCTGGCCTTTGGCCAGCCATTGTTTCTCAGGGAACAGGAGACAGAATGGTGGCTGTCCAAGTGTCCCAAGGTGCAAGATTTCTTCCTCTCTAAGTTGCAAGGTGAAAGCATTTGGAAGAGAAGTTATGACGGGTGAGGGCAACTAGGCTGCTCGTGTGCTTCGTGCCCAGGTGAGTTCATTTTTCTCGTGAACTTTTCACCTAGGCCCCAATTAGTATCCTATTAACCTGCTTAAATATAGAATTGCTAAGATCTTCAAATAGTCCAAAATGGACTATTAGCCAGCCCATTTCCTGGCTCCATCAGATGAAAATGCCAAAGTAGGTCGTACAACAGAATTATCGTGATTAATTCCAGGTCTCTTACATGGGCCATGATGTCATTCAAGTTAACTGAGAGTCAAGCTCAATGCATCCTTTGGATGACTGATGCACATGAAGATTCTAAAACACATTTCCAACTCGAAGTTCCCAAGGATTTTCCTTATTAACATAGCAAACGTTTCAAACCTGTTAAATTGATCAATTAGACAAACGGTGACTTATCTTGAGTTTAATTTGTAATGTGTATGTTCTCTAAGGCCTAATGCACAAAAAAGGTTTATTTCTCCCAGTAACCACAACGGTAGATCAAGACTTGTCAGTCTTCTGAACGCTTCTTACCGTAGCTGCGAGCTGGCTTTTAAACACACCGTGAAGATGCCACTTCTCCAGAGCCTACTCAGCATGGCATTTGCAAGCATAAATGGCTTTGCTGAGGCTAAAGTGCCCTAGCAAACTTCTCATTCTTTATCATATATTCCTAAAGGACCGCCTTTAAAGAGTACTTAAAGAGAAACATTCTGTGTTTTAACATCTCATATTCTGAGGCAATTTCTTTACAACAGGCAGATTTAATTTGTTTTCCTGTGCGAAGCAGCTTTTAGAGACTTATTAGCAATTTCAAATATTGCACCACAATATGTCAAACAAATCTAAATTGTATCATCACAAGTAATCTTATTTAGGTGAGTTCATTTCTGCTCCCCCCCCCCCCGCCCCTGAAAATGAATCCTACAGCTAATGTTAACAGCCATTTGTTTCCCTTTAAATACTTTTACTTAGAAATCACAAGATCTCTGGGTGCTACAGTGATGGTACAGAGGGTTGTGTCATCTTAAAATGTCCAACTACCTGGTCACACTCTGCTCTTGTATGATCCAAACATATTCAGCACACATTCGCTTTTCACAGAGGAAAATAACGCTTGGAGGGGAAGGCAGAGAAACGGCTAAGAGGAAATGCTTACACACAAGCATGAGGAGCGAATTCAGATCCCCAGTAATCCCGTAAAATATTGGGTACACACGGGGGTCTGCTTGTCATTCCAGCCCTTTGAGACAGAGATGGAATCCTCACAGCAAGTTGGCTAGCTCTCTTATCCTGTATTGCTGAGTTCCTCACTCCACTGAGAGACACTGTAACAATTCTTGAAGAACCAGGGCTTCATCCTTGGGATCTTTATCATGTCACACAACTTTATTTGCACAGACACCTGGAAACGGGGAATCAGACAAGTATTCACGGTCCCCCCTCCACACGCACAAAAGAAAACAGATCTTGATTCTCTTACTGTTATTATTTTGATTCTGAAGCTGATAAATCATATCAAATATTGATTAGAGAACTTTCTCATTGGGAAAGCCTGTATTTAGCTGCCTCATACCCTGAGTTTGCTGCCTAGCACCACATACACACAAATACACACACACACGACTTGAACCATATTATATTTTTATAATCAGGGCTTCTTGTTGTAGTAACTGGCCATGTGAATTCATTTCTTCAGTCTTACAGAGGAATATCTGAAAGCTTTATCAAAATCTCTAAATTTAAAAAATCTTCCCTTTCTGGTATCAAGACTTCATAAACAGCCACTTGGCTTAGTCTAGAGGGGCCGCATAGCTAGGCTAAAATGGCCACTGTAGGGACCCTGCCTGTCTTTCTTCCCTTCTGATCAGCCCACTGATCTCTAAGAAACCAATGGTGAACTGTGGCCTTTAGAAGCCATATCAATAAATACCAAGGTCACCAGTTCAAAGACTGAACACTACACTCAGTGCTTTTGTTGCTGAGTCAAATGTCCCTCCAGTAAAGACACGGCAGTGTCAGTGCTATGCTCGCTGACGTCAGCTTCTCTCCAGAATCCAAAAGCTTTCCAGGACCTGGACTTCCAGGTGGGCCATTCTGTCCCTGGAGATATCGGCTAGCCTACATCTTCTCCCATTGGAGTACTCTCACCAAGGTTCCACATCTTTCCCCCTTAATTAGCCAATTAGATTAACATCTAAGACAAGGTTTTGCATCAGGACATCAATTTGACTCAATGACAATTGTTAAGGAAAATAACCATACTCATAGTTGGCACTGACATGTTCTATCACAGAAGAATTGCTAAGCCTTCCTTTGATTCATGTGTATATTTTTGTGAAAAACAACAGCTTTAATCTACTCATGCATTATGACATGGGTGGTGTATGAATAAAAACACATGCATTGGCATTCAGAGATTTCGAGACTTTTGGTCCATTCTCTTATTTTATTGATAATGACTGTTTATGATAGTAATTTATGCATGTTAGTTTTAAAGCAATTTCAAATGAAACAGAGGTTAAAAACTCATCCCGCAGTTTGACCAACCACTTTCCAAGTGGTCATGGTACAGGGACTTCTCCTACACAGCACAGGTATGAAGAGATAATCCCCTCCTACCTGCTGCACACCCGTCTCCATCCCCTTTCTTCCCGGGACCTCTGGGTGAGGTTCGACACAGCTTCTTCTCACGTCTGTCTTTGCCTTTGCTCACATACCTCGTGTCTCAGTTTCTTACCGTTGCCGTGCTCAAACACCATGACCAAGCAAAGCATATTATATTGTCTTAGCGTCCTCCTGCCACGAGGGTGGAAACATGGCAGTCGGCAGCAGACATTGCAGCAGCAGCAAAAAGCTGAGGCAGAGGGAATGAGCTGGAAGTAGGGTGAGGTCTTAACTTCTCAAATGCCATCCCCGTGACAGACTTCCTCCAACAAGACTACACTTGCTAAGCCTCCCCAAATATTACCACCAACCTGAGATGAATCGTTCAAATGCCAGACACGAGGGAAGATATTTCTTATATAAACCACTACATCCGACTGCATTAGTCTGTACACTGGACGCCCAGATTGTGGGATCACTGTGAGCAGCGTATCTTTGTCCTTGGATACCTTCCCATTTCGCAATTGTATTTTCATGACATTCCTTTAAATGGTTGCATGTGCTTCTTCTATTCCTCACCACCCGCCCCCTTTTTTTGCAGTAATGGAGCTGGAACCCGGGGCCTCATGGGTACCAATCATTCTAACCATCCATTGAGCTATGTCCCAGCCATATGCTTTTCTATCATACATGTACCATGATTTATTTGATCATTCTTCTCCTTTTATTTTTATTTTTTGCCATTCTTCTCTTGATAGATATTTATTTTCCTTTCTTTAATTCTTTTCATAGTGCCATTTACCAAGTCAATAACTTTGTTCAGACTTCTATAAAAATATGTAAACCTTTTTCACAGAGAGTTTCCTATAATATTCTTTTTTAACTTCCAAATTGGCTCCTTTCATACCTGCCCTGTGTGCTTTGTCTGGAGTGTTCAGCAACAGAATCAGAACCTTGTCACATAGAACACGTCGTGCTGGATAAGAGCCGTCAGAGTATCTAATATTCAGTGGAAAATGAAAATGTGTTCACATTCTAGACCTACTAGTTTTGTCTGCAGCCATTCCAAGGAAATAAGACGTGGCTTGGCCTTCCACGGGATCTGTCTGTACAGACTAACATTCAGACAGACAACATCAGTCAATATCACACGCTAACATTTGGTGACACTAATTACTTCAAACTCAGTCGTTTAGAAATTACCCAGATCCCCTCATGGTCTGTGAACTCAGATCATTTGACTCTTCCCAAAAGATTTTAAAGATGCTTCTTCCAGGAATTAATTTATTGTTTGTCGAAAGCGAAAGGCTGATAGATGACCAAGGAGAGGAAGCGACCTCTAATGAACATACAAATCTGCGATGCTGACATTGCAAATTTCCCCCTTTATCCATGGCTGCTAAACATCAACGGAGCCAGTAGGCACAGCCCCAGCCCTTCTCCCTTCACGCAGCCCAAGTTAAGAGAAGCTAAGAGTAGGGGCTGACATTTTTGCTTTTCTTTGGATCTACTCCAAGTCTTTAAGACAACCTCTGCTTTTGATTTAGCCCATCAGGAAATCTTTTTCAGGGTTGCGCAATCATAATAAACAAATTCTTACTCTTTGCTCCATCACTGTCTCCTTCCCAGGACCACACTGCTGCCTCATGGATGCACCTAAAATGCTGACCTGCCCTGTTGCCTTGATCACACCACTTCGCATAGACCGTTCATCAGTCACCTCTGGCATCTGTGGCATCTGGACCTATGCCCCTTGCCCACGCTGTCCTGAGTCCCATAGGATTTCTGACTACGCCACGCTTTTCCAGGTCTCCCCCTCTACCTGGATGTTGGTCTGTAAGACGTCTATTTCAGCATTACGTCATGACAGAAAACACTACCCCATCTCTCCTTTTGCCTTGGGGATTTATACATCTCTTTTTCTCTTTTCCTTCCCAAGCTGTGCTTTGTATAATGTCTGGTAGGATACTAGACATGCAATGTTTTTTGACATTTGCTCAAATTCCCTCTGAACTGCTTCATGAAGGAAAGGTTAGAACCCAGGATGCTTTCTCTGATCTGATGTAGAGATTGCTACATGGAAGATGAGATGCGGTGATTGCAGAACCAAGCATCTCAAATGGAAACAGTGTCCTGTGTTCCCTGTCAAGTATGCCAGGGGTAGCTTGCTCCAAATGGCTTTACCCCAGCCGTGCACCCTGTGAGCACAGTCCCGTGCCTGACCTAGCTGTTATACATGTCTTCAATAAATATGGCAATTAATGGGGAAAAAAACCCAACTCTTCTGGGCCTAGTGAGAGGTTCAGTTTTCTGAGTGTGTTTTATTTTTTTTAAACTTATTTGCTTCCCTAACACCACTCATGCCTCTTCTTTTTTTCTTTTTCACTTCTGATCTTTGCTTTGCAAAATATCAGAACTTAAACCTTGTAGGTGAAAGCTGCCTCACCTTACCATAACAACATTAAGGGAGATGAATTTTCCAAAATGAGGCTGGCCAGTGAACTGTGATGCTGGAGTAATCCCATTACTTTCAGAGGCTTTGAGTCTGTTATAATCACTCAACTGTAGCAAGGCTGTGCTTTCAAAGGAAAAAAGAAACTCTGGGTGGCTGCTGCTAGGAACTTTGTCTTCAGGACAAAATTCCCCACCTTTGAGGTTGTATTTCAGTAGAGGAAAAGCCTTTGGGGCATCTCATTAAGGTTATGTGACAATTCCTAAGTGTTTAGTCAAACGGGTCAAAGAAGTTGACACTACTTATGTCCAGTTGCTTCCTGCCTAGAAGAAAGCTAAAATAAGCAACCTTCTGTTTCTATACAAAGGAATTCCTCCGTTTGGATCCTTTCTATATTTACTCTGATGTGGTGGTCTTTAGGGTTTGGGGAGTTAAACTACGTGGGAAAAAGAAAGGAGAAAATTGGCAAGTGTGGGAAAGATTTACACACTGAAAGAAACCTTTCAGAAGGGAGGTGGGCATTTGTACGGCATCCATGTGTCGCTCAAATGCATGTTCCTACATTTGTTCTACTTAGAAATTTGACTGTGGATATAGCTTAGTAGAATGTAGGAAGGAACAAATAATTGAATCGTAATGGTTTTGATTCATGGATATATTTACCAAATCTATGTGTGATCCACCGGTGGGACATAGAGGTTCTCTGAAAGGGCCAAGCATGTAGGCCACTTCTGCAATCCTTCTGCACTGTCTCTTACAAATAATGCCAAATCCCCTTGGGTGTGGGTAGCTCTTAAATGAGCTCCGAAGAGTTAATAACATCAGATATTGATAAACTAAAATTAGCCGGCTAAGGGAGTTTGCTGTAGTGCTTTATCCAGTATGGTGCCAGGACGTCTGGCTGCTACAGAAGCCTTCACAATGCCATGCAGCTCCTGCCATTTAGGTAGGCAAGCAGATGGTTGGAATTCCCAGTTTCCAGGAAGCAGGCTTTGTTATCGGGGCCTCATTAGTGTCAGATTGAGTTGTCCTTGGCTTTTAATTGCTACTAAGTTCATATCAATATTTTACTCTTGTTGATTGTTCAGTTCTTGGGAAGTGGCTCTGCCTGGCCATTTTCATTACTATGTTTTGGTGCGCCATTTACCTGAGGGTCTTAGGACCCCCTAACTGGCTTGATCACACATATGCACACAGGATGATCACACAGGCATGAGCTAAGATTGAGACTCATCAGTGTTACTCAGTTTCAAAGCACTTTAGTTATAATTGAATTGTAATGGTTTTGATTCACGGATATATTTACCAAATCTATGTGTGATCCACCAGTGGAACGCAGAGTTATCTGGTTTAGTTCATCATTATGACAATCTGCACTGTAGATACTTGGTTTCTATTGTTCAAGTCCTAATATTTTAGACACGTCCATATTTAAAAACACACCACCACTTTGCAATCTTTTCATTTTAATATTTATTTTTGAGACCTCTCATGTTTGTTAAGGTAACATGAACTCCTAATCAATGCCTCACATTATTTACTAGAATTAAACAATTGCAAATATATTTTCTTCTGCTTTCATTGAAAAGAGACTTTTTTCTCACATAACATATCTTGGTTTCTCCTCCATCTACTCCTCCTAGATGCTCAACAGAGATTCACAGGTCCACAAATGATAGGTTTAACTATCTATGTGACAGACGGCCACACCCGGCAGCAGCATTAAATGATAGGAATTACTAGTTTAGAGCCCCATACACTCGGTGGCCAACGCTAATCTCACTGGGCAAGTTTCAGGCTGCAGGAAGAACAATTTTCTCTCCAGGAAGGAGTCCTTGTCCTTCCCAGCCTCAGGCTTCGTGTGTACAGTTCACCTTCTCTACGGGAGATGAGAAGTCAGGTATCCCTCCAAGAAGACCTGCCCTGTATCTCTGTTCAGAGACAGCAGTGGTCATTGGTAAGAATGCGGATGCTCACACTCCTCACCTGTATCCCCCTTTACTTTTTATATTAAAAGTGGCATATTGTTGTTACATACTTTGCTTTTCCTTTTTCCTTTCCCAGCTAAAGCTTAAGCCAAGAAGTCCCAGAGTGGCTCCCCGTGTCTGCTCGGACACAGAGGGTGCGATTCCGGCTGGAAACATCTCTCTAAGGAGTTTGTGGGTGAGGAAAACGGGCAAATAGAAGATGTGGAACTTGATGGCCTTTATTTAGCTTGTAGGAAGGTGGCTATGGACCTTAGGGACATTTTCCTAAGTCGATGCTACCACCACCTAAGTGCATAAATCCTTATATCACCCTCCTCCTCCTTCTCCCTCTCCATCCTTCTCTCCCTCCCTCCCTGCATGCCTCCTCTTCTCCTTACCATGTTTTCCTATCACTGAAGCTTAAGAACTGAATCCAGAGCGCCTAATTATTACAAACTCATAGGTATGCATTGACTTTGCTTTATTGGAAACACACAACTGAGGGATAATCATTGATTGTCATAACGACAAAGAACTTTTGGAATGATGGAATCCATCAGCTCTTTCACAAGACAAGACTGCCAGTTGTAGAGGTGGGATGGCTTATCCAAGGTGCCATGGTTACAGGCAGACTGCCTGGTCCCTAAGTGGTTTTCTAACGTGATTTTTCACTATGATAAAAGTTTGGAGGGCAACTCTTGGTCAAACAAAAAAAAAATCTAATTTCAATAGTGCAGAAATCAGCAAGAAAAAATATTCCCCATTTTCTCTTGCTCTAAGTCTTTGAGTTGAATCAACTAATTCATACCAGTCATTTCAGTGTTCTCTGATTCCTAGCTTAGCAGTACACATTGACAGCTGTGCACAGAGCACATACATTTCTCTGTATATGTGTCTTGTATATACGTACACTCATTTCTCTGTGTATATGACATCATATGCTTATAAAAACTTTTAGGGGTCATGGGCCTAGAGAGATGGATCAGTAGATAAAGGTCTGAGTACCTACAAGCATGAGGAACCGAGCCTGGACCTCAAGTACCCATGGAAAAAGCCAGGCATGGTTTCCCACCACCGTAATGCTAGCGTTGGGAGGAGTACACCTGCCGCTCCCTGACCCGCTAATCCCACTGGCCTGGTGAGCTTCAGACTCAGTGAGAACCTTTCTCAGACATCAAGTTGAAATGGGAAGTAGGAAGACACTGACATCCGCCTCTGCCCTCCTCACACGCATGTACGGTTGTATGCCTGTCCATACCCAGAAACATGTACACGTGAGTAGACCTTACACACATGGAAAGAAAGGGATTCTAGAGACCAGAAATGAAATGCGGTGGTTTGGGGGTTTCTTTTTGTTGTTATTTGATATATAAGCCAGGCTTCTTTCACTTTACATGATCATCAGGGTGCATCTACTTACCAGAAAACAATGCAGTTTTATATCTGAAGCGAAAGCAGTGGGTCTCCGTACCCCAGTTTCCTCATTCGTTGGCTGATAGGCACTGACATTGGCTCCATAATGAAGCTATTATAAAGAGTGCTACAGTAAAGATGGATGTACAAGCGTCTCTGGGACATGTTGGCCTAAATCCCTTCAGGCACATATCCAGGAACGCAACCATCGCTGGTCACACTGTAATCCTAGTTCAACTTTTGAGGGAACTCCACACTGATTTCCAGAGTGACCATACTCATTTTCAGGAGCCATGCTCAGATTGTCAAGCTCTGTGGCAAGTATGTTCAGCCACTGAGCTATCTCTCTAGCCTCTTTAAACTGAATTTCTTGCATTGGAGCGTTGAAATGCCAATTAAAAAAAAAATCAGTGAAAACATTGTTTCCACTTCTGATACTAAAATGTCAATGTAGTCCTTTGTTCATACGTCCTTTCTACCTTTGTTTGTATATGTGTGCAAATGTGAATTTGTGTTGTACCAAATATGTCCACATACTTTAGTAAGAGGAGTCCGATATCGTTTAGGAAAATCTTATCCTCCTCATCCTTTTATTTCTTTCTTTTGTCTTTTGCAAATGTTTCTGTAGCTCTGCCTTATGCCAGCTGTTGCCCTGAGTGATTTACAATGCGGTCTCAAAAATCTTCACCACTAACTGTATTAGATGCTGTTTTATTCCTACCCTAGACGCAGTGAATCTGAGTCTCAGAGAGGTCATGAAACCTGTCAAGGGTCATGGAGCCTGCCATCTTTTTTCATACAGGGATTGTCTAAATTTGTCTGGAAGGGAAAAGCCAACTCCGCTTTACTTCATCGTGTCTGCTCTCTCCATTAGGTCCTCCTGTTGCACTTGGGCATCCTGCTAGGTGGAATTTTTATTTTTAAATAACTATGCTTAATGCATACTCTTTATTCTTCATTGTTGATATTCTCACACATTTTTAAGTTTTGCTAATAAGTGAGCTAATATAGTATAGATACGAGATAGAAGAAGGGCAGGGTCAGGACATCAGAAAAAAACCTTGTGGTGAAGAGGAGGGAAACAGGAGCTGTGGTAGTTGATGATTTCAGGGAATAGCAAGAATGGACCAGGCACCCCTCTTTCTGTCTCATAAATTTAATGTAATCCCTGGGTGCAAGAAACACATTGGCTTTTAATTCTAGAGGTCTCCATTTTCTGTCAGCAGGGTAACTGAAACATGGATAGTTCTCAAGTCTGATCTCTAATTTGTTGTATACAAGCCCAGGCACTAGAACTCTCTCTCCCTCTCTTTCTCTCCTCCTCCTTCTCCGCTTCCTCCTCCTCCTCCTCCTCCTTCTCTCTCTCTCTCTCTCTCTCTCTCTCTCTCTCTCTCTCTCTCTGTGTGTGTGTTTTTCTCTCTCTCTCCCCCACTCCCCCTCTCTCTTTCAAACACACACACACACACACACACACACACACACACACAAATGTCACTTACAGTTCAAAAGGGAATCCCAGTCCAGACCACTCACCATGGAATATTTATCAACACTCCAGAGTTTGCATGACATATCAACAATGACGTATGAGTGCATTGATTGGACAAAGTAAGATATCAAAGAGATAAATGATATCTCTACATCTACAATGTCTGGGCTATATTCAATTCTCCTGGATGCCAAGTTCTAACATGCTATCTCAAGATTGTGGCTGAATTCAAAAGAAGTGTCAACACATTATCCGAGAAACTCCCATTAAGCGTGGGCATTTGTCTGTTTTGTCTGTACTATTGGCTGCCTCCCCTTTCTCTTCCCTCTCTCTGCAAATCAGCACATCTGACTCCAGAAATCATAAAAAGGGAGAAAAATGAGTCATGTTCCCATGTGCCTCAGTTTATACCTGATAAACCATGAGAACTCACCTCACTCTATTCAGGAGCCACATTTCAAAGGCTGAAGAGTAATCAGGGCAGTGTAAAGCTTTTCCTCATTGAAATGTTGGCAAGCCTAACTTGCTCCATGCCTAAGCCACCTAGAGGCTAAAGTTTATAAAATAGCTCCAGCACTGATGATTTAAGTCTCCTGGGGATCTGTTATTCTTATTGTTTTCCCAGGGGATGGTTGTAAGTCTCCCATAGTTTTGGAAATAGACAGAAAGAACTCACACATCCGTCATCAGGCCAGGACCCCATTCTAATGGAGGAGGCTAATCTGCATGGTTTTGTGGCCAATTGTCTTGGTATTTGTCCACTGCATGGTGTCTGTCCCTTTGGGTGGAATAAGTGAAATTGTGAAAATGGAGCAAGTTCTCAGAGATGGAGATGTCTACAGAGAACCGACCGTAAATCTTCCAGAGATTGCTCACTAAAAAAAATAAATAAATAAATCAAAAGCTGCCCTATAGTTTATTCACTTGGTTCTGACTGGAATGAATATCAGGAAACAAAACAGAATGGGCTGCACTGCAGTTGTCAGGAGCCGGTGCCAATTGGAATGAAAGGAACTCCGATAGCCTGTTATTTACAGTGTCACCAATATCAGTAACATGTACCCAGAGAATCTTACCTGACAATGCTTGCTGTTATCACATACAAATTAGGTATTATCCTAGGTGAATCTTTTTACTTTCTTGTCCAAGGCTTAACACCACAACGACAGAGCATTTCATAAGCAAAAGGAGCTGTATTATTTATTCTCACAGGGGAAGTCATTGCTTCATAAGTGCTTTGGAGACGTTGTTGACTCAGAAACACTTCTTGGGGGAAAACTAAGCAGATTGACTGCATCCAATTCAATATATCTACAGATTCAGCATTTTATCTGCTGATTCATTTTAATATCCAGAAACTAATTGCCACTCCAGCAGACACTGTGAAAACTCATTTTTTTTTTTTTTTTTTTTTTTTTTTTTTTTTTTTTTTTTTTTTTTAGAAATACTGCTGGGCTGAGGAGGGCTGGGCATGTAAGTTGGGTGGGAGAATGCTTATTGATTATTGCATGAAGCCCTGACTTTATACTGTGTCCCACCTACAGCAGGTATGGTGACAAACACCTTTAATCCCAGAACGTGAGATGTAGAGACAAGGGGGTCAGGAGTAGTCGGCAATCCTAGGTTAACTTGTCAGTTTGAGGCCAGCCTGGTACAAGTAAGACTTTTGTTTCCAAACAACAAAACAAAGCAAAACAAATAAAAAACAAAAAAAAACCTAAAAAGAGAACAAAACAACAAAAAACTAATTGTATCATTAGATAGAGCTATATATGGGGGGAAATAACGACTTCCACATCTCAGATATAACACTACACATTGATTTGGCAGAGAAACACCAAAATTTACAAGTTGGACAGCCAATAACACCCAATTAAAACCAATAACAGGCATCAGCAACTTTCATCTGCGTGGTGATTAAAAGGCGGCAGATATTGCCAGCACTTTCTTCCTTTACTGCAAAATGGTAGCGCTGATTAGCTACCGAAGGCGGTGTCCAGTCTAGGTCTGTTAGGTGTGATGAATTCTCCACCTTGAAAATAGTGGCCATAAATTCACAGGCCACTTCTTGATAATGAAGTGAATTTCTGGCTCTCCTGGCTAGGCACAATTACCATCTGTACAGTCACAGCCAAGTGTTGGAAACACTCACCTAGTAATTTCGTCTTTATTACCATGCTACAGAGGTTACTGTCAGTTTTGGAAATAAATTAAAGAGGGGAGGATATTTACAAGCTCTGTTAGAGGAAAAGAACGCCAACCATGGTTTTCATTGTGAAGGTAGGACAGATAAGCACAGGAAAGATGGGGGTTGACGGTCCGAGGACGTTAGTTTTGCAGGGATATGGAATAGCATCATTCAGTGCTTATGGAACTTAAAGAGTCCTAAAGAAAGCTGTAGTCTAGATGAGGATGATTCTCTTTAGTTATGCCTTATGGCTTATTGGACTTTGGGGTGGCACTCAACTTTTCCTTACTTTTACATTTTCTTTATCTAAGTCACCGGAAAGATTTTGTTTTGTAAGACAAAAACAAGTCTTTAGGAAATAGCTTCACCACTCCCCTTCCTGAGGCCCTGCCAGCCAGCCTTGAGCTTCTGCTGGGACTTGTTGGGGACTTCCAGAGAAATAACTTGGAAAAGGTTCATATCTCTATCATTCTTGCTGACTCAGGCTTTGGGAAAATGCCCAAAAGCATGGCGGCCCTGCGTCTTCCCAAAGGCATAGGCTCCCCGTGAGGACACAGAGCCTGACAGCAATGCTCACACTGAACTGGATGGCAGTGCTTTCTCCTAATGCAGCATCTAACCGAAAAGAATTTTCACTGAGAACCAAACCCTCAGAATATCCGGAACCACTCTGAACCATCACAGACTATTTCTTTTTTTTTCACAGGGTTTGCGACATGATAGCAAAAGTCTTTCCTCCGCGACCTTGCCAGTTTCAGCACTAATTTCATCAGTAAACAGGTTTGATGGTGTTGGGGAAAATTCCATTAATCATTCATGTTCTGAGAAGAATGGTACGCAAAGGAACTGTCAGCATCAGGCAACAACTTTCCATTTGTTTCATAATTAAGAACTCCAGGCCATCAAATGGTGCCGAAATGCAAATTCATTCCCTGGATGGAGCTACTGGAATGAGCTGACAAGGATTCAGTTGCACTTAAGCCCCTAATGTCAGATGAGCTGATGGATCGTTCTCAACTCTTGGTAGATGAAGAGCAATTATATTGCTTCAGGCTATAATGATATACTTTGAGTAAAGTCTGATGCGTCCTTCAAGACAACGCAAATTCTGTAGACCTTGTGATTTTATACCTATCTGGAAATACGTTTTGAAGAGATGAACACATCAGTGTAAAGGCTCTTTGATTCAAACTGCTGGTGCTTCTTGAGACAAAGTCTCATGGAGACTGGGCTAGCTACAGACGTACTAAGTACTGGAAGGTGACCTTGAACTTCTGATCGGACTGCTGAAATGTGCTGATATGATATCTTCCGTGTGCTGAAATGATAGATATGCACTAGCTCAACTGATTTTGTCACATTAGGGATGGAAACTGGGCGCTTCCTTCATGTGAGACAAGGATTCTATAAATGGAGACACAACTCTGGCCCCTGACTCAAAATTTTATATCATGCAATAATGCAGAGTGTTCTGCCCTCAGATATAGTATCATGGAGCAGAACCAAGGCCAGAGAACTTCGTCAATGAGAATTCCATGCAAAAACTGACAAGCGTATTTATCTTTAAAGATAAATTAATTTGAGCTGTATATTGTTGTGGACAGATTGAACTAACGAAGGGAAATTTTAAAGCTAGGATTTATGAGATTTCAGCATTAAGCTTTAATGATATTAATATAGTATTAAGATCGGTTGTGAAAACAATCTTTTGGTAAAGCCAAGGCTGCCAGGAGTTTCCCTCCTGGTTTCTTTTACCATTATAAAAGTTTAGAAATGAAGGATGCATGTAGAAATCTAAAAACACTGAAGCATCCTGGGACAGGCGCATGTTCTCCATTTATCTATCTAGTATCTGAACATACAAGTGAAGCAAATATGTTTGGCAGGAAGGTACTGAGAGAGAAAATAACGAGGCACAACTCAAGCACTTCTTCAGTACAAGAGGATATATTCAGGGACCCCTTCTGAATTCTACACTGTGCTCTCTGATCTTGATTGCTTACTCTTTACAAAGGTTCTTGTTCAGCAGGAAAAACATTCTATAGCAGAATCCCAGGACTTCCTGAAAATGTTTTCCATCTTTAAACTTTTGTAGAACTCATTTCAAGTGGGTCTTCGGGCCACTCAGCAAAGAATTGTCTACTTGAAAACACATGCTTTGATAGGAAGCATCACTTCTTATAAGATTTGTGTAAGAAGCAGGAAATTCTAGTTTGTTAATATCCATTTATTTCTTATAATTATGTAGCAGTCTGCCTTGCATTTAATACTCTTGTTTAGATAATGTTCTCAGCATTTTGCAAATTTTATGTACTTAGATAATAAGAAAACATTCTAAAAGAAACACATTAGCAAACACATTTTTTTCCCTCAGTGGCCTTCTCTGCAGTTAGAGATACTTGTGATATGTGATAGTTATCAATTATGCCCAAAACAAATTTAATACAAATGTAACAAGAGACAATAATATTGCCCCATGATCTCCTCTGATTTTTACACTCAAAGTTGTTATGTGACTGTACAGTGCTCTATTATACTGTTTAAAGAGTTTAAAAGCATTTTTCTGTTTTCATAAATATACAGAATACATCCACTATACATGTTCAAATTTCAATTCAGCCTTTAGAGATTTAAAAAAAAGGTCACATCAATAACAAATTGTTGCATTGGTGTGTCTCCAATACCGCATTTGTGGTTTCATTTTGGAACAAAATAAAGCAGTTCTGTGATGTTATCACTCCAGGGCCAGCTTTCCTGTGCTCAACTTGCACAAATTGATGATTTGTGGAGGTATGATTTGGAAGTCATATGAGATGGTTGGGAAAGTTAATGCTATTAAATTAAGTCATCAGGAGGGTGTTCTCTCCTTGACTTTCTGCTGTGCCTGCAGCAGAAGTTAGGTTGCTAGATAGAACAAGGAAGAGGGTAGAAAATACAAAGCCTAGGTTGTGGATGTCCAACTTCATGGTGTCTTCACTGCCCCCCACACAATGTTTACTTTTAATTCAATTTTAACTCCTTGAACCATGGCAACAGATAGGTCAGATTTTCACACTTCAATCTTAGATCACAATTTATTAACATCTCAGATTCTTCCTCTCATCATAGTATACATGCATTGAAACTTTATGGAGCATTCCAGGGTCTGATTCCTATCTCCTTTCAAGCATGTCATTTCTGACCTCTCTTCCTTCTGTGCTCAACCTAGAGAATATAGATAAGATCTCTGTGCTCAGATTTTTGGCTGTGTTTAACTTGTCTAAGTTGTCATCATGCCTTGTCTTCCTTACAGTCTCTATGAGATTTTATGTTTGTCAGCTCTGTTGTGTCTAGAAAGTAGAGTTCCTGTGGTGCTATCCTCACCTCTGGCTCTTAAAATCTTTCTATTGTCTCTTCCACATAGATCCATGAGCCTTAAGGGGAAGAAATTAATAAAGATACCCCACCCCTTTTGCAGTTGAGTGTTTCAGAGTCCCTCACTCTTCGTACAGTGTTCAGTTGTAGGTCTCTATGTTAACTGTCACTTACTTCAAGACGTTTCTCTGATGAGGATTGGATGAAACACTAACCTGTGGCTATGGCAATATGTCTTTAGGAGTCATTTGATTGCCATGTGGTTATAGCAGAATGATGATAGTTTTTCTTCCCCTATGATGTGGGATTCCCCTATGTATGCTGTGAATGCCATTGGTTAATAAAGAAACTGGCTTGGCCTGATAGTGTAGAACAGAGGTAGGTGGGGAAAACTAAACTGAATGCTGGGAGAAAGAAAGCAGAGTCAGGAGAGAAGCCATGGAGTTGCTGCTGAAGACAGATGCGCTGAAACTTTGTGGTAGGCCACGACCTCATGATGATGCACAGAATAATGTAAATGGGTTAAATAAAAATATAAAAGCTAGCCAATAAGAAGTTAGAGCTAATAAGCTAATAGGCCAAGAAGTGATTTAATTAATACAGTTTCTGTGTGGTTAATTTGCGGTTGAGCAGCTGGAAACTAACTAGTGGCCTCTCTACTACATCCCTAGCCCACGACTTACCTCGTTTCAGGTTTCTGGACACTTTAACAGTGTCAGGTATGGATTTCATTTTTAGAGTGGGATTTAAATCTAATCAGATAGTGGTTGATTACTCCAATAACATTCTGCCACTATCACGCACACTATATCTTGTAGGCAGGTTGCAGTTGTAGGTCACAGAATTTGTAGTTGTGTAATGTTGATGATTACTTTTCCAATAGTGTGCAAAGTACCATCCAGAACCATGAATGCTGGGTAGTAGAGGTGATGCTTTCAGTTGGTCATCAGTTCAATTTCTTCATGTTGAATGACGTGGTATGTTCAGATATTTGAGTATAACCAATAAATACCCTGTGATATTTGGAAGAGCATCTATGTGGCAATAACTCCACATGTAATCCACTCCTTACCTTGGATGTTTTACTTGGTAGCATAAGCTATCTAGTTGGGGAATTATATGGTTGACTCCGTTTAAATTTCTTTAAAATATGCATATATTTTAAGAAGTTCTTATAGAAATAGGCTCCCATATGGTTTTGGAAAAGTCTTTAGTGTTAGTTTTTGCTCTCCATATTCTCTTCTTTACTTTGCTCTCCCCTCCTCCTTCTCCCCATTTAATCCTCCTATTCTCGTTTCCCAAGGAATCTATTCTAGGTCAGAAACTTAATTTTTCCCAGTGTTCTACCTCAAACTTGTTCACAGGTCCCAGTACATGACAAGCGTGCATTGCTTGTTTGTTAACACATTTTTTGACTCTTTAGGCAAGAAATACTCCATTGGTTTATTGCTTTCAAATGCCACTAGAAGGAGAGTTACAATTTTCAGTTTGTTTTCATGAACCCCTGTTCCTCTCTTTTTTTCCCCCATGCCTCATGCTTCCCAACCTACACCTAAACATGGCTAAGAAGTTTTTCCCATGTTCCTCTGCACTCTTCAGAATGAGGCTGGTGCACTATGGTAAGAAATATCAGTTTGGGCTTCCAGGGGGCAGAATTTTAGAGAACAGTTATTGACAAAGCACATTGAAATCCTTAGCCCGTGATGTGTGGTCAGAGAGCCCACTGATGTATACAAATTGGAAGCATACACTGCCTTGTAAATCCAAGGGCTCCACCACTGCACTTTGTTGCTTGGATGAAATGTTCTCCATTAACCTCTTCCCCAAACTCTCAGTTCCATCAAACTGAAAATTAAATCTGTTTTACTCCTGCAATTGCAAAACTTACAAAGGATAAGTCTTTATTCTAGAGGCTTTGTCTTTTCAGTATGTATTGAGAAAAGGAATTCCAGGATCTTTAGTTCTATTGGAGTAGCCTTGACCTCAGCACTTCTGAGGCTTTGGCGGAAGAATCAACAGGAGTTTGAAGCCAGTTTGGAGCTCTGAGTGAGGTCATATTCAAAGAAGAAGAAGAAGAAGAAGAAGAAGAAGAAGAAGAAGAAGAAGAAGAAGAAGAAGAAGAAGAAGAGGAGGAGGAGGAGGAGGAGGAGGAGGAGGAGGAGGAGGAGGAGGAAGAAGAAGAAGAGGAGGAAGAGGAGGAAGAAGAGGAGAAGGAAGAAGAGGAGGAGGAAGAAGAGGAGGAGGAAGAGAAGAAGAAGAAGAAGAAGAAGAAGAAGAAGAAGAAGAAGAAGAAGAAGAAGAAGAAGAAGAAGAAGAAGAAGAAGAAGAAGAAGAAGAAGAAGAAGAATGGAACCTTAGTTTGGTTCCCAATGCCCAGGCCCAGTGACATACAGCCACCTGTGTATCTTCAGAAAATCCAGTTCCCTCTTCTGCCCTCATATAAACAAAAATTATATCATAAAAATAATACAAACAATAAAACAGCTGGAAGAACTGAAAGTTTGCACTGTTAGAAAATATTTGGAACACAAAGGGTCCCAGCCCAGGGAGAATCCTTTGGTTAGTCCTTTCTTCAAGGCCGCTTTAAAATTGTTACTAAAATGCATAAAATGTAAGATTTATCATCTCTGACTTTTTAAGTATGCATTTCAATTGTGGTAAAAAATTCTTGTATTTTTACACAATGGATTTTCAGATCTTTTTTTTTTTCTGCCAGAAAATTGAAACGCTATACTCATTAACAGAAGTTCCCCATTCCTCTGTCTCTAGTCATTGTTACCCACTCTTCTCTTCATTGCTGTATTGTAGCTGCTCAAGGTGCCTCCTGTATGTGGAATCTCACTGTTGGGAGAGAGAGAGAGAGAGAGAGAGAGAGAGAGAGAGAGAGAGAGAGAGAGAGAGAGAGAGAGAGAGAGGACACACAGACAGAGAGAGAGAGGGGGAGGGAGGGAGGGAGGGAGGGAGGGAGGGAGGGAGGGAGGGAGGGAGGGAGAGAGAGAATTCTATTGTTTTCAAAAGTTGCACCCATTCAGTACCAGGTATAGGAGCACCTTACTTTGTAAGAATGATATATATCTTGAGGCTACTTTGAATACAAGTACACATCTAT
Organism: Microtus pennsylvanicus; assembly: GCF_037038515.1. Lineage (NCBI taxonomy): Eukaryota > Metazoa > Chordata > Mammalia > Rodentia > Cricetidae > Microtus > Microtus pennsylvanicus. Next base: position 21,286,138 of record NC_134596.1, read on the forward strand.
CTCTTCCCTGCATTACTTTTAATTGTTTGAACATGTAACAAGTTTTCCAGTTGCTGGATGATGGTAGGAATTTTACTTTTACTTTAAGTAGCTGATGTTCGGTTTTTCATACTGACTGCCCCAGCACACTGTTTCTCTGTCTTCCAACATATCTGTACCAAAGTGCCATAATAAACATCAAATCCTGGTAGTATTATACACCTCTCTCTCTCTCTCTCTCTCTCTCTCTCTCTCTCAAATTCTAGAGTGTGGAAGGGAAAGTCAAGGGTTCAAAGAATTCCATTCCTAGTAAGGACCCTCTTCATTTCCAAGAAATCCCTTTCTCCGTGTGCTCTCATACAGAAGGAGAGAAGATAGGAAGAGTGGGGTGGCGAGTGTCTCTTAGTTTTCTGATAAACCACTAATCCTATAGACTGAGCACCTCACCCTTATGAACCCCTGTTTTTTTTTTTTTTTTGACCAAGGCTGGTCTGTGGACAGAATTACATTGGACTTAGAATTTTAGCACATGAGTATGGGGACTTAGAATTCATGTAATCTCTGACATTCACCAATGGCACACAGGGATTCCAGCTTCAGATCCCTTGGAACTGGAGTTACGGACACATGTGAGCCACCAGGTGTTGGGAATTTAACCAGGTTCTCTGAAAGGTCCTTTAAGCGCTAAGCAATCTGTCCAACTTTCTGGTTTTAATTTTACCTCATTATGTAGAAAGCACTAAGGCACTAATTTTCTCAATATCTGTTTTGATAGTTTTTTCTTACATTTATTTCTTCATACGAGCAGGCTTTGCATGTGTATGCATGTGGATATCAGAAGACAACCTGTGGGACTTCATTCTCTCTACTGTTTGGAGTCCTAAGGGCTAAACTCAAGGCATCAGACTTGCTGGCATGTGTACTTACCTACTGAGCCATCTTGCTAGCCCTGAAAGTGCCCAAATTTTTGTTGATTTGTTTATTGTTCTTTCTTTCTTTCATTCTTTCTTTTTTCTTCCTTCCTTCCTTTCTTTTTTTCCTGTGATAAGGTCTTTCTATGTAGTTCAAGCTGTTCTCCAACTCACAACAATCTCCCTGTTTTAGACTACTAACATCTAAGATCACACTGGACATCATCATCGCGCCTGGCTCAGCATCTCCCTATTATTACCTAAACGCCCACGTGCGCACAGTATCAGTGACATAGGCTTTTCAAAAGACATAAAGAAGATAAAGTACACCACTGCTCTGTGGCAGGAGACAACGAGTCTCCCCCTTCCTCTGGTGAACTTGACAATGTCACATTGTGTGGGAAAATGTACAGGAAGAGGGGGTGGTGCTGGTGAGGTGCCAGGCTCTCTTGTCATCTAATGGGCAGCTGACAGTGGTGACCATAAACTTAATGCTGCTATATAAAACAACACAGATGATAATCCCCAGAGTAAGCCCAATGCCATATTTAGGACTTTACTTGGCTGTGTAATAAAGAAAGAGGAAGACATGAGTTACAGCTACAGGAGATTTTCATTTATTAATGCCAGCTGGCTCCACTCTCATCCTGTCTGCTCATTGCTTTGTTCTTCTTTTTCATTCTTTCTGTAAAATTTAAACATATCTTGTCATAGCTATGGACTCTTTGGAATGTCAGTAGCCTTTCAGCCGCCTCTGTCAGTTCATTCCAGATACTTTGATTGCTTATATACACTGAGTCAGGAGGACATTCCTTATGGAATACTTCAGCACATGACCAGCTATTATGCCCCTCTCAGTTGGTGTTCAAAATCTGGAAAGGAGATGCTGTGTTGGGGTGCCCTCCCCGCCCTGTGTGTGTGCATGTAGGTATGTGCATGTGTGTGCAGGCATGTGCACATATGAGAAAATGCATGTGGGTACTATATGTAAATATGGAGTTTTTTCTTCTCTTACTTTCCAGACACTGAGTAGAATGACTGATCAAGCTTCCCCAAGCTGCACTCCTTCTCACCCCATCTCTGCCTCCTCTGTGCTGGGATTACACTCTCATACTTGCTTGTCCTTCTACAGGGATTCTGGGGATCTGAACTCAGGATCTCCTGCTTGTGTGGCAAACACTTTATCACTGAGTCATCTCTTCAGCCCTTGTGTTGGATTTTTAATCTTCTCTTGGCTGCGCTTGACTCCGGAAAATATCTCTTCATGTGAAGTGAGAATGTAGCAGCATCCTCTTTTAATGGCCTTACTAACACATCAGTGGGGCAGTTTTCTTAGAGGTGAAGAATGTCAAGTTCTCTTCAGGGACTTAAAGGCATACTTTTCAAAGTTAATAATCATGTTTGCATTTTCTAATTAGGTTTAGGCTATTCAAAATAATAAATAAGACATCATTTGAATGCATCACTTTTAAAAATCCCACACTTTCCATATAATATTAGTGTCGTGAGAAAGGAGTTTTTATATAATTTCTCAATTACTAAACCCAGGTGAAACATCCCATTCATGTACACGGAATACTTGTTTTCATGGGAAATTAGTTGTTGGCTCCATTAAAACTTTCTTTAGGACGGTGAAAAGAATAACCTCAGAATAATTGTTTCCAGTCCTAGCCATAATTATGTGAATTTCAAAATTTTGTTTTTCTTAATAGCTGAGTAATACTGTGTTGTGTAAATACAGCTCATTTTCATTATCCATTCATCAGCTGATGGACAGCTAGGCTCTTTCCATTTCCTGACTGTCGTGAATAGAGCAGCAGTGAACATGGATAAATAGTTATCTCTGTAGTAAGAGTCCTTCGGGTCTAGGTCCAGTACGTCTGACTTTCTTGGATTGCCAGACCCAAATCATGACATGGAGACTTACTATTAATTATGAAAGCTGAGCCTTAGATTTAACTAGCCTTTTTAAATTAAATTAATCAATTTCTGCCCCAAGCCTCATTTACCCGATCTCTGTACTGTCCATCCGACTTTTCTGCTTCCTTGTGTCTGGTACCCCACCCCCACACTGGCTGGTCAACTTCCCTTTCTCTCTGCCTGCCAGCCTTCCTCTGCCTAGCTATTGGTCATTTAACTCTCTATAAGACCAATCCGGTGCCTTAGGCAGGCAAGGTAAAACCTAGGTAAAGCGACATATCTTTACATAGTTAAACAAATACAGTATGAACAAAAGCAACACTTCTTTACATAGTTAAACAAGTATGCTGTAAAATGAACAAATGAAACATATGTTTGCATAGTTAAGGAAATATTCACAACAGTCTAGAGATGATATAGCTGGCTGGTGTGGCTTTTTGAAAAGAATACTCCCTGATTTCCATAGTTGCCTCACAATTTTTTCTCCCTATGGCAGTGAATAAGTGTCTCCCTTTCGCCACATCCCCGTCACCCTTTATCTTTATTTGATTCTTTTGATCGTAGCTATTCTGGTTGGGGTAAAGTGAAATCTAAAAGTCAAAGTCATTTTAATTTAAAATTGTCTGATAGCTAAGCATGTTCAACATTTTAAAAGAGTTCCTCGGCCATTTGTGTTTGATCTTAGAGAACTTTTTTGTTGCACACCTTATTTTTAAATTGGGTTGTTTTCTTGATATTTAAATTTCTGAGTTTTTTTTCATTATAGATGTAATCTCTCTGTCAGATTACATCAAGTAAATTTTTCTCCAAATTCTTAAGCTTCCTCTTCACTAGAGTAGTAAGGATGTCTGTGTTGTAGAGAAAAATTTTACTTTCAGAAGGTCCATTTATTGATTGTTGGTCTTAATGCCTGAATCATTAGGGCCTCTCCATGAAGTCTTTTATGACTTTAAATGTACTGTTTACCTTTTCCTCTGTCACATTCAGCATATCAGGTATTATGTTGAGGTTCTTGGTCTATTTAGAGTTGAGTTTTGTGGAGGATGGAATATTATTCAGAAGATAAGAAAAACAATCATAAACTCATATATAAATAGAGCTAGAAAAAGATCACTCTGAATGAAGACACCCAGACACAGAATGACAAACATCATATCCCTCTTGTTACTAGATGTTGTCTTTGAACCTTTAGATACATTTGTTTTCTTTGGAATACCTGGAGATGTCAGAATATGGTAAGGGCCATGGAGGAGGGGCAATGGGAGGGGAGATAGAACTCAGCAGTATAAATGATCAGAAGAAATAACAGGATAGAAAAGGTTAAATGGAGGTGGTATAGGAGAGATACAGAAGAAAATACGGAAATGGACAACTGATACTAAAGATCTTTTGAAAATGTCAAATAGAAATCTACCATTGCCGAAGCTTCTTGGATATACACATATACATATGATATAGAAAGAGACAGTTATCCTACAATTGGGAGGAGCAACACTGCAACTAAAATACTTTATACTGGAAAATTAAAAGCAAAAAAAAAAAAAAACCCAACAGGAATGGATTAACTCTTTTTGCATTGTTGACCACAAAAGTCGCAAAGACAGCCAAGCATTAAAACCTACTGACAAGTCGGGTGGTGGTGGCGCACACTCGGGAGGCAGAGGCAGGTGGATCTCTGTGAGTTCGAGGCCAGCCTGGTCTACAAAACTAATTCCAGGACAGGCTCCAAAGCAACAGAGAAACCCTGTCTTGAAAAAGAGAACACAAATAAAACACACAAACACAAAAACCTATTGACAATGCTCTTATACTATTCTCTAGAACTTGATGGTTAAATGTTATTGCTGAAGATACCAAAGACTTTAGTCACAGAACATGGAGAACTAAAACTGATACTGGTCTGGAGGTTTCATCTCTCCTGGTCAACTCTCATTTTAGTATCAAACAGAAGAAAAACTCAGAGTTTGACAGGAAAGGATGGCAGGAAGGAGAAAGCAGTTCTGGGAGGATTTGGGATGGGGTAAATGCATTCAAAACTCACTATACTCAATTCTAAAATAATTAATAAAACTAATGCTTATAAAAAAGAGATTTACCTCAAAATCCTCCTTAGAAGAACTGCACAGGACCGGGCACAATGGATCCCCACTGAAGCAAACGGCCCTTCTGGCCTCACTGTTTCCCACAATCCTCTTTCCCTCACAACAGCATCTCTACTGTGCAGCATGGGCAGGGCCTGTCCCTGTCTTTTTCTGATCCAATGTGACTTTTCTAATCTCACCTCACCTCTTGCTAAGTGATCAATAGCTAATTAAAGTTGCGCATCTCCAGGAGCACAGGTTCCCTGTGATAACCAGCTTCACTAAGGACTTCTCTTTCATACGCGGTATGTAACGGTCACTCAGACAGGCTTATTTATGTCCCAGGTTGTACTGAGTCCTCCTCCAGAAAGCAGCAACCACCAAGCTCCCCATTCTGAGGAAAGAAGTAAGGATCTCCTGCAGGATTCCCAAGGAACAGGTGTAAAAGCTGATTCGACGCTCCCCTCAGCAACTATCTCAACCATTTACGCTGTAGCTTTGAAGTTTGTGAGGGCCGGCGTAGGATGCAGTGGTTTAGATGTATAGTTAAATGAAATAAAATTCAAGTTGACAATGGAAAGAATAAAGTATGCATTCATTGGTTAGAGAGGGAGGGGCATGTCCGTGTTAGGAGCTTGATGTACTTACTTACCTTTAGGAAGAGAAAGTTTTCCCAGAACTCAGGAAGGCAGGGGGAGGCAGATCTCTGTGGGTTCGAGACCAGTGTGGTCTACAAAGCAAGTTCTAGGACAGCCAGGGCTATTACACAGAGAAATGCCTTCTGTGGGGGGCAGGCACAAAAAGAAAGTGTGTGGGATTTTTATTTATGGCTTAGACGGAGCCAGGTTTAGACAAAGTACCAGCCCTGAGACAAGGTAACTTGCCCCAGATGAATTGGCTTTCTTAATTAGCTTCTCTAGGATCACGAATTATAGACTCAATGTCTTTTATTTATGGTTAGAAACCAAATATGAGTGAGTACATCCCATGTTCCTCTTTTTGGGTCTGGCTTACCTCACTCAGGATAGTGTTTTCTATTTCTGTCCATTTGTATGCAAAATTCAAGAAGTCCTTGTTTTTTACTGCTGAGTATACTCTAATATGTATATATTCCATACTTTTTTCATCCATTCTTCCATTGAAGGGCATCTAGGTTGTTTCCAGGTTCTGGCTATTACAAACAATGCTGCTATGAACAGAGAGTATTGACTCAATGTTAAACACAGCTAAGTAGCTGATGACTACCTGGGTGGAATTCTATCATCACTCTCCGCTGTGAGTCAGAGTCTAATGTAAAGGTTGACAAAGTAGAGGCTAAGACCAGAATTATAAGTGAGCCCCCAAGCAAAGAATTGGCTTTGATGACTCCTCCTAACCCCAAACTATAACTCAAAATGCCCTCTCCGGCCAGAGAAAACCAAGGTCAGATGACGTTTCTGCCATTGTAGAAGAAACCATAGCCCTGGGCTGCAGTTATGAAGGAGAGACGCAGGTGAGGACACACAGACCATATCAGCTTCTGGTCAACAGTTTCCCATGAGGTCACCCAAGCCCTGGGATGGAAGGAAGAAGGCACACACTGATTCCTAAAAAACTGGTACCTAAATCTCAAATATCAAAGGATTTTTTTTGTTTATTTTTGTTTTTCTGTTTTGCTCTTTTTTTGTATTTCTTTTTACATCTGAAAAGCAAAGGTGTCTAATTAGCTCTTAATTAAGTAGATCGGAGCTAGCAGTCTCCGACAAGTAGGGCTGAGAGGTGAGGGGGTGAGGAGTGTATAAGACATGAGAAAGGTTCTCATTGACCTTATGTAGGTCAGTACGTGTGCCTGCAGGGCCGTAAAGACACATAACTTAAGTTACTATGTCAAAAATAGTGTTTCCATCCCAACCCACAACGATGATACTGTATGATATGAGAATTCTATCAAGGAATAGTTGTGATGGTTAGAGCTTTCAACTTGACAGCTTCTAAAATCCCCTCCCCGATGTGTTGAACTGGGTATGGTGAGCCAGAAGAAGCTGATTTTTGTCATCATCTTTTATCACAGTGCAAGGAAAAAAACTAAGATCATCGTGTTATGTTTTGTTCTGCGAATATATTTTTACACCTGAGGAATTTCGCATATGTCTGCCTGGCAGGTAACTACTTCAGGTGGACGTTGTTCAAGTTTGACACCTCATCAGTAACTCCAGTGTGTTCTCTAAATTTTCTGCACATCCTCGTTCTGAGTGCGTCTGAGAGCAGAAAAACTACAACTCAGTGGACTTTGCACAAGGGAAAGGTTTTGCAGCACAGCAGAACCCCTGTGTGTATTAACTCTCCTGCGCTTCACACTCGTAAACACGGTGAAGACAGCAGACGATCACTTGTGCAATGGAATCATGTCTTCAGACAGTCACTAACGAAGGTCTAATTACCCTTTTCTTTCTTGGCCAGCAGGCTAAACTCCTTCCCCACAGCACTGCAAGATAGACTAACTACACTCTCACTAGCGAGCTGAGCACTGTCCATGAGCAACGGTTTCCTAAGTCATTATGGTTCAATGCCTTATATACCTCAAAGCTAGCCAATTAGCTTTACTAATAAGATAAAACCATAAGGCTATATAATAGCGGTGAATGAATGAAAAAATATGTAAAAATAAAACAAAAATAGCCGAGTTGATCAGAAATCTGAGTTTAGCGAATTCTGCTTCACAATGTTTGGAAGCGTGGGGCGAGGTGGGGAGGGTGTGCATGAGGGGTGTGTATATTGTTTGAGACTGTGTGAAGGACTCTAAAGAGAAAACATTAAGCATGAGAAGTTAATACCAAAGGCAAAGAGTTAAAATGAGTCCGACAAAGATGACAATTTTTAAGGTCCAAAACAAAAAGAAAGGAAAAGACTTTGCCAGAGCCCATGGGGCATCTAGAGGTTTAAGTAAGTCAAGCACTGGTCCATGTTGCTAGAGGAATTCCCAAGGAAGGGGATGGGTTCTCTGCATACATCTTGTATTCTTTCTTTAAGAAATTTTTAACAGTAATATTCAGCTTTACAATTTGCTCGGATCCAGGCACAGCTTCAGATACAGACACCAATCTGTACAAAACAGTTGTACAGTCCCTCAGTTCCATACTTTAGGCTCTAACCTTGAGAAATAATTTCAACTGGCATTCATGCCTATCCTGAGCAAGCTGAACCATAGTCTTTGTGGTCCCTGCATGATAGCGGATGTGAGCCATTGTGTCTGTGCTTACACTTGAGAGTTTCCACCAGCATCACTGAGCTCATCATGGAGGATAAAGGCAAAGTCACCACTACTTGGACTGGGGCTGAAAAGTGAACGCATCACAATGGAAACAAAGCTAAGATTGTTCGCTTTTATCTACCTTCTAGTTTTAAAAGGTAAACATATAGACAGTTTAAGAAAATATAATATTCTCTATTATTCTTTATTTAGTTTTCCTGTATAATATATTATAAAATATAGTTCAAAAATCAAGGAAAGTACTGATACTCTCAAAATACAAAATATTTTCCTTACCAAAAAGTTCTCCAATGGTGGTTTTTTAAAAAAAATAAGTATGCTTAATTTCCTTTTATTAATTCCTTCCCCAGGAACAACTAATTTGTATTAACTTTCTATAACTTTGTAATTTAAAAATTGTACAGAAACGGAATCATATGTCCTGCAATCTTTTTTAGTTGACACAATTCTCTGTAGATTCAAGCATTAGTTTATCCCCCTTTGTTACACAGTAATATTCCATTGTATGGATATAGCACAACTAGCTTAGCCAATACTCTTTGGAGTACAGATTGGGTTGCTTCTGGTTTCAGTCTATTAAAAGAAACCTGCTACAAATATCTGTGGACAGGTTTTTGTGTGGACATAGTCTTTCTTCCAATGTCTGGCACACGCGTTGAAGAATGCTGGATTGTAGGTCGACAACATATTTAGCTTTTATATAAACGGCCAATCTGTTTTCCAAAGTGGCTGGTACTATCTTATATTCGCACCATCAATGTTTGGATGATAGATTTCCTTCCCGCTGTCATTGCCAGTGTTTCCTATGATGTATACATGCATACATATGTGCATATGTAATCTAGTCATTATGTCATATGTGTAAGAACAATCTTGGGATTATGGTCCACATCTCTCTGAAGGTTGATTTTAATTTCTTCTTCGTGTGTTTATTTGCCATCACTATATTAAGCAAGGCTGAATGGCTTTTCCTACTTGGGTGTCCCCTGCCATTTTCTAAGTTGCTTAGCAGTATTAGATGCTGCTCAGATTTAAGACATTGTAGTGAATCTAGATGTCAGTCTTTTGTCATTTTGCAAACATTTTCTCCCAGTTTTAATTTTGGCTTTTCATCATTAAAAAAAAAAAAATAACCTTGAAAAATGAAAAAAGTCGAGGGGGAGGGGGAATGGATTAGAGGGAGGGGGAGAGGAGTGGGAGGGAGAGGAGTGGGGGGAGGGGAGGGAAATGAGAGGCGGGGAGAAGGCAGAAATTTTTTTCAACAAAAATAAATAAATAGAAGAAAATGAAAAAAGTCGTGTGTTCAAGTGAGCCAGGTCGCCAACCGTGCATTTGATGTTAATCTGTGTGTGTACTGGTGTGACCATGTGTGCAGGTTCTCCGGAGGGAAGAAGGAGGCGCCAGATCTCCTGGAACCCAGGGCTTGAAATCATAGGTAGTTGTTATCTGCCTGCCATGGCAATTGGGCACAGAACCCAGATCCTTTGGAAAACCTGCAAGCACTCTCAACTTCTGAGAGTTCTCCCTCTCTAGCCTTTCCTAAGTCCCCACCTCTTCTTTTTTTTTATCTTAATAACATGTTTCAAAATTTTAATGTAGGTGACATCCAATTGACCAATATTTTTCTCTGATGAAAGTGCAATAGATTGGCAGGCTCGGCAAAGAGATTTAATTTCTATCTCATTATTCCAAACAGAGATTTTTAGATTCTAAATGATTTTAATAATAGATAAAGAAGAAAGAAAGGAAAATTGGAAAAGATCTGAAAAAAACTGCAATTACTAAATTCAAAAACTATTGTGGAGTGGCTGATAAATGAATTTTAAATCTGAAGAATGGGCTAGACCCTAGAAGGAACACAGGACAGATACACATAGCAACAATGTCTTCAGAGATTGCAAATGTGGAACAGTTTATTTTTTCATAAAACAGGCTGAAAGAATTCAAACTAAAGAATAAACATGTTGAACTCAAAGAAGATGAAATGTATACATGACAGATGTTTTATGCTGATCAAATAATGCGTGCAACAGATCATTTACAAGCTGATAGATTAAGTCACATCCATGAAATACAAGAGAAATGCTGGAAGCTATATATCATAAGAATAGTTCATAGAAGTGAGATTAACTACCTTGAATGACGAACACCAGAAGAGATGTTAGAAAAATTACTGAAATTAAAAAAAACCCAGCCATCTCAATTACATTAAAAAGGTCATTTATATGAGAAACAAAATTGCATTATTGTTTTTAAGTCGACTGTTACCACAGGAAAAAAAAAGATGGAGTAACTTAATTGAAGTATACCCAGACAAGGTAGGTGAGCCACATGTTCCTTTGTCTTGAAAAAAATGAGCTTTGGTATATAAAGGGTGTGGATAAACTTGTATCATACAAGAAACCGTGAAGTACTACTATTCCCATGAATTACCAAAAAAACGAATCATCAGCATCTAAATTACCTATGGAGACACTGATGCGAGTCTGATGGAAAGAATTAAGTTGGCATTTATTTGGCAACTGCCTGGACAAGAAGGGAAAGGCAGGGAGTATGACCGTTCTGGGAAGAGCACCCCTATGGCAATCCTATTTAAAGAAAAGTGGGTGCGCAGGACGGGGCATACGCATGCTGGAAGGTGTGGTGTTATTATTCTGAGAACTCTGTTTGTACAGTATGGGAGAGAACCATGAGCTGATATGAGATATTCCAACCACAGCTGCTTTGTCCCCTTGAGAGCCAGAATTCTTGGTATAGAAGGACGGCAGCAAAGACGGAGCTGGGAATTGGTTAATGAAAGGTGTGACCGGGCAGGCTCACAATCCCAGTTCTTGGAAGGCTGAGGCAGGAGGCTCATCCTTTTGAGGTTTGACAGCCTCGCCTACATAGCTGCCGAGAAAGGGATGTAGGATAGGTTCACTGGAAAAGGGAAAAGACTTGCAGTGTTGAATACTGATTGGAACTGTCGACAGGAGCTAGGGAGACACTTTAATTAACGTTAGCCCTCCACCTCCCCCACCCCCCCCACACCTTCATATGCCTCAGCTGACCTACTTCTACCCACTGAAAAGAGAGGACCACCTTTGACTAGGCATTTCTTTCTAATGCTCGGACAGATCTATCCCCAACATCCTTTCCTGCTCAGGTTCCTAAGACCAATCATCCCAAACTGGGGATTTTAAAATAGATATGTGCTTCTATCACAATTTGGGGTACTGGAAGGGTCAGAAAAAAAACTGCCTGCAGAGTTGGTTTCTGGAGAGCTGTCTTTCCTGCTTACAGACGGCCGTCATTCACACTCTGCTCACACAGGGGCATCCAGGAAGAAAGATCGCTTATGTCTGATCCTCTTATGCTAAAACACTCATCCTATTGTGTGTATCATTATGCATTATGTATTAGGTTAAGGACCCCACCCTGAAGACCTCGTTTGACCTTAGCTACTTCCCAAGCAGCCCTGCTCATTAATAGTGTCACACATGGGACTAAAGCTTCATTATGAACATAAGTGGACACAGTTAAGTTTCTTTATAACACCAATTGAGAGAGAGAGAGAGAGAGAGAGAGAGAGAGAGAGAGAGAGAGAGAGAGAGAGAGAGGCTGCATTCAGATTAAGAGAGAGAAATAGGAAATAAATGTCGCAGAATTTCTGCAATATCAAATAGCCTGGAAGCTGTGGATGATTACTAAATACCACCAAAATATGGGAATTAGTAGTAAATATTGAAACATTCCCTCTAATAAATGTGAAAAATCAAGTTACTGACAGTTGTTGGCTCCTGGTGAGGTGAGATCTCCGTGTTCCCTAAAGGTGTGGCTGTTGGTAGATCAACTGCCTTTCCGTGGATAGCAACATACTATGAACATATGCACATCATAAACTGGACTCAGTGGGATACATATGAGGACATAAATTTATGAGAGGGTCGGTAAGTAGGGTGTAGACTCAGAAGGAGTTGGGAGATGGGTGGGAAGCTGAATATGATCAAAATACATCATAGTCATGCATGAAATTCTCAAAAAATAAATGAAAGTATTATATGTTTCAAAAAGGAGTTTGACCAGAAGCACCCTGCATGGTAAGCAATGACACTTCTAGAAGACATGGGTTTTTAAATGAAAATTGCAAAGTCAAGCACCTCCCTATGGATTATAGGTCAAGGAGGAATTAGAGGGCTACAAAACAATACAAACTATTTCCAGATTGGTTTCCGTCTACAAGTAGTTCTTAAGACTCTGCTGCTTAAGACACCACATACTTGGGATGCTGGGCATAAAGAAATCAAACTAGAACTCACATGAGAACTTTCTGCCTGCTGGCTGGATTTTATAGCTTCTAGATGATGCCCTAAAGGCTGCTGGGGAAGAAAAGATATTGATGGTTTTACCCATCACTCAACCTGCACGCCACAAATTCAGTCTTCTAGGAGAAATACGTCCATGCTATGAAATGGTGGCATGATTGTTATGGAGTAGCCAGCTACTGTCTGATTACATTTGAGGCCTGATCCCCAGCTGAGAATTCATGTCTGGCACTGTAAACCAGAACATAGACCATAGCCGGGAAGGTAATACACCCTGGGAGAAAACCATTTGTTATTATGCTAAATAATCATGTTGTCAAACTCCTGTCTAAATACTTATGTTTGTATCTGTCCACCTTGGCTATCTGAACCTTGAACAGAGAAGCATCATTTTTGTGGTGGGTAGTAGTTAATATAGAGACGTATAACTAACTGGCCAAAGTGTTGCAGGTAAGTGGTCATGAGTGCTCAGCCCTAAATGAGACATCTGTATTAACTCCTTTCTTCCCCAAGTATTCAGGACACATTGTAGCAGAGAGTAGAAATTCTGTAAAAGGTGAAGATGATGAGGAGTGCTGAGAAATGCCTTGTTCAGGACGTGACGTGGGCGTTAACCTACAAGTCTATAGCAATTGTGGTTGGCTGCATAAGATCAAACCAGTCAAAATTACAGCAAGACTCATGGGTACTCCCGATGCCCCACCCCTTGTTGAGTACCTATTTTAATGTTGACTGGTTGAAAGATTGTGGCCACTGGTAGGTTGTTCATGCTCCGGTAAATGATCCCACCACACGTGTTGTTAAGGGCAGCACACCATGAAAGAGTATGTGAAGTTGGCAAGGATACATGCCATTGTTTAAGGTATTGGAGAAATTGAAAGAAGTGTGTAGGGGATGGGTGTGATTTTATGCATTATCTGTCATCTATCTATCATCTGTCTATCTATCTATCATCATCTATCTATCTATCTATCTATCTATCTATCATCTACACACACAAACACACACATACAATATATTTAATATATGTAAGTGTTACAGCTCTGGAGAAAAAGGTTTCCTTGTCACTGGAAGCCATGCAATACCTATTATAAGGGTTACAGCTCTAAAGGGAAAGATGCCTTGGCCATGGGAAGTCAAGCAATACCTGTAAGTGTTACAGTTTTGAAGCGAAAGGTATCCTGGCCATTGAAAAGACAGTCAACACCTGCAACTCAGAAGAGAAAGGGATCCTGGCTGTTAGAAGCCAAGCAATACTTATAGTTCTGTTCAAGTAGGAATGGTTTCCCACAGAGATGTAGCCGTTCTGCTCCTCTCTGGTGAGGGCTGCAGTTCTGCACTGCTCCAGCAAAAATGGCTACTTCTCTGCCCTGCTTCACCCCAGTGAAAGAAGCTCATTACCCAAAGCTCATTTAAGAGATTTATTGGGAGGAAGGGATCAGGAGAAGTGGCTGCCTCTGGCAGGGTGGCAAAAGGCAGCTCCAAACTGCGTACACAGGGATTCTTATGCATGGATATTTTCCAGCGGGAGGATTTTCAGGGTCGGAATTGGTCAGATTTCTATCCCTGAGTGTAGACAAGATCAGAGATTGGCTAGATTTCATGCTCAGGGATTGGATGGTTTTGTGCTCAGGGATTGGATGGTTTTGTGCTTAGGGATAGGTTAGTTTTTGTGCTGTGTTGGTCAGAAGCAGGATATGTTTATTTCACTGGTCCTTTTTAACCTTTTGGCTCTGGTTTCAGAACCAGTGAATCGGCTCTGGTACTCAGGGTCAAAGTGTGTTTCTTTGGCTGATCCTTTTACCTTATAATATATACATAATACATAATTATGATATACATATTATTAATTTGTCTTAGAATAAATCAAATATTTTTAAAGGAAAATGGGAGGGGTAGAGATAAATAATAGGCTAAAATAAATGTAAAACATATCAAGTTTAAGAGAAGATGAATTTATGTAGTGTATGGAGATATCTTCTTAGGGAATAAACCCCCCAAAGTGCAATGCTATGTTTATGTCAATTAGCAGTGTTTATGTCATGGAATGCTGAACATGGATTGTTGCAGGGTCTTGGTGTCAAAAGAAAGTTCTGTGGTATGAAGTTCTATTTCTTTATCATGACTGTAATTACAAGGCTAAGAACCTGCAAGCAAATTATTAAGCTATAGAACTGTTTTGTGTGGCTCTATATTTGTATTTTAATAACAACATTCTATTTATTTATTTATTTTTACAATAAAGGGGGCTGATAATCTCATGGGCTATTGAAAGCAGAATCATTCATGTGTGTCACCAGAGGGTCACATAGGCACCTGCATGCTGTTCTCTGGCTTTGGATTCTTGCAGTGAAGATGGTGGTAGGAGGGCCATGGTTAAATAGTTAAATGGGTAAGTGATGACAAACTTTTGGCCCAATGTTTGATGCTGGAGATCTTCTTGAACAACATCAATTACCGTTAACTTGGCGGTGCCAATCGAGGGCAGCAGAAGAGGCTGAATTCGAAAGCAAGAAAATAATTGAAGAGAAAGTAAGAATTGAGGGACATAAGAATTGAGTCAGAGCGTAAAATCATCATCAAAGGACAATCCAAAAGTACTCTACTGAGAAGACGGCTCAGCGGTTAAGAATCTTGTTGAACATGTGTGAGGACCTGAGTTGAGATTCCCAGCATCCATGTCAAAGATGAGCATGGCTGAACATATCTATAACTACAGCTCTGATGGGATTAGAAACAATCAGCACCGCAGAGCTTGCTGGTCAACCAGCTGCGTCAAATAATGAAAAGTCCAGGCTCAGGACGAGACTCAAGGAGACAAGGCAGGAGTGGTAGGAAGGAGCCCTGACATCCACATCTAGCCTCTCACCTGTACTCCCAGGTGCATCCCTCCAACATCCCACATCCCAGAATCTCCTCAGAGAGTGAAGAGTGAAAGAAGCCGCCTGAGCATCAGGATCGGGTATTGCTCACAGTGATGCATTGCGCGATTTTCTTTGGCGTACTCAGGAGAGGGCTGAGGAGGGCTGGATCTTGAGTGGGCCCAAGAGGGGCTTTGTCTTCATCACGATGCCACTTTGCAACTGACCCCCATGCATATTCTCTGCTCCCTGAGGCTGAACAGGTGGCAATGACAGAGGAAGGCACTGAGATGAAGCGTTTTCCAACCAAAGAGATGCTGTACTCTATGGGACCCTGAGCATATTAATCTCAACTCTTCCTAAGACACAAGCAGGGGCTCTTTTCAGTGTTGTGATTTGCAGTGCAGGACACTTAACCTTCAAATGTGTGTGTGTGTGGGGGGGATTCATTATGTACTTATACTCACAAATATGCATTTACTGGAAGGTGGGCAGATTCTCCACTTTCCTCACTCCTGTGCCTGTTAGCAGTCATCTGAACTCAAAATTTATTACGAGGCATTAATTAAAAAAGCCCAAACACAAAACCCTGCATCAAACAAACAAACAAACAAACAAAAACACAACAACAACAAACTAACGCTGAAGAATCTCTAGGATGATCATGTAATAAACTATGGATATTTGGATATTTTCCAGAAGTGAAAGGTAAGTGTGGTTTCCCCCTTCGTTAATCACCTCAGCTTACGGATTCTTCTAGAAAGAGAGTTGCATTGTGTGTCTCCAATGCTGTCATTGCAGAAGCATGGAGCTCAAGGTCAAAGGGGCCATTTGCTCTGGTTTAACACGGGTGAGTGTCACAAGGAACAGATCTGACATATTTAAATAAAACATTCTAATAGCACGATCTGGCCTTGGAGGCCTCAGGCAGCATGCGTATTTGTTAGACACCCGGGCTTCATTACTCTCATAAATGAATTATAGCAATTTCAATTTAAAACCGTAAGTGTTACAGTTGAACTGGGGTCAAATTAAACTTTCTGTCTATTACGCAGATTACTTAAGCAATTATGTAAATTGTTAATAAATTCTTAAGTGGTGTGGAATCTTTCTTGAGAAAAATATCTGTTTTAAGCCATTGAAGTCTAATACTTGAAGAGCCTGGGAACACAGAATGAACCACAGCTCTCAATATCTGTCTCAGGAGGCCTCTTGGGGCTATGTGCTCTGACAGCTAAGCCTGGGAAGTAGTGTGTTTTCCTCTTTGGAACTTTCTGGTTCTTTGTTGTGAAGACATGCATTCGTTCATGTGGACAATGAGGCAGGTGAGGCAAGGATTAAATGCCAATTATTCAATCAGAGTGATCATTATTTTAATTATTTATCATCAAGCATCTACTCTTCCTGTTCTGTCTTTTTGAGTAGTTTGGTCATTGTTTCCTTGCTCTTAGACAGTGTAAAACATGAAGATAGAATCAAGCAAGATCAGGGGCTGAAACCATGCCTGGTCCTCGCTCTGATACCATGTTTGTCGTAGCTTCCATAAACCAGCCCCTGTCTCTGTCTGTCATCTTTAACAGCCTGAGTTGCAATGTATTATTCTAAAAGACTGCCTTTAATGAAATTCCCTTCCACCGACAAAGAAAGAGGTTCTGTCTTCACTTTTAAATAGGTAAAAAACACCACCAAAACCAACAACAACAAAGATTAAGGTTCTAGTTAGAAAAGTCAATTTTTTTGCATGGTTCTCATTTTCCAGGTTATGAAAAGGAAATGCCCATGTTCACAACTGGCATGGTAGAAGCCTCGGCTGGGCAGGCATTCACTGTAATGTTTGAAGCGCTCAAAAGACACGTGTTTGCTTATTACCTTGGTTTTCAAGGTTATGTTTAAACATCCTTTTAAAAATAACAAGACTTCTTTTTAACTTATTAATGTCGGCTCATGCTGCCAAGGGAAAACAGTTGAAGACCACAGAGGACTAAAATTTATATTTCATGGGAAGTGGGACCAGTGGCCACTGAACTAGGTCTCCTGGACTTCTAGAACCTGCCATGATGCCATGGTGCTTTGGTACAGTAATAATAGTCACTTCTGCCTCCAAGATGGCTTTGATTTTTCTGTCCTGTGTTTCTCTAAGAAGCAATGTCATGTATCTGGACATTTTCACGATGGAAAAAGGAAGCTATGTCATTATGGCAGATGTCTAGGGGTAGAAACTCGCTTCTCTTCCCCTCTCTTCTGTATTAGGTAGGAGCCTAATAATAGTAGCTGTAATTGGAGTATTAAGACCATGACCTTTCATGTAATTATTTTTTCCTTTTTCCAAAGTGTTGATGGAAGTGGTTTATAAGTCTCAGAACAGAAATGCCAAAATAATCTTGAGTTTGGAAGGGCTGTTCCACCCGCATGCAATCAATCATGACAAAGCATGTTTGAGTCCCGCGGAGGCATTTCTGAAGCTCACCTGTGACTAATTGAAGCCCTAATAAAGGCCCAAGCCCTGCCCTCAGCCCTCTGAGTCTCCTACCTTATGTAAATGGCCACTTGAACACGAGTCGTGCAATGTACGACATAGCAGAAAGGAACGGACCTGATGTAGCCGAATCTGCATATTGATGAGATGAATGGGGGAATTCGATGCATGTTAAATCGTGTGTCTGCACAGGGCTGCCTTTGGCAGAATCTGTGTGTCCCTCGCTGTCAACTCCAGGGTATTCAGGAGAAAGCACGAGGCCAGGTGTACCTGGCAAACCGTCCTTTTCTTTACTATCTTTAAAAAAAAATTCTTTGTAATACAGGGGAAAGACTTTATAAACTGCTAGATAAAAAGATGGCTTTCAAACGGTGCTGGCTTTGTGGCAAGAGAGCCTTCCTGGCTCTTCTGCATACTTAAAAGTCGCCACCTTGAGCAGGTTGCTTGCTTTTAAAAGACATTGCACCCTTAGCAGTTCCAACCCAGGGCTACCAGCCCCACGTTTTGAAATGCCTTATTGTCATCCCATAAGCATTTCTGTGAAGGCAAGCAAAGTCAGACAAAGCTACCCCCCCCCCCAGTTTTTTTTTTTCCTAATCCATCCAGCAACAATGCATGGTGAGCCCCTTCTCTGGCCCTGGTTTCAGGGCAACATATGACTGTAGACAGAAAGCTATTTCAAGCATTGAAAACACCCTTATTACCCTGCCATTTTTGCGCAGGTTTTTTTTTCCTCCCTTCCCGGTGACATTAGAGAGTCCGAAGTGACATACATTTTTTATAGCTTCATAAAGTCGTCTCCTGACCGGGTCACCCTTCTCATAACTAGGGAGCAGAACGCTTGAAAAAACCCATTCATCACGGTGAAAGCAGCCTCTGTCTGCGGGTTCCAATATGCAGAGCCTGGCGAGAGGCAGCTCAGCGCAAATGCTAACTTACTCCTTTGCTAATGATAAGTGACCCACTGGCGTCCGTCAGCACTGTGAGGGGGACACAGAGGGCACCATGGCTGTCCGCATCTGCAGACGCCCCTCTTCATACAGCCCTGCACCAAGTCTCCCTGCTAAATGTACTGAACACATTTGAAAATTAGTTTTATATTTATACTAATTAAATATTCAATTAAACAAAGATAAAATTATGGAGGAAAATTTGTTCTTGCCTAATGGACTATAGCCCATTTCTTTCTTTTTTTCAGATATACCATTAGAGTTCCGGGGGAAAAAAAGTGCTGAAATTGTTAGCCATAGATTTATTTCTTCAAAAAACCATTTTTTTCCTCTACATGCTTTGTTTAGACACCACTCTTAGAGTGACCCTTCGTGATATAGCAGGTAGATCAAAGAAGGCAGGAAATGGCAGACACAAGGAGGAAATGATTCCCTTCATATTTCTTTGGATACGCAGGAACGCCATCCACTGAAACAGAAACCTCTTCAAGAGAATCGTTTCTGAATTTTATGGTGTGATCCAGAAACGTGCAAGCTTGGAGAATTTGAAAGCTCTTTGCTTGCGACAGATTTTAACTGTGTTAAAATCCATGTTTTCGAAAAGGTACAAACGCCCCTGCAGGTCATAGGAGTTGGGACCATGCCCATCCTATCCCCACAGATAGAGTGGCTTCTCCCTAGACTTCTGCTTAGAAGAACCTAGATTCAGGTGGTCTTGCTGCTAGCCTACTACTCTCAGAAACATATATTCAATAGCTCTGTGCCTACACTGCTGGTTTCAGAACACTGTATCCAATTTGAATTAATAAGAAATAAAAGCAAATTAACAAGCATCACATGGTCCAGGAATGTGTTCCTTGGGAGGGAGGGGGGTTATTGCTCTCATGAAAATAAATAAGCTGTATATATTGTCACATTTCTTTTCTATTGCTGTGAAGAGACACCATAACCAAGAAAACTTATGTATTGGGGCTCACAGATCCAGAGAGTTAGAGTTCCTGACCATCATGTTGGGGCACGCGGCAGCAGGTGGGCAGGCATGACCCTGGAGCACTAGCTGAGAGCTCATATTTAATATACAAGCAAGAGGCAGAGCAAGAGAGAATTAAGTGGGAAGGTAGTGTGGGCTTTTGCAATCTCAAAGTCTACTTCCAGCGACACACGTCCCCTAGCAAGGCCATCCTCTGTAGCATGAATATTAAAAACCTAAAGACAGAAATTAGGGTTCAACCTGAAAACCAGAAAAGCAAAGCAATCAAGCCACTAAAGAAGTCTTACCTCTACCAAGTCTGGGCGACCACAGATGAAGCTCACTAAGCCTCTCTCTGCTTCCATTTTATATTCCCTTTAATGCTGGGATTAAAGGCATGTGACTTCCCAATACTAGGATCAAAAGTTTGGGCCATCACCACCGGGATTTGTTTCTGCATTGATTTTGTGTACACCAAGGGTGGCTTTGAACTTACAGAGATCCATCTGCCTCTATCTCCCAAATCCTGGGATTAAATGTGTGTCTCATCATTTCCTGAACTCTAGCAGCTTCCGGTTTGCCTGTGGTCTTCAGGCAAGATTTATTTATTAAAATACAAATAATATGCCACTACAACACTTTCTAACCCTTCCCAAAAGGTTCCACCAACTTTGGACCAAGCATTGAAATATATGAGCCTATGGAGGCTCTTCCCATTCGAACACCACACAGACAGATATACTATTAAGTAATACTAATTTATAATGATAGAGTAAAACTTTATTTACATGTAGCTATAATCATATACATTATACATATATTCATAACATATATGTGTATATAGTCATACATATATTTGTAATTAGTAACAATATAATTCAGAGAACAAAATAAAATTTATTACTATAAAATTAGGTGTTGTGTGTTAAGAATCAGTGCTAAGGATATTCTCACCTTTTCCTTCTCGAGGCATAACCAGATGTTAGACTGTAAATTAAGGGCCCTGATCTCTTCTCAAACACCTCACACATTGCATACTGCAGATATGAACGGGTGCACTGCTCTAGCCTCAGCCGTATGTGTCACTTGTGATGCTTGGTAAGCATCACCGCAAACAGGATGCTGCCCTTTCTCTGGTCTCCTTCCTGGCTGTGCCTGACTGTGAACCCAGACTACATGAACACCACAATAGGGTTATAAGTAGAAAAGGAAGAACATTAGAGTTGAACACGCTCGCCAGTGATTTATTCTAGACAGGCGATACAAAGCTCTTGGGAGCTTTCTTAAGTTGCTTTTGCAAATTCTTTCTACTAAAATGGAAAATATGATTCAACATCTTTCAAAAACAGCTATGGGATCCGAGATGGCTTCATCTTGGTCAGGTGACCTTTGACAGCGTCCGGATATGTGATTGTTTCTAAGAGAGCAGGTGGGGCTACGGTTTCATCCCACTTGTTTTTAGGGTCCAATTTATAAATTCAGGGATAAAATAAAATATAGGGATTAATAAAGATCACACCTGCAAGCATCCCCAGAGCCTTCATCTCTAAATATGAAGCATGGTCCCCAAGGACCTGTCTATCTCCCCCCTTTGCCCCAGAGATGATTGTTAGCACATTGTGGTTTGTGTGTCCTGAAAACTCTAGCTCACCTATCAAGTTGTATGTTGGCTGCTAACAGGCTTGACTGTTTTAATTTATTTCCAAGGAAGTCCATTCCCTTTTACAAAAATACAGAGAAAATGAATACTAGTGTCCACGGAGGAATAGTTAAAATTTGCTATCATTCATATGCACATCAATACACTAAAGTACACATTAGTGTGCCTCTGATGATACAAGATGTTCATTCAATAAAAAGTTACTTTTTGCTCTCTCAAATTTCAGAATCCATAGTATTGTCAATAGGACCTCAGGTTTAAAAAAAAATCTCCCTGAATTCAGCAGAGCAAGTGTAGAACATGGGGGAAGAATATACTCTTTACAATGCTGTTCACATTCATTAAACCTCAGCTGTTTTTCACAATGCTCTGAAACACACCAGTTGTAGAAAAACCACCTTATAGTTAATGAAGTCCTGTATTTGACAGAATCTGCATTACATGGAAACTCAACATCTTTATGACAGGAAATGACCATATTAGCTTACGGTAGTGTTTTTTCCCTATTGTAATCTTACAAAAAATTAGTTTTGTCTATTATATGTAATAATTACTTTAATAAAGTTGTGCCACACATGCCTGTAAGGTATATTATGACCTAAAATTAATGTTCTCTGCCTAATCCTATCCCAAACATAATCTGTGATTATGTTTGATTTCTCTAAAATTCCCCTGCAGTCTTTGAGCCAGATGGTCCATGCAGCTTTCATTCCTTTGCCTGACTTCTGATCATCCAGCTGTGCCAATTATAGAATGAACTCTTATTCCAGATGCTTTAGGAGGACTAAGTTGCACGGGGTAGGGTTAGAAAATCATTAGAATTAAATCCTCAGCATGAATACAGCTTGTTGGCCCTTAGTAGGTCCCCAATAGATGTTTGTTTAGTGAGTAAATTAATAATGCAAATACCAGAAACATCTCTGCTAAGGCAAGCCTAATATGACAACAGGGAAATTAAAAGAGGGCTAACATGGAGAGGAAGTCGCATTTTTTTTCTGACTTTGCAAGGAAATGGGATGACAAAGGAAAACATAGAGGATAAAGAGATTTCAGTAAATCATCAAGGGACTTTTCACTGGTGAATTGCCAGCTCCTATTTGGTCCCTTGATTGATGAAAACTGGACTACAAAGGAAGGGATCAAGGATCTGCTCTCTTGTTGCTTTGAACGGTTTCCCTTCACACTTTACAGAACTGAAAGACACAGAAAACACCTTCATGACACTCTGGCAAATGTAAGGAATCCTAATAGAGTCTAATAAAGCAACTATAGTGCAGGGTGGCCTCTGTCTTCTTGAGAGATTGTACGGTGTGGAGAGATGGCTCAGTGGTTAAGCTCGCATACTGCCCCTGAAGTGTTGTTCCCAGAACACATATCAGGTGGTTCAGAACTGTAACTCTAGTTCCAAAGGATCCACTGTTCTCTTCTGGTTTCTGCAGGTACTGCACTGAAATGCCCAGACTCCCCACCTTACCCAAGCAAGCACATAATTAAAAATAAAAATAAAGTCCTCAAGTAATAATGTGGATTTCACTGAAAATTTCAAACTGGAAGAAAATGCCTGGGTTTTAAATAATCCACTATCCTCAAATATGAGTGCATTGGCAGGTGAATGTTTGAGATAAATTTTCAAATAGTTTTATTTTCTGAACAAGAAAGATGAAATATATCAAAGACCATGGAGAGTAGTTAACCTATTTCAGCAACAGCAACAACTGATGTCAGAGTCCCACTTTGTATGCTATGAATATGTTTTATTAGCACTGGTTAACAAAGAAGCTTCTTCAGACTATAGCAGAGCAGAATATAGCCATGGCAGGAGAGAGAGAGAGAGAGAGAGAGAGAGAGAGAGAGAGAGAGAGAGAGAGAAGGCAGAGTCAGGGAGACACCTTGTAGCCACCAAAGGAGAAAGATCCCAGAACTGAACCTTATCCGGTAAGCCACAACCTCCTGGTGATACACAGGTTAATAGAAATTAATGTAATATGTAAGAGTTAGTTACTAAGAAGACTGAGCTAATAGACCTAACAGTGTTGTAACTAATATAGTTTCTGTGTGATTATTCGAATCTGGGCAGCCAGAAAACAAATGAGCAGTCTGCCTACAAACAACAACAAACCTACCTTCTTTAAGAACTCTATTTCCTTACGAAAACTCTGCCTGAAGAAAATGATTTATTTGAATTCATCCTTGGTATTCTAGATCCATTGCTCATGCCACAAAAATAGAATGATTAAAACAATGATCAGCCAAGAAGTTTTCTAGCACTGACTACTGTGTCTGCATTAACTTCTATGAAATAAAAAGATACCAAATTTAAAAAATTCTCAATATGTATTCACACTCAAATGCCTTTATTTAACCTGGGAAAATCAAACCTCATTCAGCTATATGCTGGACACTGCCTTCAATATTTTAGATGGATCTCAATCTCAACTCAGGTTGCTAGTATCATTCTCTTTCCCAGTATCTCCACCCATAATCTGTATGAACCATGGGAAGCCAGAACCTGAACATTCATCCTTTTGATAAGAAGTTCTTTCTACCAGCATGTCTTCTGTCAAGTTTCCTTCTACCGAAGGCCGTATGTTAAAGATTTATTCCCAGCTGCCAACACTCTCAAGGGAGGTTCTGAAGATTTTATATAATCTGCATGGTTAATAAGAATGGGCCTTTGAGGCTTCTGTGTGTGTGCATGTGTGTGTGTGTGTGCGTGTGTGTATCTTTTCTCTCACCGTGATACAAAGAGTCAAGTGATCATAGATTAACCTCTCTGAAGCATTAAGCCAAAATACATACTTTTCCCCTTAAGTTGTCTGTCTGCTCAGGTGTATTGTTAATTACAGAGAGGCAAATCTGACGTGCTTTCCATTCCATTTTCCTAACATCACCTTTAATTATAAATCTAGAGAAAGTTGACACCTGAAAGTGAATGCATTCTCTGTTATGCATGCTCTCCAATTGTTCTGTCATGGTCTACTCCCTCCGCACTTCTCACTTGGTTTAGTATGACACCAAACTCCTGTTAAATCATGTGCTTTAATGGTTTGTTTACACATTTCTCCATCATGGAGACTAGCAAAGCCTGTTTTGATATCACACAGCAGATAAGGTTCTTACAATTCCGAGTATTCAGTAGAAGCAGAATGTCTAAGATGCACTTGAAGCTCAGCCAATATTTCTCTCAGCTGCCAAATAAATAAGGGTAGCAGAGTCCAGTCTATAGATACATAATGATCACTCAGTAAGTGTTAAGCAATATATCTCGCTATAATAGATTCCTTAATACTTGAACTAGACAAAAATATTTTGAATGTTCCTACTGCCCACATCCAAATATCTTTTAAGAGTAACTTCGCAGTAGAAAAGCACCCAAATAGTCTAAAATAATCAAAAGAGATTATTTTTAGCATATAATAAAGAAATGCTCAAAGTTTATGGCTATAGGTATACTATTTGAATTATTAATTAATCAACATATACAAAAATCAAAACATTATTATAAATACGTATGTGACAGTACAAAAATGATGAAATAAAAATAGAGGTGAACCTACCTGAAGCAGCCAAGAGAGTCCTTACATCTCCTATAAACTTAAAAGTTCTCCTCCAGAAGTGCAAAATATGTTCAAGTGCAGAATTGGTGTTTGACTATCTAATTACCAGTCCTCTAGAAGGTTCTATTGCAGTAATGTCATCTCTAATCAGTTTGAAGAAGGCATTGAAAACTAAGCCTCTTTGATTAGACAAAAAATGGCCGTACCATCTGAAATACTAGATGTATTCATTGATAGGTAGTTTTCGGTCAACTTGACATATGCTAGGGTCATCTTGGAAGAGGGGACCTCAGTTGAGAAAATGCTTCCATTAGTTGGGCCTATCGTCTGTGAGGATTGCCACTACTGGGAAGGTGGTCCTAAGTTGTATAAAAAAACAAGCTGAGAAAATCATGGGGGGCAAGCCAAGAATCAGTTTTTCCATGTTCTCTGAGTCATCTCTAGACTCTAAGTTCCTATTCTGACTTCCTTTCATGATGAACTATTAAGTGCAAAGTGAAAAATCTGTTCCCTCCCCAAGCTCCCCTGGTCTGTGCTTTATCATGGTGTTAGAAGCAAGCCAGAGCAATGACATGAAGAGAATTTTTCGAGTCAGACACTTAGTCATGAAACAGTAGAGTAAATAGTATCAAACTTCATTGAAAAGTAGGGCGGGGGATTTTTTTTTTTATCTGTGATTTCACAATATATTAAGAACAAGGCGGAAACCGGGCAGTGGGGGCGCATGACTTTAATCCCAGCACTCAGGAGGCAGAGGCAGGTGAATCTCTGTGAGTTCGAGGCCAGCATGGTTTACAAGAGCTAGTTCCAGGAGAGGCTCCAGGCTCCAAAGCTACAGAGAAACCCTGTCAAAAAAGAAAAAAAAGAAAGAAAAAATAAAAGAACAAGGATGTTTTCTCACTGAATGGCTAAGCATGAGTTTGTTCATATGAGACATCCATGGGCAGTGCACTTGTTAACCCTAATTTTCTCAGAACCCAAGGCCAAGAAATTGATGCAACACTTAGGAAATAGCGACATGCCACCTAGCAGGAAAAATCCACTTCCCTAGAAAGTAAGGAGCAAAGTTGTGGCCATAAAAATCTTCTAAGTTGAACCCATGAAATATGAAGTCAATAATAACTTGCAATTTCCAAGTAGACAATGAAACAAACCATCATGTGCAGCAGCAAACTTCAAAAAAAAATTACAGAAAAGGGAACAGACTACTATTCTCCAGAATGACTTTAGGTGTTAAAGTTCTCAGGCAGAATTTTATTTTATTAAATATTTACTAAAATACTTATTTTATTAAACTAGAATTTAACAAAATGTATATGATAGTTTAAAAGAATCATCAAAATAATCTGAAAATTAAAAGTAATATTATAAACATATTAACTGTAATCATGAATTGTGTCAACATGATGAGACCGTGGAATTCCAAGATATTTGATAACATTTTATTCTGGGTGCATCTGAGAAGGAATATCTGGTCAAATTCCACTGAAGCTAGACTTTGTAAAGCAGAATCTCCTGCTCCTTGTGACTTGGCCTCCTCAAATTCATCCATTGCCTGTACCCCACAAAAAGACCGAGCAAGTCAGAAACGTACCTCCATGACTGATTTGAGCTAGGACGCTGATATTTCTCTGATTTCAATGACAAATGACAAAACTGTCTCCTTTTTGGTCTCAGGTCTGAATTCAAACTAAAACAGATGTCAATAAGTTCTCTGGTAGTTGAGTTATAGGCATTTAGTACATCATATAAACAATTCTCCTCAGCATCAAACTTGCCAACTACAGACCTCAGATCCATCAGCCTCCATAATTCTTTATTCCATACAAAGAATATATATTACAATGCATACAATATTATCCTGATTTTATGTAACACACACTCCAAGCAATACTTTGACAAATTAGCTAAGTTATATATTCCTATTTGTTGTGTAGACAACAATATGAGCAAGTGACACTTGGAGAGACACATAGAGCCTACCCACTTAAATTCAGGAAACATAGCCACAGCAATTATAATTATATCTTCAATATAAATAAAATCCCTTAAATTCACTGTGAACATTAGAAACAGCTCAGTCCTTTCATTACAGGTTTTTCTTTTCTGTATAAAAAGGAAGATGGGATGGGAGAAATACCATTCTGCCAGCCTTTTTCCAGGCTTTGGCAAAGTATCTTTTTTATTTCATGATAATGCATTTCATAATAATGGCTCCCTTTTCCACGTAGGGGGTAAAGGTAAGGTAATCTTTCATGGCTCTTCACATTGGAAAGTCTATAGATGTGTGTGGAGCAAGACTCAATGAAAGTGTAAGGTCCCTGTCCTACCCCAAGGCTACACTCCAGGAGTTTCTCGTTTAGTTCACTTTAAGTCTCCATCAATGTTTCAACTCACTATTGAAGCTTTTCTACCTACCTGTGCCTATGGGGATGTTTACAAAGGATAGACTGGGCTTATCTGTATCCTTTTTTCTGCCCACTTCTCCAGATCTTGCAATGATGTGTCACCTTGTAAGATGGGTTCACTAAGACTGGTCAAAGAAAAATCATCTCTTTTGATGCAGGCCAACATTTTCTTTTCACATATATAGAAAAGCAATTATATGCTTGTTATTTGTATATTGAATGGGAAATTGGAAATTAGAAGCTATTTTAATTCTTAAAATTACATTTATGGGTATTTTGTCTATATGCATGCTTCTGTGCCAGATGCATGCCTAGTGAGTGTGGAAGCCAGAAAGGAGCATTAGATTCCCCTGGGAAAAGAGTTACAGATGGTATGAGCTGCTATGTGAATCCAGTAAATCAACCTACCTGAGCCCATTTCTCCATACCAGGAAGCAATTTGTAGTAGCCATTGGCTAGATGACAAGGAAGAGAATGAAGGAAACCCGACAGCCCAGAATCGTACATTTAGTGATAACATCTTCTAACAGAACGTTGAAATAAATATTTTCATGAAGAAATTGAAGTTTTTCTTTTTTTTGTTTGTCAAGCTACAGGGAGTTTAGAAGTCCTTCTGAAGCCAGGAATAAAAAGATCACGAAGGAAAAACTCAGAAGAGCCTAAAGAGAAATCCACAGGGGGCACATGTACACCTGAATTTACTAAGGGTTAAGGTTTACAGATAATAAATTCCCTGTAATCCAGCGTGAATTTGACACACACAGAATACTGGAGTGCAATCTTCCTTTCTCTGCTAACTGTGTGGCTGAGAGTGTGGTAATCCCACTGCCCGTGTCTGACATCAGGGGACAGTGTCTTAACAGGTGTTTTTGTCCAGAGAGGTCAGGTTTTAAAGCATTCTTTCTACCGAATGTGTACTGCCTTCATAGCATCGTAAAGTTGAAAAACTTTAAGTCAGACCATTGTAAATTAGACTCTGTGAAACAGTGAGATAAGATTTTTTCTTTCTGTTTGCTTCAAATTACTCTAAAAGATCATGTACTGTTTAAAGGGAGTAGGGGAGTATTTTCACTTACTTAAAATGATAGAACAATATTGAAGATATTTATGAAATTGTACATCTAAGCCAATAGCAAAGGAAAAGGGAAAAGCAACAGAATACCCAATTCTAGAGTGAGCCGCAGAAGGCAGAAGCAAAGAACACAAAGGAAAAATCTAGAGCAGATTGCAAGAGAGAAACAAACCATGTCAGCATCCCCACCAAAGGTAAAGGGCCCAAGCACCTTCATTGAAAAGCAAAACCTTTTATCTTGATACAAGAACTACCTTCATCATAAAGGAATAGGTAGGTTAAAAACCTATGATGAAAAGATGTGTCATGCAAATGCTAATTAAAAGATAACTGAGGAAGCTATATTAATACCAGATGATAGAAGATGGCAGCTTAGAGAGGAGAGTTTAGATTCTAATATTCTGTTCAAAATATAAAGTCAAATATCTGACGAGATGATAAGGTAGGTTGACTAGTTGCTTCCACATTGAATTCAATAGCCTGTGTCACTTTAAATCAGATAAATGTGTGTAAATATGATTTATCTTTAAAAAAGGTAAAATAGTCAGTCTATACTTAATAGACATCATGATGATAATTTCTTGTTCCCTTAATAAAAACTTCCAAATATCCAAAGAATAAATGGATGGAACACAAAGAGAAGTAGAAAAATTGGCAGTTATAATTTGAGACATAATCAGGGTTGTTTCAGTAATTGACAGAGGAGCAGGAGAAACGTCACAGTGTAAAGGAACTGAGAAACATTATCCTCAACGTGACCTACTTACCATTCATAGAATACCCCACTCTCGAATCACAGAATAAAGATTATTACAAGAGCACATGCACTATACAACTACACAGGGAGGTCTCAGCCAGAGACCAAAGCACCATCTAGCAATGAACTAGAGTCCAAGTGTTCTCTGTGAGTTCAGTGGGTTGAGATGAGAAACTAAGACCACAAAAGGATCCAGATGTGTTCCACATAGTTGGAAATCAATCCACTAGTCAGAGAATCACAAATCACAAAACAAATCACAATAATTTCAGAAAAATATTATTCATCAAATAAAAATGAAAACACAGTATATCAAGGTTTGTGAGTGGTAACTAAGGCAAGCTTAAAGGAAAATTTATGTCATGAAATGCCTATAATAGAAAGAGAGACACGATTATCAAGTAACGATATATTATTTTTCCTTAATAAAACTGTAAAAAGAATCAATAATTAAAACAAAGGTAAAATTGGTTGAATTAAATAAAACAACAAATTTCTAGCCAGAGTTTAGAAGACAAGAAAAAAAGATTGCAAAAGGTCAATAACTAATATAATAATACTTAAAACATTGGAGATTCAAAGATACTTAAATTTTCATAAGGCAATGCTTTAAGTAGCTATTGCAACATACTTTATTCCGTAGAAAATATATAAATTCCAGGTGAGTTAGAAGATAGCCTAAGCTATACAGTCAGACACTATCTCAGAAAAAAAGGGAAATGTAGGAAGGAAGGAGGGAGGGGCCAGTTCCATGAAAGACACAAACTATCAAAGATGACTGAAGTAAAAGTAATGTCCTTGATAAAAGAATTGACAGTTTTCAACAAGAAATGAATATGCAGGTAAATGGTCACCAGTGATGGGAGTTATAACTGCCAATCATGGTGCCCTGAGTATTTTCTTTCATGGATTGTGATATCCCCAAATTTTCAGAGTGTACAACTCAGTACAATTAAAATCAAACTAGGGCCAGCTCTATCAACAGCAGTCAAGGAAGTGGGAGGGAATGGTGGGCCCTAGTGGTTACCTCTGAACTACTAGCTGTTGTTAAAATTTGGCAAAGGGAATCACTTTCTTTAGTTGTGTATTTACCACTGATCTCACCAGAAACCAACATCACACAAATGCCCCTAGATCAATCACAATACAACTCTCCCTCTCTCTCTCTCTCTCTCCCTCTCTCTCTCTCTCTCTCTCTCTCTCTCTCTCTCTCTCTCTCTCTCTCTCTCTCACACACACACACACACACACACACACACACAGATAGACACACACACAAACAGAGAAAGAGAGAGAGATTCATGAGGAGTTGGGCAAGGAAGAATGGAGGTTGTGGTGTAAGTATGGTACATACATCTTCAACACTGTTGAAGAATAAATTTAATTAAAATATTTAAGATAGCCATAGCCAATTCTACACAAATAGTTTTGCAAATTTAGAAGGAGGAGTGCTTTTCCAACTCCAAATATGAGACCAGAACTACTCTAAACCCAAACCATATAGACATTAACAGAAAGCTAAACCATTCCAACTTATAGGTATATACTGACAATTATCTTAAATCCTTGCAAATCAAATCTTTCAACCTGCAAAACTGACAAAAGAAAGTATTGAGGTAATTTCAGGAACACAAAATTGTTTAGCATTTTAAAACATGTTCAATGTAAGTGACTAGATAAATAGGATAAAAAGAAATAAAGTGCAGACCTTTATGTTTAAAAATCATTTGAAGAGTTTTAATCTTCAAATATATATATATATATATATATATATATATATATATATATATAAGGTCAGCATCTATAAAGTTTCTTCAACTTCATTGTAGCCATAAACCTGACTACAACAGATTAGAAAGTGCTGTCTTTAAACCAAATTACAACAGACTGAACGTGTACTCCTAAAGTCATGGAATCTCCTGTTGGTACTTCAAATCAGCAGCATCATATTGGAGGCCCTAGCCAGTAAAACATGATAGCAATGAAAAATAAAAGCCTTTAGATTAGTAAGAAAGAGTAACATCTATTGATATTTTTGTATAGTATCACCAATTTGGAAAATTGTAAGGAAGCCATAGGAAAAATAATAAAGTCAATCTTTGAGATTTTGCAAGGCTATAGGAATCATAGTACATAAAATTGGTTATATTTCTATGTGTTATAAATTAATTACTATATTTAAATTATTTTCAATGGTATAAAACATATAATATATATATGGTATGTAATATTTATTTGATAATAACCACAAATTACTGATGAGCAAAGTCATTGAAAGCTAAGATGAATGGAAGATCAGACCTTGTCCATGGATAGGAACCACAAATCTTACTGAAATATGAGTGCAGAACTTTGTCACTTTTAGACCATAGGAAAATCTTTCTGATACTTGAAGAAAGAAGATTTATCAGAAAGTTACTGAGTGCTACACCTGCAAGGAAAACTCAGAGAGCACTGGGGTGAAGGAAGAGGGAGAGCGGTGGATTAGAACTGAGATTTTAGCAAGTAGATGGCTAATAAACATGGGGGCAGACCCTTAACATCATTAAGCATCAATAAAATACAATTTAAAATAACAATATGATATCTCCTTGAATACGTAATAGAATGGATCTAAACAACTCTGAAAATAATTAGCAATATCACCATTGAGAGAGCCCAGAAGGCCATCACTAGGTGGTTGTGAAGTGATGCAGGGACCTTAATAAGCAAATTTGAAGCTATATGTAAGTTAATGTGTGCCTTATCAAAGTAGAAATACTGCGATTTCATGGTATTTTTTCATGGACAATGAGATATAGGTCTACAAAAGAGTTATGTAAGAGTGTTTGGCTTTATTCACACTGGCTTCAAAGTGAAACCACGCTAAGTATATCTAAAGTCGGAAATGAATAAACATTTTGAGTCAGAGCCACATGGTGGGTGGAACAAGTAGGTCTTTACGAATTATCCTGCTACCCTAACTTTGTAGTGAACATCCATTTGTAAGGCAATCTAAGCAGCAGTGAAAATGAGATCAGTGGTTGCTGGAGGCAGGAGTCGAAGGGAGGGATTGACTAAAGAGAACTTGAGGGAGTTTTTAGCACGCTGGACAGCTAAGGCTGCCAATGATTTTGCAGCTACATGGTAGTATGTGTTTTTAATTACTCACAGAACTGTATGTTTACTAAGGACAAATTTCATTACACATAGATTACACTTCATTAAATCCAACTCCACAAAATGTTAAAAGAAACACCAAGTGACCCCTAACAAAACTGTTACAAAGTACTTAAATATAATCTCATCATTCCAGAGAGCCAGCTGGGAGCTTGAAGAATAAACAGTATGCTTATCCTCTGTCTGCTGGGCAGAAGGCTCTTGTGTGGTAAAAGAACACCAGGGATCTGACAGGCAAATTCATTAATCCCGAGGGTGCCAATCAACTGGCATTTTAGATATTTGTCTGGCCACAGATTTCTTCAAAGATTGTAGGGAAGAGAGACATGGTAGTTTAATAAACTCATGTAAAATACAAAATTTAATATACCTAAGAATGAATGTACTATATTAATCATATATAAGAGGTCCTTGATATTGTTAGAAGGATTTTGGAGGCCACTTCAGGGTTAAAATTTAGATAGAGATTGCTTTGAGCAATGTGTGCAATTTGTGAAACATTTTATTTCAATCGACAAGTTTTCATAAAGATATCTAACAGTAAGAGATAAATAGAAAATGTGTATATACTACAAAATTTTTAAAAATTTCATCAGTTTTTTTTTGGAAAATTTAAAGGCTTAAAACTATCTGGGAAGGTTATAGGTTAAGTATGAGTCAAAATGTGAAATTTTGTGTATTTGTGAATGAGATACTTGGTTGTGAAGAAATACAAATTGTTTTGTTAAAATTTAAGTTCAACCTAAATTCATAATGCACAGGGATCTGAATAAACTGTTCCCCAGCTCTAATTTGACATCACATTTGTTTAGCTAGAATTCAGATAGATTGGAATATCAAAACACAGCAGGAGTACTAATATGTTTCCCAGAATGACAAAAGAGAGAATACTTATGTGATTTCCCATACCAAATGTATAACTGCAATGATTCTTATAATAATTTACCCTTTAGAGGGAAAACCAGACCTTCTAACCACTACAGTTCACCTGCCTCTTTACAATTTATAATTCTTCCTATTCTTCCATCTACCTCACCAATGCTGAATCTGGACCTTGTTCTTTCAACCAGTAACTAAACTCCTATGTGGTCTGATACTTTGGTGTGGGAGGTCCTTCTACCTATGTGTTGTTTTTATTGGTTAATGAATAAAGAAAAATGCCTTGGCCTGATAGGGTAGAATTTAGGTAGGCAGGAAAGACAAAATGAATCCTGGGATAAAGAATGGTGGAGTCAGGGAGACACAATGGAGCTGTTGGAAATAGATGTGCTGAAATTTGCTGATAGGCCACAACCTTGTGGTGATATACAGATTACTAGCAATGGGTTAAACTAATATGTAAGAGTTAGCCAATAAGGAGTTAGGGCTAATGGGCCAAGCAGTGATTTAATTAATACAGTGTCTGTGTGATTATTTTGGGGCTAAGTTAGCCAGGTGGCTGGGAACTGGGCAGCAGGTACCAAGATGAGACTCTCTTCTCCAGCAATACTTAACCAAACAAATGCTTCTTAAATTAACATACTTATGTCAGCACCAAGGAATCTGATGGAATGTTAAGGAACTGTGGAGAGCCCACAAAACAAGCC
This sequence comes from Microtus pennsylvanicus, assembly GCF_037038515.1. Lineage (NCBI taxonomy): Eukaryota > Metazoa > Chordata > Mammalia > Rodentia > Cricetidae > Microtus > Microtus pennsylvanicus. The sequence goes on from NC_134596.1 coordinate 21,320,039, forward strand.
TTCTCTGTCAAAGAATAATTTCAGCAGTCATTTCTCTGTGGGTTGTGTATGTCCAGTTCACACAGCATAATATCAAGTAGTCCAGGTAAGAGCAAATTCTTGCCCAAATGCCTAAGAAATTCCATGAGAAACCTTTTTGATGTCAATCTTTCTCTTGAAGTAATTGGTGCTGTCAGGAACAGATGAGTCTCACTGTCATGAAAACTCCTAAGTTTTAAAACATTTTAAATGCCATATTCCATAAGTCTTTGAAAGGTTTGACGATTAGCTATCTAACTGAAATATATTTAGTAACATGAATATTATTAATGACTATCTATTATCTGGTATTTCTTAATTATACATTACATTTTTAAATGAGCTGCACAAATACAATACCTTAATCAAGAGCAGAAATACATGTACACATTATAACAAACTTGACCTTAAATTTGTTTCAAAAGACCAAGATCCATACCAATTCAAAGTATTCTTATCTATATCATACTCCCCTTTAAATGTAAACAAGCATTTATAAGCAATCATTTAGTGAATTTGGGCATAGTTCTCTCCAAACTCCTTCCTGCTTTTTGTTGGGTGAAGTAATTTTAGAGGGGTGTTCACAGTAACCTTTCAAGGGTCTTTGTCCATAGAACCACATTAGTGTGGAATTAATCCACAGGGTTTCTTCTTCTGTAGAAAAAAGTAGGACCTCTTTTCCAAAGCAACATACCCTTAGACCCAAATTTTGAAGACAAGATAGCTTTAAAGTTTATATGTTGGTTTAGCTTAGCAGGCATACAATGAAATGTCTCTCTGTACTTAGTTCCTTCACAGTCAAAAATTCAAAGAAAACACAAAGTTATAAATAATCCAGACTCTCTGTAAAAGACATGGCATATTTTTCTTTATTCCTTCATGTTTTATACAAGTTTTCTATGCCACTTTAAAGACTTTGTATTTTTTTAAAAAATCATTTACTTGCATCTCTCTATACTCTTTTTCTTTTCTCTCTCAAGCCTACGTACTTTTTAAAAAACACACTGTGATCCATTTAGAAGTCCTTTTTTTTTAAATCTGAATCTGACTTTATTGTGTATCCATAATCATTTTCTGACCAGCAGTGTCTTTTTATGCTAACTGGGCATGGCTAGGGCCAACAAGGCCCTGCCTGCTTGCTCTGCCCTCTCCAACATGGTGGAGGCATTTTTACTGCCTCTGTGAACCATGCTCACAGTCCCATTTTCAGGCACACAGTGGGTCTATGTCACGATTAAGCAAGTTGTAGCATTCTACTCAAAAACCCCATTTAAATGCTCATACCCAGATCTCCTGAAAGAGCCAAAGTTGTTTGTGCTGGTAAATCAGGAAGCCTCCATTTTTTAAAAGAAGCCACACAGGTCTTACTACACCTTTCTTGCAAACAGAGCCTATTTGAAAAAAATTTTGTAACCAAAAAACTACACTTAGCTCCAATTTCTATGGGTTAAAAAAAGGCTTTATTTTTTTTTAGAAAAAAATATATACACTTTCTTAGACTTTACATGGAAACTCTTGTCCCATTCTGGTGTAACAATTTGTAGTAGGAGGCCACTTGTTTGTTCCTGGCTGCTCAGCCCTGAAATAACCACACAGAAACTGTTTTAATTAAATCACTCCTTGGTCTATTAGCTCTTGCTTCTAATTGGCTAACTCTTATATCTTAATTTAATCCATTTCTATTGATCTGTGTATCGTCACATAGCTGTGGTTTACCGGCATGGTTCCATCTAGCTTCTGTTTCTGGCAGGCCTACATGGCTTCCCATTGACTCTGCCTTTTTTGTCCCAGCATTCAGTTTAGTTTTCCCCGCCTACCTGTGTTCTGCCCTGCTATAGGCCCAAAGCAGTTTCATTATTAATCAATAGCAATCACAACATACAGAGGGGAATCCCATATCAAAGAGGTGCTATGGAATTGCAAAGGGAAAAGACCAGAGCTGCCAGTTGGAGCCTTGCTGGTAGGCCACAAACTTCATGGTAAATTGGGTTAACTAACTAGCAATATGCTTAGGTGGTTGGCCAAGCAGTGATTTAAATAATATAGTCTCTGAGTGATTATTTTGTGATCTTGGCAGCCAGGAAATAACAAGCAGCCTCCTACTACAGAGAAACAGCCTCCTACTATACATGTATGTTGACATGTGCATTGCTTTGGAAACCATACCAACTCAAGATACTTGCCATTGAAACTCATAATGTTGAGTATGTGAACAATACATAGAATTAAATAGTTGGTAATTTATTTTTGAATGAAATGGTATATAAAAATTTCTGAAAGTTCCAATTTATTACAAGTTCCTTATCTACACACAGACCCCACATGCCACCATTTGCAGCTGAAAGAAATGTAAACACACAGGAAAGCATACTTATTGAATCTTAGGCATAAAACTACCTACCTGTAGTATGGTCTTTACAATTGTAATTATTTCACCAGTATCTTTTGTTGCTTTTGCAAAGTCTAATGTCATATGTAGATTTCTGACTATTTGGAATGTGTGTGTCTCTAATGCCACAGTTGATTGAGTGGGTTGTATCTCATGCTACTCACTCTTTTCACATGCACACACAAATACAAACACACAAAATGGTAAAGTCAGAAAGCTTACTTCCCACCTGCTAACAGCACTCTGGCTTGTACAGGGCCCACAACTAAATGACAAAATGGGAATTGAACCAAGAGAATTCAACATCATATACCATACTCTTAAAAATAAAACTATGTCTTTTGATACAAAATATATTCTGTTTTCCAAGACTACATTTGCTACCCTATTATGGCTGTATTAAAACACCATAACCAAAGTTCCATCACCATCATAGTGGGGAAGTGTGGTGGTGGCCAAATATGGCTGCTGAAAGAGCTGAGAGCTCACATCTAAAACCATGAGCAGGAAAGGGAGAGCAAACTGGAAAAGGCATGAGCCTTTGAACTCTCAAAGTCTGACTCCAGTGACTGCTTCCTTTGGCAAGGTCACCCCTCCTAAACACTACCACCAGCTGAGGACCAAGTATTCGAAAGCGAACAAAAGCTTGAGACTTTGAGGGACATCACATGAAAGCCACCTTAGAGACTGTAAAACAACTCAAGGTTTTAGCTCTGTGTTCTAATCATGGAACCTTAAAGTAAAACCATGCTATCCCATGAATACAAAGCATAATGTCATTCCCAGTGTTAAACCTGATATGTCACACAGTAGGTATACTAGCTTTTGTTTTTTGAGCTAGATGAACATAACTATAGACATCAGGATGAGATCACATAAAACTCAAAATGCAAGGTGCAAAAGTTAGGAAACATGAAGACATTAAACACAGAAGAATTTTACTCTAATAAAAAGTGTTTATAGTCCTTTAAACATGGAGGAATAACCGTTCAATCAAAGGAGTGCAGAGATATCCACTTTCTTCATTTGCAGGTATTTAATACAAATGCATGTTGGAAATAAACTTTCAGTGCAAGAGATTCATTGCTTAATACAACATTCATCACGAAAATATTGGCAGACAAATCCAATGGAGAGCTCTCCATCACCCAAGTTCACTCACCTCCTGCTTCCAGTTCATAAAGAAGAGGTCTAGGGAGTTTAATTTTGACTCTCTTCTTCTACAACTGCACTAATATAAAAGCTACTCAAAGCTTCGATTACGATAACAAAAGATAAAAGTATCTAGATGTGGTAATGGTGCCTTTTCTCAGAGCCTGAAGTTCTGTGCATGTTAGCCGTCAAGAGTTCTTTGAAATCCTCACACGTATGTCTAAGCCTCCTGTGCCATTCAGAACCTCAGTGCTTCTTCTCAGGGTGAATTCAGCTCTTTGCTGCTAGCTGAGCCTCTCACCTGACCACACACCTGGACAGAATCTGTAGAATCATGAAAACCAGGAGCCAAGGTGAAGGCCTCTCTCACCACCCACCGTTTTCCTGATGTCCTCCCCCTCATTCCTCCCTTGCCTCTCTCTCCTACTGCCTCTCAGTACATCTGAACTTTAAGAGGCTTAGGAGAGAGAAGAAATAAGACTTTAAATAATTTATTTGGAGAAACATCCAGTGAAGAGGAACAAATCATGTTTCGCTAAAAGAACCGGGACCTTTGACACTCCCCTTTTCGCTCCACTACCTGCTGCTGGAGCTGGATTGCATTAGTGAAATTTCCTTTGATGGCATTTTAATATTCTGCCTTGATGACTTTTTAGCAACATTTACTTTCAGAGGTCTCAAGTGTTCCCTCAGAGGAAATGAAACATGTCAAAGCCCATTACAAAAATCAAAATTTAAATACCTCCACCGCATTCGCGCTTACACACAATCCCATCAGTGCTTAAGCTGGAACTCAGAACTGTTCATTCTCTTGCTCAGTCAGTAATGAGTACATTTGATGAAGCATCCTGGGGTCAGGGAACACATGTCAGTGATCTAACTTAACCCATTGATTGCTTGGCCACTGAGGACCCCCGCAGGGTTTGATTAAATTGCAATATGCAAATCATTTTCAACTGCATTGAAAGAATTAGATTTGGGATGGGGAGGGCTCTGTCTCTTTTTTTTTTAAACAACCTCAATTCCTATAAATAATGGGGGGGGGGGAATGTGACGATGTAGATTAGATTCAGATTTCTCAGGGAATTGCTCTGTGTTTATTCACCCTCTGAATCGACCTATTCTGTTTTCCTCCAACTCTGACCACTGTTGGCCCTTTGTGGAATGTTGCTGAGGGGGTGGCATTTGTTGAAGTAATAGTTTATCTTTCTCCCATTACCCAGATGCCCTTGAGAAATTCCCCACATATTTCTGGAAAGGAGTATTTAATTTGTCACCATGAGGCTGGGCCTCAGTGCCTAAGGTACCTAGACCTTGCAGGCATAAGCCATTCAAGTCACATTGCTGCAATTTTACATCTCATGTAAAAGCTCCAGAAACTCAGCATCCAGGGAGAAGGCTCAATGGCTAAGCGTGCTGGCTCTTCTGCTCAAAGACTGGGGTTGGAATCCCAGCATGCACATGGAAACTCACGACAAACTGTAACCCCAGTTCCAGGCAATCCACCATCCTCCTTTGGCCTCCAAAGGCACAGGTAGTTGAGTGGTGAGCAGACATATATACAGACAAAACACACATGCATATTAAAGAGACAAACAAAGAAACCATAAAACCTCTAGGATGGTGAATAACTCTGAACCCTGGAGGACACATATGTAACACATTCTGTCCAGCAACATCCATGATGTACAGACTAAAACACAAGATTCCCAAAAGTCAGAAGGGAGCCAGTCCATACCTTTGTCAGTGTAAATCGGGCCAATCAGAACAGAGGGGCAGATCAGATGATGTCAGGAAAATCAGGACCTAGAACTTCACACTGGGCTAGTGAAGTTTGGGTTATCAACGGAAGCAGCAATAGTTGGCAAATTGCTTTGGATGCCACCCTTGTATCTTTGGAGTTCATTGCTATTCATTAAACTTTGACATTGTGGAATGATACAAATGCATACACCCATGTTTGGGCATAGCATGGCCACTACACACCTCTCTAGACCAGAGTAGCCTGATGCTTCTCAGTAATACAGTCAGAGCTAGCAGGGAAGGGCTAGAGATCTTAATGACCTCTGAAAAGTTAAATTGTAATTGTTCTTTTGCCTACAGTGAAGTTTCAATTAGAATAATAGATACTTTCAAATTGTTACCTTTAAGCGGTGTTCCCTGCTTCTAATCTCCTGTTAATATGTTGCCAGAGGATAAGGAAGAACCACTACTTGGAAAACACACACACACACACACACACACACACACACACACACACACACACACATTATGGGAATTCTAGATTGAGAGAAGCTGGAGATAGATATGCAGCCCACTGAGTAGAGTATACTTACTTGCCATGAACAAAGCCTTGAATTTGATCCTCACATCACATAAACCACATGCATTGGTATTTAAGTGTCTGTGGTCCCAGCACATAAGAGGTAGAAGCAGGAGAATCAGTAGCTGTGTCAACCCATATTGAGCTTGAGGCCAGCCTGGGTAACATGGGACATTAGAGCAAAACCAAAAACAAAAAGACAAAACAAAAAGAGCAAAGAGAAAGGAAGTAAACTTGGGATTGCTAGTAGGTCAGTAGAAAGAAGGGAAGAACCCAGGAGGAGATGGACAGGGTTACTGGATTCATTACCCAGCAGCAAAGTTACTAAAAGGCGCCTTCTGTTTTCTCTGTTTCCCCTGGAGCCTCCTGCACAGCACAAGGAAGCTGGTGTTTCTGAGCCCTTGGCTATACAGCCCTGCCCATCACAACCAGAAAAAGGCCCATTAAAACTTTTAAAAAGGAAGCCAGGCAGTGGTTGTGCACACCTTTAATCCCAGCACTCTGGAGGCAAAGGCAGGATCTCTGTGAGTTCAGGGCCAGCCTGGTCTACAAGAGCTAGTTCCAGGACAGGCTCCAAAGCTACAGAGAAACCTGGTCTCTAAAAGTCAAAAAAGAAAAGGGGGGGGGGCGGAGGGTAGAGGTGGGGGAGAGAATAGGAATGCTACAGAGTTTCACAGAGACTGAGATGTTCAAATAATTGTTTTTTTCTCTCTTTTAAATTTAATTTATTTATTTCATACCCCAACCACAGTTTTCCCTTCTTCTTTTCCTCCACCCCCCGGTTTTGACCGTCTATGTTCATCTCAGAACTGGGAGAACACTACATGTGCAGCCACAATAATGAGAAAATGATGAGGCTGCCGAGTCGATTCCATTGGAAAGTTTTGCAAAGACAGACATGGCCAGTTACACTTGAGCTGATGGGGTTCCCCTTCTTGTTTTTCCACTTCACCTCCTGTTTGGGACTCACAACTACATATACAGACACACCGCCATCCTTATTCTAAATCGCTGTTAACTAGATTCAGTTACTACTATTTTCTATGCAGTTTCCAATCGCAGAATTCCTCCATCTTTTTAGACTCTCGATTGTTAGGCAACAACTGTCACTCTCATAATCCTTTCGCGGGAAATCAATGAAAAACTCATGTTGCGTCTTTCAGCCTCTCCAAGTCTCCGCCCGAGAATGAGCATCAACCTTCACCTTTGTGCCAACCCCAGCTTTTGCCTTCATTAGCAGCTTATCTTTGCAGACACCTTATCTTGTGTCTCGATTCGGTTGTCCTTCCGCGCTCATCTGCTTGCAGTGGGAGAGGGGAAGCTTTAAGTGTGGTCTAGAATTGCTATTTGGACGTCCTCATCCACGATTCGGAATGAGTGGAGATGAGCAAATTTCATTCGTATTAGTCACTTATGTTTCTTAAACTGCGGCGATTTTGTTTGTTTGCTTGGTTTGGGTTTCTTTGTTTTGTCTTTGAGATCAGTAGGCTGGGGATAATGGTCCGTGGTGAAGGCTGAATGGCCCAGGACACTCACAGCACACAGCTGAGTGCCTGGCTTGTACACGTCTCTTAGGATGTCTTTCCGGTACCATCACTGGTACCATTTCTTTCTACTGAAATCCTCAAAGGTATTCATGGTACACTGTCCTCTCGCTGTCATGCCTTGTCCTCTGTCAGCGCTGCTACTCACAGTCCTCTTTTTCATTGATTAGGTTTTTATTTTTGACAGTTTCACGCATGTAAACAATACATTATGCTTCCTGTTTCCCAGACGCTTCGCTTACCCTTGTTTCCCTCCCCTTCCTGTCCTCCCCCATTCTTCCTTTTAAGTCCCTTTGCCAGGTTCATGGGTTTTGTTCTGTTTTTAACCTAAGAAGTTAGGCAAGAATGAATACATTCAGGAGTCAGCAGGAGAAAGGAGAAAGGGATGTTATTTATAATCAGAAAGAGAAAGCTAGGCTTGGGATGTGACACAGTGTCTGGTCAGGGCCTAGGAAACACAGGGGACATATTAGTGTACTTAGAACGTCTCTGAAAAGAAATGAGAGAAGTCCTTCCTATGACACTTGGAAAGCACTAGAAATTTGGGTCACTGAAATATAGAATACAGGCAAGAGAAGGGATTAAGAATGAGTGAACATGTTGTTATTTTATTTATTCTGGATGTTTTACTTTTGAGAAAAAGCAAAAATAACCTATTGCTATTATCTGGGTTTCAGCTAAACCCTTAACAGAAGGTTCCCATTATAAGAAATATTAATTACGCCATAACCCCCTCCCCCAAAAAATCAATAATCAATAATCTAACAAAAAACCTCCTAAACAAAAGTTAGGAAAATCTCCTAAGTGTGCTTTGATTGAAATTTACAGAAGAATTTCTTTTTCCTGTTTGGAAGGCAGAGCTCTAGAAGAATTTGTTTATAAAAAGGGCAATGATTGGAATCTGTTTTCTTTATAGCTGTACATTCCATTTATATCAGATTGTGTCATGAAGAATATTTTAGTCTTTATGGTGCCTCTACAGCTACTTGGGCAAGATTTCTCCACAAATGTAATAAATAGTGTAAACTCCTGCCTTGAAGCCACTCAACATTAGCAAGATGACAGTCAACATTCCCAGAAGGCCTTTGCGGTCAAGAGATGGTGGCTTTTCCTCAAGCAGACACCACCGGAAACTGCATAGGATTTGACTGTGACTGGCCCCTTCTCTTGACATGTCCACAGAATAATCTCTCAGGCGATAGAACAATGCAAAATTAATGTGCTTCTCATTTGCAGCCGTTTTATCAACCGGATCCAAGACCTGTCTACAGGATCCCTGACCCACTACCTTCTCCGCTGATCTCCATCCTGGCCCTCACAAAGATTATAAATCCGTGGAGCGCACACCGCGCTGCTCTTCTGTAACATGGATTTATGCTAATGGCTGTCTGCATATGCTTATATCACATATCTATATTAAGCTTAATAGTCTGTTACATTGCTTCTTAACCCTGTGTCCACACGTGATTAACTTCTCTGATTTCTTTCGAAACCGTTATTAACACGGGACAGCCTTTCACTCAATATGTCAAAGTTTCCTGCCAGAGTTAGGTTGATTATAAAGGCCCTCTCTGCTTTGGCAAGCGAAAACTCATAAAAATTAAAGATGTGTGAAGGCAGAATCCCTTCTGTATATTTGTACAACCTGGACCTGGCAAAAGCTTGAAGTCTAAACTATGCTCAGAAAACAATTCCCCAATTTATCATCTCTGAGTAAACAAAACAGGATATGCCAGGACTTGGTCAAAATGGGCTAGGCTGGTACAGCCTGGTACATCTCAAGCCAAACCATCCTTCAATTCAGAATTTGGCATTAATATATGTGAAATGTTTTGTTAAACTTATTAGTTAATTTTGAAAGAGTAGATCTAGGGTTTTGAGATTTATTCTCCTTACACTATAGATTTTAGGATAAATCAATGTCGAAAACCTAGGTTTTAAAGATTCCTCGAGAAAAACATAATCTTCAATGCATACATTACGAGTTATAATCAATGAATTAAAAAAATATATTCAATAGAATTGTAGGCCCTCCTTGAAAAAAAATTCTGGAATGATCAGAGTTTGAAGTCACTTAGCTAACCCCCAGAACCAGCATTCACTTAAAAGTTATATTTTTTGTAAATATAAGAACAATAAAAATTTGCTAAAGATCAGGTGAACAATGGGTTATCATTTAAGTTAAGTATATGTAGGCAATAAACTTTGCCTATAACAATCAATAAACTTTGATCTTAAAACATGGTGTGATTGGAGGCTGCAGCCATCCCTAGAATTTAGGAGCATTGGTTATTCATGCAGAGGACCCAGGTTCAGTTCCCAGCACCCATTGGGATGTTTCATAAACATTCAAAACTCCAGTTCCAAGGTATCCGACCCTGTCTTCTTACCTCCCTAGCCCCAGGCACATATGTATGGTGCACGTACAAACAAGCAGGCAAAACACACACACACACATAAATAAACCTTAAAAAATGATGCCTGTATAGATGAGCAAAGGCCAAAATTTGCTATTTTCCCAGGTGTTTACTACCATTATCAATAATAAAGGGATACATTCTTGTTGTGTTCTGTCTCTCTGAAAACCCATTTCCCAGAGCCGCCCTTCTTGGTTTACCTCTATGTTACTGCTCCTGAATTCTAAAATATGGAAAAGCAGTTTGACATTCAACCACTAGATCGGGCGTGGCATGTTTTAAAATACCAAAGTCAGTAATTTGTTTTTCTCATATTAATTTCTTTTCTTACTATTGGAAGATGTGTTACTAATGCTAGTACTCAGACTGGTACATGGAGTTGCACGAAGAAACAAATCCGACATTTATCTTTATTAGAGGAATAAGGACTGCAGGCCACAGCTTCCCAGGAGAGAGCCTTGAATTGTACTTCTTCCATAAACACTCACAGAAGACTGTTTAGTGGTCTTTTATTAGGTTTTAATTACATCCTTGCATGGAACTGGATTTACTTAATTTAGGCACTGCAAACATGTGTAAATATGAATGGGACATCTACCATCATGATAGATGATATGATTTTATGATATGACTTTAATAAAATTATTAGCCACATTGTCTGATATGCTGCCTTGCAGAAAGTCCAGCATCTAGTTGACATGCTATTACTGCCAAAGTTACTAATTTTGTGCCAGAAAACGTAAAATCCTCCTTATATGAAATGTTCTAAATTTAAAAAATGATAGTATATGGGGAAAAAGCACAATAAAGTAGTTTGGAGGCCTGTTCACTTGAAGGTTTTTGGCTTAGGTCCTTTTCATATGCCACTGTCAAATGAAATCCCAAGATCCTTGCTGGCTGCCATTTGCAGAAGACCTCATGGGCCCCTCAGGTTTGCGGTGCACTTAATTTGAGGTTAAATCCCATGACAAGCTGGTGTCTAAAGACAAAGAAAAGCTCATCTTTGGACTTCTACAAATATTTGGGTAAAGTCGCTCCACTGAAGTTCCCAGAAAGCCTAAAGCAGCATGAAAAGCTGCTACCGAGTTTCCATATTTTGTCGGCATGCAAATAAACCCCTTTATTTTCTTCATAAGGTGTCTTGTGCATCGGCATTGAGCTTCTCTTTCTCATTGGTTTGCATTAACAAATGGTGCGCTCCATTGGATTTTATTCTTATCGATCCTGTAGCTTTAACTCCGAGACTGCTAAATATCAAGGCATATCTCTTGACTCAATATATCGTATTACCTGTAATAAGGGAATTCCATCAAGATCTACTTTTCAAAATGAAAATGCAAAAGTGCACAGGTCATATGAATTCTCTATTTTAAAAAAAGTTTATGGCTTTGGGAGTATAGCTTGGTAGTAGAGCACTTTACTAAATGCCCTGGGTTAGCCTCCTTCAACCACCAAAAAAAGAGGAGGGGTTTTATATAATTTTTCTTTAATTGACATTGTTAGGGGACAAGAGATACACAAGTCATTATTATAACAGGCATTGCATGCTAAGGTAATAATACAATATGCTTCTCATTTGTTTATTATGCATGCATCTCGTGCACAACACTGTGCAGATTAAATGTGTCTGGTTGGACAGTATTTATTTTTCTATGCCTCAATATTTATGGCAAAAACATATGTGATGCATATGCTAGATAAATATGAGAAAACATGTTTGCTATCAGATCTAAAATATCTCTGGTAATGGAACACGTTTTCATTTTCATAAGGATGTTTTATTAGAGCTCAACACTAAATAAATGATTCATAGTCCTTGAACCCTGAGACATCTTCCTGTGAACACACCGGCTTCATTTCCCTTCTCTTGTCTCTGAAAAGCCCATGTGTGCACTGCACTATTTTATATGAAGCAAAAATGCTTGGGAGAGTCCTTTCACACCACATTACATTAATGGGACCATAAGTTTTTTTTTTTAAACCAACTTTTCAAATGACTGCCTGCTAATTCCAAATTGCCTTGCACATTGCTCGTGTTTCTCATTTGTGACTCTGCTGCGGATTCATAAAATGAGAATGGTAGAAACATCTATGAGAAGAATTTTAATAGGCCAGGAGTAAGTACTAGTTGATCCTAGCATTCTTTAGTCAGCCCTGGAGAATGTGAAAATTTTTTCTCCAGCAACTGGTAACTTATTTTGTCAATCAACATGCATCATTTTTTTTCAAGAACATTTTTTAGTGGCTAAATACTGTTTAGCCATGGGCAGTTACCCCCAATAAGCATGATATTAACCCCTATTTTTTACTTAATATTTCCTGTTCCAGTATTCCCTTTAAACCACTGAGATCCACCCTTATCTCTTAATTTTGTCAACCTTGTTATTCAGATTAAGAAAATACAGGTGTAAGAGATGGGAGCTCAGGGCAGAGGAAAGGGAAGGAATATGGGGAGGGATAACAAATTCTAACAACATTTCAAGAATTCCATATTCTTTCAACACAAGTTGTTTTAGCCCTCATGAAACAAACACATATTCAAATAGAACCTTTTGTGATTGAGACCTGAACTTCTGACATCACTTTGGCTTAAGGTGACTGGTGAACGGGTGACTCTTTCTTGTAAAATTATACCCATTCATCTCATTTGAAATCTTGCTATTGTGGTTTGAGTGAAAATGGTCCCCATAGACTCATGGGGAGTCACAGTCTTAGAAGATGTGGCTTTGTTGGAGTAGGTGTGGCCTTGTTGGAAGAAGTGCGTCATTCGGGGTGGGCTTTAAACTTTCATATGCTCAAGCCAGGCCCAGTGTCACTCTCTCTTTCTGTTGCCTACTGATGCAGATGCAGATATAGATCTCTCAGCTCCTTCTCCAGCACCATGTCTGTCAGTAGGTCACCATGAAGGTATCAACTAAAAACCTCTAAAAAGTAGGTAAGCCTGCCCCAATTAAATGCTTTCCTTCTTAATCACGACCATGGCCATGGTGTTGTTTCACAACAATGAAACCCTAAGACACTCACCTACTTGCATGTTCTGTCAAAGGCAAGGCTGGGAAACACGTGCCCTGCACTCCACAGATATTGGTAAAGTAGCAGAGGAAGGATATCAGATTTGTGGCAAAGGAAATTGTGTTATTGTTGCTGTTCTTTTTCTCCCTCTTACTGTTCAAATAGCAATTGAATATTCTGGAAAAACTTTCCATCACTCAAAGATGAGACAAGTGGATAACCCTGAGGGATTAACACTTTTACTGGCCATTCTCTGAGACAAAAGGAATACAGGTGATGAAACCAGATAAAAACCTTACAAAGTTCAGTGCGGTAGCATGGTAGAGTACTACGGGGATCGAGTGAATTGCATGGAAGAATAAAAAATGGAAAGGAAAATTAGACTTTTCACTAGTGGAAAAAAATGACTGGGCGACTCTGGGATATGTTACAACAAGCTCCTGAATAAAATAAATAGAAAGTATTTTTCAAGCTGTGGGAATTGAATGAATGCAATCAATCTTCCTTGTGTGGGAACTGCATCACTCCTACCTGCAAGCTCCCTCTAGTGAATTAAAAACCTCAAAGCAACTCAACCTGTAAGCAATAGTCGGACTTGAGCAATGACCACTTAGCTGGGACAATCGCTGGGACCTAACCAGTCACATCCATAATAACCCTGCAGTGTGTTATGAGTGTCTGCTGGAGGAAAGCACAATTCAGCCACATTTTCTTTCTTCCTTACTTTAATCATCACACACACACACACACACACACACACGGAAAATGGACATAATTTTCTTTTAGATGTTTTAAAGATTACATTTATGCACAGGGTATTTCTCTTCTGTAGAAACAGCATTTAGACTACAAGGTATAAATATATTAATATATTGTCGATTTTTTACTATAGAGCTAACGTATGGAGATGGCTTTTTGGATACCTCTACATTCTTTATATTCAACAAATGAATGTTAAGCATGCAATATAGAACATATTTCATTGGCCAGCAAGAATGAAGGATTAGTAGTTTTTTATTCCAATTATTAGCTAACCTTGTCCTGGCGTGATAAACCGGGACATTTTAAGAAAATCTTATGAGACTAAGGGTTAGTGATCTTGACTAGCATATATGAAGTCCTATGTTTTAGCATCATCAGAAAAAAAATAAGTAACTGAAATCATATTCTCAAAAATATCGTCATAAAGCCATACAATGACCCCTCTCCTACTACTGAAAAGAAGGTCTTCTGTGTCCACATTTATATGCTACTGGTGTGAGGCTAAGAGTGTGCAATGGAAGCATTCCCTAACCTGGAGAAGCTCAGGGAGGGTGCTGTTATTGAGTCAGAAAGAATGAAGGGCAGAGAAAGATGCCTACGTGTAAAGCCAGGGTAAAAGAAAGGAAATGGTTGTTTGAAGTCTTGGTTAGTTTTGTGATAACTGTACAAGGCTTGAGTCACACGGAAAGTGGGAAGTTATTGGAGAAAATCCCTCTTCTAGATTGACCTGAGGGAAAACACGTGATGGATTTTCTTGACTAAGGATTGATGAGGGAGGTGCCCCGCCCCCGATCAGGTAGCTGCTGGAAGAAAGCAGGGTGAATAAGCCCTGGAAATCAGACCAGTAAGCAGTGTTTGTCTATTAGTTCCTGCCTCTAGGATCCCACCTTGAGATCCTGCCCTGACTTCCCTTCATGATAGACTATATATAAGCACTAAGCTGGAACAAACCTTTTCCTATCATTGTGTTTATCATAGCAAAGGAACCATAACCAAGATAGTTGTGAAAAACAGGGAACAGGCATGAAAAATAATAATGCATAAAAATCTGGTAAAATGAGGATGATTTGTGGTCTTTGATATAAAGTGAGGCACTAGAAATTTACTAACAGAGGTCTGTGAGATTGTGTATGGTCTCTGTCTTCATGCTTAAACATCAGCTAACGTTTTACACGTACGTTACTTTCGAACTGAGTGTTTGGGGATCCTATCTACAGTTTTGATGTTTACGTAGTAGGTGTTATTACCTGTTTATTGAGCTAGTCAGTGTTTGGTTTCAGGAGGGAAATGATGGTATCTGGTCTACATGGTTGTGTATGAAGAGAAAATGTGCAGCCCCCATAAAAATGCAGAAATTAATTGACTTTCAGTTTGGCTAAAGCTAGGGAGAAAATGTCAATCTGCCCCATTCTTTACCCACAATACTATTACAATGTCCTGAAAAGATGAGACAATGGACTAGAAACAGGATAGGTTTTACTATGACCTCAGGTGACAAGGATTTGGGAGTGTTTCCCCTGGGGACAGTTATTGTCAGTCTGCTGTGTTTCTTATAGGATTCCTAGGATCACAGAGTCTGGTGGGTCCTGTTAAGTTGGTAGCAAGCTGGAGGATCCCGTGCAAGTTAGCACAGTCTGCTCACAAGATACAACTCCATGTCTTCGGTCATTTGAGCAGAGACTTGAGAATCAAGCAGAAGAGGAGCACCTGGAGGAAGGTCTGCAAAGGATGCTTTGGCAGGAATGAGCAGCTCTTGATGCTTGGATTTCTTTTCCATCAGCACACTTTAAGAAGTGAGCTAAAAAACAACAACAACAAGAACAAAAGACTGTGTGGCGTGGCAGCCCATCCGTAACCCCAGTGTTTGGGAGGCAGCTATAGTATTCTGAGACCACACTGGGCAGCTAAACTCAGAGAACTCTGGGTTCAGCTGAGAGATTCTGTCTCTAGTTAAGGTGGAGAGCAATCAAGAAAGCCACCGACATGAGCCTCTAGGATCCACATGTGTGAACAAATGTGCACTCACACTCATGGGTGTCATATAGCGTACAAGTGCAGACTCACAACAAAATGTAACACCTTAGTTGTACTGCCGTACTGCCGTGTCACAGCTTCCAAAAGGAAAAAAAAAAAAGACAGAAGTGAACTAGGCAGGCTGGAGAGATGGCTCAGCAGTTAAGAGCACTGTCTGCTCTTCCATAGGACACGAGTTCAATTCCCAGCACTCATATGACAGCTCATAACTGTCATGTAACCCCAGAAGAGCTGGCATTCTTGCACAGATATGCACACAGACAAGATATCAATGCACCTAAAAATATGTAAATCTTATAAAAAAAGAAGTTAGCTAAAAAAAAAACAACTCTCAGAAAATAAAATATTTTAAAAAATAAATAAAACAGTTGTTTTGTAGTGTAAATGTTTCTGTCATGACTGCTTGCAGTCTTGATTGGGCAACTAGCTTATAGAATTTCTGATTGCTCATCAGGAGAATGTATCAGATAAGCTCTGTTCTGTTCCAAAGATGAGTTCCAGAGCTCCAAGGTGTTGAGAAGAGGTTTCTCCATCCATAGTCAAGGCATCAGTCAAACTGGGAGTCGGAGCTGAAGTGGAGGAATAATCTGTGTCTTCTTCCACAAATACGACTCTTGACTTTGAAAAGGTCACTGTGTATAAACACACAAAAATCAAAAAACAAAAGAAAAACGATGTGGCCTTTGTCTGATCTTCTCTAGATGTCATAACAGTGCTGGGGGCAAAATAGCAACAGATTGAAAATTTCTCCCTAGCTTTAGCCAAATTAAAATTTAGAAAACATAGCAAGAATAAGGAACAACTGGGGCTTTTGTTGTTGTTTGTTTCTATAGCTGTTCTCTTCCCCACTCTCTCTCTCTCTCTCTCTCTCTCTCTCTCTCTCTCTCTGTGTGTGTGTGTGTGTGTGTGTGTGTGTGTGTGTGTGTGTGTGTGAGTGTGTGTGTGAGTGTGTGTGTGTGTGTGTGTGTGCAGGCCAGAGGTTGATACTAGATGTTTTCTATCACTATCCACCTTGTATGTTTTTAATTTTTAAAATTGATTTGTACTGAGCTATATATTTTTCTCTGCTCCCTTTCCTATCTCTTCCCTCCTCTTTTACCCTCTCCCATGGTCTCCATGCTCCCAATTTACTCAGGAGATCTTGTCTTTTGCTACTTCCCATGTAGATTAGATCCATGTATGTCTCTCTTAGGGTCCTCATTGTTGTCTAGGTTTTCTGGGATTGTGAATTGCAGGCTGGTTTTTCTTTGCTTTATGTCTAAAAGCCACTTATGAGTGAGTACATATTATATTTGTCTTTCCGAATCTGGGTAAACTCACTCAATATGATGTTTTCTAAATCTATCCATTTGCCCACAAATTTCAAGATGTCATTTTTTTTTCTGCTATGTAGTACACCATTGTGTAAATGTACCACATTTTCCTCATTCATTCTTTGGCCAAGAGGCATTTAGGTTGTTTCCAGGTTCTGACTATGACAAACAATGCTGCTATGAACATAGTTGAACACATGTCCTTATGGTAAGATTAAGCGTCCATTAGGTATATACCAACAGTGGTATTGCTGGGTCTTAAGGTAGGCTATTTCCTAATTTTCAGAGAAATAGCTGTAACCAAAGTGGCTGTACCAGTTTGCACTCCCACCAGCAATGCAGGAATGTTCCCTTTACCCCACATCCTCTCCAGCATAAGTTGTCATCAGTATTTTCGATGTTGGCCTATTTTACAGGTGTAAGATGGAATCTCAGAGTTGTTTTGACTTGCATTTCTCTGATGGCTGAAGATTTTTCAGCATTTGCTTAAGTGTCTTTCAGCCATTTTAGAATCCTTTGCTCAGAGTTCTCTGTTTAGGTCTGCACCCCATTTTTTTTATTGGATTGTTTGTTCTTCTGATGACCAATTTCTTGAGTCCTTTGTATATTTTGGAAATCAGCCCTCTGTCTGATGTGGGGTTAGTGACGATCTTTTCCCATTCTGTAGGCTGTCGTTTTGTCTTGTTGACCATGTCCTTTGCTTTACAGAAGCTTTTCAGTTTCAGGAGGCCCCATTTATTAATTGATTCTCTCAGTGTCTATGCTACTGGGGTTATATTTAGGAAGTGGTCTCCTGTGCCAATGCGTTCAAGTGTACTTCCCACTTTCTCTTCAGGATGGTTGGCTTTATGTTGAGGTCTTTGATCCATTTGGACTTGCGTTTTGTGCATGGTGATAGATATGGATTTATTTTCATTCTTCTACATGTTGATATCCAGTTATGCCAGAACCATTTGTTAAATATCCTTTCTTTTTTCCATTCTATATTTTTTGCTTCTTTGTCAAAAATCAGAAGTTTCTAGGTGTGTGGATTGATATTCATGTCTTCAGTTGGGTGCCATTGGTCTTCCTGTCTGTTTTTATGCCAAAACCAGGTTGTTTTTTTGAGACAGGGTCTCTTACTGAAGCTGTTGATTACCACTGGTTGGGCCTGCCTATCACCGCTTCCCCAGCACCAGGCTTACAGATGGGTGTCATTATGACTAACATTTTCCATAAGTTTGGGGGATCAGGACTCCCTTCTCTGTGCTTGTATATCAAGTACTTTTACTGATGGAGCCATCCCTCCAGATCCTGAGTATGTTTTATACCCTTGGATTTAGGTTCTTCAGCACTCCAGTCTGTTGTCACAATTTCTCCACTAGTATAAACCAAAATAAACTCTGTGTCACTTATACTTTGCCTGAATATAGAATTTTCAAAATTGCTTCTTGTAATCACAAGAAGTATCATGGGAAACTGTGCATAAGGTGTAAATTAATTAGAATATTTCAAACAGGGGTTTGACTAGATATTTGTATTACCTTTGCAGATTAACGAAAAGGGGCTAAATGTAAAAATGGTTGCTGAAGGAAGGGAAGGGTATTGACCAGAAGTGAAGGATACAGGTTACCCATGAAAGAGCAAGTTCAGTACAGGAGTGGAGACCTCCCTGATGGTCATTGTTCATCTTTGTTAACGACGCATAGACTCAGCCCTCCTCTCTAGTGTTACCCTGTTACCTGTGAAATGACAGAAATATGTCTGAAGGGAATCTAGAATGGAATCTAGAGTGAATTTTTTTTGTGGGGTTGGACAGTTGTGCAAATGCCAGCTAGATCCTTCCAAGGGAAGAGAACGCAAAAAAAATGCACCGCGTGTTACAGGGGCATTGATGCTATCAGAAGCCAGGAATAACAGAGAGTATTTTTGGCAGAAAATTTTCAGTTCATGAAAGCACAAGTGACTCCAGTAGGTCAGTCAACAGAGAATTCATCACTATGGAATATTTTTTTATAAAAAAAGCCCCAGAAGTGGTTGTATGGACCTGTAAAGCCAACACTTGGAGGAGAAGGTAGGAGGATGACGAGTTGAAGGTCAGCTGAGATCATATGAGAACTTCTCTGAGAAAAGGGATCCCCCAATTCATTATTTGAAAAATAAAAAGCAAATCAAAGAATGGTCCATACTCCAACATACAGTATTTCTTAATGACTTTCCTGTTCAACCTGTGCAAAAATACATGGATGGATGGATAGATAGATGATATACAGAGAGACAGAACAAAGATTCATTTAAATGCCAAATTAGATAAATTACCAATATATCCTGTATTTATTATGTGTTCATGTGCTCGTTTATTTTAATTCATGACAAGTTTCCTTATCAAGTTCCATGAGAACTGGTGGATAAGCTTTTTTCTAATGATTATATGTGCATAGTAGGACCTATCTATACACAAGAATGAGATTTATTATTCAATTGTTTAGAATATCATCCTGACATTAAGACATGATTTTGCTAATTTTAATACTAAACCCATTTATTACATGGAAAAAACCTTTGGACATAGACAGGTATGTGTGTTTGTGTGTGTGTGTGTGTGTGTACACGTGCATTTGTGCAGTGAAGATGTTTATTCCACACGATCAGGAAACTAGGTTTGGAGCCTATTTCCATGAGTCAAATCCCTGAAGAGTTACTTTATAGTTGATTCCATGTAGGTTTGTATGGTTTCATACCCTTGTAATAATGAAACAGGCCCTAAACTTGGGTACTGCAAAGATGTTGAGGTAGCAGAGATTGGGGCAGCAGAAGGGAGCAAAAGAGAAATGAAAAATCTAAAGGTTCCAGCCAGAAGCAACCCCAGCAGCCCAAACTACTCTTTTTATACTCATTTTGGCAGAAGCAGAAGTGCCATTATCAATATCTAGTGTATAGAGAGCCCATTTCACAATATAGACAACTCATGAAAAGCAGAAAATGGCTATTTCTGAATACAAACAATGGGTACTAGAATGGAGTCTTCATTTATGAAAAAAATGCATCATACAATTATTAAATGATATGATGTAGGGGAACAAGTTGCGGCAGGAAACACCCCCCTATAGGATGTATGTGAGCAAAGTGTTGTAGGAGAGCAAAGGAAGGAAAAATTAACCCTGAAGACATGGATTTCAAGAATCCTTAAGATGGAGGTATAGAGATAGCTCATTTGTTAAATGCACTGGTTGCTCTTGTAGAGGACCTAGGTTGAATTCCCAGCACCCACATAGCAGTTCAAAAACACCTATAACGCTAGTTCCGGGGAATCCAATCTCCACTCTGATTTCCATGAGTACTAGCTATGCTTGTGATGCATAGACGAATATGCACACCAATATTCATACACGTAAAAATAAATCTTTGGGACACAGAAAAGATTACTCCCAGGGAACCCCACGTTTCCCCAGTTCAAATAAAGGTGATCATATGTCTAAATGAAGCAAATGCTATTGTACAACACTTTCAAATTGCCATAGCCAGCAAACCCCAGACTGAATCCAATCACGTTTAATGTGAGATCAACAACCAGCAGCAGGAGATAGGGACTAAAGCGCAGGGGAAGTATAAAACACAAAGGCTTCCTGTATGGGGACCCTGAAACTTGGGAACCCATGCTGAAGGCAGAGGTTGGAATATCATCTAGTGGGAAAATCCAGGCATAGATTCTCAAATTCTGTCTCTTGGCACCTCCATTTAACACCAATGGCCCAAATGGTATTTGCAGGTCAAGTATAAACATGGCATTTTTTGTTAAACAATATTCATAAAATACAGACATTCCAAATTTCCATATCTTAACATTTAGAATCTCCAAAATATGATAGAGAATTATTTGTTAGAAAAGAATGGTGAAGATGAAGGTTTTCCTAAAGAAGAAAGCATTCAGAAATGGAATTTAAGATGACTGAAATATTGGCAATAAAGGACAAGGTTTTGAAGCATAACATGCAGCTTTCTCAGTTATACCACTCTGAATGAGAAATATAAAGTAATAAGGCATGGCTTCAGAAACAAGAAATAATATCCAAAAAAAGGACAAAGTAAGGAAATATGTCCCCTAGAAGAAACATACTTCCAATACAAAAATGTAAGTTCAGGCGAAGCAAATAGACAGACAGGAATAGGAATGATAAATAGAATTACTAACACACAATACAAATGATGTGAAAAGAAAGGAAAAGTTAAACACAAGTGGACCTTATACATAAAACATATTAACCACAAGTCCAATAATTACATTCATATCTAGAAATCATGACAATATGCATATGTGAGGCATGTATGCAAATGAACGTTTTCACATGATAATGATATGTTTGTATTTGTGCACACATGTCTGAGTGTATGTGAATCTGTTGTGGACAATCCTGCTTTGGTGTTATGTTCCGTGTGCGGACATCAGAGGACAACATTAAGGACCACTCTTCACCATCCACTCTTCCTGGGATAGACACCTTTTTATCTGTTGAGTATGTCAAGCTAGTTTAAACGGGAGTTTCCAAGAATTCTCTTGTCTTATCCTTTCATCTCAAGCTAAGGTCCAAATTTCATTCAGGTTCTGGAGAGTCTAACAGTGATTCTCAACCTTGTATAGCAAATGATTTATTCTCAGGACTATCTTCCCAACCCGTTATTGAGTGTTTTTTTTTTGGTCAGGGTTAGCCACGTGCATTTGTTGAGTGTGACTACAGCTGTACCTTCAGCCTCCAGCAGTTAAAAATATAGAGCTGAGGCCACAAGTCCCAAAAGTAAGCTATAAATTTTGTTTAATGGCTGTTTCTCAAGGCTCCCAGGTAAATATCAACATGGTTATGAGACATATTCCTCATCTCAGAGGTCAAGGGCATATTCTGTATTATACACCCATGCAAAAGATTTCAGGGCCAGAATGACCCATTGGTAATTTCTATCATACCCTTGCAGAATGAATGATATTAATCTGAGAGAACAATTTTGGATAACAGAGAAGGCCTACTTTCCATGTTATATTATTATGAGGGTTGTAGAACTGTAATATTGAAATGAAACAAGCACCCTGGATTTGCATGTAGATGTAAACTCCTTAACAATATGTTAGCAAATACAGTAGTATGATACATAGAAGCCAGAATAGATCACAATCAAGTGAGGTTGATTCATAGATTGCACAGCTTCCTTAACATAAAAAAAATAATAATAGAACTTCTCAGATTAAAGGAATAGTCTAGAAGGTCACACAACCACTTAACCAGAGAAAAATCTTCATAATAGAAGAAAGAATAAAGTAAAAACAAACAAAAAATAAAAAAACCCAGAAGGATATAGATGAATGCACTAAAGTGATCCCACACTAGCTCAGAAAGGGGTATAATAAAGGGTTTTTAATTTAGGGGTAGACTCACAGATCTACAGTCCTCTGCATGAGCAGGGAACAGAAACTGAGTCCAGCAGTCACGAGAAAGAGCAAGTGTGTGTGTGTTTTTTAGTACACAAGGCCATGCCTAACTTGGTCCAGCATCTCAAAGGCCATTGGCTGAAGGAGTTTCCCCAGCACCATAGTCTAAGCAAACAGATACATAACAAACTAAAGATGAATTCTAATGAACTGTGGGTACATCCAGCCTTTCTTCCTGGGATGAAGAACTGGGAAGACCAGGATGTTTAGCGCCAGCAGTAACTTTCAGTGTTGTTTGTATTCTTAGACTAAGGTAGTAAGAAAAGAAATGGTATTCATTTTGCAAATGGAGAAACATAGCCTTACTTGTAGATGATCAAATGTTTCAAAAAGAATCTTAAGTAACCCGGGAAATCTAATGAAAACAAATGTAACTCTGGTAAGATTAGGAGATATGAGGTCTATATGCAAAATCAAAGAAAAGAAAAATTAATTCCTATGTCAAAATATTGTCAATGAATAGATGAAATGAAAATTTAAAATTACCACCACTTATAATAATAGAAGAAAAATAAAAATAACGTTAGCTTCACCAAACGCATGAAAGTGTTGTACACAGAAAACTGTAAAACACAATGAAAGAAGGCTTTATGAACTGGAAAATTTGAATTATAGTAATTTCTCAGAACCTTAGAACCTCCCAGATCACAGCCTCTTCAGACTGAAAATAATAGCGATGACAGTACCATTATTTCACAATTAAAAATAGTTCCTCTTGAGAATGTAAGTCAAGGAAACGAAGGGAAAAGATGGGCCAAGCTTGTCTGTCGATGGTCTTATGTGAAGAAGTTGTAAGAAGTCTTAAATAGTACAATAAGCAATTAGATTTAAATAGAAAACTTATTAGTTCGAAGAGTTTGGGAAGGCTGCTCTGTCAATAACAATGGTTGTGGAAACATCCTCTGTCTCACTCGTCAACAAGGTACCACAAACAGAGATGCAATGGAATGTTGTCGTACCTATGGGAACCGCTAAAGCTAAGCTGCCATGGCCCAGTATTGGTAAATGCATGTGGTATTCCATTTGCATAAGTTGATGACGAGAATATAAAAATGCTGGTCACCACATTGGAAAATCTGTTTGTGTCTAATAAAGTTAAGCTTCTATTTGGTACACAACTCAAGAAAATGATTGCTAAGTGTTAACCCAACAATATTTTTCCATGATTCCATGGTATATGTTTATGGTCATTTTAGTCATGAATAGAGCTCAAGAATATTATGTTAAATCATAAAGATAATATTAAAATGACAAAATACCACATGACTTCCTTGTAAAGGCGGACCTCTAGTGACAGGGAGATTAGTGGGTGTTTTTTGTCAGGATGTTAGGGAAGAGAATCAGCTACTCAGACCACAGAGATGCTCCAGGTGGGTAGAAATACAATGCATGTTGACTATAGCAAAGTCTGAAACAGGAAAGCCACAAGGGTCAAAATTCCTCCAATGTTTGTTCACTCAGACGAAATGCCATAAGTGTCTGTTCTTGAATGGTTACAAACACCGGCCGTTGTTTAAAAAGGTGTTAAAGTTATCAGTGTTTTGTGGAGTGTGAATGTCTAGACAGACAGGAAGCTGTGAAACACTACTGTGTCGGGAAGAAGGAACTGCTGAAACAGAGGCTCTTCTTCTGTGGTGCTGATCTTGAATGTCGCGTCATATCTTCTGAATTTCATCTATGTAGTTTTCAAATTTGTTACAACTCCCTCCTGGAGTAGGCAGTAGGCTTTGTTTATGGGATCTTTTTGTTGATTTGTTGTGTTTTGAAACAGAATCTCCTGTAGTCCACAATGATCAATGCAATGGTTTGAATGAGATGTCCCCCATAGTCCACACATTTTAATTCTCTCTCTCTCTCTCTGTCTCTGTCTCTCTCTGTCTCTCTCTCTGTCTCTCTCTGTCTCTCTCTCTGTCTCTCTCTCTCTGACTCTCTGTCTCTCTCTCTCTGTCTCTCTCTCTCTCTCTCTCTCTCTCTCTCTCTCTCTCTCTCTCTGTCTCTCTCAGCTTTCTGTTTGTGGTTCAAGGTACGAACTCTCAGATCCCAGCTCCAGCCACCATGCCTGCCTGCTGCCATACTTCCTTGATGAGATGGTGATGGACTCTAAACCTGCCGATACTGTAAGCCCCACATAAACCCTTTTTTTTAAAGATGCTTGGAGTCATGCTGTTTCATCACATCAATAAAAAGTAACTAATATAACCTCCAACACATCCTGTAGGGGAGAACGACCTTAAATATTCTGCCTTGCCCCTCTGGCTCCAGAGTTCCAGTAGAGGCTGTCCCTCCCAGACTCAGTTTCCCACTTTCACTTTTAGATACTCTGTAGGTGCAGAGTGTCACCAGGATTTTTTTTCTCCACTTCAGTGACATCAAGACTGAGATGGGATCACTGCTAATGAACAGAGCACTTCCTGCAGATAAGTCAGGTTCAGTCACACACTCGTTCCACATGTGTTTCAACCTGTGGCTTCTGCATGTGGCCCTTTTCACACTCGTAGGTAGTATTGCTGAAACTGGAATCACAGAAGCAATCCCGACTGAAAGAGCAACGTTTCAATTAAACAAATAATCAAATTCAAAATGTTATTCGAATAATTTGAGTGCCTAAATTAAGCAAAGAGGGTTTTTTTTTAGCCCTGCAAGTAGACTCTAAATTACATTTTCCGCTACATTAGCAGTAAACGGGTAATTAATATTTCAACTTTTCCTTCTCAATGTTGATTTAAAAAATAAAATTAAATAAGCACAGAACATAAATCAGCACAGCTATCCCCGATTAGACATGATTGCCCGTCTCCTGTTTATGCTGTTTTCTCTGCATAAGTGCTCCAGTTCTAGAATGAAGCCAGAGCCAAACAGCATAGTCTGCACAAGATGAAAGGTAACGTCATCATGGAGATGACACCTGAAACCTGCGTCACATGATAAAATAACCAGGAGGTATTTTTGCCCTAAGTATGTACACCATTTTCGGATATGGGTCATACCTTGTGTTTTAATTTTTTGTCACATGAAACCATCTTAAACACTGGAAGAGAGTAACTGATAGATAAACTAAACCATAGCCACTAATGCTATACTTTATCAATGATCTACTATTTTGAGTAAATGAGAGAAGAAATGTCATTTCGAAGGAATTATGAGAGAAGTTCTTGAATGCTAGTGACTGGCCAGAGTGCTTTAGATTGTGCACTAACAATAGATGCTCTTGCCTGCACTACTTGTACTTCGTAGATGTTAACTATGAACGAAGGGCAGTTGTGTTCAACTCTCTAATAAGGGCAGCAGAGCTGAGCTGGAATGAGGGCCAATTCTCTGCAGTGCTGTAGATCCAACACCTGCTGGACTGGATTTCCTAGCGTGGACCCTGATGTTAGTGCATGCTTATACTGGATCAGAGTTTCATGTCAAGTGTGCAATACAGTTGTGGCTACGCTCGAAAAACCAGTGACTTTTGTTGACTTGTGCTTGTCAACTTGATGAAGACTAAAGTCACCTGGGAAGAAGTATCTCAGTGGATAAGATTACTGCCACAGATTGACCTGAGGGTGTTGCTGTAGGCGCTACTCCTGGGCAGGTGGTTTCAGGGTACATACGAAAGCAGGATGTGCCAACCATGGGGAACAAGCCAACCAGCCAGCAGGCAGCCATTCCTCTATGGTCTTTAATTCCTGCTACCATGTTTCTCTCTTGAGTTCCTGCCTTGTCTTCTCTCCAGATGGGTTGTATTTAGCCTGTGAGCCAAATAAACCTCTTTCCTCCCCAAGTTACGTTCAGTAATGGTGTTTGTCACAGAATAGGAAGCAAATCAGAATAACTGTGTTCTTCCAGTAAGGTCTATCTCTATCCCCTTGACAGTTCACTGAATAGGAAAGGACTCAGGCCCACATCATCTTTCCTGCAAGACCAGTAGCTCCCACCCAACAGGGGAGATGACTTTCCCCAGTGATAAGTAAAAACTCCCATGCTTAGGTTGACCCAAATTAGAAAGCCCATGCTAGAAATCAAACTTGGCCATTCCTCTTACTTTGATGTGAATCTCTAATTTGGAATGAGCCCATAGATGTTCTGCCCTGTCTGCTATGTCATGTTATCAGACATCTGACATGCGCATCTGCTCTTCTCCCACAGATGCCCAGGACCCACGATGCCCAAACACCAACTGTCTGCTTGGTGTTCTCAGACTTCTGACATGCGCATCTGCTTTCCTCCCATGATGCCCAAACACCAACTGTCTGCTTTATCCTAAGGCATAAACTTTGTCAACTTCTCCATCCCCCTCAGAAACCCTTTGGCTCTGTCTTTTAGCGATGACATGTCCTGTAACAGTGAATTCAAAGACATGGGCTGCAGTCTCTGCCATAGTCCTGTGTTACTCTCTCTGTGTGTTGAGTGTACTGCTCTCTGTACACTGTTCTGTTATTTTTGTTTATTTGTTAGATTGCTGAAGTTAAAAATCAGAGGCTCAGAAACAGGAGTCAAGTCTTACCAGAGAATGAGACCCACGCTACTCTTTTGGTTCTATTTTGATATATGACCTCATCAGATGAACAGGCTGCCTTGAAATTTACTGTGTACTTTAGGCTATTCACCAACTTATGATCCTCTTGACTCATTGTTCTGAATAGATGACATGACATGCATGAGCTGCTGTATCTGGCCATTGTGCTCTTTCTTAACCACATTAAAGAAATATTGATTCTGCTGGGGGAGGGAAGAGGGAATTTACATCACTTTCAGTGATGTTCTGCATCCCTACGTCAAGGTATTTCTTAGTAATCAGACTCATATGTGTGTTTACTCATTGTATTTACATGTAAAAACATCACTAAAATCGAAACAACATATTTTACTTTATTACCTTCGAGGTCTTTTAAGAAGAAGATTCCTGTCGGTTGTAAAGCTAACAACTCAGTTTTAAAGCTCGGCGATTTTACCTGTGAATTCTTACTCACTCCTTTGCCAGTTAAGATAATGGGCTTGATTGTGTTTGAAGCATGTGGTGGGTGAGGGAGGCAAGAAACTGGGAAATAAAATGGAGGCCTTGTCCCTGCTACGCTCGTAGATCTGTGCGAAAGAGGAAATCACAGATGATCACAATTGAGGGGAATTTAGAATTTCCCTTCTTCAATATCACATCCAAGGAAGAAATCCTGTGAAGTAGCCGGTCCCACACATCTACCTTTAGTTGAAGCACTACCAACCAGGTTAACACTTGTCTGTTAAATGTTCTAGAAAAGTGTCCTGACCCTCACTCCCCTACTACAAAACAGCATAGTACTTCTATCGCGTCAATATTATTTCTAGCCTGCAGAAACTGGAGCCCATGTTCTTGCTGCCACAGGACACCAACTGAATCCAACCTCCCCTCAACCCAGCGGGGCTTCCCTAGGACACTTGCTTTTCTGGTTTCCTGTTCTTGCCCTTACCTGGCCAAGCTTTCTCACCTGTTCCTTATACAGTGTGATTTAGAGATCTATTGCCATCCTGACTACTCTCCTCTACACACACTCAACATTTAAGGTATTACCCGGGAAAGTCAACATTCGATCACAATCAGAGATACCCAGTGAAATGCAGGGAGCATCTTTGCTTGACTTGGTTTGAAGTTTCTGGGTATGGTACTTGAGCCGATGTGAATGGCAGGCAAGAGTGTTCTGCCATCATCATTCTGCTCAGCAGGTGGTTTGAGGTTCAGGAAGTGTTAGGAACAAGCACCACGTTGATACTATTGAGTAAGTGATCTAGGCAAAGCCACTGCTTCCTTCTTTCTCCACGAGGAGTAATAATTACTTCTGGCATATTCAGAATACCTAGTTGAATCCAGGGATCAGAGAGACATATTTGAGGTTGTTCACTGCAGAGATGACATTCTCTGTGAGAATGACATTGGACCTGCTGAGGCTATTCATGTCTGTATCTCATACTTTTCTAATCACAACCTACTGTTGGTTTATTTCTCATCCATTAGTTTATCAAAGCCTTTTGTTTATTTCTTTTATTGTTCTATGTCCCCATACACAGACAGGAAGTCTTCATCAAACTGTTAATATTTTTTAACTTCAGAAGAGAATTTCCCATGTGCCAAACTAACATAGCATTTATAGTATAAAATTTTTGGCATTCTGCTTTCTGCCTCTCACTAAACAAACAACAGCAACATTTATTTTTGCTTTTATTGTAGCAGCCATTCAATGGCGTCAATGGTCTCAGACATACTAAGGAAATAAAGTCATGAGTGCCATTCCTAATTTAGGTCTTATAATCAACTCAGTCGCCAATTGAGCTTTAGACACCAGACAGAATGAAACTGCTAACATGAACGTCAAGACATGTGACTCCAGTTCCAGCTGTGCTAGCTTTGTGGGTGACCCTGAGGTGGTTATGGCTTCATTTGTGGAGTGGCTAACTTCTAAGTTCCTTTCCAAAGGAGACGGCACATAATAACTCACAAATGTAAGTTTGCATGGGCTTCTTTCTCAGTTCCCTTCACGAGAAAATACAGGGTTTGAATTTCACATGCTGGTCAAGTAGGTTATTCTAATTGCCCTTCTGTACCACAGTTACTATTTCAAACATTTAAATAAATGGCAAGGAGGAATGAAAAATAAGAAAAGAAACATGTTAGAAAAAGGAAAGAAGAATTTTAAGGACCTTATCATCTCATTCTGGGTTTGATATTCAAGCTGTTACTTTTATACAAGTTTGGAAAAAGTCCGTTCATGTTCCAACTCAAAAACAAAAAAAAAATCTCAGTTACCCTAGTAGCCACTAAGTGAATGTATTTGTTTTCTGGAAGTAACTACTCCTGCAAGCTTCTCTCTCTCTCTCTCTCTCTCTCTCTCTCTCTCTCTCTCTCTCTCTCTCTCTCTCTCATTCTCTCTCTCTCTCATTCTCTCTCTCTCTCATTCTCTCTCTCTCATTCTCTCTCTCTCATTCTCTCTCTCTCATTCTCTCTCTCTCATTCTCTCTCTCTCATTCTCTCTCTCTCATTCTCTCTCTCTCTCTCTCTCTCTCTCTCTCTCTCTCTCTCTCTCCCTACTTATACCAAAAGGTATAAATAAGGAAGCTTATTACAAGATAGAGATGAGAAGGTAAACAATAGGCAGAATTTTCTGATTAACTCATGAATCTTCTATTCTTTCTGGCATAGATAACAAAATCATTATATCCATCTTTACAGAAAGGAAAAAAAGTAAATCCAATGAGCTAAAGATAAAAGCGGCAGAAATTCTCAGACTTAAGAGTCAATAATTCAACTTTTCTTTCCATGAAAAAATACTTTATTGATATTTTTATTGTGCAACTTTCCAAACTATGAAAGACAAATCAAAAGTTTCCACTATCAGTTTCCAATATCTGAAAATATTACCTTTTTTCATTTCTCAAAAATGATTACACTTTCAGACTTTCATATAACATTAACATTAAGCATATCAATCATAGAACAATTGGTCAAGAAGGAAAAGCAGGTATTTCATAATTCATGTAGGAACATAATACAGCTTTCCATGAAAGATAATTTTAATCTCTTCTGTTATGTAAAATATTCTTGTTTAAGGGATAATAAAAATAAAAATGCCAACTAAAGATAAAACTATGAAAGTTACAGCAATATTGGGAATGCAAGAAAATATGTTTAATTCTATGTCAAAATACTTAAAATTGCCTGTGAAACAAGATGGTTTGTTCAGACAGAAACATATAATGTTGGTCAAAATAATCTTAAGACAAAGGAATTATTTTTACTTACTTAAAAAACTTGGGACAAAGCTGTTATAATATAAATTATTATTAATAAACTTTCTTAAAACTTTCAAGAAAAAGTTAAATCATGTACTACAAAAAGTAGAACAGAAATGAATATTAATTTTCACACTTCTCATCTGATTTTAGTAAATTCTCCTAACCTCTTGAAAAGAAAGGAAATAAGTATTTTTATTCCAGGCAATAATCATTATTACAAATAAAAGTAAACTATCAGAGTTATTTTGAATGTCACCACTATTCATCATAGCTATTTTTGCCAATGCTAAATACAGACTGCAGTATGCAATGGAGACAAGAAAAGATGAGGACATACACTAAGCTTTCTTCTTAAAATAAACAGCTAGATTTATTTTTTTATCTTGAATAATGTCAAACATCAACCTAAATGGAGAACTAGTGAAAGCATCTCCACTAAGGTGGGGAAAAAATCCAATATTATTATTTCCATTTGATATGAAATTTGAGACACTAACAATAAGGAAAGTGTAGACGCCAAGGGCTTGGTTGAACCTAAATAAGAAGACATAAATATCTCAGAAAGAAATGGCATTCTTGAGGGAGCACAGATCTGAGTGATGCCCAGTAAATGGTCTCTGCTGAACTGGCATAGATTGTGAGACTGTAAAACCAGCATTGTTCTAAAATCTTTTAGGGGAAGTCTTCGAGGTTCCAGAAGGTAAACTTATATTTATCTTTACAACATGTTGTAGGGAAGGGAGAAAGGAGAAGTTACTTCTTGACTGTGAAGGCTTGCTCGTGAAAGAGTTAATGTAAAGTTCTGTTCATGGTCTTCACCAGGTGATTTTGAGCTACATGCATGCACGCACGCACACACACACACACACACACACACACACACACACACACTCACACTCATGCACTCAAACACACACACTCACAGCATGCACTCTCCCCGATAGTCATACTAGCAATAAGCAGATCTCTTTTGTCACATGTGTTTTCTAGAAAAGTTGGTTCTGTAAAGGCTGATATGGATTTTCAACCTGACAAGATGCAGAATCACTGAAGGAGCAAGCCTCTGGTAACCCTTATGATAGATTTTCTAGAATAGGCAACTTAAACTGAGAGGACCCACCCTAAATATGAATAGCACCATTTTATGGGCATAACTACATCATATTCATACAAAGGAGAAAGGTACCAAGTGCTCTCTCTCAACCATTCTCTGATGCTTAATGAATGTGTCCAATTTTCTCCTGTTCCTTCTGCCTTGTTTTCTCTGCCATGATAGACTATATTCCCTGTAATTATAAGCCCCAACAACCCTTCCTTATCTAATTTGCTTTTGTAAGGCAACAAAAAAAAGTAATCAATACAGTCACCCTGAATGGATTCTGGGTTCTTTTCTTAATGATCGACTTTCGAACACCTTAAATGTGAATAGCACCATTCATTAATTAATGATTAATAATTAGTGATTAATATCCAAGTGTGGAGCCTTAGCTGATATCACTACCTAAAAAGAACTTGTCTTGGAAATACACTCAAGTCCTCTCCTACGTGTTCACAAGTGCTAGATACCTGTAGGGAAAATGTTCAAGGGACCTAAAGGGATAGAGATTTTAGAATGGATATTTGAGAAAGAAAGGTGTGTGAGAGAGGTAGCATTTCAGTGATCTAGGAAAGCCTTGGGACAGGAAAGTGGTCCACAGTAGAGCTCCCCTGAATGGGCTGGAGATGCAGACGGAGTGGGGTGACATTGAGGGAGCCACAATGCAATTAAGGTTTGAACACAGACTGGATGGTGTAAAATGGCCATGTGCTGCTTTCAGGCACATGTAGATTGATAATAATTGGCCTTCCTGCATCTCTCCTCCTCTCTTCCATCCTCCTGTTCTTTCAAATTAGATTTGGGGCATCTTAGTACTTTCATCTGATCAACACTGGTACAAGAAAGCAAGATATACAACAGTACTTTGCAGTTGGTGTGATGGTCTGTATAGACACTCTTTAAATATCCCCAAATTATGAAGAACCAGGCAGGATGTCTACATTTCAACAGCCAATTGACTGTTGACTGCAACAAGCGGTTAGGAGGTATTTATTTTTAAGTGTACTATTTGTGGCAGCAACCCAAATGATAAACTATCATCATAAATCTAACCAAAGTATGAGCAAGGCTTATCTGAAAAATTTCTAATTTTAAGTTTTTGATAGGTTATTCAAAACTATAAATAAATAAGAGTAATGATACATATTCATGAAACTTAAGAATACCCTGCAGAGATCAAATCTCCTTAAGTTGCTCTGTGTGTTTAATTAATTCCCATTCAAATTCATGGTTGACTTTTTTAAAAAGTGAATTTGACAAGGATTCCAAACATTTCTATGAAGGAAACAAAGAATTCTCCACTGTGACACACTTCTGCTGAGGTGAAGAAGAAATACGCTTAGGCAAGAGCTATAATTAATACACTATGACCTTGATAGAAAGACAAGTAAATCATCAAAATAAAACAGAAAATGAGAATGTTCTATAGACATTCTATGTGTGATAAACATATATAAGACTGTTGGGGAAAGAAGCAATAAGGGGAAAGATTTTTAAAAAGAAAAAAAGAAGAAAGAAAAAAATAACTCCTAGAAAGCCCCAAACTCCTCATTGAAGAGAAAATGCTGGAGGCTGAATGGAAGTTCAAACACAAGGGCAGGAAGTAGCAGATTTCCAAGGACATGGCTTTTATTAGGAACTAGAAATCCTCAGGAAGCTGATCATTGACCATAGAGTTAATGAACAACCAACCATAAGAACATGGAGTTGGCTATTTCTACCAAGGTAAGACACAGATTCTGATCCTAGGGTCACAGATGCGATTACTAGCCCATTGTGGGAATGAGCCCTGTATGACCTTTCCTAAGTAGTAGTGTTTTAGTTAGGGTTTCTATTGCTGTAAACACATGGCATGACCATAGGAACTCTTATAATAAAGGAAACACTTTTAATAACTGTGTGGCTTACAGTTTCAGGAGTTTAATCCATCATCATCATGGCAGGACAGGGCAGTGGGCAGACGTGGT
This sequence comes from Microtus pennsylvanicus, assembly GCF_037038515.1. NCBI lineage: Eukaryota > Metazoa > Chordata > Mammalia > Rodentia > Cricetidae > Microtus > Microtus pennsylvanicus. The sequence goes on from NC_134596.1 coordinate 21,353,270, forward strand.
GCTGGAGAAGGGACGGAGAGCTCTTCATTGTATACCCAGGCCGCAGAAGGAACCTGTCTCCCAAACTGGGTGTAGCTTGAGCATAGTAGACCCCAAAGACCAACTCCATCATGACATACTTCCTCCGTCAAGGCTACACCTCCTAATAGTGCCACTCCCTATGGGGGTCATTTTCTTTGAAACCACCACAAATAGTAAATAGCTGTGGGCCAATGCAGAAAACCCACTCCGTTCCTCTTCACATTGATTTAACCTGCAATGGGCCTGAAAGGCTGAGCAAAGTTACCAATCTAAAAAGATCATGTTTTCTGCCACCCTGACTCCACCTTAATCTTTAGCAAAAGGAAATCAGTAAAAGGGGGTCAAAGACCAAGGCGATCAGTTCTTACCCAGTGGTCTGCCTTTCCCCCATGCAAATTATTTTTCTACATGTTTACTTTATTAAGAACTTGATTGACCTTTTACTCTGGCCTCCACTCCTTTGTCTACAGAGGTGAGCTAACCTACAATGCCATGCTCAAAGACTCAGTTGGCTTTCCAGCTCGCTGATAGCAGAATCATGCTCATCCACTAAACATCATCAGTAGCTATAAAACTGAGAATAAAGACAAAATAGAGATATCGCCTTAAAACGTGCCATTTCTTCACAATTAGAGCTTAGCTTGGTGCTTTAAAGAGTCGAAGAAGACTAGGGCTCTACCAGAGCTATCTCCCTTTGCTGTTGCTAATATAAATTCCTAAAACCCATTTCGTAAATGATTCTGCACCATCTTGTAAGTTTGAATTTCTGTATGTCTTGCAACATCTCACCTGTGTACATACACAGACAATGGAAACTTTTGCATCTACCTATCAGTATGTATATGTGTGTACATACGCACACACAAATGCTCACTATAGCTCTTTAGTTACCTGAAAACAACGCAACCATTCTTAGATCAGAGGTTAAGAGCATTGAGTTACAGTCAGTGAAAGGATTGGAGTGAGAAAAAATGAAAAGAAAAGAAAAATGAAACAGAGTCACACTTAACATTATGAATGATCACCAATATAATTTAGATGAAAAACAAAGACTTAGAAGACTACTTACAGAATGATAAACACATGATAAAGTCCAAAACAAGGTAACTGCTAAAAAAAAATATTCACTGAGGTTGGTTTGGTATCTCTCTGTGTGCAACGGAAGACTCCTCTCTGAAGGGCTGCATGAAATTAGACTGTAGATTTTTCTTCTGATCAGGAGAGTTGTGGTGTTATCAGTAACTTCTGAAACCACCCCCAAGTAGCCACATAGGCAGTGAAGACCTGGGGATAATAGGGGACATGGGCCGATTTTCCACTGAGAAGTTCTGCCAGGTCACGCTTGCGCATAAAGTACGCAGGAGACCTTGAAAACCTAAGCTGAATCCTCCTCATCCCCCTGTGGTCCCTGTTCTCCTTCCTACCATCTCTGGTTCCACTCTGACCTGAGACAGGATCTTCCCTTTCTAGAACTGATTTCAGCTTCTTTGTGTTCTTGGCCCTCTGATGGGTTTTTAAATAAACTCTGATTTTGTAGCTTTGGGGGGTTATTATGCTAGATGAGATGAGATCAATAGCTAGCCCCTTAACTTACCAACAACTAAGCATGAATCACTGTCTGGATTAAACCAGTCAAAGAAATCAATGCTTGTCAAATTTGTAATTTTCATTCATTTAAATGCGTCACCCACTTTTAATTGTCTAAATATAATCTGAATTATTAACGTACGTACCTTGAACATCTCAGAACGTAAGTTTTATAATTTGTTTACAGAGATCCTCTTTTAGTTCTGGATTCCTTACAAAAAGATATCTGCTCATGTTTTCTAATAGTACTCAAATGTACTTATTTTTAGCATAAAATCTTTAGTCCATCTGGAGTTTATTTTGGTGTTGGAAATAGAGTAAAATACAATTTTGTGTTATTTTCCAGATGGCTACTAAGTTGTCCCAGCTCCATTTATGGACAAATGATATGAACAGTGTTTTTTGCCTAAAAGTCATTTTTAAACATATAAAAAGATGTTCAACTACAGTCATACTTTTTAAAAACTTCAAATAATAAGCATATTATTAAAGTTTCAACTTAAATTAAGTATATTAATTACAAATTTTATGTCTAGGAGATCCACATTTAGATGTTTTCATATCTGTTCATAAATGCAAAAGTGCAGGCACTTCTACCTTGTCAGTAAAAAGAGCAGAAAAAGAAAATCAAAGTAAATGTCCTTTAAGATCCCTGGATTTCTATGGAGTCACAATAAGGTACTATGAGGCCATTTTTAAAAGGAGTACAATATATGTAACAGCAGTTACAGGGAAAAAGAGAGGCCATAAATTTCACAGTGAGCGAGGAGGTTTTTCCCGTGTGTGTTTGGGGGGGGGGGGGATCGTGTAATTATATTAAAACCTCAGAAATAAAAGTGGTGAGCAATAGGTAGAGTAGGAGGTTAGCCACTCACTTAGGATGCACGAGGTGCTAGGTTCAATTCTCGGCACAAGAAACAGAACAGTCGATATTGCACATGCTTGTGAAACTATAGGAGACTTAGCATATAGGAAAAGCAAATATATTTGTGGGTATTCTATACTCAGCCACTTCCCTGCGGTGGGAAAACATGGACATACAACTATACATCAACAGAAACAATAGTCATCATTTCTGATTACTCCACAGATCCCTCAAGCACCTAGTAACAGTGGTGGCTTGTGATGAGAAAAACCGCGGACGAGAACAGTGCTGTAATGAGGGAGCATTTGCTTTTGGGTGGAGGTCTATTTCTGGGCATAATTTCAAGGAACTATTTAAGTCAAGACAGACAATTGCAAGGTCCTGTCAAAATGTTGTGTTGATGGATTCCTGTGACCATCACAAATTCGACTGGTTACTTTCCAAGCAACTTCTAAATACAGAAAATCAAGCTTAAAAAAGTAGCGTGACACTGAAATACCCCTGGTTTGATAAAATTCATTGGCCAGATATGAAGAGAAATGCAGTTTTCAAAGCTTCTGTCTGCCAGAACCCACATAATAGTGTGTGACTGTTCCTAAGGAGTGATTATTCGACTGAGCTTGATAAAGAGAAGCCAACGGGATAGTCTACCTTTCCTCCTGATAGAAAAGAAGAGTCCCATCCGCTATTGCCTTGCTCTATGGAATGTAAAATAGCAATATTTCTTATAAAGAAATGAATATGAAACCACTCAAACAATTTAAAGAAATTTATTCCTGTCGCTTGCAGTCTTGTGATTCTAAGCAGTATGTGCAAGTAAGTATAAATTGGCTTCATCAAGATACACACACTTGGAGCTTCAGAACCAGAAAAGACATTAATAACACTGTAGCTCTGGTTTCATTTGACACAAGGACAACGAAGCCAGGGTGTAACAGGGCATGGCAGAGACACAGCAGAGTCATTGGCAGTGGGTCTCTGATCCAGGAGAAAGCTTCCAATGTCCCAAGGCTCTTTTTTTTTGTTACATTTTGATAAATGGTTATCTATCCCCTTAATATTGACACTGAGGAGAATTTGGAACAACAGTTTGCAGCCGTGGCCATCACTCACTCACCCATACATCAACCTCTGGGTTTCTTCCTTTACTATTTGCTTTGCAGTTCAATATTTTTGAAGTTTTCAGCCAATGAAATTCTACCCAAAAAAGAAAACTGTTCTATTCTATTGACTCGACAGTTATGTACAAATAGAAGTCGTGCTACAGACAAGGAAACTCATTCAAAGGGAAAACACTTCTCCAGGCTGTTGGAGGTACAGACCCTGTGATCGCTGTCTATCCATGAGCTTGCATTATCATTTCATAAGGCAAAACAGAAGGTGGCGAGAGCCTACTGCCGTCCCTTAGTTTCTGATGGAACATATTCATCAAAAAAGCATTCAGTCCCCTGAGCTTCAGCCATATGCTCCAGGAAAATGTCACCAGTTAAAGATGTATTCATTTGCTGTTTTGAAAACTCTGTTTGATATTCATGCATTCCAAGTGTTTTGACCTAGATTTCTGTGGAGGCAGTGGATCCAGTCATGTGCAGGCAGCTAGACAGCTGTTGCTTGTGTAGTCAAAGGAAGAATCGAAAGTTAAAAAGAGAGGGAGAGAGAATGAAAAAATGAAAACATTTATTAGTGGGTGCCAACATTTTGCACAGCCAATATGTTTAATACGAGATTAACTAATATAAGCATATGGGGATGCATTTGTTGCAAAGCTTTAAAGAAAAGAACAAAGAACAAAGTTGGAAGTAGCTAAAGTTCAAGGGAAATGGAATTTGCACTTTCTCCTGTAAATGAAAGCTTGGTGAAATGGCAACATACTTTAATTATAAGCAAGTGGCTAATGTCACAGCATTTAAGACTTTATTTTAGAGGCCATGTATGATTTCTGATGCTCTGCACACATCTTAGATAAGCCTAAAGTCTATGTGTGGCAGCAGAGCCTTAAAACCTTTTGAGATTCCCACCTTTCCCTAGCCAGAGTTGTTTGTTTGTTTGTGTGTGGAAGATCTAGCTAATTCAGCTACGAATGGATGCTAAGTTTAGATAATAATGATAATAATAAAAATGGGAACTCATCCATCTCAGGGCCATCTCTTTTCAGCAAGGTCAATGGGAGAAGTCACAGTATCCATGGACCTGTTCTCAGTCAACCCATGTACAATATATACTGTACCGTCCATCAGTTTCTTCTCTCCACCTGTCAGCGAATGGCTATCAGTTAAGTTATAATCATAGAATGTTCAGTATTCTCAGCTTTTGAACTGGACTCTGGCACCTATGCATATGTAAGGAGGCCAAGACCGTTAACCCATTGGTCCACACAACTACAAACATCTAGAGAGCAGCCATTCAGACCCTACACGATGCCAGGTTCTGGAACTAAGTCCCTTTCCTCTCATGGGCTACAGGAATCCTAATGGTTACTGCTCAGAGATACAAAATGATTCAAGCCGTTCATGGCAGTGGCGTCAATGGGTTCAGCCCAAGAGTAGATTTTCTGGAAACTATTGAAGGAGAGATGGATGGCTGGAGCAGAACACAGAGAAATGTCATCATGCACGTCTGACGTCACTGTAGGCACTGTAGGCACAATCTTTTTTACTGTCGCCTTTTATTTTCCCCGTTCTCAGTTCCCAGAATGAGAATTTGGTTAAGATTCTCAACTTTCATTGGTGATAAGACCCAATGAAGAATATTTCTCTTTCAGCAGAGGATTGAGCTTCAAAACTAAGGAAGAGACCGGGAAAGAGTTGACAGTAGAGTCGAGGTGCAGTCTACTCTACTTGACACTAAATCACATCTAGAACGGATGAGTTTATTAGCACTTTATTCTATTGCAGAGGATACCCACTGGCTCTCTTTTTGCCAGTAAATGATCAGCCATTTTTTAGAGAATGAAATGTGACTGAATCTCAATAAATTTTTCGAAGGCATAGTTGTTATTAAACCCCGTTTTCTGCAATAAATTTCAAATGTGTAGCTGGTTATCAAAATATTTGGAAATTTTCTCTTCCTCAATTTCACTAGTCATACCAATTGTATTAAAATCCTACTAATTACAATTTAAAAAGGAATTTAAATATTTGTTATAGAAGACCTGCTGCATTTGGAACATTTTTCACTCTAGCAAGAATATTTTGATTCTTTTAATCTGCATATCTGTATTTAGCAATAATGCCTCATTTCATGCCCTTATGTGTATATGCACATATAAACTCATTATGAATTTACAAGGCAGGAAGGCCATATCAAGAAGCACTGAGGCCATTTTTAGTGACCATTTCTTGTTCTCTCTCCTTTTCTTTCAGTTCGCTTTTATACCTAAGATGTGTACTGTGGTCCTTCATTTTTGTGATTGGAATACTCAGTGAATTTGGCATTGGTATACAATATTCATTGAATTCATGCCACCTCATGGTTCAATAAGCACTAATGCCATACATAATTTCAGGCTTATCTCTATTTCCATTGGGAGGTCCTCTGACTAGTTCATCCTCTCTTCCGACCAGACCTAATAGATCCCACCAGATAACCTCCCCTAGAGTCGGAGGTAAAAACCTGCACATGCTGAGTGTAGAACCACAGAGTAAGGAGGATGGGTTGTCAGTGCTCAGAGTCCTGACCGTTTCATGTGCACACATGGGATGAAACTTGCCACAATTAGGCATAGAGATCTGCCAGGCTCTCTGTGAGCTGCCACATTAGGTTATGAACCAAGCACTACAGAAGACCCAATGTTTCTGTTTCAGTGCCGGAACACTGGCTTTCTTCTTCCTCCATTTTAAACCTGGCAACAGAGGTCATCTGAATCTGAAAATAGCAAGGACACAAATGAGGGCCAACGGGTCTTAGGAAGTCGGAATACAGGTAATGGCCTAGACGTTTTCTGCTAGAAACTCTTGAAGGCTGGAAGTGGATGGGAGTTTGATTTTTATCCCAAAGAGTTTGATCTCCCACTAACCCCTAGTTGCTGCATCACAGAGGCAATAGGGAAACTGAATAATTTCCTACATTAATAACATTAATTTCTACCCAGAAACCCTATAGATCCTAATGTTCAGCAATGTAAAATTGCATGAAGTTAGCTGTATGACAGCCAGTTTGCACAGATGGGTTTATGAGACTCGAATATATTTCTTTGCAGAATTTGGCTGTATCAGTAGTGTATGTTACTATCACGGGGAGTGTTGAGTTCCTGCAGCTGCCAGATGCTTCTCCCTTTGCACAGCTCTGCAAAGGGGTTTCCTTCCTTCGCTTCTAAGTAGAGTTACCCAAATGGGAAGCCTCTTGGTGGAATTAAAGTACTCGCAACATTTGTCCTTTTTTTTTCTCCCTTTCTGGAGTAAGGTGCATGTGTGAAGGATCACGGGAGATTAGCCTGACCTTACAGATCTCCCAACAAAATCAACAGATCCAAGAAAGCATAGAAGTGCAGGACAAAGCCGAGTCCCAGAAATGCTGGCCATAAGATGCAGTGAGTCCAGATGGGCAGGAAAGCTGGGTCCATGGAAAGAGGTTACTGAGGTGGACTTTGGATGGATGGGTGGATACACAGTCAAGACAAGTTTCTCATGCTCTGGAAATCATAAAAGTATAGCTAAGTAAAGTGAAAAGAAAAAGGAAAGGAAACCCTATATTGGAACTGTAAGTTAATGCTGGAAATGTTTATGAGTAAGGTAATATCAGAAATAGCAAGTTGGGGATATGGAAAGTCAAATGGGCTTCCATTCATTCAAAGAAGGCAGACGCGAAATGAATGCTATACTGTGAGCTCTTTAAGAGATGCTAAATACTTGCTCCTTCAAGAGGGGCATTATTCTACTTAAAATCATTTGCTGGGATTGTTGGCATGTAACTGAACATCTCCAAAGCATGAAAGCCCACAATCTTCAGAGACTGAAAAAACACCCACTCTAAACACTATACAGAGAAGTCCTCCAAATCTCACGCAGAGGAATCTTCATGCATGCTGAACTAGAGAACACTAGAGGAAGAAATGAAAGTATACATGCAAGTATTAGGATATTAAAATAATTCTTCTTATTAAAAACACAAACAAAACAGCAGGTCTTCCTGGGCAGTAGGTGATGGGAAAGCTTCACGGTGAGGTCTGAGTTATGCATCATATATTATTTACATTTATATGAAATTTTTAATACTTAGGCATATAAGGAATTATGCTTTGATGTAAGAGTAAAATAAGATAATAAAATTGTATCTTGCATGAAGTAGGAGCCTAAATTCTATAGGAAACCTGTGTACTTCTCATAGTTCCAATACAAAATGGTCCAAGTGCCATGGGGCTACACTGCAATAATATTAAACATAATTTTCTGTGTGCCTTTGACATATAGATATTATTGTGTTTGTTTTACAAATAAAACCATTAAAACACAGAAATATTAAATCATTCCCAAATCCATAACATGATGTAAAGCCAAGCCATGATTAAAATAAAAATACTTGCGAATTTCTTTTAAAATTTTCATTTTACTTGTGGATATGCTTCGATGTCAATAGTTTCTGTTTTAAAAGACTTCATAGTGATTCAGAATCAGGCTGGCCATGTAAATAGTCCCAAGTATGTCTGCTGTGCTCCCGCTGTTTGGGTCAGGCTGGCTGATGGCCATCCACACCCTCCTCAGAATGCTTGTTGGTTTTCTAGGATCAATTCAACATGGAAATCAATAGTTTCCAGAGCCCTACAAGATAAGCAGCTCAATCATCTCACTGTTCCTTTCAGATAATAATGACTACAAATGAGACGAGGCAAGGCTACTTTCAAGCGATAAAACTTAGTAATTCCCTGATGTCAGTTGACTACTTAGTAATCTAAAAAGAAGATGAACTAGTATTTTAGTTGCTAGTTTTCTAAGATTTTCCACTCCACCTACCTGCTTTTAGATAAAATCCATCCATACACACACACACACACACACACACACACACACACACACAAAGCCATAAAATAACTAAAAAATGTCAGTGAAGGGGTACATGAGAGTCATTCCTTTGTGAAATGCAAACATATCAGAAATACAGAGCACTTAGATTCAAATGTAAATTGATGAGTTTCAGCTCTCTGAGTAGTTTATTAATTTGCTCACTCTGTTTTTGTTTGTTTGTTATTTCTTTGCTTTTGGGGGGAGTTTTTTGGGTTCCTCTTATGGTCTAAAAGTGGGCAACTCTTCTGTTTACATTGGATCCACTGACCAGATTTCATTCAGTGAGGCACCAGACTAACATTCTAGAGTTGTCTTAGTTACGATTTCGGTTGCTGTAAAGAGATGCAATGACCATGGCAACTCTTATAAAGGAAGATATTTAATTGGGGCTGGCTTACAATTTCAGAGGTTTAGAACATTATTGTCATGGCTGTGTATGGGCAAACATGGTGCTTAAGAAGGAGCTGAGTTCTACGTCTCAATCCGCAGGCAACAGAAACAATTGTGTCCCTAGGTGAGACTTGAGCATATATGAGACCTTCACAGTGACACACTTCCTCCCACGAAGCCATACCTGCCCGTCCACAAGGCCACACCTCCTACTAATGCCACTCCCTGTCACCAAGCATTCAAATGCATGAGTCTATGGGGGCCATACCTAGTCAAACTACCACAAGAGTCTCAGGACCAGCTGTGTGAACGTTGCCAAGGTGAAGGTAGAACCATGAACTGGGCCTCCATCATTTCCTTTGTGATGATCCTTACACTGAGGGCAAAGATGCTCTTTTGTACAACGTTGCCCGGGAAAGACATTTGAAGAAGGAAGGCAGAGTAAGAACTTCAAGATGCCTTGCCCTACGGTTTCATACATTGGCATGAGGTCTGAAAAGCCCAAACAATTTGCTCAAAATGACAATAGTGTGGAGTGAAAAGGGCAAACTTCAACTCTGAACCTGTTTGATTGTAAGGCTAATTGTAATAAAATTAAAAACAAGCAAACAAAAGAAGCTGAAAGAAAAAAAAAAGCCTAAAAGTGTGGGCATGGAGTGATTCCCATAGGAGGAGGTACGTGGACAAGATGCTCACACACTTATGCAACTTGAGGCTCCGGGAAAGACAATGGTTAATTTTCAGTTTACTGTTTGAATCATGGGTACTCTATTTAGCTCAGGGAAGTTTGTAGCCAAGTACAAGAGAGACCAAGCAAAGAGACCTAAGCCATCAACAGCCAAAAGGGAGCCGGAGCCCCTGCTGTTCCCTGGCAAAGCGGCTCTGGTTCTGCTAATAGACACCAAAACAGAGAGCCAAACAGGGAAGAACTGAGACAAATATTTACACACCGGGTGGGTGAAGACACCTGGCAGAGCAGGTGAATTAGCGGTAGAATAAAATGTTCCCTGCAGATTCGAGCATCATGACAAAGTGACACATTTTGCAGTTAGACTGAATGCAAACCCTCTCTCTCCCTCAGCCCCGTAGCTCAAAAGGAAGCCCCGGGTTCCTTTGTTTTCTTCTTATGTGCTCCACGATTTTTAAATTAGGCACTCAAATGAGTTGTCGCTCCCCTTTTAAACATACTGCTTTATGAGGACAGAATCTCAAATTTCTCCAGTTTCGCCCAGACTTGGGATGTCACCTACAATCTCCTGGAATACAACCCAGTCCTGACAAGTAGGAGAGCCCTGGCCATTAGTGTAATGCGCAAATGTAGGCAACTGTAATGATTATTTAATTGAATATAGATGTTGGCTGAATACCAGTGCAAAACACCATGCATTTTAAATCAGTCCCGACGCATATTAATGCAGCCCTCATAATAGGCTGTTTCCTATATCAAATGTAAAAGACTGACTCTCAGCCTTGCGGGAGTTTATAACCTACATTTGCATGTGTTCTACCTCTACGTTTCTCATATTTCAGGGGGGACAAAAGGGGTAAATTTGACAAAAGTTTTAATTTTGCTTTAGTGAGCAATTTATTTTTGCATAATGAGCGTAATAGCTCCGAAAAAGTGAGTTAATTATTTACAGTATTATTAATTGCAGTAAAGACTGTTTTTGGAGAAATATTTACTAAGACACAGTATTCTGTACAATCTTTTAGATAATGGAAAAAGATCAATGAGCAAGGAAACAGAGGGTTTACCAATGTAAGTTGTAGTGAAAAAAAGCCTTCAAAATAAAAATATAAATTAAGAAATTTACTGCAGAGGATGCCCACCTTTAGAAAACATGATTGTTTTAATAAAGGGAATAGAAAATAATTGCTGTCTCTAGGACCTATTTTATATTGCACTTTTTTAAATAGGAAAACTCTTTGTTATGGTACCCATTGACTCTCAGTGTAAATTGTGAAATTAGTTATACTGATAGATTTTGAAAAATTTCTGAAAGAGAAATTTAAGAAATGAGTTGGAAAAGGAACATGAAAAAGCTTATTATAACAGAACAAACCAGGGGTAACAGGAAAGGTGTGATGGGCACCAAGTACCTGTGAGACCCTGGAGGACTTTGCAGTCATAATAAACGACTCAGAATCTCTCACCAAGGAGACAGGATATTCAACAAGAATGCTGAGCCAAGGATTTCCAGTGATTTTAGAAAGGTAGAATAGAGTTCCCACAAACATATATTTATTGTTCAGAATCTGCTGCCTTACTCTACATCTGGGTGACAATATCAGCCTGGTCCCACCTGGCTTATTAATCCCTGTTTGGAGAGAAGTGTGAGGATTTAGAAATAGCAGGTAGAAAAATTAAAGATACAAAAGAAAAGAGAGAGACACAGGATAGAATCGAGAGGGCACGCCAGTGACTGAATCTGCCTGTGTTTATTTCTCATGAGCTTTAAATACCAATCCTAAGAGAGGGGGGTGGAGACAAAAGGCTTCTTTGCCAAGATGCAAGGAACAAATAAAGTAATTACCTCAGAACCAATGCATCAAGTAACCACACCCTAGGTCAAAGCATTCTGTCAGTAGCCACACCTGGGTTCAACCTCCCATCAATAGCCTTGAAGGAGCAAGAATAGGCTTGAACTCTCTGACCTTTGGCCAAGGTGCAACGAGCTTCCACAATCTGCAAAGTCATGAAACAAACCTCTATTATTGCATGTCCTGAGGAAATAAAGTTGAGTTGCTATAAAGCTGGTGTCCTCTTCTTTACACCTGTCTTTCTTATTCATATTTGGATCTTGTTCTGATTGCTTAGTGACGTGTTAATGGATGAGCACACACATGTGATAATATTTAAGATGCACCTTCGTCTCACAGAATTAGCTGCCTCTGCACAATTTGGCTATTTAGAATAACATCCAAATATTTACAATACCCAGGAACTTTCAGATGCTTTATAGCATTTAGTCTTTAGCTTATTCTGCTTAAGAAACATTATCTTAGTTTGCGGGAAAAGGAAACCGGTGTTCTGACAACTAGTGATTTACCCAAAATCCCCAGTAAGAGACAAAGCTGACCCCCATGTCCAGGGTTCTTTGCACAGCACTGCAAGTGCCTCCCTTGAAAAAAAAAAGTGTCATTGTGTAAGAGGAAAGGATGACAAGGGGGGAGCCAGTGTGACCATCAGAATCACAATCCCACTACTAGATAGAAACTCCCAAAATAATAGAAAAGGATAGTTGTATAAACACTTCTTTGTGGATGCTCTGGGAATTCCTTTTTTAACTAACAGCCAAAAGGTAGAAATGTAACAACTCCCTATTAAAGAATGTGTGGGTAAATAATTTGTGAGATATTTATACGACGGAATATATTTTGCCTTAAAATGGAATGACTATTTTGCAAATCAAGCTTAACAAGTGTAACTATTTAAAAGGGCAAATAATACAGTAATGTATAAAATGCCCAAAGAAAGTTCCCCCATTGGCACTCTGAAAGTAACCACCTCTATTGATTAGTTATTTCTATGTCCTTTGGTGATGGGTGACCCTCAGGAGGATCTGGCATGGTAGGAAAACATTGTAATTTTGAAATCAATGACACAAATAAACATACCACGTTGACTGATTTGCTCTGGATTTATAACAAACATAATTTTATGAGACTTACTTCATTCTTCTTAATTGTATAAGTCTGTGTTACTGTAAATAAATACAGCAGCAAAATAAAATAACATGCATACAATGTTTGGCATAGCTAACCACTGACTTAGTTAAAAGACTGGATTACTATTAGTTGAGTGAGATGGACAGTGGGCTAAGGGTGATAAACTCATCGCAATGGAGAGAGAGGCAATGAAAGCTAATAAACCCAATGAGCTTGCAAATGAGCCTTGCTCTGTTGTTGGACACAAAACCCCTAAAATCCTCTAATGCACTGTATGTAGATGTTCCATCAGTCATCCAGAGGACCGTATCTTACCTGTCATGCATTATACCCATAATCAAAGCCAAGTGACTTATCATAAACTTGAATAAACCCTCTTTATTACTGTTAGATTTAGCCTAAATCAAGCAAAGCAAGTAGAACTGAGAACAAATAATCACATACTACTTTTAGTTCTACATAGTTGAATTTACAACTTATTAAGGCTTTATGAGCAGTATCCTAGCTACGCATAGTCTCTGGCTCATAGTACACAAACTTTAACATATTAATCTTAATTCAGAAAAACATCCCAATATATATTCGAAAATTTAATTTTTATTATAGGACTATAGGCATCCTAAATAATAACCATTTTGACACAATGCAGTTTACTTAAGTGGTTATCTTTAATTCTATTTCCATTGTCCTCAAGGACGTATTTGCCTTATGGCAGTCTGAGGAAATGATTTCCACACCCAATCTGCACTAAAGACGTGTGAAGCTCAGCTTGGGGTAACACTGGTAGGCGTGTTGCATGGAAGCCTCTCTTTCCTCCAGGGACAATTGTACAGAAGCTCGCATAAGTGGCACAAATGTCTAGAATGTTTTCATTGCATCTGTTTCCTTGGCCCAAGACAGCATCCTGCTCCCTGTCTCAGTGAACTTCGGTGTCTTTCTTGGTATACCAACATCTGTGGAGGGACTTCTGAAGTTCTTTCCACTAGTTTTGAATTCTAAGAAACTGTATATTTGGTATTATATCATTTATGTAGGTATATAAATTGCAGAATTGAAGAGGTCAACTGGGATTCAATATGCTTGTTAACAATGTACTTAGAAAATGAACTACAAACACAGAGCAGTGGTTTTGCTCACATGAGTCTACAATAGCAACATGAAACTTCTGGAAAGTCCACATTGAAATACACTGGGATTGCCATGGAAATTAGTTTTCCGACCTCTTGGTCACTCCTTCATGACATGGAAACAGAGCACATCTTAGAAGACACAGAAGGAAGGACAATGTCAAGCAAATAATTTTCTAAGCTCCATCAGAACCTTTTAAAATGAGGTTTGAAGAAGCAGGAGAATAATTCAAAAACAAACAATGAAAGCAAAGCATGAAGAAAGAACACTAAAAAAAAAAGTTCAGGAAAATACAGAGTTGTTCTTCACAGAGTGACTGGGAGAGCGCTTCATTTAGGTAGAAAATAAAATTACAGAAAAACTTGGCTCAAATCTTAACTCATTCCCACTATTGCTTGATAAAACATTGCCTTTCCTTTTCCCAAATATATTAAACCACTGGTGAACATGTTTTGGACACGTTCATGTCTCCTCAGAAGCCTTTTAGGAAAATGATAGGGTAGAAATATTGGGATCAACTGGCACTGGGAAGCTTCTCATCCAACCCTTCTTCCTCAAACCCAAAGGATGAGTGAAGGACAGTCGAAATGGTTCTGACTGTTGTCGAATTGCCGAGTCAAGTCTTCTTGGTACTGTTTACTATAATACTAAGAATAAATGTTTTTTGTGCCCCCTCCCCCATCCATGTTGTAACTCCACTCTTTGTTGTGATGGAATTCCAAAACCTGGCCTTTAGGGAGCTGACAAGATCAAAGAAATTGACAGGCAACTATATAAGACGAGAGCAAAGATCTCTTTTTGCCAAGTGTTTATAAAAGATTCAGGAAAGTAGCATTTGCATGGAACTCTCCGTGGCTGAGTTTTGCCATTTTTATTCACACTAACACAGACTCCAATAGAAGTTCTAAAACAAACCTAAATATAAGGTAAGACTAGACATGGGGTAAGCCTATTAACAGATAGGACTGGATCAGCTTGGTTATAGAGCCATGAAACCTAAGGACAAAGTTCTGGCAGGTGCCATGTCAGGTGAAATCATTTTGGAACACAGTCACCTCACATAGCAGAAAATAAGAAGGGACAAGAATAGTTCTTTGCTCTAAGAACATGTGTCCTAAATATTTCTATTTTACCCTGCCCTTAACCCCATTTTTTGAGACAGAGACACTCTATATATTCCTTGCTGGCCTGGAACTCTCCACGTAGACCAAACTACCCTTGACCTTGTAGGTATCCCTGCACCTCTGCCTTTCCAGTGCTGAGATTAAAGATGTGTACCACCATGCCATAATATGTGATTCAATGTCAGGAGGAGTTGTGGAGATGACAAACATTCACACTTCAGCATATGTTTAACTATCTAATGAGAAAAAGTAATGTACTATAAGTTCAAATGAGTAAAATAGGGAAAAAGAGAACAAGTGTAAGAAAGAAGGAAAGGGAATGTTAGTAAAATATTTCAGATTGCTGGACAGTGAGATGTCCCAGAATGCTGGACAGTAAGATGTACCTGGATGCAGTGTCATCATGAGGCAACTCATTGGCTCAACTGATACAGTTGTTGAAGAATCTGTGATTCAAAGGTATGTCACAGGTCAGAAACTTCCCAAGCTGACGTATAAACCAGTTCTTTGGAGGAACAGAGAAGCAGTTCAAACTTTCTGAGAACTAAGAAAGAACAGCAGGAGGCATTGCACGTGCAAACACTTCCAAATCCCAAATAACACAGAAGAGAAACAACACAAGAAAGGGCAGAAAGATATTAAAAATAATATCTAAGAACTGTTCTAAAGGGAGAAAGTAATAACACATATCAAATAGCAGCTCCAAGAAACAAAGTATCAAGAAAACCAAATTTGTAAAACTAACCAGATAAATGGATACAAAATAACATCCAAACTGCAAATGCAGCTGTCTGACATTAAATCCAGGAAAGCAACAACAACAACAAAAACAACGAAATAGGGAAGTGTCATCTGTAGAGCAAGCCAGCAATCTTCCATGTGGACAGAAGAAAAATGCCGTCAATTGGTTAAAATATTGAAGGAAAACAAACAAACCAAAAAATCACCAACCTAAAACTCTGTCCACCCAGTCCTCTTAAACAATGAAGGAGGGAGTTGGCACTAGGTTTGTAACAGTTGCTCCCGTGCCCTGAAGGTTTAGGAAGAGTAAGGAGAGGTGAGTTCTAAGCCAGGCTGTGGGTGTAGTGAGTTGACTGTCAGGGCGGGCTCATGGAGTAAGATTTCAAGTGTAATTAAGAAATTAATTAAAGCCGGGCAGTGGTGGCACATGCCTTTAATTTCAGCACTCAGGAGGCAGAGGCATGGGTATCTCTATGAGTTGGAGGCCAACCTGGTCTACAAGAGCTAGTTCCAGGACAGGCTCCAATGCTAAAGAGAAACCTTGTCTCCAAAACAAAACAAAAAATACAAAAAAAAAAAAAAAACCAAACAAACAAAAAAAAAAACAAAACAGAAAAGAAATGAATTAAAAATAAAGATAAAGGAGCCACCAAATAATTAAAAAACACTGTCACTAAGAAAAAAAACAAAACAGTAGATGTGTCCCCACAGAAAATAGAAACATAAAGCCCCATAAGTAAAAGTAAAAGAATTATATTGAGCAGAAAATATCTACACAAAAAATAAGGAAAGTAGTCTAGAAGAAATATACTGAAGGTAAAGTAAATGCACTTGCTTTTCTTATTTATTTTAAATAAAGCAATAACTTCATAAAGCAATAATAACAACAATGCATTCAAATATATATCTATCAATCATACTTCTAAATAATCTGTCAGCCAAGGGGAATGTCTAAACATTTTAAAATAAGTGAAAATACATCTCATTAAAATTAGTGAGCCACAGAAACAGAAATGGTTAGAAAGAAACACTCAGTATTAAATACATATAATAAAGGACAAAATCTAAACATAATGAGTCATATAAACACTTAACTTTGGATATTAATAAAAACCTAAACTAAAAGCAAGACTAACAAAGGAAGTTTAAAAAAGAGTAAAAAAATAATAAAATTGAAAATATGGAGACCAAATAATTCCGAAGTAATTTCTTTGAAAATGTCAGGAAAATGTATTAATTTTTAGGCAATTAAATCGAACAAATATCGTAAAGAAAGAATATAAATTAGGGACATTCAAAAGAGAGCCACCACCCTCCACCCCACAGAGATCAGAAAGACAATAGAGAGGGAGATGTATAAACCAATCTCCATAAGGACTGGCAGAGAATCTCAAGTTGATGCTGTCCCACCAGGAAACAGTTTCGCAGTGTGTTCTTCAGCTAAACCTACGTTCACGCTGGAAGCCAGTAGCCTCTCCTGACCTATGGTATTTACAGTAGAGAAATGGGAATGTGTGTGTTCCTGGTGCTATGTATAACATTTACTACAGCTTTACCTACAGTTGCCAGGAACGGGACATAAATTGCATACTGTGTGATTCTATTCATAGAATGTCCTGGAAACAGCACATTCTGGGAAAATATCAGTGTTTCCATGGAACCCTTTGAGGGCGAGGGGGTGGGCTGTTCACTCCAAAGTAGCAATGGGGAGTATTGGTGATGATTTACTGTTTTGTGTGTTGATTATGCTATATATAGTTATATCATAGATGACTAGAGATGCCTATGAAAAGCATGAAGCTGTGTGTCAAAAGCAAAATCTGCAAAAGGAATATTTTAGAAGATGCAAGGCTGTGGAGACAGCCCATTTGGTAAAGTGCTTGCTGCACAAGCGAGGGGACCTGGCTTTGACTCTCAGCACCTATACAAAAACACGAGCCTGGTGGTACTTACTTATGACCCCAGCACTGAATGGGTAAGAAAAAAAATCCCTGGGGTTTCCGGGCCATCAGCCAAACCTGGGCGGGTCCCAGGTCCCAGTGAGAGACCCTACCTCAAAAAGCAAAGTGGGCAGTTTCTGTACACACGTGAACACATGCACCTTTGCACGTGTACACACACAAGCACACATGTGCACACACATGTCCAACACATGCACACACGTACACACACACACACAACAATACTTTTAACAAGAAAGATCGACATGTTGGTCCACAGTTCCCATTGGTACAAAATGAAGCCAAAGACAAAACATCAGTAAGTAAGTAGATTAATCATTCGCATTTATGCTGGTTTTTTTTGTTTGTTTGTTTTTTGTTTTGTTTTGTTTTTGATTTTCAAGACAGAGTTTCTCTATAGCTTTGGAGCCTGTCCTGGAACTAGCTCCTGTAGACCAGGCTGGTCTCGAACTCACAGAGATCCGCCTGCCTCTGCCTCCCGAGTGCTGGGATTAAAGGTGTGCCACCACCACCCAGCTTTGTGCTGTCTTTTTAAAAATTTGACTATGCCAGTCAAGATGGTGACTAGAAGGGCAAATTGTTTCTGCTTTGGATCACAGCACAACTTTTCTCCGAAGCCAGGCAATCTGCACTGGAGTTAAGATGATTTTGAAGTCGTAATCTGGTAAGTGGATGAGCCAAGGCTTTCCACTCCACCTCCTTATTTGGTGTTTGCCAATCACACCTGAGAAATTGTGTCAAAATCTTTTTCCTATAGCATGCAAAATCACCCAGGGAAGGGCAATCTAGATCACGAGAAGCCCTAACACTACACTGAAAGAGGGTATTCGCTAGCCTGGTAACGTGAGGTCTGCACTGGAGAGAATTCCAATTTTATGTGGAAGAGAGCAGGTTCCAAGAATAGTTTGCAAAGGCATGAGAGGCTCTATAAAGAACCCAGGCTGGTCTCACTCATTAGTGTGAATTCTGCTATTGACCAAACTCAAATATACTTCATCACGAGTGCCAATGATTTTGTGAAAAGTGTTGGTTCTATTGATGACCAGTGATCTTCCTTCCAGTACCTCTCATAGCCGCAAACTGAGTCTCTGCTGACAGGCCTACAAAGCAGTGAGCTCTTCTACTTAGGATGTCTTCAATCTTGGGATTGGGGCTGACAATTTTCTGGTGTCCTACTGATTCACCCTTGTGGGACCTGCCTGGAGTATGATGGTCTTCAAATTAATGGTGGTGACTGTCATTAACTCATGTACTCTACAGACCTTAGGAAATGATAGGAAATGGTTTTGGTTTTTTTCTTTTCTTTTTTTTTTTTTTAAGTAGCAGGGTCTGGTATAGAGTAGGAAAGGAGAAAACAGTGAAACCTGATTTCCCCTACTTCCTATGGAAGCCCTCAAATGCTCCAAAAGGCAATGCAGAGCTCAAGGAAGAATTCTGGTCCCCAGCATGAACCTTTGAGACAGAAGAGCAATGCCACACAGAAATAAGGTCAAGAGGGCATTTCTATCCTCCCAGTGTCCTCTTACCTAGAAGAGCTTTCTGTCCCTTATGTACACCATACACACACACACACATACCCCACAAACACAAGGTGGGGAGAAAAAAGGAGGGAGAGGGAGGGAGAAAGAGAAAGAGGGGAAAGAGAGAGCAAAAGGGAAGCAGATGGAGAGAGAGGGAGGGTGAAAGAGAAGGAGGGGGAGAAATAGAAGGAGGGAGAGAGAAAGAGAAAAAGAGGGAAGGAAAGGAAGAGAGAGAGGAAGGGAGGGAGAGGGAGAGAGAGAGAAAACAACCAGCCTGCACAGAGAAGCTTGCACTGCTCCTAGTGACTGCTATGGGTCAATATTTCTCAGCAACACAGCACAGTATGTGGAAGCGGTGAAGAAGGAGTTAACAACCTAGACAGGAACAGATAACACATTGGAGATGTGTTATGATATCATATCACCCAGTCAACTCTTCTTATCTCAGATTCGGAGATAAGAAGGACCTTGGTTGGCACAAGTCTAAATGACAAGTGACAGAGTTTTGATCATTCCTGATTTCTAGCAAGTCAGTGCTCCATTAATGCCTGCTTCGTTCTTTTTTTTTTTCTATTTTAAATGTTGGTAATTTTTTCCTGCAGTGTGAGCATCTTTTTTTTTTCATTTGAATCTACCTTAAAAAGTTTATATAAAAAGTAAGACACAAGAGAAAAACATAGGTCATGAGATTGCAATACCTATGCAGCCCAGAGAGCCCAGAGAATTGAGGATCAGATAAGAAAACTATAGATTTAAAGGCAATTTTAAGTGGAAATGAAGAGTTGTGCATATAAATCAGAAGGATGATGCATTCTGAGCAAAAACAGTCTGCTTTCAACCTTTAGCTTAGCATAAAAGCCATTGGCCATGGGATGCACAGAGTACTTTTCCTCTGGCCCTGGAGATCCCTCGTGATTCTCCCACGAGCTAACCCACTCAGTGACTTCTGTCAACTTTTCTGTTTTTCCAGAAATACTTCAGCGATGCAAGTGATTTCAGCTCTAATTGTTCTTCTTGGGAAAGGATGCTGGTGAACACAGGAAGTGGGGAGATCAGTGGAGAAGCTTCCAGTTGATCTTTTATCCTGCCAGACTGTTCTTCTGCTCATGGGGCTCCGTGGGTGCCTGTTTGCTCCTGCTTCTTGCAGACAGGCTCATATCCTCCTTCTCCCTCTCTGTCTCTGTGCCTCTCTCCCATGCATCATCAAAACTGAGAGGCTCCAGCTGGAAGTCCCTTCCTTTTCAACCCAAGCCTTCCTGGCACCTTAGTTTCCTTTCATCTGTATGGTGCTTCACTTCCTAACCATTTCCTTTCCAATACCTCTTATAACTCTGTTTTATTCACTCTTGATTTTGGATCATGGATTTGTCCAAGCCATCATCCATGTGCTAATCCAGCCATATTCTCTTTAACCATTGCTTGCATTGTAGCCTTGGATTCCACGTGACCTCCTCTATTCTATCATGTTCCCATTTTCTATTTTACTTCCTCCTGGTTGCCTTAGGTTTCTCCGATTCCCTTTATCACCTGCCTTTGTACCAATGGACTTTTGGGTCAATAAAGAGAAAACTGATATATTATAATAAATGAGTCGCTACTGTTTACCCGTCAATGTTCCCTGTTAATTATTAGAAGTCTTCTGTACTCAAGTCACCCACTTCTCTGTCTCCGTGTTTCTAAATGTACAAATCCACATAAACGTCCCCTAGCTTACTTACTACTGCTTTAATATGCTGAAGGAGACACCTGTCTTCCAATGAAGTTCATTCCTCTTCCACCACCCAACTCAATGCTCCGATGACATCTCAATAACCCAGAGTCACCTCATAGCTTATATGCCCAAGGTGTAACACAAAACC
The DNA here is from genome assembly GCF_037038515.1 of Microtus pennsylvanicus. Taxonomy (NCBI): domain Eukaryota; kingdom Metazoa; phylum Chordata; class Mammalia; order Rodentia; family Cricetidae; genus Microtus; species Microtus pennsylvanicus. The sequence goes on from NC_134596.1 coordinate 21,374,134, forward strand.
ACCCCAACTCAAACTTTCCTTCCATATTACTACTCCAAAGGGATGGCTCAGCCAGAAATTCAGGGGATCATTTTTGGTACATCTCCTTCCCTCCCACCTTTTGTCACATTCTGTGTACCAACCTCCTGAATTCCTATCTCTTTTATCTGCACCTTCTATCCATCACCATCTCTTTAGTCTAATCTAAACACCCTCTTCTATCTGAATTGGTACACTAGCTCCTCAGTCAACTAAGTACTCCATCTACTACTCTTTCCCATGCCGAGGAGGCTCTTCTAAGAACTACTTACTCAACCAGTTAATGACTTCCTTCCACAATATACTATTTTGATTTTGTTTCTGTTTTTTTGAGATAGGATTCTCTGTGTAATAGTCCTAACTGTTCTGGAACCCAGAACTCACTTTGTAGACCTGGGTGGCCTCCAACTCACTGAGATCCGCCTACCTCTGCCTCCCAAGTGCTGGGATTAAAGGTGTGCGCCACCACCTGGCCCTTCCACGATATACCTTTAACCATCATGCACATCCTATCCTGCAGACCAGTAAGGACACCATTTGCATATTGGCTGCACATACTCTTTCCTAACATTCTATACCAGATTACAAACTTCAGGGAATTAAGATCTGTTTTTATTTACTCAGAATCTGCAACAATAATAAGACTCAGGAAGTATTTTCCCAAAGATTTCTCAGCCCTTCCTAGAAGATGCTTAGAAGCCTGTGGATCTCTCTAGAGCATTCTGACACTGGGGGGAGGAAGGGAGGACAGTAGTGGTCTTTCCTTTATGCCCATGCATATTTTCACAAGGCTCATTGCAGAATTTTTTTTCTTTTTTTTGGTTTTTCGAGACCGGGTTTCTCTGTAGCTTTGGAGCTTGTCCTGGAACTAGCGCTTGTAGACCAGGCTGGCTCCTGGCTGGCTCCAGGCTGGCCCAAAACTCACAGAGATCTGCCTACCTCTGCCTCCAGAGTGCTGGGATTAAAGGTGTGGGCTGCCACCATCCAGCTGCACAACATTTTTGATAACTGATCCTTACATCCTCCCACTCTTTCCTGTTAGTGAGATTGCTCTGATTCAGGCCTGAAGACATTGCTATTTATTTACATATCTTCTGCCACAAGAGAGAAACTTAGTCCTTACTGATCACTAGGAGAGGCTGCCTTAATAAGGGAGACCAGGTGACTATCTTCCTGAATTCAGTATAGGATGCTCAGGTTGAGACGAAACACATGAAGACGTGTATTTATGGATTAATTTGGCGAGGCTGACTCACAGGGCTCGGAAGATAGAAACTGTAGGTTGACTAACCAGTGACTCCAAAAGTCTCGATACTCATTCTGCTTATGTCTTATACTGGAACACTCGCCACAGACAACACTTAATTTTCATATTAGTGACACATTCTCCTTCAATGGGCCAGCCAGAAACCAAAATAATAGAGAAAGCAGAGTTCTGAAAAGGTCAGGAAGTCATTAGTAAATCCTAGCTCGGAAATTGGGTTCCTACTGGACTTTCTAGATAACCAGCCCTGAAAGTTCAGGCTAAAGAAACATTTTTTTTTTTTTAATTTCAGAGCTTGACTGAAACAGATAGTCAAATCCGTGTCAACTCAGAGGTGGATTCATTGCATTTCTAAGTTGGTTTCATTTGGGACTGCGGCATTAGCAGGTGTAGATTTAGCCAGTTCCCTATCCTGGTCCCCAGAGGAGTTGCCTTTCACTTTGTGTTTTCTCCTTATGTGGAAAACGGGGATGGAGAGGGAAGTGAAAATATCACTCAATTCTCAGTGTCCTGGACGGAAGAAACGATCCTCGCGCGGAGAGCTCTCAGATACATCCAGCTCTAAAATCGCGAGGTCCCTGGAGATCTTCAGAATGTCACCTGCTCAGCACCGCCCGGACAGGCGGGCATCTCAGGGAAGGTCCCAGCAGGATGCGCTAGCCCTAGGCGCGTGTGGCCGCGCGCAGCGAACAATGGGCGGGGAGCGGGGGGCTGCGCCGCCGGCGCCCGGTTTCCGGACTCTCGGCCGCACACATCCCGCCTTTGTTTCCCCGGCCGGCCGCGCGTGTCGCCGACGCGCTGCCCCACCAAGCGTTTCCGCTGGGCTGCGCCACGCCGGAGGCCGCGAGGTCGCCGGGAGGAAGCGGCGGGCGGCGGGGCGGTCGCCCGGACGGAGGGAGAGCCGCCGCCCGCTGTGCTCGGAGGAGGCCTGCAAGCCGCGATAAGGATGGGGGGCTATTGTCTGTGAACAGGCTTGCAGGCTGGGACAGCTGGCTTCGCAGCCCAGAGGGGACTTGCTGGCCACCTAACTCTGCCTACCCTGGACCGGACCTGATCACTCCACCTTGCCCATCCTGAACCAGACCTGGTCACACCCAGCTAGCTGCCCATAAGTAGGTCCTGTTACCCTACAGGCCTGATGTGTAAGTTCATTGCCCCCACACTACTTATTCTGCCTTCAACCTGACTCTGCTCCACCTGGGAACCGGACTGGTCACCCTCCAAAAAAACCCCACCTGTTTGGGCACTGGAAACATATTTTTTAAAGATAATTTTATACATTTATATAAAGTTTTGTTATCATGTAAATTCCCACATCCACCCCCTACTCTCACGCCATCCCTGCTTACCCACTGTTTCTCATCTAGCCCGCTCCCATGCTATTTTCCTCTTTGTGTGAGTGTGCTTGGCTCTGTGGGTCTGTCTCTCCATCTCTGTATTGGTCCTCAGTGGGTAGCCACGGCTGCCATTGTTCCTAGTTCGAATTGCCATATCATATAAAGAAGGTAGCTTTTCCTAGCTCTCTTCCCTGTCTAGCGCTTAAAAGCTTTTACTTTTCTTGGGAGATGTCCCCCTGATGTCCAACAGCTAGCAGCTAGAGTAATTTGCCAAGGAAAAAGCCAAGGGACTAACGTGGTCCAGGGTGGCCCCTATCCAGCATGAGAGATCAAGGATTCCTCTGACCTCCTGTTTGAACACTGGGACCCAGCTTGTGGCACTATTTGGAAGCCTGTAAAGACATTCATGAGCATCCTAGCTAATGAAAATCAATTTTTAAAAAATGAAGCTTAGAAAGAAAACATAATATACACACAAAATTGATATGTTTACTATCTTCATATGGAAGGGACATGTGTCATTATAATTTTATGATTAACAAGATAATTGTAGAATTTCAGAATTAAAGAAACTTTACAGAAAAGAAAACATGCAATGAGCATCTTATTTATCTATGTAGAAACAAAGTCTCTATGTAACCCTGAGTGTCCTAGAATTCTCTATGTAGACCAAGTTGGCTTTGAACTGCTAGTCCTAGAACACTCTATATAGACAAAGCTGGCTTTGGACTCACAGAAATTTCCTGCTCCTGCCTCCAAATGCTGGGATTAAAGGCACGCACCAATATGCCCAGGTTTCGTGTCATTTGTGATTGAAGATGGTCCATACATGTGGTATGATGGCATTTGGTCCTTTATAGGTGGCAGTAAGAGGCTGTTAGGCCTGCCCCATCTGCTCTAGGTAAGTCTGAACCAAGACTGGGAATAGATTTTGCCTTTTCCCATCTGTTTCTCACAACTTTGTCAGCTTTTCCGTTCCCGCCATCCACCGGCCCTGTAGGGGTGCGGTCATTCAGCACACTCAGTGAGCGGAGAAAGCACACCCTGTCCATTCAGAAAGCACTGCTGTAAACTCGAGCACTCACTGCCTGGTCCCTTAGTTCAAGCTGCCGGCCGGGCCTTGACTGCCTATAATTCTTCTCTACATGAGCAACTGAGAATTACACCAAAGACCATCAGGAGGCAAAAATGTATTTCAATAGACAAAATTTCATCAACTACAACAAGCCTTCCTGAAGGCCAGTTGTATCCTTATTCACTGACTTCGAGTTACCCATGAATGCTGCAAATTGCAGGTAACCAATAGCAATTCAGAACATTATCATTCCCCAACCCTTGGAGGAGGAAGATCTTGCCTACTTCTGGTTTGTTTTTGTTTTTTGGTTTTTTTTTTTGTTGTTGTTGTTGTTTTCATCCTGACAATTAAAAGCATTGCAGTGGAAAGGAAAGCCAAAAGGAAGGGCCGGAAAACAAGGGATGTTCTCTATTAGCTGCTGGAAGTCTTTATGCGCATGCTGTAGTATCTGAGGTTTGTACAAAGACAGCGATGGGCAGGAATTATTGTCTCTCAGAGTTGCTTTCAGTTGATAAAGAACCTGAAGGGAGGTAGAAAGAGTCCAACTGGGGACAGCTTTCTTCTCAATTCCTTATTGGTACCACTTCTGGACTATGGTTCATGGAAAGTATTTAAGCATCTCCCACCCAAGTAATAACCAGGGCAGACTCTGCTTCCCTTCCAAGATCTGAAATGATCAGGTGAATACAGGATGGTATAGCCAGAGACTTCAAGTTTTTGGTGTCTCTTTCTTTATGTATAAAATTAGACCCTTAATATCTGTCTCCCAATGTTTTTGAAAAAAAAAAAAAAAGAAGCGAGTCTTTGTGGACCCGTGGCTACTTCACCTGCTGCCCAGGAAATGTTGGTTGACTTTTTGGTCCGTTCTGTTTGTTATTCGAGGTTCAGATACAGGAAAGAGCAATATGTATTAGACATTCCAACTGAGGGGCCACGCTCAGTGGGAACAGGATATAAATGCACACTAAATATAACTTGCTGGTCCCCTTGGCACTGCGTGACCTTGAACAACTAAATCTATCGTGTCTGCAGCGTTACAAAGAGACACGTGTGCCTAAAAGAACCCCCCGGGACTGCAAACAATGCATGAGAAGTTTATCTGGAAGCAGAAGCGGCCGAGAGGACACGCTCAATAAACGGCACCAACCGATAAGGAGGGCCCAAATCAGGGCACTCTGATTCTGACTAAACTTCCTTCATTTTCAGTGGCAGGTTTCATAGGCGAGCCTGTTAGTCTTTTTAAAGACATAGCGGAGCAGATCATAACAAAGCCAAAGGGGGGAAATGCTTTCTCTTTTTAAAGAAATAAGAATGAACAAAAATTTCTCGCTGAGAAATTTTTTTTTTGAATGTGATAGACAATTACAATCAAACCGGCCACAGCTTTTTTTTTTCTAAGAAAAACTCTAAATCTGACCCACTTCTCTCTACTCTACCCGCCTCCCACCCATCAAGACCACTACCTCTCATCCATAGATTTTAAAACAAAATGCATATTGCTGAACTGGTTTTTGTTTATTTTTTGTTTTTAACTTAAAAGACAAGCGGTGGTGCACACCTTTAATCCCAGCACTCAGGAGGCAAAGCCAGGTGAACCTCGGAGTTCAAAGCCAGCCTTGTCTACAGAGCGAGTTCCAGGACTACCAGGACTACCTGGAGAAACCGTATGTCAAAAACAAACAAAGACGACGAACAGCTCAGTTCTTTTTTTTGGTGCTCAGTCAGCAAACCCAAAGTAGTCACTCAGAGTAGAAGCTGAAGATACGGAGACTACAAGGAAGCATCAGGAGGCAGAGCAAAAAACGCGGGCAAAGCCCAAACCCCGCAGGCGAGGAAGAACAGGCCCAGTGGGTTAGTGGAAGAGCAACAAGAGGTAAATTAAACAAAGCTAATCAGCGGAGAGTTGGCAGAATGACTGGCAGGAATTGCTGGTCAGTTCCCCCTTTTCACAGGGGGCACCCCACCTCAGAGTGCAGCTGCTAGGCTGTTGGGCATTTCCTGATGCTGTGAATCCAGAAAGCGTGGGTGAATTTCCTCCCTGGCCTAGAGGCTCATAGTTGAGGCTCTAATCAGACTCAGGCTCAAACATAGAAGACCTCAGAGCTTTAAACTGCACTGTGTTTGCAGGTCTTGTTGTGAGTGTGGGTGACCAACAAGCCCCAGGGATCCTATTTTCACCTCTGGGAACCCCGGGATTGTAGGAGCCGGCTCCTGGGTCTGGCATTTCTGTAGGAGCCACGGATGATTTCATGGTTGCAAAACAACTACTTGACTTTACTGATTGAACTATGTCCCCAACCCCATTTCAAGTTTTCTAACATAGATATATTTTCTTTGTAACAAAGAAATGCATGCTGGCACACACATACACAAGCAATAATCACATATGTGGCTAAGCAACTGATTTTCTTATTTAGTAAAAGCTTTCCAAAAAGAAAATTTTGGTGTTTTTCTTTAAACAATTTAAAAGACCATATTAATTCTGTTTGTGGTGTGTGTATGTGTGTGTGTGTGTGTGTGTGTGTGTGTGTGTGTGTGTGTGTGTGAGTGTGTGCACGTGTGCACGCACCTACATGGGAGCTGGTTCTCTCCTTGTCCTTTGTGGGTTCCAGTGTGGTTACTAACTCTGGTGTGCAACCTTAGGAGCGAGCACTTTTATTTGCTAAGACATCTCACTGGAGCAAAATGCAATTTCTTAATCCTCCTTCATAAAACATTTGCTGGGTGGAAGTGGGCCAAACAAACACTTCGACTGACCTAAACTTTCTGGAGAGAAATATTTTCTCACAGAATAATTATTTAAAGTAGGGCCATACTGTCCCTGGAGGCTGTTAAAGCAGTGATATCCAGGTGGGGTTTCCTGGTGTTTCTCTTGGTTGAAGTACGGTCAGCCATGAATCTTCTCCTGAGCTCTCATTATTCCTCAATGACTCAAGCAGGTCAGCTGCTTCCCGTGGAAACATTTTGCCATTAACCTGAGATTTTTAATTTTAAAAGAGAAGAGCAACATTTACCAGTTGAAAATTCCAACTACATAAAGAGATTGTTTCCATATTCTTTAAAGGTTTCCGGGATCCAGATTTGTTTGTTACACAAAAGCAAAAAACAAATCAAACAAAAAGATCAAAAACATTAAATAGGAAAGGAAAGGAAAAGGAAGATAAAAAAAAAGATAATAAGATACAGAGAAGAACTAAACCGTTTAAGAATGTGAGACCATTTTTTCCCCTTGACACTCAAGGCTACAGCACATGGGAAATGGACACATGAGGGCAATTTTCTGCAGTGGATGCAAGGTCTAGCAGCCGAGTGACATTCATAACACACACCCACGCGCGCACACACACACACACACACACACAATTAGTCCCACTGTCACCTTCCAGTGTCACATGGAAGTTTGTGGAGTAAATGTCAGAGTGTCTGTGTCTGTATGGAGGAGCTAGAAATAGGACACGTTGAAATGAGCATGATTTGTGGTAAGGGAGATTTATGAGGTCTAAACATTCATTCAAGCATCTTACATGAAGGCATGAATCAAGAAACACTGAAGCCCTGCAGCCCCGCCAATTGCTTCTGTTTGTTTTATTGTATTTGTCTAAGGAGTGTGAACAGGGTGCTATCAGAATTGACCAGCTAGACCTAGTCAAACATGCTCACAAAGTTCCACCCAGTGCCCACGATCAATGATATGATCAATGAATCATTTTTTTTTATCAAAACATGTTTCTGAAATTCTCTTTGATTTCCTGGGTATAGGTTGGAAAGGAAGGCACCTGTGTTACATAGAAAGCATTAGATGCTTAACTTTAATGGAAAACTCTCCCCACCTCCTTTTAGACACAGGCTCCTGTTGCTCGACAAATATTTTCTGGGAGGAAGCTCAGTCTTGATGTTATGTGTAACTTTATCATATTCCCCTTTGACTACCACCATCCTTACCCAATGCTCTCTCTCCTGCCCGACGTCATTACACCCTTCCCTTTAGCATCGTCCCTCTGTAAATGTCAGACATAACTACATTTTTATTTGTAGAGACGCCACTGCCATGAATGAGTAAAAAATGTCTACTCCCCCACCTCTCTCTCTTTACCCTGTGTGCATTCTACTAATATGATTTGTTGAACAAATTGTTCCATTAATCTGGGGCTGTTTGACAGGGCGAGAATATAAGTGCCAAACTGAGGAGATTCACAAGAATCGGGACGCGCAGCGCGCCTTTCTCAAGGTAAATAGTTATTATATCAGGGTGTCAGGCTGGCGAAATGGATGTGCTTTCGTTCTCCGTTTGTAAATGTCACTTTTCCTCAGCCCATCAGGGTGACAAATGAGGTGTGGGTTACAGGAAGAGTTCATTCTTTGACAAAGTTCTTAGCAGTCTATTGCAGGAGAGAGCACCCAGCCCTCTTCAGTTGACTCGTCAAAACCTTGTAGCGATACCAGCAGTTTCTCCCGTCTGTCCACACTATTCCATCAAAGTCCCCAGAGCCGGCACTGTAACCCAACTACAAACCTCCATAGACAGTAAAAGGAAGCAGTTCAAGGAGGGTAATTTATAAGTCATTACACAGATTTCCAAGGGAAATTCCACTATGGTATCTCCAGATTTTAGGATCCCATGCCATTTTAGTAAACATGTTCCTTGAATCTTCTTTCGCTCTTTGTAAACATATTTAACCCTGAGTGTTTTCTGTGGCTTTGAAAATTCTGGTCAATTAATAAATGTGCTGGATAGTTCACAGACAAGTCAAGTAAATAAGCCTCTGCAAATGAAGGAGTGCCTAAATGAAAGACGGTTCTACGTATGCCTAACTCCATCCCCTATGATGCATTTCTCTGATTTAAGCTATGAAATAAAATACTCGGATGATATTAAATAGATTGCTTATACAAGTAATGGTAGCCCATAACAATATGTAGAAATTTACAGAAAAAAAAACCCTCTTGATGGCTAACACAATGTGATGAGGTGATCAATACTAAAACGCAAGGTTTAAGCTATTGCTACTGTTCCAGACAGCTCAGTTAAACTACTCTATTGACAGGATGGGTCATCAGAAGGGTCATCATTACAGAAGTCTTGTCAACCAATTTGTCATATCAGTACTTTTATAAAACGAGTCTGAGTCGAAAGAGTCAACAACTGAGTCATCACTTCCTGTTTGAGTCTAGACCACCTGCCTACTCAGTCACCGTCATGGTGAGTGGGTGTCTTTCAAAGTCCCTAGATCTTCATTCTGTCTGTGAAATGTGCGTAATGCTAGTGGATAATCTAAGCCTTCATCACAGACACTGGAGGAGACCATATAAGCTAACAGACACATATATTCTATAATCCTAAGTAAAAATTTATTGTATGTATTCACATATATGAGAGCTGGGAGGGGCAATTAACGGCTTCCCAAATAAGGCAAGTAACCCCAAGAGGTAAAAAACCCACTGAAATACAGGTTAGTGGGCAAGCTCAGTAACAAACAAACAAACAAACAAAAAATCACAAGCAACAAAGGGGTGGGAGATAGGGAAGAGAAATCAGGCATATTCAAGTCGAAGAGAGGGAAAAGATGCATTGACAGGCAACATGAAATTCAGACAAATCCCAGGTCTATTGGGTTGAGAGATGAAAATGTAAATGATGCAAGAGGATGCATTCTACCAGTTCTGGGCTCCAGGGAAGCCCCACAGGGATTCTGTGAAAATTAGTGTGAAAGACCAGCAGAGAGTGTGTTCCTTTGCCTCTGCTGCTGTAATAAAACAGGGATAAAAAGCAAGTGGACAAGATAAAGGCTTGTCTTATACTTCCACCTCACAGATCATCGTTCAGGGAAAGCCAAGCCAAGAACTAAAGCAGAAACAAGGCGGGATATTGCTTACTATCCTACATCCTGTCTCAAGTTCAACTTCCTTTCTTAGCCTTCCCATGATCATCAACGTAGGAGTAGCACTGCCTACAGTGGGATGGGTCTTCTCATGTCAATCAACAACCAAGCAAATGCCATAGAGATATGCCTAAAGGCCAATCTGACTGAGGCCTTTCTTCAAGATTGGGAGTTGGAGTTTCCTCCTGCCAAATGATGTACAGAGCTTTGATTAGGAAGGGCTGAAAAGAAGGAGGGCAATCAGAGTCACACTGGTGAACTGAGTTAGTGTCATAGTCATTAAACCTTGGCCTATGTGAGTGTCCATGTGAGAGACAGAGGAGAGACCATGCTAGATAGATACATGCCAGGATCATAGCATGTGACTTTCCTCCCCTTAGTAGGGCTCGTATAACCAGGCCCCTCAGTGGCAGGAGTTTTCAAAACCTATTTATCCTGACTTTTTAACAAGACAGAAATCAGTGAAATGAAATTTTACTAGATCCCACCCAGTTAGGAGTGAAACTTTGATTCGCTAAAAGACTTCAAAGACAACCTAAAAAGAGGCAACTTTTCACACACATACAAAACCAGAAGCTCGAGTGTCTGGAGTACATTTGAAGTTTCTAGAGAAATAAGAAAATAACAGATTTCTGCAGAGCAGAAATACTTCCTCCACCAACACAGGATCCCCCGGCTGATCTGAAACAAGTAAAGAAAAAGAGAAGCTAGAAAGACTGGCTGTAGACGTGCTCAGAGAGTTTTAATGTGACACGGGAAACACCATAAAGAAATGACAATTTGAAGAAAGGGAAAGATGAGAATTTGTGGGCTAAATGCGATGAACTTGAAAGAGATGAAGACATGGGATTGGCAGTAGAGCTGTGATCCAAGGGATTAAGTGGGGGATGGTGTGGGAAGGAGAGTGGAAGCTGGAGAAGTTAAGGGAAGCCTGCTGCTTAGATCCTTCCCTGATCTCTGTTTAGTGATAAGTCCACTCCTTTCCTTGGGGGTGCAGAGAGGATGGCTATTAAATGGAGTTTTGTGCTGAATGGAATTTTATGAGCTTGAGCTATGCCAGGAGATCACCAAGGCTTTAAAATCCACTTCAAAGGAGAAAGGACATGGGAAGAAGGATGGAGAAGGTCAAGGGAGTCTTCTGCTTCTAGAGTTTTCTTGATTTCCTTAAAATGAAAGTAGTCATTATTCTGAGGTTGCTATATTTTGTTCTAGCAGCATATGATGAAATCAGTCATTGCTCTTAAGAAAAATAAAGACTTTGACAGGTATCTATTCTAAAGAAAACCCAAAGTAGCCATGAGCAGAGTTAAGGTCATATTCAGTGTCATTGGAACAGAGAGGTGAGAACTAAAACCACAGGCACCAGTTACAGAAATGTGAACAGAAACACACAGGTAAGTGAAGCCATCTTTCTCAATGCCACTGAATGGGAAAGATAATATTTATGAGTTCACTAGAAAATAGACTTTAGTGGGCTCAACCATCCATCTTCAAAGAAGATGCTGCAGACAATTTTTCCCATAAGGTCCAGGCTGTGTGCATAACAATAAAGCAAAAACTTAAACCAGGAATAAATGGCAATGAATGAAATAAATTATAACAATAGGATGAAACTGTGTGTTATGACATTGATAAAGGTTTTTTTTATTTATTTATTATATATACAATATACAATGTTCTGTCTGTCTGTGTGTATCCCTGCAGGCCAGGAGAGGGCACCAGACCTCATTACAGATGGTTGTGAGCCACCATGTGGTTGCTGGGAATTGAACTCAGGACCTTTGGAAGAGCAGGCAATGCTCTTAACCGCTGAGCCATCTCTCCAGCCCCCGACATTGATAAAGTTTTACAAATGTAATGTTGAGCAGAATATTTTTTATCATTCCATTTGTATATAATTCTTTTTAAAAGGGAGAGGAAAAAAAGACAATATTATCTTATCAGCAAAACCACCATAGGAAAGGATGCTTCCCTTTTCATAATACACCACATAAATTAAATGTAGAAAATAATGGGTTCCATTGCATTTTCGTAATTGTATGTAATCTACTTTGACCATAATGCTCCTATGACTTTCTCTGGACCCCTTCCCCACTTGTATCCTCTCTCTTCCCAAATTGTCCCCAAGAGCAGTGGCTACATGGGCTTATTCTTATTTAGGTGGTATCCAGAACAAAACCTCAGAAGCATCTGTGTACCAGGGCTGCTTGAGACTGTATGACCAGTGGAGGGCAATTTGCTGTTGGAGAGGATTGAAAAGGAGAAGGATTTAATCATGAATGAGAACCGATGCTTCTCAGAATGTGAACCAAGATCAAGTATAAGAATGACAACTGTGTTGATATTGTAAATGTGGTACTGCACATTGACATCAAGAGTAGCGTGTAATAAAAGAACTAAAGGGAGGTGGATCATGTAGCTCTGAAGAGTCCTGGAGAGGCAGCAGCATGTTGGAAATTAACTGTTCGGACACTTCATCACTGACAGTCTTCCAGGTGGGACAAGCAAGGAATTATCAAAGTATTGTTGATGGAAACAACTCGTTCGTTCCTGGCCACTGATACCCAAAATAATCACACAGAAACTATTCTATTACAAAACTGACCTATTTTAGCTTATGCATATTTCTAGCTCTAATACCTTCAATTAACCCATTTCTATTAATCTGTGTATTGTCACATGGTTGTGACCTACCAGTAAGTTTCCATTCAGGGTCCAGTGTCTGTCTCTTGTAGTGGCTACATTGGATCTCCCTGACTCTGCCTATTCTCTCCTCCCTTATATGCTTATAATTCACACCTTGTTCTATGCTGCATTGCAATAGGCCCAAAGAAGGTTTTAAATAATGATAATCACAGCTTACAAAGGGGAATCACACATTACCTCCCCTTTTCTTTCTAAATGAAAAAGGTTTTAATTTTAACATAGCAAGATTACATACAACAAAAAGTTATGAAGTAAGATTTATAGTTACAATATTTAGTCCATTTACATTTGGCAAACTATGGAAAATACTCTATTATCTATTCTATCTTTGTGAGTATAAAGTTTTATATCTCATTTAATTTTTATAATTATAACTAACTTTCTTCAACTACATCAAAGACTCCAGAAGGATATACTATTACCTAAGTTAACAGGAAGTGCATTGAAAGCAACTTCCAAGCCTCTAGAATTGACAGAGACATATTGTTGCTTGGACAGTCTCCCAAAGTTCTTCTGTAACATTGGGGCACCCATCTTCAGCCAACAGGCCCATAGTATTCAGCAGACTTTCCCATGAAGTAGGAAATTTCAAAGACACTTCCACATGTATTGAGACTTTGTCAGTTACTTTCTTCTGTGTCCTGCAGAAAATCTTGCATACTCTTTCATGAACCCTGAAAGACTGTCTCAGCTTCTTTAGGAAACTTCAGCAGTCATTTTTCTGTTGGTCTTGAAAGTCCAGTTTATATAGCATAGCATCAAGCAGTCCAGGCAAGAGAAGTTTCTTGCCCAAATGGATAATCAACTCCATGAGGAGCCTCTCTGATGTACTTCACCCTCTTGAAGTAGATTGGTGCTGCAGGAACAGATGTGTCTCATTGTTATGAAAAGTCCTAAGTTCTTAAAACATTTTAAATGCCATATTCTGCTAGTCTTTGAAAGGTTTGAAGAATGCCTATCTATCTGAAATACATCTCTGTACATCTAGAAAAACCTAACTAACATGATTACAAGCTTTACTATTATAAATGACCCTCTAATAAGCTGCATTTCTTAATTATACCTTATATTTTTAAATGAGCAGCACAAACACAATACCTTAAACAAGAACAGAAATACATACAACAAAGTTTACCTTAAATTTTTATCAATAAACCAAGATCCACACCAATGCAAAATATTCATCTCTATAAAAGCCCTGGATGCTGGCTCCACATATCTCAGACTTTCAATATGGTGGAAGTACCATACCACCTCGCCCCATTCTATGTTGCAATAGACACGAAGCAGCTTCAATATTAACCAATAGTATCCACAGCATACAGAGGGGAATCCCACATCAAGGTATTAGTAAGCAAGCCACGGTATAAAGATATAAGTCATGTTTCTAGGTCAATGGCGTCCTTTAAACACAAACATTGACTTCAGCTGAGCCCAGGGTCTCTGTATTCCTATGTTCATCTGGTTTTGCAGCATTCTTCAATCCTGTGCTGGCTGTTCTTCTCTTACCCTTCACTCAAAATTATCAAGTAGAAAATGCAAAAGAAATCTTAAGACATGATATGATCTTGTTCTGCCAGAAGTTAGAACTTTCAGGAAAACTCACTCTAAAACAGCAGGTAGATTCTGGAGTATCTGATCCAGTCAACCAATAAGACAACAACAGCTAGTATTGCTGTATTGTGTGAGGTAACACTCTTATGAAAGTTAGCGATGAATGGTTTGATAAGATCAAATTTGAAGGTTAACATAAATACTGAACATCCCCGAGAGACTCAACACATGCTTCATTTTGGCTCCATAAGTATTTTCTACCTCCTAGAATATAAAGGAACAAAATGAATGGATCAGCCTTATTGAAGTTCTAGACCTATCTCAACTTCTTTGATAACAGATTGCATTCACAATTCACACAGTATCATTTCATGTTCTCAGTAATGTAAAATATCAAGAAATGTGTGATGTATGATGCTTTTCAAATGATATGCAGAGGGCCTAGAAATTAGAAATTCTTTATGCAAGATCACAAGTATAGTTTAGGATCCATGATTTCGAAAGTTGAATTTTCTGCTGCAATTCATAGCATATGTTTCAATCTGCCCAAGTCTTTTCATGTGATTCCAGTAGAGCATCTGTGAAAACGGAAATGGTTCCTAGAAGGAGGTGTCATTTAGAATATTCACCTAACATTTGTTGTTCATGTACCTTAGATCTTAAAGCACTGTGACAGAAGACCCCCATATCCAAGAACATGGTAGGAAGTAGAATAAGGACTTTGCTGTACCATTAAGTTTAGACAGAGAAACCTATGCAGGTTTTATGGGGGAGTAGGGTGTAGGTAGGCAGGAGTGAGGTGTAGGTTGGCAGTACTACTGAAATGAGACACAGGGAAGAAAGGACTAGACTAACACAGGTGAAATAGAGCTTGTTGTAGAACATTAGTTAAAGATGTGTTGCATTTGTTTATGGTGTGGAACATTTGTTTAATGATGCAAAGATATGTTGCATTCTTTTGTGTTGCATTTGATAAACTGTGAAACCTTGTTACTTTGCCCATCTGAAACAACTGATTGATCGAATAAAGAGCTAGACAGCCAATAGCAAGGCAGGGGAACGTACAGATGGGGCTGGCAGGTAAAGAAGGAGGAGAAAACTGAGAGGGAAAGATCAAGAAGTGAGGAAAGAATGGACCAGCCACAAGACACAGATGAGAAGAAAAGAAGATATATACAGAAATAGAGAATGGTAAAAGCCCAGAAGCAAAAGGTAGACACAATAATTTATGTTTTAAAAAACTGGCAAGAAACAGGCCAAACAGAGGCCGGGTATCAGAAGAAACAATAAGTATATTTGGGAACTGGGTGGCAGACCCCTTAAAGACAAAAGAGTATAAAACAACCCACTCCAGAAGCTGAGTCCTTACTATAACTTCTCTTTGACCACAGCCGGCAAGGGGATTTTATAGCTTTTTTTTCTTAAAGTCTATTCATTACTTTCCATTTTCATAGAAGATAATAAATTGCTCTCCAATTTATAACCATATTCTGGAACACAAGTGTTGACAGAGGAGTTCTCCAGACAAATTTTAAAGAACTACCATAGAGGCAATCTATCACCGTCCTACACATTTCATACCACTTCTGACTCTCCTGGAAGATGCTAAAGCAGGAACATGCTGGGTTATTCTCACAACATATGACGGAGATCCCATAAAGTCAGAATTAAAAGAAGGATTGCCCATGAGAAAATCATATGAGAATGTTAATGACCACAGTAAGTGAATAAAATAATATCCTCCTTTACTGATGGCCAAAGGCCTTTAAATTTGCATGGGATAGCCCTTACATTTATTTTCTTTAAACAATGGAATGCTTCGTGCTGCTATACGGGGAAAGAAATGCCAAGCCACATTGTGCTAGGAAAGGAATTTTTGTCTTTTCTTGGGAGGAAATCATTAAGATGTTTCAAAAGATGTCAAGAGTTCCTGATTTAATTCATTGATTCTCATTTCCAAAAGAAAAATAAAAGATCAGAAATGAGCTCTGTGTTTGATGTCAGCACTGTCCTTGCTCTGGCACCTGGCAAAGGGACTAGAAATGTAGCTCAGAGGTAGAACATCAACACAGACAAACATTATCAGACAAGACAATTAGAGATCAATACCCTTCATCAATACACGTTTTAAATCTTTAACAAAATATTTGCAAGGCAAATCCAGTAACAGATCAAAGGTAACATCAGTACTAAATAGAAGTTTATTCCAAGTGTACAAGGTTGGACTAGGAGCTAAAGAAAATTATATGTAATTTGCCTTATAAGTAGAATAAAGGAAAAATACAATTATCTTGGAAAAAGCAAAGTCAGTGGTCATTAATGCTAAAGTGTTGCTATGCACTGGGAGAGAAAATGAGCCCCGCTTTAAAAAAGGACAAGTGCAGAAAGGCTTTGCCTTGAATCCCAGATTATGATAAAAGATGCCAACAACATCTTCCCCTTCGGGTGAGAACAAAGATGTTCCCATCACTCACATTCTGAGTGGTACTGGACATCTTTGCTGATGACGTAAGTCACAGAAAGAAGGAAAAGGTACAGATATTGGAATGAAACTCTGTACGTTCAAGTAATGATATGATTTTAAATTTCTATCTCTCAAATAATTCCAAAAGAGAGGACAATGGAGAAAGGAGAGAGGGAGGAGACAGAAGTTTGAAAAGGACAGGACAAGAGAAGAAAACGTCTCTTCTGCTTGGTACAAGATATCAAGCAAATGTAGCCAGGCTTCTGTAAGACACTCAGCTTAAGTGCCAGGATTATGAAGCCCAAAAGTGAGGGTCAGGCATCCGCAAGGCACTGTTGGAACTGGTGATGAACTTGTCTCTCAGGGTACAGCTGCGTGAACTCAGCGTCACAACAGCTGAGGAAATTGAAGTAGTGGGTGCTTGGAAAGCTATCAAGACTTTGTGCCAGTTCCTCAGCTGAAATCTTTCCAGAAAATGTTAAGTTCAGCGAGAGTGCGAATTGGAGAAAATGTTCCATGGGGAAAGTGTGCAGCCGTCAGTGCTCAGGGGAGAATTCTGACTATGTTTATTAAAAAAAAAATGAAAAATAAGCACAAAAGCCCCAGAATCTACACCCTGCCTGTAGTGCTTTATGTTATTCTTGAGGATTTCGTCTTCCCAAGTGATATTGTGGTCCAGAGGACCCAGATCCTTGGAAAGCTGGACAACAGTTGACACATAAAGGTTCGCTTACACAGAGCACAGTGGAGTCATGTGGAGTCTACGGTCAAACTGTTTCTGGTGTGTACAGGAAGCTTATAGATTAACATGTTAACTTTGAGTCCCCAGAGTTCCTGTTCCAAACTAATAACTAAAAATATAATTCATGGTAAAATAAAAGAGAGAAAAAAATGTAGTCAAGCCATTGTTTGAGAGGAAATATTTGTGGACTGTATGTGCCGCCCTTGTAAAACCTTCACTATTAGGAAGCTAGATCCTCCATTGGGAGGGGCAAAGGTTGAACAGGTAGGTGGTTGGTTAGCAAAAACAACACCTAACAAGCAAATCCCTAACACTGGACTGAGAGTTGGTTCAGTGTGTAAAGTGCTTGCTACACTTAGGTGAGGACCAGAGTTGAGATTCTCCAGAACTCACTTAAATGCCAGGCAAACATGGAGGCTGCTTGTAAGCTGGCTAGGTATATGAGGCTATATTAACATGTTCTGGGTTCTTTTGAGAGATTCTGCTTTATGAGATAATGTGGTGAACAATTGGGCAAAACTTGACTTCCTGTTGACTGAGGTTTCTGTCCCGCCCAGTTCCCACAGTCGTTAAGTCCAAAGAATCACACAGAGGTCTACATTAATCATAAACTGATTGTCCCATTAGCTCAGACTTCTTATTAACTCTCACAGCATATATGTGTCTATGTTAGGCATGTGGCTCAGTACCTTTTTCAGCGTGGCAGTCACATCTTGCTTCTTCTGTGGCTGGGTCACGACTGTTCTCTTCCCAGAATTCTCCTGTTCTCATTGCCCCGCCTCTACTTCCTATCTGGTCACCATGCCTATACTTCCTACCTGGCTACTGGCCAAGCATTTATTTAAAATATAATTGACAAGATACAGGCCATTGTCCAACAACTTCCCAAACCAACCTCCAGTTTGACATGTATGTGTCAAACACCTTTAAACATGTTCTCTCTCTCTCTCTCTCTCTCTCTCTCTCTCTCTCTCTCTCTCTCTCTCTCTCATCTCTCTCTTTCTCCCTTTCTTCCTATCTGCCTCTGTCTATATGCACATATGTCTCTCTGTCTCCCTCTCTCACTTACACACACACACACACACACACACACACACACACACACATACAAATACACACATAATACCCAGAATGTATTAATGTACTTCCTCCCCACTGTTCTAAAGCTGAAAGACCATCGTGGAATCACACTACTGAAACTGTGAGCCAGTTCATTATGGGATCATTACAGATACTGGCCAGAAAAGTGAAAAGATGTTTAACATGTATGAAAGAATGAGTTAAAGTCAACCTATGCAGTGCACATATTTTTGAAATAAATCTGTCAGTCATGGATGTGTTGGGTTCATTCATTTATTCAACAAAATAGCAAGATTGCATAGTTGTACAGTCATTGGTAATAAAGGATCAGTAAGATAGCTTACTGCTTTCGAACTGCTTATGTTTTAATTTAGAAGGGCAACACCAATATACCTAAGTGTTTTATGCCAGTGAACTCATGTAAGCACTGTGAAGGGCTCATACAAAGGTGTAGCTAATTCTTAATGTGGGTAAGATAAGGCTGTAGGGAAAACTGTAGTGGAATGATGAATGGTCATTTGCTGGAAGCATGGGCATCCAATGTCAGAATGGTTATGGGGTGTCAGACAACAGGGATAGCCTTTGCAAATCCACCAGGTTGGATACACCAAGATCCATGCAAGACAGTAAAGGCAATCAGGGCATGAAGTACAATAAGCATAAACTCCAACAGGTGGCGTATGAGCAAAACACCTCTGCTTCCTCTACTGGGAAACGAAAATCACTAGTGAAGAACATATGTCAGAGTCTATATGATTCCATGGTGAACATAAAACACCCGCGGTTGTAAGATAATATTTATTTCTTCTCATGGCTGGAGTCTCTCTACAAGACGTTGCCAGCTGCAGGCGTAGGGGATGAGATAATAAATAGAGCAGGCATCTTTGGGAAAAATGTAAATTTCAAACTTCTCAATCTTCAGGACATTTTCATATAATCTTAACTCATCGTCTCAATGTCTCAACGTATTTCATTGAGTTCTGCGCGGCTGACAGGAAATAAAGGTGAGGAGAGTAGCTGGTTTTTTGGATTTGGTTGGATTGTTGAAGCATTTAAAGTGTCTACATTAAGTAGAAAGTATGGAATGATTGGGGAGAAATATTACTCCAACCGTCTGGCCAGAAGAGCTCGGGAACAGATGGGCGCACTTACTGAGAAACTTGCAGAGGGATTTTTATCTCCTTAAAAAATTATCTGTGCTAACTGGTTTGCCATGATTATGTGTGTGTGTGTGTGTGTGTGTGTGTGTGTGTGTGTGCGTGCGTGCGTGTTTATATGTATCTGCACTTGTAGGTAAGAGGTCACCTTCAGTTATTCTATAGGAGCCGGTCACCTTTCCCTAGGGAGGTGGGTGTACCCATGATTAGACTAGCCTAACTGGCTAAGGAACCTGGGGGAATTCCTCCCTCTCTGCTAGAGTGGTGCGACAGTCATGCAAAAGCCATCAAACCCAGGGCTCTGACACAGGCCTCTGCATATCACAGCTCGTATTAACAGTATAGTTTGACAAACTAGAGTCATCTAAGAAGAAAATCTTGACTGAGGAATTGCATAGATGAGACCTGCTTGTAGGCAGGTCTGTGGAGGATTGTCTTGATTGCCCATTGATGAAGGAGGGGCCCAGCCTACTGTGGGTGGTACCGGCCCCATGCAGGTCATTCTATGCTGTATAAAAATGTTAGGCAAACACAAGCCTATGAGTTAGCCACCAAGTAGCATTCTCCCACGGTTTCTGCTTTAGGTCCCTGCCCTGAAGTGTACTTCAGGGCAGGGGGAAGTACACTTAAACTCATGGGCACAGAAGACTGCTTCCTGAATATAAGACCAGTAGCACAGACACTGAGAGCAACAATAAATAAATGAAACTTTCTGAAACCGGGAAGCTTCTGTAAGGCAAAAGACATAGTTGATAAGACAAAACAACAGTCTACTGAATAGGAAAAAAAAAAAAAAACTTTTCACTGACCCCGCAGTGAATAACAGAGAAGAAACTTCTGTCTTGGATGAAATAAGCAAAAGTTTTTTAAAAAATGTCAATTTCCCTCAAGTCATCTTCTTAATGCCGTGCCACTCACGTGAAAACCCTAATGTGTTTTTTTTTAAAAAAAAAAAACCTTGACAATCTGATAATAACTTTGACATGGAAGAATAAATTCATGGAAACAGGCAGAAACACTATTGAGTAAGAATAATGGAAGAAGATTGCTTTGCCAGATATGGAAATGTAAGGTAAACCTCTAATTAAAACAGTGTGCCTGGGCTGGGAGGAGCAACTGATACATCATCAGAGAACGATAGAAATTCAGGAGAGCTGCCCACATGCGTACAGACTGTAGGTCTCGCAAAGCTTGTATTTCTCAGCAGAGGGAAAGATAGATTATCCAACAATTGATTTGACATTTAGAAATGAAATTAAGAGCAACCTGAAGCCTCTTAAGTAACATCAAAAATAAATGGCTGCAAAAATACACTGACAGGATTTAGATGGTAGAATAGGAGGGGAATTCAGAATAATCTTACAATTTGGAGGCAGAAGAGAGGGATAAAGAAGGTAAGAAACAACACAGTTGAAATGGACAAGCTGAAAATTAGCCAAATAAAAACACCATTTAGCTTATGTTTGAAGATAAAGGAAAAACAATAAAATACTTTTGAATTGCAAAATTATGGGTATGATTTTTTTTAAAAAAAAGTTATGCCAATCAAATTGTAAATCTTTATTTAAAAAGGATAGCAAAATGAGGTCTGGTGGATGTTGTCACCAGCTTGCAGCTCTGTCCTTCACTTCCCAGAACCCAAATGAGATGACATGGGGACACCTGTAGCTTCCATCGCATGGGGAATAGATTCTCTCTTCTGACTTCACACTACCAGACATGGGGCATAGATTCACAAGACACTCTTATACACATAAATAAAAGTAATAATAAATCTGAATCAAGAAACTGTTAAAGTTATGAGCCAGCTCTGCATGGGAGAACAAACACATTTAAGTCAAGGGTGAGGATGCAGACTCTTATTAGGAGAGAAAGACAGATTTTGAAAAGATGTTCAGTTTTATTTCATATGCACAAAGAACTTCATAAAATAGGAACTTATCCATCTCTGAAAATGCAATGATCTGCTGCAACATTTTTCCTGTGTAGTTAGTAATTTCCAGGCTTTCCTTGTTATGATAACTCAGAGCTTCTTTTTGCAAATACCACCCACATGGAAAATGAGTGAATTTGACTGACTGACAGGAAATAATGTAACGAACACAAAGGTTTGTTTGGGTCTAGAAATACACAAGTAATTTTGACGATTCCAGTTCTCTGTTTCCCATGTTGTGTGCAGTACCTATTTGCAGTGGAATAAATCCTGAAACAGAGAGAAAACATTTAGCAACTTTACAGTAATTTGAGAGAACCATTTTCACCTCCATTGAATTTAGTGAGCTAAGCCTGTGGTTTCTACTTTTTTTTTTTTTTTTTTTTTTTTAGCTATTACATTTATTTTCTGTGACTCATGTGTATGGTATTTTATAAAACAGACAATCCTTTTTATTCTGCTTTCTTCTTTCCATTTTCCCTTGCCTTTGCATCCCTCTCTCTCTGCTCCTCTCCCCCTTTATCTCCCCTGCTCACTCTCTTTTTCCCTTCACTCTCTCCCATTCAGTGTTGAACATGGTGGATGAGTTAGATGCAAAGGTTGAGGGAAACAGCCACACGAGGAACACTGGCGATTATAAGACTTACTATCCACCAGAGATGAGAGACCTGGTATGTTAAATGAGGGATTGTAGTAAGTAGGCAAATAAACAAATATATGTATATATTGAAAGTAATGGGGATGAGTTTCTTAGTATCAGAGCAGGTATTGATGACCATGGAAAAGGCAGAAAACTAGAAAGAACTATTGTACTGAATTAAAACTGTGGACATGGGTATGAATACACAGAAATAGTAATTTATTTCTTTTATCAGGACCATGATGGGGATACCCACAGAAACAAGTGAACTGAGCTAGTGGGAACTCACTGACTCTGAACTGATAGTGGGGGAACCTGCATAGGACCAAACTAGGCCCTCTAAATGTGGGTGACAGTTGTGTTGCAGGGACAGTCTATAGGGTCACTGGCAGTGACCAGTACTTATCCCTAGTACTTGAACTGGCTTTTTGAAGCATATTCTCTTTGAAGGGATACCTTACTCAGCCTAGATACATGGGGGTGAGTCTTGGTCCTGCCTCAAAGTGATATGCCAGACTTTGTTGACTCCACATTGGAAGTCTTACCTTCTCTGAGGAGTGGTTGGGGGGGGGCAAAGATGGGGAGAACAGGAGGAGAGGGAGTGGAAACTGAGATTGCTATGTAAAACAAGAGAAAATTGTTTAAACTTAATTAATTAAATAATTAAAAAACAGTAATTTATGTATAGATATTGAGCACATGTCCATATAGTTACACATATGTGTGTTTATATGTATATTACATACATAGAATATGTTATTCAGCATGGTTATGCATATTAAATCACTATATACATAATTATCATATTATCTATGCAATTCTGATATGTATATCTGCTTATAACACAAATATTTCTAAATTATTTAACATGCATATTATATCAATATATGTATTTATTAATACATGTCTTATCATTTAAAATATTCATCAACTATTATAGATAATAAAAATTTGCATATTATTAATACTCTATTATGTTGCATTATGAAATGCACTATGCTTCGCTTCATAATGTGTTACTATTTCATGAGTATTAATATACATAATTTTATTTGTATAGTATCATGTATATATATACTTTATAAATATTTTATATACAAACATATATTTTACAATATTCTATCACTGAGCGGCTTGTTGTTAATAACTGGTAGCTGACTGGCTAAAATTTTGTTTGGAAAATAACGACCTAGAAGATTTGCCTAATTGGAAAAGATTTTCTCTGAAAAGCCAAGAGTGAGATGCCCCTCCTTCACAGCCTCTGGCAAATTCTAGGTGCTCGCCACCTTGCGTATGTTTACAGATATGTTGTAACAAAGCACCTGGCAGAAACAACCCTGCAGGCAGAAACAATATATATTTTTGTGTGTGTTCTCAGGCCTGTTAGGTCATTATGCCTAGAGGGATACAATAGAGCAGGACAACCCGGTTCACAGCAGCCAGGAAGCAGACAGGTGTGTACATGGAGTGGACAGAGGAACATATAGCCTCTGTGATTCCATTTTTCCTTCAATACCCACCCCCACCTCACCTCATACCTTTCTCCCAACAATGTGCTCATATTATAGATCTCTCAAGGGGTTAACTCATTCTCTAGTTCAGGGACATGGTGACTTAGTCCTCTTGAAAAGACCCTCAAAGACCCACCCAGAGGTTTGCATTCCTATTGCACAATCGGCATTAACCGTTACCCTCACATCAACTTTCATTGGCCTATTGCATCACATCAGGAGACCAAGGACCCAGGAGTAGGAAAATGTATGAAGACTAAGTTCAAGCAGGAGTTGGGACTGGAGAACCAGGATCTGAAGGTGGCAGTCTGATAGACCAGTGGAGAAGATGAGCCCAGAGGATCTTGATGGGCCAAAGGGAGAACCTTGGTTGAAATGTAAAATGAATTAAAAAATAAATAAATGTTAAAAAAAAAAAGAACTCTTCCCAGGAGGCTCAAGAGGAAAGTGCCTTCCTGTACCACTAACCAGTGCCTGTGAGGGGACTCATACAGCAGATGAACAGAACATCCAGCAAGTGGCTTGGGAAGTCTTCCTAATGCAGCCCCAGACACATGAGAAGGAATAGCTAAGACTTTGTAACACAGAAGAACGTCCCAGCTCTGTTGTGCCAAATAAGAGGGTCAGCAAGTACCAATACCACTGCCCCTAACAAAGCAAGCAGTCAGTAAAATTGGGAGTCTAAAAGCTCTAATAAGTAGTTTAGGAGCAAAGAAGACAAGAGATGGATAAGGTGACAGGTCACTCAAGGGTCTACCTGGGAATTTATGGTACCTAATACATTCCCACAACATTTGCTTCCTTCACAAATAGACACTTATTAAGGACCTACTATGTGCCTGTCTTTTTGTCTTAGCAAGCGGTAAAGTAGGAAAAAAAATAAAACCATAGAACACAAAAATGTAGACTATGAAATTATTCAGTAATCACACAAAATCATGTTTGTGCTGTCTTGCCTAGGGTGCATGAGCTTCATTAGATTTGATTCCTTTAAGCAATAACAGAGAAGAAAGAATAAATGCCTAACATTCACCTCTTTTTTTTTTTGGAAGAAAATGCACTTTTTACTAATCCAGTTCATAGATCAGCCTTTTTTTGAAAAACAAAAAAAAAGAGCAAAAACTACTGGCTTTTGTGAAAATCATTTGATTCAAATATTTTCATTCAGGTTATCTGTCTTTGTAATCCCAGCAAGTTTTTGACAGCTATCTTATTTGCCCTCATATGCAATTAAATGGGTCCTTATTCATGAGTATTTATTTTTAAATACATATTATATAAAATATGTAATATCAATAAATAAAATATATAATATGTTGTATATATTAATAATATATTTATAAGTATATAATATTTTTTCTTTTTACAAATAAAATGTTACGTATATAATACATATTATATATCTAGATAAAAATATATATTTGTGAAAAGAACTTGGCTTGGGAATCAGAAGAATTTTTTCTGTTTTTGCATCTTCTACTCGTTGCTCAGTGTGATCTTTGATAAAACACGGGTTGTTTCTGTGATTGTCACCTTTGTACTTAAAGTAACTGTAAGGAACCTTTCCCTATGGAATGTGAAATAAACACGAAAAAACACGGGGAGTATCTCCTACGATTCTCCCCAAATCCTGACTGGTCTTCAGCTATGCTGTGCAGGGAAGCACTGACTGGATTCTCCTTCAAGCTAGTTTGTTCTGTGCAGACATATTACACACTTCCAGAAACTGAACACATTTTTCCTTCCTCATCCCTAAACAGAAAGAGCTTTCCTTTGAGGTCTGGGGGCCTCTTACACACAGTACTGCAAAACGTCAGTATACTCAAAAGCAAAGAAACTTATCTAAAATTAAGCCAAATGGTAACTTACTGCCTTTTATCCTCGAAGTAAATGTGATGTTGAATGCGAATACGCTTGCTAAGACTCATAGGTGGTCCTTACGCAAAGACTGAGAGAGACAGCTAGAAAGGGGGAACCAAACCACGTGGCTCACTGTGGTCATGTCAGACAAATTCTACCTCGAAATGCTACCTTCTATCATTGATCCTAAGATGTTTTGTGCCTCTTGACTGGAAGAGAAGAGCTGCCCTAAGTGGTGGCCCTTGCTTTCAATATCCCGAAAAGCTTTCACCGTGTGATGTATTAAAATATTTAATCACAATCGCATGCTTCTGCCCCTATTTATACAAGTGCTTTATAATGCTGTACATTACAGCCCAACCTGCCTGCTTCTTAATGTGACCTGAGGAGTCAGCCGGCATTTATTACAAATGCGAGGCAGTGTGCTTCTGGCTGGGCAATTAATCACTGACACCAAGGAATTTCTTCTCTTCAGGTGGGGAACCCATCCAAAAACGAAGAAAAATCATCGGGCTAATTAATTCTTATCTGCAAAGAGCAATTAGATAAATGACCTCAAAAAAAAAAGACTTGTCACCCCTAGTGGGACACTCACTTTCTAAATAGGATGAGTCGCAGCCTCTTTTCTCTGGGCAAGTGATACTCTGAAATGGAGATGACAGAAAGGAAGGGGAGGGGAACAATGGGGGGTGGGCTAATTAGAATGAAGGCCAAGAAGAGACAGAGAGAGAAAGAGGGAGATGGCCAGGGAAAAGGAGAGGCAGAGAGAGAAGACAGAGAGTTCCCATGATTCTGTACCCTGCCCTTCTTTCTCTGTGAACACGGGTCACAGTCATATTCCATGTTAGAGTCTGGGAGGTACACCACAGTCTGTCTTGTTTCCTGAAAATTCAAAGCCGTTGGTGAGCTGTGTGCTCTCTTTCTGGTTTGTCAGGGCGTAAATGTTGAAGGTAGGTGAAATACTACTTAAACCAGGCAATTCCGTTTTTCCTCCCCCCCTCCCTTTCTCACTCCCTCTCTCTCTCCTTCCCCCCTCTCCATTCTCTCCCTCTCCTCCTCCCCTCCTCTCCCCTCTCCTCCCAGTTACACTCACCCATGGTCCATGAAGGAGCCAGACATCAACATCAGTGTCTTCCTCTATTTCTTTTCACCTCATGTTTTGAGACAGTCTCTCGCTAAACCTGATCTTCTTGTTTTATCACCAAGGATCTTGCCTTCTTTTTGCCCTACAGCTGGGCTGCTAGCCTACATTATCAGTTCTGGCTTTTTACATGGGTGCTGAGAATCAGAACTCAGGTCCTAACTACTTTACACTGCGGAATATCTCCTCACGAATTTTTTTTTTCTTTTGTGGGTTTGATTCCTACATCAGGCCATGTCTCACAACAGAGTCACAGAGCGGGGCATTTTCTTCGTTAGGTTAATTAAAGTCAGATCTACCCATTGTGCACAGCGCCAGTCCCTAGGCTGAAATCCTGGAGTGAGCTGACAGGAGGAAGGCAGCTGAGGCTGATTATCACTTTCTAGTTCCTGACTGCTGAAGCCCTGTGACCAGCTGCCTCAGACCCCTGATGC
Source organism: Microtus pennsylvanicus (assembly GCF_037038515.1). NCBI lineage: Eukaryota > Metazoa > Chordata > Mammalia > Rodentia > Cricetidae > Microtus > Microtus pennsylvanicus. The sequence goes on from NC_134596.1 coordinate 21,400,929, forward strand.
TGGAACCCTGTTGGACTACAGCTTCCAGTGGTAACCAAAATAAACCCCTCCTTCCCTCTTCCAAAGTAGCTCACAGATTATTTTTCTATTTTAATTCATAAACTCAATCATTGTGTTTAATGTTCAACAACATTATGCCATAATCATGAGGAAAATACAATATGCTACTGAATATAGAAAATAAAACTTAGAATAAAAAAAACGTTCGTGAGATTGTTGGTTCCTCCATTCACTGGCCATGTGTTCCGTAGTGAGTTTCAACTCAGATGAGCATCACGTGACTCCAAATTAGCAGAAGTAGAGACAGAGACATAAGGCCCCAGAGAGAAATCGTTCAGACAGATCAGGAGTTTAAGATTTATGTAAGGAAAAAGCCCAGAGATGAGTTCATCCTGCTCAGCCCCCTCTGCATCTAGTTATTCATTCAATGCCTGCCTCACCAAACTGGAGGACACTCACAGAGACAAGCTGCCTGCAGGAGGAAATGATGCTGAAGATGAAATTACTGAAGCAACTTAACTAGCCCCAAGGAGCAAAAAAAAAAAAAAAAAAAAAAAAAAAAACAGCAATAGTACAATAGTATTTATTTTTACTATGCGCTAGGTAAATATCTAACTCATTTACCTTTGTGTGATTTTTTTAATGTATATGCATGTATGTGTGTATATTTATGTATGTGTGTATGTGTTTAGGTATGTGTGTATGTTGGTAAATGTTTGTATGTATACTTCTGAGTGTGGATACATATGTGTGTTTGTGCATGTGTATTCACTTCATCATTCAGGTAAGACGATGCCGAGAAAAAACAGATTTTAAAAAAAAGAACAGGTTGTATACCGGAATGTTTTAAGATTTATTTCGCCTCAAATAAAAGTTAAACAGCTGATTTTAAGTTATCGTTCAATACTACCCAAAGCTGTATTTATTAAAAAAGGAGGGACATATCCCAAATGTACAATTTATGCGTACCTTCAAAAAGCTAAAACGAAACAGGCGTCTGGCAGTGAAAAAAAGTAAGTCTTTATCCACCTTACACTAACGCAGTAATGCATAGTAAGAGTATGGCAATGGAAGCAATTCATTTCCATTAAGGTAAGCTGCTAACAGAGGGCTCTGCCTCCGCGGGACTCCCATCAGACTCTTAGAAAGCCGAGGCAGCTTTTCAGTGGGTGGGAAGTGTACCTGCAAATGAGCCTCTTATTAAACTGCAATTCTGCTCCATAAAACTCCACTGGAAAATAGTCCGCGTTGACAGCCAAACATAGGACGTAGTTAGTGTTAACCCTGGGGTCCCTCAGTTCCCATTAGAGGCAGGTTTTCCTTCGGCGGAGTTACTTCAAGTCTAGTCTGTGCGCTCTCCTGTTTAGCAAAGAAAAAATGCAGTGTGTCTCTCTGAATGTTCCATAGAGGAACCTTTGATATTTAAACTTCAAAATCCAGAAAAACGCAGTTTTTGAACTTCTGAGCTGACACACTAGGAGAGAAGCCACCACGTGCCAATGGCGGTGATGGAGGGGACAGCTGTCAGTTTCTGGTGTCAGTGTGTGTTGTGTTGACTCTGTTTACTGGGATGTGAGGTGGGGGTTCTTTGGGTGTGTCTGGGAGAGTTCCATCCAACAGGACTGACAGATGGGAGAAGGACCACCCTAAGTGTCACCGGCATGTTCCCCATCACCAGAGTCCCCAAAGGAATGAAAAGAATAAAAAAGGAGGGCATCCTCCTCTTCCTGCTTCCTGGTCAACTAAGGTAGGAGCAAGACGCACTCAGCATGCTTTTCCCATTGTGCTGAAATGCTTCCCCCTTAAATAAATGTGATCCAAGATAAATCGTTTTTTTTTTTCTTACGGTCACGACAATGAGAAAATTATCAAAGACAGTGTCCTACTCCATCTTATTTGTATAAAAAAGTACTTGAGGCTATTTTAAAACAAAGACTTACTTAGCTCACAATTAGGAAGGTTCAGGAAACAAGTCTACTAGCACAGTTTGGCCCTGATGAGACACTTAGAGTATGTGTCTACACAGAATGCCATAACCCCAGAAGTATATATGAGGTGATCACATACCTGGACGGGAAGACAGAGTGACCAGGGAATGGCTACGGGTGTCCTTTTATAGCAAGTCTCTTCTGGATACTAACTCATGTCTCATGAGAAGGATTTTAATGTCTTCTGAAGGCAGTGCCTCCATCCAGACCTAATCGCATTCCCAGTCCCAGCTCCCTAAGAGCTTGCTAAATGCAAGAAGAACTAGAACTCAAATTCAAATCTGTGTGTGTTAGCTTAGGAGATCCTTCCGCAACCTCATACCATATTTCTCTCATTATAAGGTAATATTTCTTCTAGGAAAGAAAGACATGCTATTCAATATATTTGTAAACTGCAGAATAAAAAGAAATTGGCCATGTTCATCAAGGAAGAAACTCAGTCATTTTTTTAATAAATGATGAATCAGGTAAAATTTCTTTATAGCTATGGATACATCTTCTTACATAGTATGTATTGGTAAATTAATAAATTATTTCTTGCGTAAAGTTTAATTCGGATGTCTTCTACTGTTCTTTCTAATCAGTATTGAAACAGTCTCAGCAACTGCGATGTTAAGAACATCAAAATCAGCCGAGCAGTGATGGCTCATGCCCCAGCACTCGAGAGGCAGCAGCGAGCAGGGGGCAGCATTGCCACTGCACTGGGCAAATGATATTAAAGACAGTGTAAGTTAAAACAAGAGAGATAACATTAGGAAAATCATAAGAGAGATATCAACTCTCCTCACATTCACCAAAAACTTAAGATAGCCTAACTTAAACTGCCAACCACAAAATTAAATCCAATCACTTCAAATGAGTCAATAAATCAAAATGAATCAGTGGTTTGTATAGAAAATCAAAAGGTCATATACTTACTATCTAGAGAATCTTGGGGATGGGATGAATCAAGAGGAGGACGCCCAATGAACACATCATCAGATGCTACTTTGCCTTTTACTCTTGATTGATCCATAACTATCATTGCCTCTCCATTTCACAACGTTGCCCAGTGCCGTGGCAATGCTGCCCCTTGCTCGCTGCTGTGCAATCACACCAGGTCACATTAGCAGTTTCCACTCATCCCCCTTTAACTCATCTGCTGTCTATATCTATGGCTTTGCCAGCTCAGAGCATTTTTAGCCCAAAAGGGACACAAAATATAATCTTTCATGCGTGGTTTCTCTTGTTCAGCAGGGTGTTTTCAAGTGTCAACTGCAATGTTGCCTGTGTCTGTATGGCATTCTTCTGCATGGCCCAATAATATTCTATTGGGTGTCTATATCACATGCCCTTAATCCTGAAATCAACAGGTTGACATTTTGGTTACTCCTACTATCTGGGTGTTATAGATTATGCTACTATTTCGCATTATTGTTCAGTGGCCCTTTGAATCCATGGATTCCACACCTACTGATACAGCAAACTACAGGTAAATTTTTTTTAAAAAAATATTGCACAAGTACTGGACATGTGCAGACATTTTGATCCCACAATAATTTTTCTTTTATTAGTAAGAGATTTTAACTGCTGTTCTGCCCAGAACAGCCATAAACTCTTGGATCAGAAACCTTCTCTTGGCCTCAGTCTCCTGAATAACCGGGACTACAGGGATGCACTAGAAACAGCTTGATTCATCCTTACTCCATAAATAACACATAATAACAATTAGCAACCTAGAATTTATTCTCCATTAGGCAATAGAAGCAATGTAGAGGTTATTCAGAACATACATCAGAGGGTGCATAGGTTTTATGTGAATACTGCATCTTTACAAAGAGATTTGGGTGCATGTAGAATTTGGGTCCCCTGTCGGGGTATGTTAGAATTATGGATACCAAAGGGCAGTTGCACATGTTGTGTGGATACAGTTGAGCACTGTATTCTAGGAATGAAGTGAATGGGCTACATGCTAATTCTACGTGTAACTCTTTGAAGAGAAACCAAAATGAACCCCTAAAGACTGCCATGTACATTCCCATTCACAATGAGCAATGCTTCCAATCTCTCATAACCATTTCTCATGTATTTTCTTTCAGAATTTTTTCAGTTTCGGGTCTTTAATTAAAGTATTGTACTTTTAGTTCATTTTTAACCAGAGTGTGAGAAAGGAAGCAGATTTTACTTGTTTTTAGTTATTCATGACCCTCTTTGCATACATCATCTGTCTGTGAAAGAACCACGGACATACATTTTCAAATAATTGCATGCAACTATACTGTTTAAGGTCCTTTGTAATGAGCAAATTCATAAGTATATAAATAAACTAAATATATGGAAAACTTTAAGAAGTTTGTGTTTTGTGTGTATGTGTATAAATGTGTATTGTGTGTACATTTGTGTATGTGTAGATGTACATATATGCATATGTGTGTGCAGGTGGACATGTGTGTGATTTCGTGCTTGTGTAATAGGGAAGAAGTATATACTGACAATCCATACAGATTAAAGTAGACTTTCCCAAAATTAATTCAGGGAAACTGGTTATCTAAATAAAGAGAATAAAATAGATTGCTACACCACAATGTAAAAGTCGGTCAGAGATTTTTGTGTAGAAGTCAGTCAGATTTTCTGCAAGCGAATGAAAAAATTGCATAAATTATAAAAGAAAAGGGGGGATATTTTAGGCTCTCAAAATATAATAGCATTACTTAAACATTATCTTAGAACTCCCAATATGAAAAATGATCAATTTGATCTATTTTAAATATAAATTATAGATCCATCCAAAGATATCAAAATAATGAAAATATCAAGACAGAAATCACATAAACACACAAATGCACACATACAAAAAAAATGACAAATCAAATATCAACCTCCCAGAAGATGAATTCAATTTCACAAATCAGGTAATAGGAATGATTAATACACACATGGACCAAGTTCAACCTCAAGTGTAAATTAGACAATAAAAACTATAATGATCATTCCTTTAATCCCAGCACTTGGGAGGCAGAGGCAGGCGGATCTCTGTGAGTTTGAGACCAGTCTGGTCCACAAGAGCTAGTTCCAGGACAGACTCTAAAACCACAGAGAAACCCTGTCTCGAAAAAAAAAACTATAATGATAACAGGCTCCTTTTTACACAAAATTAGCAAAAAATAAATATATAAAATTATAAAATAGAAACCAGACAGTAGCAAGAACATATATAAATTCATCTAAAATGAATTCCTAACTGTTCAGTAAAGGGTTCTCTTTGGGAGACAATTTGGCATCATGGAAGAGAGCCACAAAGTCATATTTCAAAGTTTTTCTATTTCTTTTTTAGTCCATATTAAGATAAATAGAAACTAAACCACACAAATATCAAACAAAGAGCAGATTAGTCGTTCAGTAACAGTGCAATACTGAGAACTCAATTACCAAGGTTTACATGGGGAGAAAAGTAATAGGACCTAATATTTTAATTGTGAAGAAAAAAAATCCAACTACCAAGTGCATATAAGATTTCTCTAGTTTGCAAAATCACCTAAGGAAACAATGCATTTTTAAGGGAACAAATGCATACTTCTAAACTAAATGGCAGAAAACACTGACCGAGATGCACAATTCTACACAGTAATTGCCTCTGATGATATCAAGAAAGTGTCAAGTGGAGACACAAAGCTTCCAAATATGCTTCATGATGGAAACTTCCAGATCTTTCACTTAGTTGTACATTTTATTACTTAAAATACACTGCTTTTTCTTTTTTTTACAAAATTTAACAAAAATAATTACTGAGAGAGTTTGGGAATAGATGTTATCCTGATTCTCATTAAATATGCAGTTATTTAAATTCATCAGTTTAAATCAAAACTGATCCTACATAACCAGGTCATGCTATAATTGTTATCATGTCACGTGATTAATCTTATATAATACATAAGCAATGGGAATTTGTTTCCTAACTCTTGAATTTAGCTAATTTCAAAATGAAAGAACAAATTGAATAAAAGCAGTACAATGAACATGCTGTCACATTATTAACATTTGTTAATATTACTTTATAATGCCGTTTTAAAATTCTTTTGCTATGATATGTTACAATCTCTTTCCCCCATCTCTGTCTCCTCTCTCTATTGGTCAGTCTGTCTTGTATGAGTCTGTCTCTCTCTCTCCCTTCCTCCCTCCCTTCTTCCCTCTCCCCCTTACTTCCTTCCCTCCCTCCATGCCTCTCTCTCTCTTTCTCTCTTCCTCCCCCTCCCTCCCTCCCTTCTCTCTCTCTCTGTCTCTCTCTTTCTGTCTCGTGTGTGTGTGTGTGTGTGTGTGTGTGTGTGTGTGTTTGAGTCAGGGTTTTACAATGTAGCTCAGGCTTGTCTGAACCTCATCATGACCCTGCCTCAGCCTCCTGATTGTTGTCATTCTATGCCAAGTTCATCTCCTTCTTTTGATGTGGCCTATGGCATCCTCATCAAGCTGGGCTCCGGGGCTTTGGTCTGAGCCCAGGAATCTCTCAGAACTGCCCTGCTCGCTGTCTTCCCCTGCTTCTCTCTGTTCACTGGGTTTCCTAGAAACCAGTTCAGCAAATATTGATCACAAACTTTTCACTGACAGTAAGCCCATAATTTCAATGCCGTTCCTGGTGTTCGATAATTTGTTGTTGTTCTTTTGAAATTGTGTTTTGATTTAGGGGCTTCAATATGTCTATCATAATTTGTTTTGGGAGGATGGAACTTAAGTGAGCAAGATATCTGTGTTTGATTTAACTAATTTGTTCAAAATTGACTGAAAATCCTAAGACTGCGGACTGCATCTTCCTCCTCTTCAACTTCTAGTTGAGTCTAGTGAGTATAGCTGCTCAGTTAACATTTGATGATTGGATTGGCATTATACCGGATATCTGTACATGTAGATGCAGGCACACAGGAACTGGATAGAAATAACCTGGATTGTTGATAGGCAGAGATCTGTGGGTGAACAAGTCCACTGCCCTCAGATCGGCCTCTGCTTTTCAAGGTTACCCTCCTGGTCTGAGAGCTCCTCACAAGCACTGTTGACTTTCAGAGAACAATCTTTCCCCCTGGCTCCACTCAGAGTCCCCATCCCTTCCAGAACAGGGAGGGTTTGGAGGGCCTTATGCTTCAGTGGCTGAAATGATTAGAGCTGACTCAAACACTCCAGGCAGGCCTCAGAGCTCCATGCTTAGCCTGACTTATGTAAACATTGTCCCAATGACAGCATTCTCCTACCCCATCTGCAACTGCAAGGGAATCCATTATTTTTCTCATCCCGGGGGAAAGGAAAGGTCTTGGGCGTCATTACTCCTAGGCAAATGTAACTGACTCCAGCACGTACCCTAATTTGCTTGCCATAATTATAGGGCACTCACCCGCTTTGTTATTTCCAACTCCCCTCTCCTTCTTTTCTCTCTCTCTCTCTCTCTTTGTTCTTATCAATAATAAATGGAGCCCGTGAATCACTCCGCCGTAATATTTGGATATTATGAAAATGCTCATAATAACAAGGTAGACTCAGCAACACCCTGCCCTGGCTTTATCAGCTGGTCCAATGCGGTATTAGGAAGCCAGTGAGCAGTTCAAGCAAATTGGTTATGTTAATGTCCTGTAGTACTTGCAAAAGATGAGGAGTTGGCGATTAATTTTTTCAAGCTGCAGGCCGACAGGCAAATTTATATTCCTCCCTCTCCATGGGATCAAGCTTAGAGGAGGTTAGGGAGGAGAGTGAGCTTCAAGTAGCTTTCCAGGGTCTAATTGAATGATGCTAAATAAAGCCAGGAGAAAAGGGGGAACGAGGGGAAAGGGTGCTCCCCACAATGGGCCAGCGGTGCTCCTCCACATTCATTCCACTGACAGGATTTTTGCAACTTAAACCTGTTTTATTAATTATGTTTGACATTTCCTTAATTAGTTTCATTTACATCCCATCAGCCTCTACCCGACGAAGGTCCCATACATCATCTCACCCGAGGAGCGTGATGCCTACAGAATCCTAACAACAACAGAATATTCCGTGTAACGTTCAGGAGTTTAGTGCACATAGCTTTCCATTTTAGATGGTTTTGTGGAAAGGAGCGGATCATCTGGGAGTTTGCTTCCTGAATTTCCAAGACCCTAAGGATATATTGTAAAGGCAAACACCACTCACAATGCAAAAGCAACTTATGCATTTCCGTGTGTATGTGGTCCGTGTGTGTGTGTGTGTGTGTAGATTCACAAACACCAATTTGTCATCCAAACACAGGTTTTAGTAAATACTAAATAATAATGAAGTGAGCTGGGGAGTTTCCTGAATGGTTAAGTGCTTGATTTCCAATTGTGAGAACTAGAGTCTTAATCCGAGAACACAGTTGAGTAATGTTGGGTAAGGTAGACCATCCATAACTCTAGTGTCCACTGGAGGGGACAGAGATCTCTAGAGAACCTGGCGAGATGGGTGACCTGTACCATCAAGCTCTGTCCACAAATGAGAGGCCCTTCCTTCATAAGCATCATAGAAAGAAATCTTGACAGTCTCCTGATGTCAGCTTCCAGTCTCCATACATGTACAACTATGTACTCATGCATGTAAACATATCTACGAACGCACACAACAAACACATGAAAAAATTCTAGTAAACAACAGTATGAAAGATATTAGTCTGAATACATGAAATATGGATTGATTTTCAGGGTCCCTGCAACCTCATATCCTCTCTCTTGTCTCTGGAGCCCAAGAGAGAGCTGTGCTTATTCCTTATCTTAGAGCTCAAGCTACACCAGGTACGGGTACAAAGTTAGACAAAATTAATAAATGAATAAGCTATGGTCCATATCTTTTCAGCTCCAGCTCACCTGTGACTGCCAGTCATCCAGCCACTTTTATTTGTCACAGGAGTACAGAGTGACATAGTATGTAAAACCACCGTGTATAATATGTACAGTGAGCATGTCGTTATATGTGTTCATATAAACTATTACTTTTATTGGCACAATTGATATGTATGCCCCTGGGTTGTGGTAGATAGAGTTTCCTTGCCGTATTCTTAATGCCTGTTATTGAGAGCCTGTGTTTTATGAGTCCTACACTAAAGCAAGACTGTTTATAACAGGATTTGTTTTGTCTTGTGCTCCCACCTGAACTATGGTTCTAATACAGTGAGTGCTCCGTGTACAGAAACAACATCTTCCCGATGCCCGTTGTTTTGGTTCAGGTTCTTGGATTGAACACATATGTACCTAAACTTAAGTCATAGCTGCTTTGCTTAGATCCTGACCACACAGAAACAACCAACTTCCCCTTTTGTCCACTGTCCTTTCTCATTTGCCTTCTTCCTACCCAGGCCAACAATGATACTTGCATACAATTTATATTCCAAATCAATATGAGATGAATGTTGTTTGCCAAATAGCTGGGGTTTAAGACTTCGTTATTAATTAACATTGTCGGTGACAACAGAAAACCATGGCGAATGAAATCTGTTTGACTGCCACTGCTAGCTAAGCCTACATCCCGTGCCCCCAAAGTTCTCATTATCTTTACTGAAATTACAGCATAGTGTTATGGCAGCAATTGGTTTTGTAATGTTTTATTGAACAGTGGCGTTTCAAGGCAGAGACACGAGGCTGCTCTTTCGGGCCTCACTGTTTCAGGCAGGGCTTCTGAGCTGGATGTTGGTGCTGCTTCCATGTAATGAGCACAGCATGCACCTCAATTAATTGGTAACTTCTACTTAGGTTAATCCATAATACACTAATGAGCACCAATGAACCAATGTTATCACATTAATTCATTACTGTAGATATAAGCTTATATGTATGATCTCTTAGTTCTCTGACCACCAAACATTCTCCTCTTTGCAATCAGTGCCCCTTTAGAGTTTTTCTTTCCATCTTAGAGAAATGAGTGATTCTCATTTGTCGACCATCCCTAGACGTGCCTTGTCATCGATTCCCATCTTCTTTTTAAGCACATTCCCTTTTCTAAATTTTTATTAATTAAATAAAACTTATTTAATCATATTCATGTTTGATTTTTTACTAAGAAATATGGAAATAAAAAGAAAATTGTAATTTTCAAGGTATTCTAATTATATTCCATTTTAAATCTCATTTTCACTACTTGAAATGCTTCTATGAGTCATGGGTATTCCTTCATAATTCCTTCCTTTATTAGGCTATATTGCAAATACCCTTAACCTATGATGGACAAAAAAAAAATTCTTTCTGTCCCAATGTTTTCAATACCAGTTTTGAAACTTGGTTTTTGGTGATTTTAGTGGCAAACGATTCCCAGTCGCTGAGGTCTGGGCCAGATATTTCCAAGTCCATGGCCTCTTTCTGAAACAGCTGGAATAAAAGCTCATGGAGATTCGCCAGAGTGGAAAAGGAACTTTATTTGATGTGAATCAATAGTGTGGATCTGACATGTCAAGAGGGACATTGGGCCGCAGGAGTACAAGGGTACTCAGGACCCCAGTTACTAAGTCTTTACATTCTGGGGTTCAGGAAAGGGGGAGTTTGGATGCCAAGGTGCGGGCTTTTTTATACTTACTTCCTAGGTCTACCTGCGCAGGGGGAGCTATACCAGCAGTTAGCTGGGTCCTCTCAATCAGTCACTACGAAAATATTGTACAGACGTGTCCATGGGTCAGGACGACAGATACAACCCCTCAAACGGGGTTCCGTCTTCCGAGGGGACTCTATGTTCTATCAAGGTGGCAATAACCAGCCCAAGAAAGAAGAGGAGACAGAAAGAGCATGAAGAGGGAAGGGGAGAGCGGAGGAGGGGAGGGAAGAGCAGGACAGAGGAAGAGAGTGGAAAGGGGGATAAGTGTATCTACACAGAGGAAAGCCGAAATCACCTGTGAAGCTGTAGTTCTGGGCACTTACCTGCCACTCTTCAGCAATTTGTTGTTCCGCTGACATCTTCTCTAGCCAGGTGACCCGCATGTTCCAATATCACACCACGGAGGTCGTTTTCTGTTCACTATTTCTATTTCAGGAGTTCCATTTTACATTTGTATTTAGAGAAAGCGCTTCTTAAACAGGCGCTTCCACCAAGGGGGGGGCAGTCAGAGGCCAATTAGGAGACCACATGGAATGTGAAAAACACAGCTCAGGTCACAATTCCAAGGCCGTTAAGGCCTCTTCATTGAGGTCACGGCAATAAACTTAAATAGTCTGCTTCTGGACCAGACAATTATCTGCTGCTTTCTGACATCCTTCCCGAGTTCTCCATGATGCAAGTTCATTACACAGAGTTTTAAGTGCTCACTGTCATCCATTCTATACCTGAACGTGGCCTTAGTTTGGTATCTGAATGAAGTGGAATTCAACATCTGTCTTCTGGCACTTCCAGAAATCTGGCTGGGAACAGTAGTGTTAATTCAGCCACAGCCAACATGCTTAAACTCCCCTCCATTGACCCAGAAACTATCCACCTTAAGCTGAGACACTAGCCAACTCTCACACTGGTCTCCCAGTACAAATTGAATCTACCTTGGTTTTGGTTCAGAGCACTGTAAACTCCTGGGGCTCTATTTGGTTTGCAGTGACTATGTACAAGGTGTTGTGGCAATAGTGTTGAGGGAAAAAAAAAAGGATAAAAGAAGTGGACATTGGGCCATTATCTAAGCTCCGGTGAAGACCACAGAAGGTTTCTTTTCCACACCAACTTAAAATATTCAGATAAATGACTATGAGTGTATAAGCTGGACAAGGGTTTCAGGGGCCATGGGTTCTCTGTCCTTTCTTCTTTGTTTTGTTTAGGTTATCAATCTTGTAAGCATCTGGAAGAAAAAGGCCTGGCTGAAATTCTTAGGAGTTTATGGTAATCTTATTTTTAAAAAAATTGTTTGGCAGTGAAATTTTTTCTTTTGCAGCCCCCTCCTCCTGCAAACAGTTTTTCACTCTGTCTCCCAAGACTTTATAAAGAAATTATGGAAGAATCATGGGGACAGTCTAGGTGCTCTGGGAAACTGTACAATGTTGGCAGGGAGACCTGTTTTTGGTTTGGGGAATAGAGTTTTCCACATCCAGGGAGGTGCTTTTGCAATTATTAAGAAGCATCCCAGAGTATTAGAAAGTACCCAACATTTCCTTGGTGCCCTCAACAATTTTGGGTGTGAGTATATAATGTCTAACTTGCTTAGGTCACATCCTGGGGTCCCTGACGGCCCCCAGTGCCCACTTCTCACACAATGCTGAGATGCCTTCGCTCCTGCAGCCTAGCTTCCACATCCAGAAGAGGCAAAGGCAGCGTCCCCAGCAATTAACTGCCTGTCCCACTTTCTCCAAAACACTGTGCTGGTTTCCAAAAGGCTGTAAGAGATCTGAAATACCATCAAATGGTGAAAAAAAAATCAAAATACTTTGCTGTCACATGCTGTCATAGGCTGTCAGGAAGCCTCGTGCTGTGGCCACAGTCAAGTTGAATCTGATTAAAGGATCAGCAAACAAGGCAGGTTTAAGGGTATTTGACCTCATCAGGGCTGTGCCTGGAAGTACCTGTCAGTGCTTGGGTTGTCCTATGCGGTGACACTATGGCTTATGCGGCTTGCCAATAGATGTGCCTGATGACACCCTGCAAAGGAAAGGACAGATTGATGTGTGCAGCGTTCTATTTTCAAATACTGCTCAGCGCTGCAAAGATGGAGCTTAAATTTAATTCCAATTACCAGTTCCACAAACAATGAATTATTCAAGATAAACTGCCCAATTTTACAGAAGCATGTGTGTCGTATGCATATGTTTGCTTCCTTCTCTACATGTGTGGGCTGGGATGGAAAATTAAATGATCTTCTCCTCTGCTTCTTAGAGCCCCATAATGGCGTGTATTTCAAACAGACTGATCAATATTTGCAGAGGTGGGGTTGCGGGACTCCCACCAACATTACAACTTCAAATATGCAGGTGGGATCACTTAACAGTCTCGAAGCTATAAATAAATTAAAGGATGAAATTGGAAACAAATCACATAATATTTTTACTTTATAATCAGGTAAATGACGGGCTGTGTAAGATGATAGATGTGGTGGGGAGGGAGATTGTGGATTTGTGCACAGGTGAGAATTCACTGAAGGAAACAGTTTCTGTTCTTTTTTTCCTTTCCTAAACAATTCGGGGAATGGATCAGTCTTGACTCTGTTGTGTATTGTCACAAGGAAATGCTAGAGGAATGAGTCACTTTAAGCAATTTTGGAAGGAAGGATGGATGCCCTCTTTTTCATGATGACTCACATGGGAGAAAATGAATATTTCACTTCCAGGTACTGCGGATCAAGAATTTTCATACATTTGTCTTAGAAATAAAAAGATTATTTCGTCTTTGTTTAATATTTACACATCTCACAAAGAAGGAAAAAATAATCTTACCTATCTAGATACAGCATGACAGTTCCATTTGGAAGTTCTCTGGAGTATCAGGCTAGGTGTAAAAGATGTTTTACTTCCAAAAATCTCTCAACTTCTCAATAATCTTTTCTCTTGAATTATAAAATAGAGGAGAAAGAGGACAAAATTTGAAGTCTACAATCAATATACTTTGCCAACTAACAAATCAATAGAGATGAAGAGTTCAGTACTCTGATCCTAGCTTCCTTCTTTGATCATCAAATGGTGTTTCCTTATTGCCTTTTCTGTCTCAGGCTGGCCCAGATACCACAGGTAGCTGAGGATGATGACCCTTGGGCATGTGCTCCCGCTGCCTCTGCCTCCTTAGGGCTAGGATTAGAGGCTTGGACCATGATATCGTCTTTGAATAATAGTGAGGATTAGAGCCAAGACTTCCTGCTTGCTAGGCGTGCTCTCGGCTACCTGAGTCGCATTCTCAGTTAATTTTGCTACTCCTTGGAATCCAGCTGTAAGCCATCTTTCAATCAACGTAAGGTTGGTGAAGCTTATTCTAATGTGTATGTTAGAATTGAATCTAGCAATGAGTCAGTCTCAGTGTACACAGTATTCCATACATTCTATCCTGTATGTTAGAATTGAATCTATAAAAAACCAAAAGTCAGATAAATTTAAAAAAAAAAGAATTGAATCTAGCAATTATTCATTCTCATTGTGCACAGTTTCCATTGGTCAGTTACATGCCTTCCAGTTTATTCATCTGATACACTTTTAGATTGCCTCCTTTGGTTTTGATTGTAAGTAAAATATTTCCTGCCCATGTTTCATAGTGTGCATTCACTAATTTTTGTTTTTTTTTAATCTCTAGAGTGCTCATGCATAAAAATGAAATTATACATCCAAGCTAAGGTTTATGTTGATTAGTATTGTGAGGGTTGTAATACACTCATATTTCAATATCTATAGGATCTGTAATGCTTTCTCTTTTTTTTTTCTTATAATAGCAATCTCTGCTTTTTTTTTTTTTTTGATGGGATTTCCTCTGTGTAGCTTTGGCTATCCTGGTACTCACTCTATATCCAGGCTGTCCTGGAACTCATAAAACCTCACCTGCCTTTGCCTTCTGAGTGCTGGGATTAAAGTCATGCACCACCATTTCCTGACTATTTTTTTCTTAACGAGTTCTTGAAACTTTCTGTCTATCCTTACAAGTAAATAATGCATTTGATATTGAATCTTAAATCCTTACAAGTAAATAATGAATTTGTATTTGATATTGGCTTCAAAAAATACATTTCACCTATTTCTTTGTCCTTCCATATACGTACATTGAAAACAAATAAATGTTGTGATCTAGACTTTTAAAGTTATTTTTACTTATTTAAAATTTTTAAGACAATTGATTTTTAGTATTAATTTTTCTTGAACACACATATACACATGAGAGAGAGAGAGACAGAGAGACAGAGAGAGCATGGGTGGGGTGCAGGTAACTTCCTTATCACTAGAGGATTCATGAGTGACCTCTCTTTGTCTATAAGGGTGGGGTTTGGTAGCCTTACACCATATGAAGCTGTGCTGAGCCTGGGTTGTATGTTAAGATTTCTTCTCCTTCTTCTCTGACCCTAGGCTTGACTCCCCACAGTCTGTCAATCTATAGTTTTGACACTGTGGCTGAGTGTCTTCCATCACTTTGGAAAATCTCTTGGCAAAGAGTTAACACAACTACATTTAAGTGCCATACTGGATACCTGCTCTCTTTTTAAAACTTCAGTTATCAGTAGAATGCATGTGTCCACTCTGTCTCAAATGTCTCCTATCCTCCTGTTCTCTCCAGCTTATTTTCCATGCCATTTATTCTCCATGCTTCTGTGTGGATGTTTTCTGCTACTGTGAGTAGTGATTCTCTTTCAAGTGTGTTCAATCTGGTGTTAAATTGAGGTTTTAAGTACATAAAAATAGAATTTTTTCAGGTCTAGAATTTCTTTTTCTTTTATTCTGATACTGGCAATTGAACTCATGACTATGCCCATGCCAGATGAGAATTCTGCTGCATGAGTTCTCTGATTGAGTAACATCCACGGTCCACTCCATTCCTTTATGCATGTGTGTAATAATACATGCACACCCATATGCTTATGTTTATATTTAATGAGTTAGTGCCACATGAAGTTGACAATGCTGCCATCAAAAGCCACAGACTATCCAACAAAAAACTCCAGTGCCCATGTCAGGCATGGAAAAGTTCCCTTGACTTGTTAGTCAATGGGACTAAGAGATTCCTCAAACAACATAGGCTTTCGCCTTGCCCTAGTGTAGTGGTTTGAAAGAAAATGGCCCAATAGACATGGCACTAATGGAAAGTGTGGCCTCATTAAAGTAGATGTAGTCTTGTTGGAGGAAGTGTGCCACTGTGGAGGTGGGTTTTGTGGTCTCATATATGCTCAAGTCATGCTTAGTGAGACAGTTCACTTCCTGTTGTCTACAAGATGTAGAACTCTCAGCTCCTTCTCCAGTACCATGATTGCTTGAAGGCCACAATATCTCACCATGATGATAATGGACTGAACCTTTCAACTGTAAGCAAGTCACCTCAATTAAATGTTTTCCTTTATAAGATTTGCTATGATCACAGTGCCTCTTCACAGCAATAGAAACCCTAATTAAGACACCTTATTTGCACCCACGAACTTGAACTTAATACCTTATTGTTGAAGACACTGTATATATTGAACACTGGACTTAGAAAAATTGAGCCGAGGCTGACCTATGAGTCGCCTTACAAAGGACTAGTTCTTACAGTATCAAAAGGTGGTATGCAAGCTGACAAGAGAAAAATTACTCAATAATTCTATGCAGTTATAAATCTTTCAAACCACAACAATGATTGACAAGGAAGAGATCTCTGATGGCACAATACCAGTGCTGTTATCTTGCATTTTACTAACAGCTAATTGGACTTAGGCCTCCTCAATAGGAGGGACTCCACACCTCACACTTTAAATCTAGCCTACTGTCCTTGGCTGCAAAAGTGGCAGACTCTAGAGCAGAGTCTACGAGCGCCATTTCCCCAAATCGATGTGATTTCTCACTACCTTCTAAAACTTTTCCTTATACCCGCAGTATAACCCCCACCTCTCATCAAAGACATTTTTTTTATAGTAAATGGAATCTACTGCAGAGATCCACAGCTGGTGAAAAGGCAGAATATGGCAGAATGAGGAGTACCCAAGCTCAATTTGTAATGGACAAGGCAATCCTTACATCTAAGGTTCAGGGCACATAGTGGAAATGGAGGGTGCAAAGGATTGTGAAAGACGCAAGATTAGAACCTTTTCTATTACATGGTGTCTTCTGAACATGTTAAGTAAGTTACATATAGAAAGCTCAACAATATAGTTGTCTAAACAAACCTTCCATCATGACAGCGTAGAGTTGACATGCCAATATGGATGGGGAAATTTTTCACCATGCCCCATCTCTAGATGAAGTGTTTTAGGCAATCAATGGCTATTGGAAGATAGAATCTGCTTTCTTCAGGAATGAACCCCTTGATAAATTATTCAATCTCAAATGATTGTTCCTAAGCATATATATATATATATATATATATATATATATATATATATATATATGTATATATGTATATATATATGACCAATAAGTGGATTTAGTGAGCTGTATATTATAAATATTATAAAATGCCTATGTATATTAAGACAATGATAACTGAAGAAAGGGTCATGAATTTTAACAGGAGCATGGAAATAGTTTGAGGAGGAGATACACGGTTGGGAATGATATAAATTCTATCCTCCTATAAGAAATTGTCCCAAAACTTAAACTACAGATGCAGAAATATGTTTTGTATTTTTAGTAATTGCATTAATTTTTCTCATTATATATATTCATTGTATATTTAATTATTAGGTAGGGTCATATTCATACAAGCATATATTGTATATTGAGAATGTTTCCCACCACACCACCTACCCTGGTCTTTTCTCTTCCACTCCCAATAGTCCTCTTTGTTTCTCTAGATAACATTGCTTCAATTCTCATGTCATGTACACATGCATCACTTCCCAAATTTATGTAAAATCTAGGACACATAGAAGACGAAATGTGCAAAATTTGCCTGTCTGAAACTGACTTACATTATCTCTGAAAAATGACTATGATTTATCAACAATTTCTCAGAGTTTGAGTTTTTAAGCCACTCTTTTCCCACTTATTTAACAAAATTATTGTAAGATAGTTTCTACAAGAGTGTCAACATAATTCAAAAACCACACAAAAGCAAGTAATAAAAAAATGAATAGATTCTGCCTCTGGGGGTGAGGTGACCTCTCATTACACATAATGTCATGGTATACTGACTGACAGAATGTCTGACGGACTGTCATTTATGACAGAATGACTTCAATTAAATTGATAAGAAGATAACATGTCTATGCAGTCAGTAGCCTACTCGGGTTTTCGATATTTTTCCTGCAATAACATTGACTTTGTAGGTCAAGTTCTTGGTTATTTGGTATGATTTTCTATTCAGCATCAAAACAAACATTCCGAAGAATTATTTCCAAGTGCAAGCTTGGAGAATTTTTCTTTGATGAGGATGGCCCCACAACAGGACTCCTAACAGTTTCCATTCTTCAATCAGACCAACACATACATGCACACACACAGACACACACATACACATATATATATATACACACATATAAACATACATACACATACATGTATACACATATACATACATAACTACAGCACATACACACATACGTGCATATATGCACATACCCAAAATATTCACATACATACATATGCGTATATACATACACACATGCACACAAATACAGACATACATTGTATACATACACATATGCACAAACACACTTCCCTATCCCTCTATCTTCTCTTTGTTTCCTATGCTTTGGGTCAGTTCAAATGACAGACCCTGCCTAGCTAGAGATACGAAAGTAGAGATGGATGAAGTACAGAGCAGCTGTATAGCTGCTCTGCTTAGTCTTCCTCATTTCTATAAACACGGAAACTTTGTTCAACTCTTCATGCATCCAGTGCCCTCCATCTGCAACCCCATTTACTCGTCTAACTGCATCCACCACCACACTTGCCTTTATTGACTGCATTAGTTATAAATCTTCATCGGGAACATTCTGTGTGCCGTGCGTATTTCTAGACAGAGTGCATGGAGCTGGGAACGCAGCCAAGTTCCTACAACAGGAGAGAAGTTCTGCTCATCTGTCTACTCCCCTCATTCGAGCCGTTCTTCCCACCCTCCTAGAGCACGGGCTTGGATACAGATTGCCTGAAGGCCCGCGTATTAACAGTTTTGCTCGAGAGGGAGTACTGTTGTGAAGTGGGACTTTTAGGAGGTAGGACCTCCAAGAAGTGAGAGACCTTCAGCACTGGGACCTTCAGGAGCTGAGATCTGGCAGAGCTCAGACGTTTGGAAGTGGGGCTTATAACACATGCGGACTTTAGGGGGCGAGACTTCCAGGAAACCAAAGGTCTTTAGGAAGGGAGTCCTTAAACAAGTGGGACCTGCAGGAGATGGAACTTAGTAGGAGGTCAATGGGTGAATGGACACCATCCTAAAGGATATTACGAGAGTCCATCTTTTTCTTCTTTTAACATTCATATCATGAGGTAAGCAGTTTGAAGGAGGATCCTTAATATTATCATGTGGCACCCCCACTGCATGTACAAAGCAATAGATCTACCTGATTCTCAGGTGGACCCTCTAAAATGGCAAACCAGGCAGAAAAAAAAAACTTCTTAGTCCATTAAGATCAAAGGTACTTTGTGAGAGAGGAATAAAGCTACATAGCTAAACAAGAAACTGAAAATGAATGATACTCAGTATCTTTCCAAAAATTATCTTTTTAACTAACTCCTTTTTTTAAAATCTATTTTTTAATACTTGGTTGCTTTGGCCATAATTAATCATAACTGACAGTGTATCTAATTAGTTACTGCTGGACTGTTTGTAAATATTCTTTTTTTTTTTTTTTTTTTTGAGATCCTGTACCTTCTCTCTCTTTCTCCCAAGAATAAGCTCCGGTGCTCCGGAATCTCAGAATAAGTAGGAAAGGGCCAATCACTGCTTCACAGACAAGTAACTAAGTATTTTGGCCTTTATATTTTAGTTGGCCTAAAAAGTGTTGCATGAATAACACAGCCTATCACCAAAATTTCCACTGAAGAACAATACACTAGATCAACTTCTGGAAAGTACCCACTTTGATTGATTGAATTTAACATCTTTTGATTTGCATTTGGAAATAGTTTTTGTCGTACTAGTCCACACATCAAGGACAGGGAGTCATAATAAATCTTTATTCCATTGATATCGCTGCATAGGGGAAGCGACTCATTTGGCAAATTGTTTACCTTTTAAGTGTGAGAACTTGAGTTCAATTCCTAAAACTCATATAAAATTCCAGGCATGGTATCAGATGTTTGTAGTTCCAGGGATGGGAAACAAAGACAGGTAGATTCCTGGAGGATCACTGACCAACTAACCTGGCCAACTCAGTAAGGTTCCAAGCCCATGGTAGATGAAACCTGTCTCAAGGAAAAAGTAGAAACTGCCCAAGACATGATGCCTCAGGCTGGCCTCTGACCTCCACATGCACACCTGGATGCTTACATACCCACCCATGTATGTAGGGGTTATATATATATATATATATATATATATATATATATATATATATATGTGTGTGTGTGTGTGTGTGTGTGTGTGTGTGTGTGTGTGTGTGTGTGTATGTATGTATGTGTATATGTATATATACACAGACACATATAGAGAGAGAGGTATATGTGTGGATATACATCTGTATATGAATATGCATATTGCTGTTTGTCAAATTAAAGGTGAGATACCAACACGAATTATCTAGACCTCCCCAAAAAGGTAATGTTTAGCGCGGGTTCCCATCATCCCCAGGAATGAACACTCCACTGGTGGCTAAGACCCTTTCAGCCCATTTCATTCAGCATAAAGAATTGTGCAGCCAGGAGGGAAGGAGTCAGCTGCTCACCTGTTGGAATTCACATGTCAGTGAAGTGGGCCCCTAGCTGTGGTAATGGAAAGCAGCTGTGGAAACAGGTAAGCCAGGGCAATTAGGTACTCGCAAGAGTGGGTGGTTTTCATCGCGTTTCTCAGGCTCCTTCTCATGGGTAGCTTCATCAGAAGGGCATTTCTTCGGAGCACAGAAGGATGCCTTTGAGGATGAAATGGTGTTCTGTCCTAGGAGCTGCTAGAGGAAGGAACCTGGGGGGTGGGGAAACCAAGGAAGGAGAGTGGGGGAAACCCCTGCTGAGTTTAATCTGAACAGTGTATCCATCACCCAAATGATACAAATCAGCCATTACTGGATCCTGCAGAAGCAACTCTCCTACCTGTGATCCCGCCTTTGCTTTCTAAACCTCTTTGCAGCCCGGCCTAATGAATTGTCAGAGCTGTCAGGGAGCCGCACGGAATGACAAATGTCTATGATTTGCCGCCGCTGTTGCTGTTTCGCTGGGAACACCTGATGTATGTAGTCTTGCATCCTTCAGTTTCGAATTAGAGACTTGGAAAACAAAATCGCCCTTGATAAATATAGCAATTTTTCCCCCTGTTCTGTAAGCTGAGCTGAATGGATACCTTGAAAGATAAAGATCGTTCTTTTGTTCTTGGACCGGGCACATTGGCACTGATAATTCTCAGACCCAAAGCTAATGTCCATGTTGTGGGGCGTGAGTGGGAGTTGGATGGTAATGATCAATTCATAGATTAGGTGTCGTCTTGTATGATTTTTGTCAGTGTTTATGATCTGTTTCTCTTGGTAAGTTCTGCTTCTCGCTTAATGCCTTTCCGGGGGTTCCTAATGCGGGGTCCCCTTTAGTCAGCTCCTCGTGTTGGGTAATCCCCAACAATAGCATTCTTTTTGTTAGTACTTCTACTAACAATTACAGTTTTGCTACTGCTATGAATCGTAATGTAAATATTATTGGAGATAGAGGTTTGCCGGCGGGTCACAACTCACAGGTTGAAAATGTCTCCTGTAGACCATAGAGAGTGGAGAAAACCTGTCTCCACAGCAGGCACCCAGGATGAGAAAATACTTCAGATGAACTTCGGTGAACTTTGAAAATTATATTTTTGAAAAAATAGGAGCAACTTCAATAATCTGATGGTTTCCTACCTTTAAAATGTATTTGTTAATAAGTAAGCTTCTCCACTGGTATGGAAATTATTTCAGGCACTTGGTGCTTGATTTAATGAAAGGATAAGACTTTAGCTGGAAAATATATGCTTTTTAGAAAGGGTCTTCTTCCAATAAATAGAAATTTACTAGAAATTTGAATAAATTGAAGAAACAAAAGGTTGACACATGGAGATTATTCTTTATTTTTTGTGTATAACTTCATGCACTGAATATATATTAAATATATATATATTAAAAGTAAATGTTACCATATAATCTCTCCATATTTCTATTTCTCATATAATGAGTTCATATTAGCTAGAAAGGTAGAAAAGTTTATGATGTTTGTAGGGATCATAACATGCTTGCATAAATATTTCTTGGGCTTAATAATCATGCTAACTTATCCCAATGGTAAAATGTGATGGTTGTATTTCATACATTTATTTCTATCCTTCCCCATATTTATAACTAGAGAGCTGTCAATTTCCCAGTCTTATGGTCTCATTTGGAATTATTTCTTTTTAGTCAGCTTCGAAAAGAAACACTTTCCTGTGTTTTGTGCTTTGACAAGCGTTAGGAGGAATATCTGCTTTCGATTCTTTATTTTAATGCACTGGATGACTTTTTGAGAAAGGCCAAAGCAAGCTATTGGAAAAACACTTGTTTCCATGGTACAAATAGAACTGTAACCATAGGCAAATCATATGGGTCATATTGCTTGGGCTCTACTACTGGGTGGCTTATGGACTGAGGTACAGTGGTATGGCAGCAGGTAACAGAATATAGAGTCTGGGGTTTTGTCCTCTACGTTTGGGTGCTCTTCTCCTTATTTGCAGATCTTCCCACAGAAGATGCAAATGCTGAGGCCCCATTGTTGCCAGGAATAAAAACAATATGTACGACACCTAGTCTACAATAGGTCCTCAGCAGTGCACATGCGAACGCACACGTGTTGATATTTTGAACATTGTGATGCACCGTCTCAATTGTCAGCTTGGGGAGATATAGACACACCTGGGCGATCAGGCAGAGCATTACCTTGATTAGAATAACGATGGTGGGGGGATCTGCTGACCATGGGTGGCACAATTCCCTGGCTCAGCATGCTGGGTTGTGGTATAAAACGGAGAAAATGAACCGGGTAGGGACACTCATCATTCTCTTATTCCTTCCCACAGAGTGACGAGCTGTCTCTGGTCCCTACAGCCTTAATTTCCCAGCCCATGATGGGCTGTACCCCCCAAAGTGTGAGCCAAAAAAACCTCCTTCTCCACTAAGTAGCTTTGGTCCAAGCATTTTCTCACTGCAGTAGGATTGCTCACTAAGACAAAACATATGTGAAAATAACATCAGAGTCTCCTGGGGAAGATGGCCTTTATTTTCTGAAGAATCCGTTTTGGGATTCAGGGTGACTCACATCGGTGTTCCTAGCACTTGAAAGGCCAACTCAGGATGACTGCATATGTTTGAGGCCAGTTTGGGCTCCAGAAAGACTTCCAGACCAGCCTTGCTGTAGAATGAGAGAATCTTAAACTTTTTTAAATGAGGAAATAAATTTCTTTTGAATATTTCACTCATCTAACTTTGCTCTTCAACACTGTACTTCTCAAGAGTTCTTACAGGCCCCACACTGAGCCAACATCTGGGCAAAATCCTGAGCACTTGAACAGATGAGTAGCCTAGGAAGGCCCCTCATTTGCTCAGACCCTTCGTCAGGGAGAGGAGAACCATATTTCTCTACGTAATATCTTGAAAGGAGGCGTCAGGAAAGGAAGAGATGGTAAATGTAGAGAAAACAGAAATGCTGTGATATATAACCAATAATTGTACAACATTAACAGTTTCAAGGATTATTTAGACCATCTGTAGTTCTTCATATTTTTAAAATGTTTTATCATGGTTCATCAGATAGTTTTCAGTGATAACAATTTTAAACATGCAAGCAGGACATCCTCTACTTGGCAAGAGAGGAGTCTGTGTATAAGGAGTTTAAGGACCCACATAAGGAAAATTCTTTGGCGTATCCATGAGACAGCTAGGAATTTGGGAGCAAAGTTCATTGCCTCAGTGCTCCGATGATAAGGAAAGTGCTGGAATCAGCAGTAGGTGATAGTGGTGATTCGTAGGCCAGCCAACAATAAAAATGCTTATTTTTTATGTTCTTCTCTTAGAGAGAAGAGTGACACGTAGCTGAGCTAGCAAGTGAAGGGTTTAGGATACGGCTCATTGAGTAAAGTACTTTGTGTTCAATCATGAAGATCCAAGTTCCACCCAAGCAAACCATGTTGGGGGACCTCACAACCACCTTCCACTCCAGTTCTGGGGCAGGGTAATCCTGGTTTTTGAGAAGCTGACTATAGGGAATTCAGTACCTAATTTTCTTATGGAGGTGTTGGCCTGCATTTGTCAGGGAACTGGGGTTTCCAATGAGCTCCTGGTCACCAAAGGTCTACAGCTGGTTCCAGATTCTTTTCTTTCAAAATTTGATCTTATTTATTGTATGTGTAGGCTATATTTATGTGACTGTAGGTGCACTCACTTGTGTGGATGCTAGAGGTTTATATTCGGATGTTTCCTCAATTTCTCTGCCACTTTAATTTTTGGAGACAGTTTCCTTACTGAGGTTTCCTGGAGTTTCTCATTTCAGTTAGGCTTGCTAGCCAGTGAGCTCCATGGATCCGCGCAGCTCTGTTCCCCCAATGCTTAGCACTGGGATTATAAGTGTGCACCATGACACTGCCTTACTAAGCTTATCAGAGCATAAGAGCTCAGGTCCTCAAGTGGATTCAAGAAATGCCCACCCCTCAGAGACATAGCCCTAGCTCCCCAGTTTATAAATGTGTGTATGTATATGTAAGGTGTATGCATGTTTGTGTATGCGTGTGTGTATGCGTATGTGTTTGTGTGTGTGTGTGTGTGTGTGTGTGTGTGTGTGTGTGCTGTTTGCAAAGGTGAATGGGGTAAGCTTGGGTCTCTCATCAGCATCACAGTGACTGGGGAAACATGCAACATATTTCTTCTGTGAATTATTTCATAGCTAAAAGGAATGCTGGTTTCTGAGTTTGGGAACATTTTTAGTCTTACTTTTTAGCTAATAGTAGTGTTCTTTTTATTCTCTATGAAATTTACCACTATTCATTCAAAATACAGAAAACTATAGGGAAATTAACCTCTTTACTTTAGCTCCATTTTGGCTCTAACCTCTGTCTAACCTTACTGTGCATTCCCCCATCACTTTGATTGATGAGTAAAATAATGGGTAACTGGACTGGAAAGGGGGAGAAATGCGTTGGATGGGATTTTAAAAACTCTGATTTTTGTTTTTTTTTCCTTTTTTCCTTTTTTTTTTAAATAAAAGCTTTCATTTCAGTTGAATAGATCGCAGTGCACAAGCGTCGGGCAATGGATTTGGAAGTACTGAAGTAGAGGGGACTATGTGGATTTCTTCCTTGCTGTGGAAGATAAGAGACTGGCAAGGTTTTAATGGTGGGCCCATTCCAGACCACTTGACAATACAGTTGTGTCAGATGGGAATGAGGAAGACAGACTCAAACAGAGACAGAATGATGTGGGGACTCAGGGAGCTGGGAGTTTCACAAGGGATGGGAAAACTGCACATAAAATAAAACAAAAATGAACTTTGATCTGTGTCAACGCAATATCAAGCTCTTCTAAGGAAAAAAACACTGTGAAGAGGGCAGTGTTCCTTTTCGTTTTATGCCTCATAGTTGCCCCTTGGACACCTGCAAACTCTCTGATGTATCAGACGGAGAAGTGACAAGGTCTCTTGTGGCATTACTTCCAAAAGGGGGAAAAGCAAATGCCAATTAGGCCAGAGATGCCAGCTCAGCCCAAGGACAGAAGTGAACGCAGATACCCAGATGCATTCTTGCAAATTCCTGCTAGCAAGAGATTCAACGCACCAAATGTCCCCCTGGGTTTACTCACCCTGTTCAAACTTCCACCTCCCCACTCTCTGGGTTTAATCATCTCCACCTGCAAACTCTGGCCAACAGAACTCCAGGCATCTTCCTCTCTTATCTTAGGTGCCAGAGACCTTGGCTAAGAGGACCATCGTAAATCAGTCAGTGTAACATCTCCTCCGGTGACTGGGTGCTGTCACTGATCTAAAGCACTGAGGAATTCCGTCATCTCAGTTTGGGTCATACCTGTCACTCCACACCTGGCATCAGGTGGTGTGGGGAGGATGATTAGCACAGTAGCATCAGAAGCACCAGCTTCTTCCCAGATGGCCTTTTCCCTTGGTCCTTAAACTGCCATGTCCTATGTGTGACTGTCATCTATAACTCAAGAACTAGAGGTGTTTATCAAGCATCAAGCTCATCAAACTTGACTCAATGCCTCTCCCCTCTGCTGCCACACACACACACACACACTCACACACACACACACACATACTTCCAGAGGGACCTCTAGCAGTCTTTCTATTCTGTGGCCTCTCGGGGTACTTTTGGCTTAAAACCTTAAGTTTGTGATAGAATAAGGAAGGTGGTTTCCAGAGGCAGCTGTTTACACTAGGTCCTCGACTCTAGACATGAAAGCAGCTGGAATCTTAACAGTGAATGCCACCGTATGTGACAGCTTATGCATTGTTACTGCCCAAATGCCATATAAAGATAAGGAACCAGATGGAGAACAGAGTGCACAAGAGAGATCCTGTTTTTCAACTCAAGGGGCGAGACCAGGATGGCAGAATTGCACACTGCTCTATCTCTTGGTGTTCCCCAAGCATCATGTGACCCAGACAAGGAAGCAGGGCCATTATATGTCCTTCTCACACTTCCCTCAGACTTCAGGAATAGCAGGTTTTTGGCAGAGTTGGGGCTCTGGAGTTTCATCTGGAATAACCCCGCCACCTCCCCGGGACTTTCCCGGAGTTTACAAAGGTGCACATTTTAAAGTCAGCAAAACAAGAGGTTTGATTTTCCTGCTTGATTCTTCTCACTGACCATCACAATAAGCAATGATGAGCCACAGGAAGGGTGCTGACAGATAAACTGGACATCAACACTCCAGAGGGCTGAGCATCCCTACCACACAGGCCCCTCCACCCAGAGTCAGGAGACACACTTGGTTTGGCGAATGTCAACATGCGACAGCAACAGCAAAATGGTCATGATGTGAGGCTGGAGAGATTGATTAACAGTTAGGGCCACCTGCTGCTCTTCCAGAGAAGACAACTGACTTCCAGCGCCTGTCATTGGGGCTCAGATCTGCCTGTAAGTCAAGTTCCAGGAGATCAGATGCCTTTTTCTAGTCTTCAGAGCCAGAGAGCTTACACATACATCCCCACACAGGTACATATACAATCAGATAATTGAAATAAATAAACCCTTCAACTACAGCAGCGACAGATAATCACCATGGGTCTGTCCTGCTGTAAAGAAGGCTGGCCACAGGGGCGTGAAGATGAGGACAATGTGTGTTTCGAGGCAGGCTCCCCCATCAGAGGTTATTGCTTTCATTCTCTCCATTTTTTTGTTTTAGATTTTTGGGATAGGTTGTTTTATTTGGTTATAGGTTGACTTGGGTCCTTTTCCCAGGCTCATATACGGAAGTCCCAATGTCAAGCTAGTGTCTCAGACTATGACCTGGGGGTAGAAATGGGTTCTTTACATATAGGATGAAGCCCAAAAGAGCTCCTCAGGGTATCAGTTCATTCAGGATTGTTTGTGCTCATATTTTAATTTCGTTTTATTTTGTATTTTGTGACAGGTTCTTACTCTGTAGACTGGACTCACCAGAAACTCAATATATAGACCAAGCTGGCCTCAAACTGAATAGGATCTGCCTATCTCAGCCTCCCTAGTGCTAGGTTTAGAGGTTTGGCTACTTCACCCAGTCCAATTTCACCCAGTCCAATAGTCTCCTTTTTTTTTTTTTACTTCTTATCCATCCATTTTAACCTCCCCCAACACACACACACACACACCTCTCACCGGTACCTTCCTTTCAAGAACCCAGAGATAGTCCTAAGGGAAGAAAATGAGAAGAGCTACAGAGAGGGCTATCCATCTACGTACATAATACAAAAGGAAGCCTCAGGTGACTCCCACCCTTCCATCAGTTTTAAAAGGAACCAATCCTGATAACCAGACCTGGGTTCTTAGTCTGAGGACTGGATGGCAAATTTGTGTTAAGTCTTATGATTTGCACCGTTTTGTTATAGCAGACCTCAGAAATCTAACACACGCTCATGAAGATTCTATTGTGTACCAGACGCTTTAAACTAAAAACATGTAATCTTTCCAATAATGTCATTGTTGAAACTCAGGGTTAGCTTGCACCAATCACTATCCTATGAGCATTCTTAATCTTCCATAGATAGATAGATAGATAGATAGATAGATAGATAGATAGATAGATCGATCTTTAAACAAGATGAACCTCAGATTCTTTGTGGGCCCACAGTAACAGGCAGAACAATGTGTTACAATGAGTCTGTGTCCCTAGAGTTTGGATTAAGTTCCAAGGTCTATTATGTGTGGAGGCCAGAGGTTGACCTATGTGTCATTCCAGTGTTCCCCACTTTATATACTGAACCCAAAGCTTGATGATTCAGCTCGCCCAGGTTCAGAAACGCCTTGTCTCAACTTGCATGCAGGAATTACATAGTGACTTCCACGCCTCTCTGGATTTCCCATGGGTGACAGGGATCAGAATGGTGCTTAAACTCTGATCTAAGCAGTCTACCCTCTGGGCCATCTCCTCACTCCTGGGTGTGATCTTTCCAAAGCCACTGGAGTTGCAGCAATTAAACAACTGACATTCGCAGATGTATCTATATGCATAAAAGAGAAGACAATGTTGGAATAACTGGAAGACGTGAAGACAGAAGGGAAGTTGCCGTTTAGTGCTATCTAGTGTCCCAAAGGCACTGGGGCCACTTGACACACCTTAAATGGTAGCTCGGGAGCAACAACAACAACAACAAATCAGATGGTTCCTCATTCACCTCTGATTACCATTATTTATTAGCCAAGAGGTAGTAGCCAGGTCTTCCCGGGGTGAACCATAAGAAACCCGTTAAGTGGTCTGAAACTCACGCTTTATCATCGGTCTCTATTTTCATAGAAATAACTATGCAGATTCACAATGGAGGAACGTGTCTGGTGGAGCTGAGTTCATGCATGACATATGATCTATCTCTTCAAAGGGACAGATACATCTTTCTTTCCGCCACCGTGCAGCAGCTCTCTCCACCATCCTTCCCATCCAAATCACCTCAAATAAATGTGAGGACCTCAGCGTTCACCGTAATTCCTTCATTTTTAAACACATAATGGAAATGTATAACTAGTCCTCATAAAAATTTATATCTCAATCCGTCCTTTTAATTTATAACAGGCCCTCTAGGCAGCTATTATTCAAGCATTAATAAAATGCCTATGGATCATCAAAAGCAAGCGTCTCCAAGTTCACTTCTCTTTGTATTTGTACATATATAAAGCTAGATTAGCGCTAATGCCACTTCTGGTTCTAACAGCCATCTTGCCTTTAATAAGTGAGGGCTGTATGATGTATTAGCTTAATCACGCCAGGAATCTGGGCTCCCATCAAGAAACCAAAGTTGAATTTTTCATGCCCTTTGCAACAATTGTTACTCTTAATGCCCTATAAGTTTGGATTTTGCAGCTTATGCAAATGCCCCTTTTCTATAAATTTTAGATTTATCTCCATTCGTCACTGTATGTATTCTAATATGAGGTGATTGCATTTTTTCCCTCTAAAATATTATTAAAACCTGCCTCAATTATTTATACTTGGCACGGAAATACAATAAAGGGGATGAGGTTTACCTCTACTCCAGGGTTAATTATATGACTTTTCAAATGTTAGTAAATTTAATGCAAGTCTAGCCCTCGCCTCCATTTCTCGAAATGGTTGTCTTGAAAAAGTCTCCACGGAGCCAAGCAAAGCAGCGGATAGGCATGTAGCTCTTTCTTAGCATATGCACAAGAAAGGCTGGATTCCGTGTCCATGCTGGGTTTGGCATGCTCTGGAAGGAGGTGACCTGGCTCTCCGTATTCTCTTCTCCTGTTCTTGGCCTTTATCTTTACCCAGAGGCCTCACACCATTGGAGCAAATGTGTTTCTGAATCCACAAATAAGCAGCTACTGACCTGCTTTCTCCCCTCAATTTGATGCACTTCGAAGTTCCCACAAAGGGCTTTCGGGAGTGGTTTTGTACAGGCCAGAGCTATCTCCATATGTGACTCTAGATGGAAGATCTTAGTCTACCGCCTATGTTCCCACTGAATGTTTCCAGATATCAGTGGGAGGTTTCAGGCAGTGTTTCACGGCAAGGGTTCAAGTGACATCACTTCTACCGAGGGGACCACAGAAGCATGTGTTCAGAAGTGGTCTTATTCTAAGTTAAATTTCTCCCCTGTTCATTGCTCTCCCCAGGTATTTAAAAATATCAGAGAGAAAAACAGATGAGAGGTTTCTAGTGGACCAAGAAAAATCTTTAATAAGGCCCTGACTTCAATATCTTAGCCAGTTTCCCACAGATTTTATCATGACTATTGATTTTTTTCACCTCTGCAATCCCTTTTCAACAGAATTTCCAGCCACAAAGCTGAAATCACTGGGTTGATTCCGGTTAAATGTTAGTCGTTATTGCTAATGAGATCCTGTACCTTTAAAAAGCTAACTCTGCTGCAATCCCTTTATATCCCACAAGTCAAATGGGCTCCCCACTAATTGGTTCTGTGTAAATGAAACAAGCTGGAAAACACCGTGGCACCAATAAATATTAATAAGTTATTGTTTGTTTTCTTTACCTTGCTTATGAATTCATACAAAGACGGTGCTGAGACATTAACTCCAGTCTATTAATTGCCACCTGATACTTCTCTCCTGGATAATTAGGTACCCATTAGTTCTAATCAAGTAGTTACTTAATTATTGCAGTAATTAGTCTAATGGACTAGCAAATTGAAGCTTTATCACTTTTGGATACTTAATGTTCCTGACAGAGTACTTTGCAAGTGTCAGGGTTCCAGATTCGGCAACCTGTCATCTAAGAACCCCCTCCTCCACTTTCAGCCGCCTCCCCCTCCTCACTGTCTCCACCTCCACGGCAGGGCTGTGCAGACCCCCAGGAAACAACTTAACGCCTAATGACCCCCATGGGCCCGGCCTGTTGAAACTTCATGGAGACACGATGCTAGATGTTGCTATGGGCCGCTGCACAGCAACAAGCCCAACTACTGGCCCACCTGAAATATCTTCTCCCGTTTCTCTGCATTTGCTTTGAACAGGCTCGGCAGGCAAAACATGAAGGGGAAGGGTTGCTCCTGTTTGGGCATGCTGAGGATCTCATTACTAATGCTACTTCTGACCTTTCCCTCTGAACACGGTGGTGGTTTAATACAACCAGAGAGACCCTGCTACCTCCTTCCCTAGTTACAACATGAAACAATCACACGTCCAGCTAATATTCAGACAACCACTCAAACAGGTAGGGAAATGATAGAACTGCTTGCATTGAGGATAACACTGCTGCCTCCTTTGTTACAGAATGCCCATGGATATATCTTAATTCCACTGGCCGGCACCAGATATCTCTTTTCATATTATCTGTTTATATTTCTTCCAATAGTTTATGAAACAGAACCTGTCACTTTTCTTTTTAAAATATTTGAAAGATTTTTTTTTCCATTGCACTGGGAATATACTTCCAACTCCTGACGTCTGAGGTTATCTGTGCATGGACCTTTCTTCATATACAAATCTCTGTGCACAACATTCTTCCTCATCTTCCTCACTCAGAGTGATCCAGCCACTTGCCAACCTCCTTCTCCTAGTCCTGGCTCACAGGCTGTTAAATTCTACCTCGGGATCTTTCCACGTGATTCTCCTTTCTGGATTGGGAAGGACCCCCTTTCTCTTCTCAGGTCTGAATTCTTCTGTGTGTATGTAACAGGCACTCCACTCCAGGTTTTAGCCAAGAAACCATTGATACCTTATCTAAAACCTCTTCCCAAGCAATTCCCTATTTCATGGCTCTGCTTTGTTTCACCATTAGCCCTGGGCACAAACCAAGGTTACCCTCTCTGCAACTGCATTCTGTGAAACAGAAATCTTACCTGTCTCAATACCCACTATCACCCCCTCTTTACCTGAGCAATGATGGAGATACAGAGTAGATGCCCAGATATCTGCTGGTTCCCTCAGAGTGGGTGGTAGGAAACTTATGCATCTATTCAACGGGTAGAAAATTTGCTCATCTATTCCAAAACTCATGAAAGCTGTGATCAAATGTGTGGGATGTCTTGTACATTCTCCCTTCTCAGAAGGCACTTGCCAGGTGGGAGGTTCTGGTGATGCAGGGAAAGCTACATTTTCCACGTCTAGTTTTCATCCAAGGGGAATCAGTATGAAGGTTTGGAAATGACATTCTCGATGCTGGTCCCGAAGCTTCATTCCACAGAGGCGCTGCTAACCACATCAGTGTGTTGCACCTGGACTTCATCTTTTACATCCAATGCATTCACATTTGTTTAGTCTTCAAGACAGATTCTCTTCTGAATGGATCATCGAGTCTTTGACAAGTGTCTTCTGCCATGTATAGTGCAGCTTATGGCACTTAAGGGCCTATTGACCCAGAAATTCCGCTCCCATGTGTGAAACAAGATTCCAATTTTATTTTAAAAATATGATACAATTGACAAATGTTCATAATAACTCAAATACATCGCAGGGGGGGGATGATGTCCAGTGTCCTGAGATCTCAGTGATGCTACTCAGCGAGTTTTATCACAGTTGGTCCTTTCATCACACAAGAATGTGTTTACTTAATGTTAAATACGCACTGGGAACTGCCACTAATCTCCCACTAGGAGTTTCCATTTTAAAAGAAGTTTAATAATTAGGGCAAAATGTTAGAAATTTCAGGTTATTTGGGAAAATGCATATATGTATAAATGAAGACAATTGTTAGAAGACAAAAGAGTAATTCTGATTCTGAATTATTGCCCACTTTGTTAACTATCATGTACAGCAATAGCTACTTATAATAGCTACCTCCAGATGAAACAGGCAAAGATAGTTCTGAAACACATAATACCATAGACTCAATCTCAGATCAGCTGTTGAATCCCAGCTTTGTTCAATGTTAGTTTATTTTCAGTGGAATAGGGAATTCTTACCTTTCTTCACAGAAATGTACCAGTGTTTACATGGATTAATTATAGACAATAAATCTTGAAAAAAAAATCTGTGAAAAAGCAAGGAGTTGTAAGGATTATAAATCAGATTCACAGAGATAGCTTTGAGAAGATGGAAGGGAGTACCAGAGGGGAAGTGGAAGAGACAGCTCTGGGTATGATCAAAATATTTCATATACGCATATATATCCACTTTGCAATAGAGATGTTATTTGAACTTATTGTTGAATCCAAAACAACTGTTGACACTATGTGTTTAAATGACTAAGTTAGGGTATGTTAACTAGAAAGGCTTCTAGTGCAACTCTGCATACATGATACATTGATGGGCATAAGTTGTATGATTGCGAGACCATAAATCTAATTAAAACAAAAGAAGGAGACTTTCTTGAAGACTAGTGGGCAAACTTAAGTTTTCATCCTTGGTTCCAATCTCCAGTGAATTTCCATCAATATGTCCCCTATCCCCTATTTTACATTTGAATGAAAATAATGTTAGTTCTTCCTCAACTAAATTGCTGCTACATGTTAGGTACATGGCGAAATCTTCAAGGCAAATGAGGCAGACGAGGTGATGGAAATCAAAGAACTTGAAGTGGCCTTTCAGGGGTGCCTTAGTGAGAAGAGGTGGGGTGAGGATGTGGTTACTATCAGAACAGTGACTTTTTATTTTAATATATGCCTGGGTTTTAACGAACCTGGTACACCACTGAATGTTTCAGATCTTCTCCTAAAGCAAAAGATCTTGCAACTTTGATTTGCTCACAGTGTTTCATAAAAGGCAAGCTAACAGCGAGTGCCTGAGAAATACTGACTGTCCTTAATTGACGGGCCATATCTGTCTGTGCCTTACACTGGCTGAAGTCCAACCACCAAACCCTTCTTCTCCTTCACCTGCGAATTGGTATGTCATGTCCCTTGACTGCATGTTCACTCAGATTTTTGACCTGCTCAAACGAAACAATCAACAAGAAGAGGTTTAAAATCTCTATGGATGATCTCATCTTGAGAGCCTAATTCTTAATTCTAGTGTTCTAACGAGTGGCGGTCTAGCTCCTGTCAATTTGTTTTGGATGCATGAGACGCTGATTGCCCAGTGACTTCCAACCTTAACACCAAGGTGCTTCAGTGGCGTCATTTTTTAATGTCTGTGGGATATTGATTTTTCCCTAAGGAGAATCACCTCCTGTATATAGATGAATGCTGGCTTCGGAATATGAACGTGATGTTATTGACTTGTGTGTTGAAGCCTTCTCTGGGCGGTCCTGTAATATTTAACTGCCTTCATCCTTTTGTACTTAGACATATAAAAATGGCATGCCGTGGTCTTCAGAGGGGCATTTGTTGACAGTGGATGGCAAGGACACAAAACAAAAAGAAAGTAACCTTTGTCTCATTATTCGTCCCGAACAACTGAATTAACCCTCATTTATATTATGGTTTGAAATCTAAATGTACCCCAGAGATACATGTGGTTATCAGCTGGCCTTGCGACTGGGGGACATTGAAGAACTTTGGGCAGGAGGCATGCCTGGAGGAGGTAGGTCACCGAGAGTGGGACTTTAGGAGTTACGGCCTGGCCTACACTTCCAGCCTGAGTTTTATTTCCTGATTCAATTTGATGTGAGGGAAACTAGCCACATGTTCCGACCTGTGCAGCCACTATGCTCTCTCCATCAGGATGAATGGTTCCCTCCAAACCATGAGCCAAAGATAAATCCTTCCTCCCCTCTCATTATAGGAAAAGAAAATGTGAGCAATATTTGTTGTTAGTCCTGGCTAACTACGCCAATGCAGTCTAGCAAAGGCAATGTTCTCTGTTCTTTACAAACCCTGTTATGAAGTAATATGCTTAGTACCAAGGAGATGAAGCAATCCTGTGCAAAATTTATGTTTTAATCTCGAAGGTCTTGGAAGATTGGTGATAAGTAAATACAAATAGGGAAAAGTGCATTGTTAAACATATAAAATGCCCCACAAATGCTTGATAATATTGGAGAGAAGGTAAAGTGAGGGGTCATTATGTTAGTAATCATAAAGGTCTTTATGTGGCCATTGTGTCTATTCCATGCCACTGAAGGTAGAAGCTAGCTCATCTGGTAGGGAAAGCTGAAAGCATGATTTGCCAGTATATGGTGACCCCGCAATGGTCAATAAAGACTAAGTATATACATTTATACACAGAAATTACCCAAAGTTCTACAAACTAGGGTTTCCCTATCCATACCACATCTAACTAACAGTAAACTTTTACCAACATATCCATAACCTTATCTATCCCCTCACCTCTGATGTCTGCAAATCACCCACTTCCTCTCTGAAAGCCATAGACTACAAGAATGGTGGAGATGTCAACCCTGGGAATCCAAGACCTTTTGTGAGTGCTTCTCCATTGCTTAGCCAAGAGACTGTCATGTACTAGGTGCTCATTTAAAACCCCGTGGAGCTAATGAGCTGCAGAGTGAATCACTGAGGATGCTGTAAAGGCCTGCTATGGTGGGAATCGTGAGCCACCGAGCCATCCAAATGAGCATACTGAGTTCAGGTTTCTGTGTCTGTCGAAGGGGGAAGTTCTCACATCCTCCACTGCAGGGCTGATGTGAAGATTAATTAAGGCGGCACAGGCTGGCTAGCTATTGAACGTTAGCTCTCTTCACCCACTTTCTTTCTGGAGGCTGACGGATAATTCTTCCTCCTCGCCATCCTCCAGCTTGAGTACACCCAGGCTACCTCCCGCTGTGTTATGCACACATTTCTGTTTACACACCAACCCCGTGTGTTTAACAACTAGCTGCATAACCATCATTTCACACCAGGATGCCGAGCTCAGCCAATGCATTTGGATGTGAACACCTGCCACAGAGGCAGAAGAAACGACGCCCGGAAACCGGTGATTCAGTTTTGAAATGGGAGTGATGATCCAGATGGGTAACACACAAATCTCTAATTGTCCGGATTTTTGAGCTGGAAGCCGGTGGGGATCCTCCATTCACGTCGTTCGCCTGTGGGCGTGCGGGGAGAGCCCTAGTGAGCCCTAGTGTATAAAGCACTAAGCGTGCTCGTTTACTTCTGCCATTAGAGCAGGAGAACGCCATCCGTGTGTCCTGGGCCTTTATTCCTGGCAGGAAGCTGAGAGTACCACTCCAGCTCCGTGAATTCACTGCTGAGTAACTTTGAACATAAATAAAAAGACTTTCTTGGTGTCAACTGGTTTAATTAATGCCAGAAATTAACCGGGGTTCCAGCGGCTCCAAATCCAGCCCTTGTTTTCTTTAGCCCACACCCATATCCTCAGTTTGACAATGATTAAAATGGAAACCGCTGGGAGGAAAGTGAAACCTGGACCCCACTACGGGATGATTAAGAAAGAAAGACTATGTCGATGTCCACGTTCATAGCCTAAAGTTGCATATATTCTGGGTCTAGAGAACTCTTTCCAGTCAGATTGTTTTAAACATTGTTTCATTAGCAGAAAAATGCAACAAACCTGCTGCAGAAAGAAGACAAACGCCTCTTAGAATAATCTTAGCGAGTAACCGCAGGAAATCTTTAATGGGGTAAAAGAAGAATACTCAACAAAATAATGGGGCCTGTGTTATTTAGATTGTAATTCCGGATACTGAGTTAAAGCCACAAGCAGTGATGTTGTGAAAACAGCTAACATAGGCCTATGGATACTGTATTATCAGAGATGAGACTTTTGTATTCAAAGGCAGTGTATCATTTGCTGGTTTAAGATCTGAGCTCCAGCGTCATCAGTCTGAGCTTGCAGCATTCCCGCAGCTTAGGATTTTACAATGGCTGAGCCCACTGTCGTTCAGCTCTCTGAAACTTTCTAGAAAGGAAAATGTTCCCTAAGGAGTGGACACAAGAGGCTTTCCAGAAAGGGGCGAGTGAAAAAATAAAATCAGCGCTCTGCATAACAGTTGACTTCATCAGCTTTAACTCTGCAGTGACCCTAAAAATACTTGAACAAATATTAGTGTACAGGTGCTTCCTCTCTGAGAATGAGGGTGGATTGGATGTGGTCAAGTTCCGGGGGAGCATCCTCTGAGGCAGATCAGGCTATTGCTGTGTGCAGAGGTGGTCTGTCTGAGGGTTGTTTTGTTGTAATCTCTTCTCCATCCCCATTGGAGGAGATGGCTGCCTCTGAGGAAGGCCTCTTGCCCTTTCTTTTAATGCTTTCGGCAATGAGAGACTTCTCAGCTGCCTCCTTCCCAGGGTCTAATGTAGCCAACATCTTGCAGACATGAAATGGGAAATGGGCTTGCAGCAGAGAAGCGGCAGCTGTTTAACACCATCAAAGAAGAAAATCATCATCCTGTAAGACCAGATTTAGCAGTTTAAAAGAGCTGCTAAGACGAAATTAGACAGAGGCGAGAGTGTGGTTTTGTAACTGATATTGCATCTACCAAACTCTCTAATTCATGTAAAAACAACTTTAAGGCATTAAAAGACCGCAGTTATTTGAAGAGAATGTGCTTTGGTCCCCCAATGAAAACTTCAAAGATTCAGAGATTTATCTCAACAACAAAACTTTTTTTTTTTTGGAGACAGGTTCTCTCTGTATAGCCCAGCTGACTTGGAACTCACTAGACCAGACAGACTAGCCTTAAACTCACAGGGAACTTACGTCCTCTGCATTCCAAGTGCTGGCATTAAAAGCATGAGCCACCACATCTAGTTTTAACATATTTTTTGTAAGCTCATTCTAAGTTATATTATGTCAAACTGCTATGATTATAATTGCACAGTTAATACAATATTTTCCTTGCTGATAGACCCGCAGGACGACTGGCATCTTTACAATTCAGTAATTACCTTACTTTCCATAGTAGATGAATGCTGGAGTAACTACAAGATCCATGGGTCAAAATCCTAATGCCTCTATGTGGTGATATTAGGAAGCAGGGTCTTTGGATGCTGTTTAGGCTACAAGGGTGGAGACTTCATGCAAAAGATTAGTGCCCTCATAAAGGAGACCTCGGAAGGCATCCCTATCCCTTCCCC
This sequence comes from Microtus pennsylvanicus, assembly GCF_037038515.1. NCBI lineage: Eukaryota > Metazoa > Chordata > Mammalia > Rodentia > Cricetidae > Microtus > Microtus pennsylvanicus. The sequence goes on from NC_134596.1 coordinate 21,438,664, forward strand.
CAAAAAGGACTCCTCAAGAAAGCAGTTGCCCATGAACCAATGGTTAGAGTCTCACCAGATATTGAATCTTTAAGTATCTTTCTCTTTTAAACATCAAAGCCTCCAGAGTTATAAAAATATTTTTGTTATTTATAACTCAATCTTATTTCTGTAGTAAAAACTCAAAGGAATTGAGCCACTATTTTCTCCCACAGAAGATGTATCACGCTTGTTAATGAATAAGATACAGAGCATGCATCTCAAGTGTCTCTACTTAGTATGCTATAAAGTCAGTTTTCTCTTTTTAAAGAGCCATTGCTTTCAGAATATCTGTTAAGAAATACTGGTACAAAAGAGGATTGTTTTGCTGATCAAATGATCTTCACATCTGCTCCACAGACAGCCTGTTGACATGTATTGGCTTTGCTTTATTCATGGAGATTACACTTTTATCTGTCTATTTGTGTACGGGGAGGCATAGTGTGCGTTTGCGTGGGAGCACATGCCACAGCACACGTGGAAGTTAGAGGCTGGCTTGTGGGGAATCTGCCGTGGGATGATGCTCTGGTACACTGTAACGATTATTCACTCGTGTTGGTTTAATAAAACGCTGATTGGCCAGTAGCCAGACAGGAAGGAGACAGGGCAACCAGGTTAGGAGAATTCTGGGAAGAGGAAAGGCAGAATCAGTCACTCAGCCAGAGGCAGAGGAAGCAAGATGAGAATGTCTCACCGAGAAAAGGTACCAAGCCATGTGGCTAAACAAAGACAAGAATTATGGGTTAATTTAAGTTGTAAGAGTTACTTAGTATAAGCCTCTGTGTGTTTCTTTGGAACTGAAGGGTCATGGGAACAGGTGGGACAGAAACTTCCCTCTACAAGAGACAGTTGTTTCATTCTACCAGGCAGGACACAAGGATTAAACTCGGGTCATTAAGTGTAGCCCCAGGTGTATTTACTTGATGAGTCTTCTCATTGACCGTTGTTTTCTTTTGGATATAAAGTATACCTGTAATGAAAATCTTTTTAAAGGTTATGATTATCATCAAATTGTCTGTCTCCTAGCATTATACTCTTAGGCTATGTTGATAAATAAAAATTTTGATGAGTAAATTACAAATCTTATTAAGGCTGCCATGGAACTCTTTTCCTTTGCACATTAAACTAACAGTTGCATGTTTGTTGGATAGTTCCAAGTCCCGTTGTGGAAAGTTTGGTTTTCTTTTCCTCCATTTTGCTACACTTACCTGCCAGGCGTAAATAAGGCATTTCCCTGGCAGGAATCCTCTATTGTTTCAATCCAAGACCCTCTGTAGATGCTCCTTTTAACTACTCACCAGATAGTTAAAGTTAGAAACAAGAAGTTGGGGTGTGACTCACTGTCATTATATCTGTCTATAATGCATGGCAGCCTGTGTTCAACTGCCAAGTATGGCAATAAAAAAAGGCAACACCAGAGATAGTAGCCAATTTTTACACAGGTGAGACCCTGGAGACCAAGAAGGACACGAGGGAAAAAGGAAATACTGGAAATGCAGGAAGGATGCTGATTCTTTTCAGGGTTCCAGGGAATGAGAGCATCTGATGGGAATGTTTGGGGGGGGACTTACCGGGTATGCATCACTCTGGAAGTGCTGTGCCTCAGAAGAACAATGACAACAACTGTGCTAAAGGACTTGAGAGTCTCGAACATAGCTCAGCTGCTTGTAGCCCAAGCATGAGGACCTAAGTTTGAACGTCCAATACCGCATTAAAAACCCTAATCAATAAAGGACAGAAATAGGAGGATCTCGGGGTTTGCTTTAGAGAAAGACATCTGAGGTTCTTTTCTGGCTTTTGCATTTTTAATAAGGAATGATATCAAGTGAGAATAAGACTTTGGAAATAAACTCAGGAGGCCAAATACCTGACCCACTCAATGTTCAAGGTCAGTAATCACAGGGTCAGTAGACAAGCATGGGTTCTCTCAATGAGAGATTCAAGATATCCTCTCCAAGACATTATCTGTGCAGGTTGGTAGCTGCCTTGACCGATGTCAACAGGTAGTCAATCAATCATCTTGACCAACAGAATGCCTCGTTTTCTTCCAAAGAATGTCTGTGTACTTACTTTCTTTTCCCAGTCAGGAACTCAATGGCTCATATTAATTGGAAAGTTCTCTGTGACCCAAATAAAAAAAAAGCCTCCTAGCACATGATACATGTGGCATTCCGTTCAGTGAGAAGTCATAAAAAAGAAATCAGTTATCGCTCTCCAAGTGTGCTTCGTGGGTGATGCAGATATTGAACAGCAGCCCAGAAATGTGGCACAACTGCTTAGGACAGGAAGAAAGAGTAGATTCGACAGGAGCTGCAGAGGGAATTGAAGGAGGCAGAGCATAATTACCTGGCTTGGAATGGAGCCTGGGCATCCGTAATAACATCATTACTCTTACGTTAAGAGGGAGAGGATTTTCTCCTAAATACAACCAGATCCTTGCCCTCCAATTCCCACAGTTCTGGCAAGGGCAGAAGAAGTAGGAAGAAATAAGAAGGTAAGAAGGTGGAAAGAGGGAGTTACCAGGGCTTCTCTATCTAGGTTCTTGGCCTCTTTGTTTCTCGAAACACTTGATTTCTGACAGGTGACTGCACCACATTAAAAATACGCTCTGTGGTTATAATAAACTAACTCTATATTTACAATAAATGCTTATAGATATCCTGAAGGTGGGGCCTTAGAATTACAATAGCTGACATATTAATTCCTTGTAATTGTGGCCACATCTCGGGTCTTGTGGCCTGGATGATTATTTGATCTATGATAGAAAAATTATGGGGTTATGACGGAGGGCTTCCCATGTCAGGAACTGGGGTCTTACACATTTTACTTTCCCTACTAACTCAGTGGGCTTTATTATACAAGTCTGTTAAATCCTCCAGTACCCCATAGGTGAAATTCATGCAGTGTGTGTGTGTGTGTGTGTGTGTGTGTGTGTGTGTGTGTGTGTGCTTACTATACAGTAAACAACTGGAGAGATGACTCTCTTAGTAAAGTACTCGCTGTGCAAACACAAGGACCTGAATTCAGACACCAGAACCCAAGTAAAAAAGCAGAACATGGTAGTGTATATCCTCATACTAGGGAGGGGAGATTAGAGGGTCTCTGGACAGCTCAGTCTATTTAGGGAGGTTTAGGTCTATGAGAATCCTTCTCTAAAACCAGAAGATGGATGTCTCTGAGGACCGATGGTGAAGCTGGTTTCTTCCACAGACAAGCCCATCTGAAGCCATACAAAACTCACAACGGCACAGGTGCAGCTGCATCCATGGGCGTGCACACAAACACACACACACAATTACAAGGTGATATTTAATAACTCTTTCCTGGTATTACATCTCTGAAATAAATATCAAGGATAGGTCAAACTGCAATGCCTATATCAACATTGAAAAGAAGCCCCAAAGTCAAAAAGTTCAAGAAGGAAGGGGCTCTCTCTAATACCCCAGGCCCCAGGAGACCATGAGCCTTCCCAAACCAACACTACCTATACTATTTGTAGCAAATGACAGCTGTGTCTGTTCTTTAAATTTGTTATGACATTCACGTACAGATGGTTTAAAAGGGCTTTTAAGGAAGAATTCGGAGCAGCTACAGCAATGAAAAAGACAGAGGCAGGGGGTGGGGCTAGGGGTGGGGATGGGAATCCCACCAGGCGAGTGACAGGATTCAACTCAACCTGTGAGCATGTGGCAATGCCCAGAGCTCAGAGCCTTTAGAAGCTAAGTGGTCGATATGGCTGCCTAAGTTCATCCCCCAGTATGGTCCTGGGAGAACAAATAAAGGACCTGGCAGCTGGAGGAAGAGAGAGAAGCACCAGGCTGAAAGATTGACTGATCTGGCCACACATCAGATGGATGGTTCTAAATGACCTGTGAAGACATTCCATGAGCCCTGGGCCACAGCATTAAGAGCACAGACACTGCTGGCGCTTGCACTTCGGAAGCAGTTATTAGTGACTGAAGTCGCAACTGACAACCGCGACTTCAGTTTCCAGCGATGGTTTAGCGGCATCAGCTTGAGGAAAGGTTATACCTCGTTGTGTCTGGAAGTACCGCCGACACTTCAAGGAAATAATTGGTGGATTTAGTGCACGGAGAGAAAGAAGCTGGTAGGTGGGAGAAGGCGGGGCGGTGGAGAATTCAGGGAAGCCCTTTAGTGGGATTGTGTGAAACACAGCCAGGGGCCTGGCCCATCTGAGCCCCTGAACCGGCTTGCACAAAGTGACAGGCACACAGACACCACCTACCGTCTCCAACTTGATCTGAGGCACAAAAGCCAACAGCCAGTGTGTTTGTGGTTTCGATGCTCCATGTACCCAGTCACAGGAATTCTTCAAATGCCTGTACTTGACAGTCGGAATGCATTTCTACTTTAAAAGACCAAGTTCAACAAAGATAGGTCTGGACTCTTCCAAACCTTTGGGTCTGGGAGGTCTGCGAAACCCGTGATTAACCCTTTCGTGGTTTGCCTGCTGCTCTGTGTCTTGAATTGTCAGTAAAATGAGACCCTCCCATTCTTACCGGGGTGTCATCAGAGTACAATGATCAGGGGAGGTATTTTTGGAGAGGTGCTGGTGGTTGGGGGGGGAAGTGGGAAGAAAAGTGTGTGTGTGTGTGTGTGTGTGTTATGAATGCATAAGTGTGGGCAGATAGTGCCACCAAGCTTGTGTGGAAATCCAAAGACAATTTTCTGAGCTAAGAGTCCCAGGATCTAGTTCTCTTCTTCCACACTGGGTTCCCAGGATCAAACCAAGTCTCAGACCCACTTGGACTTTTCTCTATTGAGCTGGCTCACCAGCCTTATTTCCAATAATTTTATTAACAAGGGTCAAGTCAAAGGATTTCTCTGTAGGTCTCATAAATATATTCTGAAAGTTGTATACTGTAGAATTTATGTCATTTAAAGATTCCCTCCCTCCCTCTGCCCTTCCCTCCTTCTCTCCTTTCTCCTTGTACCATCATCTTCCTCTCGAGTTATATTCCCTCTGCTTATCCACCATCCACATGCATCAGTCAGTGAGAAGATGCACATTAATAAGAGGACTTTAAAGGGTGATGCGCATGACATGCGACCATAAAGGACATTACTAGACTCGCCTGAACTGTACCAAAGGCCTAATCCTCAAGCATGGATCCACCTGTGCTGGTAATAAGAGGAGCCCGGGGGAACTAGAAGTACGTCACTTCTAGTTGCTGCCAATTGAAAATATTCAGATGGGGATTTGACAGGCCATGCCAGGTGTGTGCCCTCTTTCCTAAGCACGGTTGTGGTCTCTTCGGGAGTCACTGTAGCTCACGACTGGGCTGGCTCATGTGTTTATTTTCCATGGGAAACCTCCAACTAAGGCTAAAGACGTAGGATGGATCACAGAAATTAGGAAACAAGTGACAAATTAAAAAAGAATAAGCTGCCAAAGGTTGACTGCCTTGCAAGCACCGCCCTCCCAGGGAAGATAACCCATGGCTGACAAGGGCATCCCTTGCCTGAGTGGTTTAATCAGGTGCACCTCCCAGGCAGGCTATTGTTATGTAGAACAGACCCACCGCTCAGATCCGTGTTGCCAACTGGGCTGCCTCCTCACTCTAATGGCAGAGTATTCAGGAGGGAGGTGTTAAATCTTCAGTGTATCCCTACAGGGACTTCATGTTTCCCCTAATTAATTCCTCCACTGGATGTCTCTATAACTCCATCCTCTAGCGGTCATTATGAACCGACGTCATGGCTCCTGGAGACAGCTCCAGGGCTTCCAGCCTGGTGGTTGGGGAGCCTACAGAGACCTGGTCCTTGCAGCCAAGAGAAGAATGTGACTGACATAGTGAATTCCATAGGCATGCACACACCAAGAGACACACAGAGACAGGCAGACACACATGCACACACGCACGCACACACACACACACACACACACACACAGAGAGAGAGAGAGAGAGAGAGAGAGAGAGAGCAGTTCGCTCAGAAGAACTGCTGAGATAGCTTTTATTTTGGCGTAGAAAATACTTGTCAGACACATCAGCGAATAGCATCCACAGAGCTGGAAGAAGGAAAATGAACTGCATTACAACGAACTCAGACTTCACTACAGGAAGCAGCACGCTGACATTTATATTAGCTTCGTTTGACATGTCCTGATGGTTCGGATTGGATGGAGAGAAACTCTTTCTCACTTGCCCACCCCTTTCCCTAAAGTTAACCTTCCCTCCCAGGTAAAAGATCATGCAGAATGTTTCCTGCTGGTTGATCTCTTGGAATGCAGAAATCCCTGCATATCCCATGTTCTCTATAAAATTCCTAAATGCGTCTAGAGTATGCAGAAGCATTCTAAGTAAAGTGGAGTCCTCGGACTGCACGCAGACAGAGCTGTATGTATGTAATTAGAAGCCTGGATTGAATATGGGTTGCTGGAGCTGGGGAGGTGGCTCTGTTGGTAAAGCTTGGCATGCAAGCAGGGGCCCACGTATGAATCTCTTACACCCACGTACAAAGCTAGGCTGGATGCTGTGAACCTGTAACCCTAGCACTGTGAAGGCAGAAGCAAGAGGATTCGTGGAGATCATTGGCCAGTTTGGTAAGCTTCAAATTCAGTGAGAGATGCTGTCACTCATAAACACTAGGTGGAGAGCAATTTCGGAAGACATCCAGTGTCAACCTCTTAACTAAATATGCATGCTTACACATGTGCATGTGCACACATAGACACCCCACACACACACACACACACTGACACACAAAGATTCCTGAGCCTACATCACACATATAAGCAAAATGGTTAGATTTTGAACGGACAAACAGAACGTGGAAATCTAGCAGCAGTTGCTTACTATGTTTATTATTAGGACTGCAGCTAAACAGTATTCTGTAGATATTAACATAGTGGGGAAACCCATAAATTGGCAATTATTTTAATCGTGATAGTAATACATTTTTATCCATTCAATATAGTAATATAGCCGGGCGGTGGTGGCGCACGCCTTTAATCCCAGCACTCGGGAGGCAGAGGCAGGCAGATCTCTGTGAGTTCGAGACCAGCCTGGTCTACAAGAGCTAGTTCCAGGACAGGCTCCAATACCACAGAGAAACCCTGTCTCGAAAAACCAAAAAAAAAAAAAAAAACAAAAAACCAATATAGTAATATAGTATTACTTACCATATAGTAAGCACGAGCTGTAATGTCAGACCATGTCAGACCATGGTATATTCTGATGGTTTTAGAAACCACCAACCATTAACTAGAGCAGAATAGGCTCAGTGTGTGTCGGGCAGCATCAGACACTCCACTGCCTTAAGACCTTTCAGTGGCAGGAAGAATAACTTCCAGGTGAGGCTCATGGGACTGAATTCATAAAGCCAGATCGGGGAGCTGCTCTGACTAGAACCCTGATCTTTTAATTCTCATTTACAAGGTCGTCTAAGCTCTTGAAATAATCATTCTGTTCATATTCAGAGATCTCTAGGAAGTTGTGCCTGATGGAGTCCTCATCTTCAGCCTGGAAGATAGAACATTTAAAAAAAATTCATGAATATTTAAATGGAGGGAAATGGGAGGCGGTGGCAGGGAGGAGGCAGAAATCTTTAATAAATAAATAAATTTAAAAAAAAAGAAAAAATAAATAAAAAAAATTCACATCTAGGAGGGGAGTGCAGAGCCTATACATCCTGTACCAAAAAGTTGCATCTCCAACCCACTGATAAATTTTTGTGAAATTATTTTGCTGGTAAGAAATGTGAAATTCAATGAATTTAAGTAACCTGATCTATTCTTGCCTTCCTGATGAATGAGCTATATTTGAACCCACTACCTGGGTTTTTCACTCTAGGCCTCAACTCCAAATCATCAGGCCCTTACTACATTTATTTTATTCCTTCATTCTCCAAGGATATAATGGTTACCTGTGACCAGCCAGTGCTTGTTCCAGGTGATGGGGAGACAGCAATGCCTGTAACACTCCCCCTATCCCTGGAGGCCTCAAATCCAACCGGAAGGGAGTGGCTACTTTCTAACAACAGGCAAGTCACTAGTACAGCTGAAACGTACGTTCTTCTCAGGTTGCTGTTTTAACATGCTGGGTCCACAACTAGTAACACGGATAACTCATCTCCCCGAAGCTTCAGGCATTTGAAAACTAGCCAGCAGGTCAGTCTCAGGTCAGTCCCAGCTTGGTTTCCCTGGCTTGCAGTTGGAGTGTGTTGTAGTGTGTTGTATCTTCAGTAATAGGGACTTGGTACCTGGCTTTGGTAGGAAACCAAGAGCCATGGCGGTAACTGAGTTGTTTGGGTGCTAGTCTCTGGGGCCTTCCTTATCAATAGCTCATTCAGAGGTACCCACTTAATGTCCTATGTCTTCTGGGGAAAGCAATGTTGGCCCATACAGGGTATCTCCATTTAAGCTTCTCTTGTCTGAACTATATTTTAAAGTTAGCTTACAAAGCAGTAGGTCTCCAAAAGGCTTTTTTTTTTTTTACACATCCTTTGATTTGGTAAGCCCAACCCTTTCATGTGCCTTATCCCTGTGTTCCCATTCCTGCTAATTCAATCCCTGTACTGACTCCCCCTTCTTCAGATCACATGTGTGCTTATACCTAACCCTTTAATGCCTTATTCCCTTTCATGAAATTACTCTGGCTTCGTAATCTCTACAGATACTCCAAATTTAAAATTTGGAAGCTAGGATTCACATATGCAAGAAAACATGTGGCATTTCTCTTTCTAGGTCTGGGTTAACTTACTTAGTTAAATATTTTTTAAGAAATGTATAAATTTACTTATCCTTATGGCTGAATCATATTGTGCACATATGCTGTGTAACGTATTTTTCACTAAACATTCAACAGTTGTTGGACATTCAGACTGATACCATTTCCTACTATTGTGAACAGAGCAACAATGAACATGGATGTGCAAGCATCTCTATAGCAGAACATGCTAGCCTTTGGGCATATGCCACAGAGTGGGATAGCTAAGTCATATTATGGGTTTTTTTTTTTTGAAATGACTTCCATAGTGGCTATAACCAATTTGCACTCTGACCAGTAGTGGATAAAGGTTCCCCTTTCCCCACATCCTAGCCAGCATGTGTTGTCACCTGTTTTGCTGACAGTAGCCTTTCTGGCTGGGCTGAGATGGTATTACAAAGGCCTTTTAATTTGCATATGTCTGATGACTAATGGCGCTGAACACCTTTTGACATGTTTGTTATCCATATGTATTGTGTCTTTTGAGAACTCCATGTTCAGTTCTATAGTCATTTTTAATTGGGTTGTTTCCTGTCTTGATGTTTAATTTCTTGAGTTCTTTGTGTATTCTAGTTATTAATCCTTTGTGGGTGTATAGCTGGCAAAAGATTTTTCTCCCATTCTGCAGGCTGACTGTTCACTTGATTGGCTGTTCATTTTACTCTACAGAAGCTTTTTAATGTTAAGAAATACTGCTTACTGATTATTGTCTTATTTTCCTGAGCAATCTGAATCTAGAATTGCATCTTTTATAAATTAAAATTGTAATGAGATATGACTCTCCACCTTTTAGTTGACCAAAATCCACATATCTACTGCCATTTTGCATTGGGATAGAGGTCAGTAGGTTTGGCAATGCCTACATAAAAATTACACATACACACTCCGTGACCCTGACATTCTCATCTGGAAGATCATCCTGGCATGTGTGTGCAAAGGAGCAGGCTTGGGGATGTCAATCACACCTCGTTTCAATACAGCAACTAGGTTGAAGCAAATGACTCTCAAAAGGAATTCATCCAGAAAATCATAGCAGAGGAATGGTGTAATACAATAGGATATAGATTTCAGGTGAATGAGACAGCCTACTCATGCATAATTCTGGAAGACTCTTCAAGGAGGTAGCCACTGATATGAAGGAAAGTAATTATAGGTTGATACTCACATATGAGTGAAATCTGTCTGAATAAATAGATAGTGAGCTGGTATGTGGGTTCCATCCAGAAAAAGATGAGTGACATAGAATGCTGGGAGTATTCTAGAATTTTTAATTCAAAACATTTCAATAACATATTTTTATTCGTTGATTTTTGCTGTGATTTTCTCTTGTGGAGACAAGGTCTTTCTGTATAGTCTGGACTGTCCTGGTACTGGCTATGTAGATCAGGCTTTCCTGAAAATTCTCAGTGACCTGCCTGCCTCTGCTTCCCAATTATTTGAATCCTAACAGAATTAAAGACATAAGCAAGAATTCTTGGATAATAACACTTTTGCAGAATAGCAGATGTTAAAACATTTAGCTACACACACACACACACACACACACACACACACACAAAATGGTTCCTGAGACATGTAGCATAAATTTAGCCGTTGCATTTAAAACAGAAGACCATGGGCAGTTCACTCATATGCCTTGATCTCAACATGCCCTTGTATACCTACAAAAGTCTGTTATTTATAATGGTGAGGTTCCGTTTCCACTGTGAGTCAAAAGACTGGGTAAGGTTAGCTGCTCATGTGCACTATACACTTGTTGATGCTATAGCAGGAGCCTACGCAAAAGCAAGCTGAATAAAAAAGGCTAGTTCTTGCCAAGTAGCCTGAGAAAAGTTTTTTTTCTTAACTTTTTGTATTCACAAAATCAGGGAACTATATCTGACGCTTGCGGCAGGAGAACTAAATGAAATGATGAACATTAGGGGCATGCACTCCCTGTTGTTCAATCATGCCTCTGCATCTATGAACATGAGGGGCATCCATGAATATTAGGATCATGCAGGCCCTGTTGCTCACTCATGCCTCTGCATCCATGAGGAAACTGGATTTTAATCATTTACTCTTTGTCAGCTGTCCATTTTCAAACTCACATTTCGATATCTATTTGCTAATTTTGATGATCAATTTTCAAATCATAATAACACACATTCTTGTTCTTGGGCCCTAGCTTAAATTACAATGTGACCTCGGAGATGTCACTTTACTCTTTCTGTTTTCGTGTTTCTCCTCCAGAGAGCTCATAACAGTGCCTTTGCCTCCATAGTTGTCTGTTTTAGAGAATCTAAGAAAGTGTATAACAGGTAACAAACAAAATTCTTCCTATCAAAGCATTCAAGTAACAATTTTCATCCTATAAAATATTAATCTCAGTAATGAAAAGGGACTAGGGCATTTGTCAAGGGTGGGAGTGGTGGGCTGCCTTTCCCCGCCATCTTTGCAGTCTTCTCTTTTGTAGCAAATGCATGGCACTTACTAAGTCTCCTTTACACAGTGGTTCAAGTCCATACTTTAGCAAATGGCTGTAAGGAAGGGATTATTTTGGGGACATCTCAATCATGATTGAAAGAGGCTGCTACTGGATCCAGAGCTCATAGCTACCATTGAAAAGGAAGAAAAAGATGAGTTATTGTATGGGATGAAAGACACAGAAAACACCAGATGACCAGAGTCCAGGGCCCTCCTGACACAAAGATACAAGGCAAGTTTAGTATAAACTTAGGCAAGTATGACATTGGGCCACTTGACAGGAAAGGTTCAAGTGTCCAGAAGCTGGGAAGGAGCCAAGAGTCTCAAAGACAGAAGTGATTTGATCCCAGGTCACTAAGCAGATTCTAATGTTGTATATTAGGAAAATGCTACAGTAGATTCTCAGCTGACTCAAATGGATTTTTACCATGCCTATACTCATATATCAAATCCTCCTAAAATAGTTACCTGCTAACTCTCCCCATGTGGTGACTTTGCACTTAAAAACTATCCATGACAATACTTAGCCACTGAGTCAGTAAACTGCATGCACTTTGTAGGATAACTTTAATTTCAAATATGGTATTATTTTGGCTCCTTGAGCCATAAAGATGAATTGGAAACTCCAATATTTGTGGAGCTTGTGCCCTAACAGTTATGAAACCCTGGCAGTAGCGGTGTTTGTTACAAAAGACTCTCATAGGAGAATTAATGTTTGAAAAATATTACATAAAGGATCATTAACATTTATATCTGAGCATCAAGTATCAGTGGATGTGGCTATATGCTATGCTTCTATTTGCCCCGACGTGGGATTATTTGGAAACTCTGCCGCTGTAGAAATCCACATGATTGGGACTTCAGGACTAAGCCAGCTGAATACAATGTAAGGAAAGAATGGCGTTTCCAGTTGTTCCTCTAAACACAGTCATTGTGCCTGTCAGTCAAACCGTTTGCAGAGTTCCAGTCCATTTAATTATTATGTTTATATTTTAATGTGAAAATGAATAGAAAGGACGAGCAATGAAATACATGTTAGAGCAAGAATACTTTTTTAGGAAAATTATACATTAGGAAAAAAAATAGTCATGCACCCACGGCTCAGCTCAGAAAACATCTTTCCGACATGGGCTAGAGCAGAAGCGCCCTGAGTTCATAAGTCATGGCAGCAGCAAGAGCGGCAGACTAGGAATGTCAGCACAGTCTGGAAAGAGCTCGAAGGCGGGGATAAGGAGCAGGCCATTTGGATGACAGCTCAGTGTGAAACAGGCCATGTTTCCGTCCTGCTCGCCCTGCATGGATGTCAACAGCGGAAAACGCTCCATCACCCAGCTAGTGGAAGCACAGCCTGATGGACACTGAGCCTGACCTTGCTGCCCCAGGAGAGAGTACCTCCGGGTCATGGGTGAGGGAGACTGGCAAGGGTCACAGAGGGGGGCATGCAAGTACAGCTGCCTGCTCAGAATTCATCCTCTAATCAACAGGGTTCAGCCTCAAGGGGTTGTCAGGCCAGCCCTTCACCAGCTCTCGCTGAGAAGTGGGAAGTCAGGCCCAGGGGATACTCCCGTTGGTAAGGTTCCAAATCTGTCTGCAGAGGAACGCAAGAGGAGGCAGACAGCAAGAGTCCACCCAGGCCAGGTGGGCGGGCCTTAGCAGCTGTCACCGCAGAGCAACACCTGAGTGCGTTACTGTGAAGACAGGAAAGAGTTGTTTGCTCGTGCCGAGAGAAAGACAGACAGATAGATGGCTGATGCAGGATAAGATAGGCCGATAGCCAGCCTATATCTAAAAGATCCACTGAGGTCCATAATCGCACATCTGTATCTGTGAACTTACAGGTGCCCCAAGCATTCTTTCTTCTTGCACATGTGTCCATCTGAAAGCATCCTGACTCAGGCAGTGGGCAGTGGCCACACAGACACTCCTTCTACAAAGGCAAAGTAATTTGATCCCAGGCTGTTGCTTCAAGATGGAATCCTGCCTTACCATGCCCATCTTCCCAGAATTCTGCAGAGCCTCAGAGGCCCTCAGCCACTGTGATTTATTGGGCAGCGCTTTGATTGATTTGGGGCCACAAGGGAGATCTGTCTTAAGTATGGTAAAAGCTAGTATCACACTGTGCCCTGACCATACACTGCCACTTCAGTGTTAAAGGTATCTAGTCCCCTTGATCCTCTCTTACGCTGTTCCACTCACCGTGTATACTGGCCCCTTCCTTTGTATACTACTCCCTCTCACCAGAGTTTTTGCCAGTGACTACTAGAGGCAGTAGAAGAGGGGATGCAATGCTGAGGCAGAAAAAGCTAGCAGCAGTTCATGAGTTCTTCAGCTGAGGAGATTAACACTTGGTGGGAGACTCTCCATGTAGAAACAAATAGTTGCGTTTCTCATACACTAGTTTATAAAAATTAGACCCATGCATGAAGATTGCTACTAACAGTCACTGCTTTGTTCTGATTTATTGCTCATTATGGGACAGGAAAAAAAAAGGAAGGAGAAGGAAGGGAAGAAAGTGGGAAAAGGGAAAGGAAAGAAGAGGGAAGGAAGGGAAGGGAGGAAGGAAAGTGTCAGAAAATCAACTGGGTATAGCCACAAGAAATTCCATGTGCTCACAAAGGCTCCAACACTTGAGGTTGAATGAATGATTTGCTGTATAGAATTGACTGTAGGTTGGAGCAGGGCACCACACAAACACTTTTGTACCAGTATGTTTAGCAGAAACAGAAACACACAGATTAAATGTTCAAGAAACCACATACATGTTTTGGTTTCCCATTCTGCTAGTAGTACAAATAAGGAGAATGAGTAGCACTGTTGGATAATCCATCTGTCTCTAACTAGCATCGCTAGTCTATCTGAGAATCATGCTGGTAACTTTAAACCTTTCCGTAACCTGGAGTGTCAATAATTATAACCGAAGTCCCATTTTATACACGAGGAAAACAAGGCACAGAGTTTGAGAGAATGTGTAGAATTTCACAGGCACATAGCGCCAGGCACTCAGTCTGCAGTCAGCTCCATTGAAACACCCTGTCTCACTGCTTCCTATGATTGGCTTGGGTGAGGCACCCCTCGGAGCTCCCCACTGGTTTGAGACAGGGCAGACAATTACGAACAAAGGCGGCGCATAGCTGTTCACTCATCCTCATTTCATTCATATTGAAGCTGAGAGACTCCAGCGTTGCCATTTCACAAACGGAAAAGCCGCCATGAGAAACGAGAAGGCAACTATCCCATAATCAAGACAGGGATCCCACTTTGGATTAGGGACTTTGAACTTAAGGGTTGTAATTTCATGTAAAGGGATTAATTCCAGCTTGTTGTGCTGAAACAAGATAGAAGGAAAGGCCAGCTCCTTGTTCTCGAAAGCAATGATTTTGTAGGAGGAGAATCTAAATGGAAGCTAAGAGAAGACAGAACTTGACATAATGTGAGGTAGCTTAAATGCATCTAAATGATAGACTTTCACACACTTCATTCCCCCAGGATCGGAAATATGAAAACAGACTTAAGGAAGAATGCTCCTGGGAGATCTTTAATGGGTAGGGAACCTCTTTGATCCTAGTCAATCAAAGGACTGTCTATCACATTCCAACCAAGTTTCAATTCACAGACTAAGCAGACGGCTCTGCATCTAAGGGAACAGAAGAGACATCCTCCCACGGAGCAGTAGGAGGGAAAGGCCACCTGCTCTCACTTTGAGACTTGGGATGATCCTCTCACTTGCCCTTCGTTTTTCTGCCACTCTCAAACATAAACAGTTTGTGCTTCACAGTGGCACAATGAAATCAAGGGGGGGGGGAGGAATGGCCTGTCTCCCAACAATGACAAAATAAGAGAAAAGAGAAATAAAATGAAGTTTAACATTATTTGCTATGAACAAAGCAGTGGCCAACGGAAGTGGGTTACTGAGGACAACATGGGAGTTGGTGTTCTGTAGAATAATGTGTTATCCAAATATTTCAGAAAATATTCATTCTTTCTCCCCCCCTCTCAGTACATGTTTATGCACATATGTTTAAGCACATGCCCATGTGTGGCTATATCTGATCTGTGAAGGCACACAAGAACATGCGGGCAGACATGCATATGCGCCTATGCAAATCAAAAGACAATCTCTGCCACCATTAGTCAAAGGACACAGCCAACCTTTTTTATTTTTTTATTTTTTGTTATTAAATACAGGGTCTCTCCATTGCTTGAAAACCTTTGGGCAGGCTAGGGTGGCAGTCCCAAGGTTTGGCCTGTCTCTGCATCTGCAGAGCCAGGAAACCTACCCAACAGGGAACATTTCTAAATATGAGTTCTGAGGATTGAACTCAAGCCTTCTTGATGCTTACAGACTAAGTACTTTATTGACCAAGATGTCCCACAGCCCACACATCCCTTGTTCTTTGTGAAATCCATTGTGAATCCCTTTTCAAAATTCAAGAAGTATGAAGTGTTGATAATTATCATTAGACTCCCACAAATGCCTATTGAGGTCCCTGGTAATCCACATCACACACATACACACACACACACACACACACACACACACACACACACACACACACACACAAACTAGCAATCTCTCAAGTGCTTTATCTTTTAAAAGTTACATCAAAATTGTGCTATATAGCCCATTTTCATTTCACCCTAGGAAGCCAGCTGAGGTGGCAATATAGGGATTATTCAGGTGAATTTCACTACAGAAAACAGACTGAAAGAGAAGATGCTCAGCATAGTTCTTCTGATAAGGAATGAGAGGGTGGGAACCCCAATGTGTCAGCCTGAATGTGTCCTCTCTGGGCCTCACAGGAAGCAGAAGCACCAGAAGCTTGGAGAGTGATCTTGACATTTTTTTGCAAAATCTCTAACCAAAAGCTTCCCTCACAGTGAACCCTGTGAAAGGGAAGCTGATGAAATTTCCTTCTATTTTCTTCTAGGTAGGCAAGGAGAAGGCTTGCACCATGTCTGCAGCTGACTCTCACATAAGATAATAAGCTGAATTATCTCCTGAGATAGAGATACATTTGTTTGTGTGGCTGTGGCTTTCCTTTGCTGTCATAAATATTTGAAATAATTTTTAGAGAAGAAAGGTTGATTTTGGTTCCTGGTCCCATGGTCATGTTTGCTTTGGACCTTGGGAAGTATGCCATATCACTTTTGTAGCCTGGGGAATCATCTTGTTTAACAAATACCGGATAGCAAGAAAGAAGGGTGACAAGAAGAAGATGGGTCCCAATATACCCGTCATGGCCACATCCTCCATGATCCTCCATCTAGGTCTAACCTACTAAGGGTTCTGCAACTATCCAATAATGCCGCAGGATTCTCTCTCTTTGTCTCTGCCAGAGGTAGGTGTGTACAGTAGACATTATGGATCTGAAAACTCAGAAAAGTCTTTTCTGAGGTGACCAGAGTAAGGGAGGCTGCCTGGTTTTTGGAACCAAGCGAATGTAGTCAGAAAGAAAAGGAACTTGCAGGTTGAAGTTTGCCAAGTTGGACTCCTTCAGTTTTGGATCAGAAAGTGATATTCCAGGTTTTCCCCAAAAATAATAACAATAAAACATTAATACGTTTATAAAATTAACTTGTAGAGACACCAAGAGGCTAGGCAAGGAAAATTTGAGTAGAGTAGTGATAGAGACTCACTTGTAAATTTGGTATGTATTTGGAAAGGTTACATTAAGATCATAAAAGGGGACTAGCAAAGGAGATGAGTAATTAGCTTCCTAAGAATGGGCCTGGTGCCTCTGTCCATCAAACAGAGTTGAGGTCAGTGGGCGCCATCTTGGGTACCGCGAAGCACCCTGTTTTGCACCCAGTTTGAATTCTGACAGCTGAGGAGTTCTCAGCTATTCACTGAACATCTTCTGTCATGTTCATTTTCAAAAGGATATAATTTCCTACCCAAACTGTAACACACCAACTTTCAAAGGAAGCCACAGTAGGTAGGTAGAGACGGCACCGTGTTTCCTAACTGGTGATTAGCAAATTTATTGCATGATAAACCATTTTCAGTGCAGTTTTGAAAAATAAAAACATGCTTCTTCCTGAGTAATTAGTTGCTCTTTACCGCCAACAAACTGTAATTTTTATTCCTTTTACACAAGCCCATTTATTAGGAGAGAGAGCTGGCGAGCATTTATGCTTTTGTGTTTATAGCGCAGGGAAGACACGGCATGGACAACCTGCTATGCGGATTCTGAATGGCGCTATATTTTAAAATCCACATTAATTATAGATCCACTTATTCTTAGAAAAGACAGGAATTGCAGCGGGGTGGTGGGTGGTGGGGGGAGGGATTCGTGTATAAATTGCCTCCCAAAGACCTCACTGAAATTTCCATAACATTCACCACATGACACTGATGTGTGAAAATTGACACGAAGATTTGAAAATTGGGACTGAAGGAGTCCAAGCATAAAATAACTTCAATTCTGCACTCTCTCTCTCTGTCTCTCGGAGGAATAGCGCAGAAGACTGACCAACACAACACAAACAAGCCGAGGGGGGGAAGCCAGTGAGAAGGATAGGAGCTATTAAGGAGAAAACACACTTCTCACTCACGGAGAGAAAGGATGATCAATGGATTTAGTCACAGAGAAATTCAAGCAGAAAATTGCTGCTGTTTTTTATCTGAACAGCAGAAAGTTTAACCACACCAGAATTCTCAGGTCCAAGGCAAACGTCTCCAGCTACCTGTGCACAAAGGGATGGAGATGGGTCTGTGAGTCAGGGGACAACCGTCCAGTCATCTCCCCGTTTATTTACATGAAGATCAGAATTTTGATGAGAAAGGGGGTGCATCTGAAATGCCCTAGGTCAAGGCTAACATCTGTTACAGCCCCACACGGTTTCAGACCGTATGAAATAAATTATCTGCCCAGTTCCAATGCCTGCCCTTGGACGAAAATAATACCCACAAATAGTATCCAAAATGAATGTGAAAATGGTGCCCCATCCCCCAGCATTCCCCTGCTAAGACTGACAAATGTCAAATAATTACTGACCAGATAGAATGTTCCAGCCGTTCCTCACCTGGTAAAAAATATTTAAGAAGCCATTCACAGACCGCTATTTTAACAAATGCATCTTTGGGTCTTGAGAAAATCAGAAAGGGAAGGGACTCCTTAATCTACTTCAGACTTCTCATTCTCTGAATTGCTTTTGATGAAGAAAACAACGAAACAACCTCCCCATCCCCACAAATACTGACAACTGAATTAGCTAAACTGCATAGTTCTGAGTGAAAAAATAGATGGTAATTGGAGAAACAGTTCAAAGAAAACTCTCTCCAACCCCAGGAAAGTATGACCTGGTAGGCGAGACAACATATCCTCTGCAAATACTGCCTGGAACCCAGGAGTGGACTCAAGAGTGAACACTCTCCCCTCGAGGGAGCTGTAAATGGCCAAGTGATACAGTAGAGGGCAAAGGGACACGAGGCTTCTTGGGGACAGTTTAGCCAAGGGAAGCTGTAAGATTTTAAGTTGGTGACATCATTCACATAAAATCAAATTTCTCCCATTGTGAACCACAAAACAAATAGCAACGACTTAGAAAGTTCTTCTTTAAGGCAGGTGGGAGGAAAGAAATTAGATGTTTTATTTTTTGGAATCTGTATAAAATAGTAAATAAACATAAGCCAATGGTACATTTTTTTAGTAAAGCCCTATCATCTACTCCAAATGATCTAGACAACCAAGTCTACAAAAATCTTTAAATGTGTAAATGTGCCCAGTGTTTTAGAGTTGCTACAATTTTTGCATAGCCATTTCTTTTTATTTTATATTTGTAATAGTGAGGATAATATAAATCTCCTTAACAATGTACACCCGAATCCTCCGTGACTTATCATACAGAAAACTCATTTTACCTGGCAGGCTCTTAACACAGATTTGGCTTAGACTCAGCCTTCATAGTATGATGACTATACTCCTAAAAATCTCATTCTGTCCCCATTTCAGGCTTTGGAAACCTCTCATTTGGTGGGTATTCAGGGCAATCCTTCTGGGCTTCCCTTGTGGATTTTTTTTTGTTTGTTCTTTTATTAATTAAATTTATTGTGACACTGAACTTGCACCTGACAGAGAAACTTGTCTTGTATGAAAATGTGTTCCATTCTCTAATGAATACACACAATTAGAGATCTACAGTTGGACAAAGTCCTCTGCTCTCTAGACCCTTATGGTCCAGACTCCTGTGGTCCATCTGAAGGCTGGTGATGCTACTGCTTCCTTGTCACAAATTGATGGGGTGACCTCAGCAAGGGTTCCAGAGGTACCTACCTTCATTTGATGCAAGGGAAGTTCTTGTACCCCAAGTGCTTCCACTAACAGTTCATTGGCTAGAAATCACATGACCCCAAGAGACCCAAAGAGAGGACCAAAAATGGCACCTCTGACCCCAGAAGGAGTGACACCATTCCTTCCTAAATCATCCTCCTGACCTGTAGAAAGCACACATTGAGTGGCTTGATTCTTACCTATACTTTATAAAAAAAATACCTGATGCCTAAGTTTCAACGAGGTTCACAGAACTTGGAACTGGTTCACTCAGTGCTGACTTAGATCAAACCATTGCGCTATTTCCCTTTCTGGAAGAGGAGTCGCTTTTCATTACTGCATCAACTCCAGACATCAGGAAGATGAGACAGAGGAGTTTAAATCACCTTGTTCTACTCCCTCTGCTTAGGAACCAGATCAAGGTAGAGGAAAGAAGTGTGTGAGTTTTCCCACCTCGTTGGTTCATTTGTGCACATTATAAATTTTGTTGACAAAGACCCCATTTGTCATCGCAGGTGTCTCTTGTACCAACCAAAAAAATTAGATCTTTAGGAGGACGAATTCTTTTATTTACCCATAAAGGATCTGAATAAATATTCAGGTGCATAAAGCAGAAGGCTCTGGATGCTCACTGTGGAAAGGTCTGGGTTCTTTGGCTCAAAAGACAGTTATTTTCTTTCACCTCAAACAACTTCAGGATATTGCCCCGGGGCCGTGGGAGTATTTTGTTATTTTCTGTGTGAAATATTATAGTCCCTAGCCGACATGGAGAGATTGTATTACTGTCCACTGATTCCCTTAGTTGACACAACCCACAGTGCTTATGACCTCAGCGCTCAGGGTTGCATCCAAATGCGGAGCTGTTTTTCCAGACGGACCATGGGAAAATAGTGTCAGAGACGAGGCCTGGAAAGGTACCAAGGCATCCTGGGCTCCCCCGCATTGACGGGTTAGCTGTCTACCTGTTCAGGCGCTGCTTCGGTGTGAACAGTGTGCTTCAGTGCTTGCTATAGATGACTAAGACGTCCCTCATAACTCTTGACACTTACTAATTAGGAATCAGTAGGCACGGAATATGTTGAAGCATGACGTGGTCTCAATTGAGTTCTTCTTGCTTTTGTATACATGTCTTTCCGGTGATGAAAACCAGCTGGAAAATGGGCAGAGAACGACTTAGCACTCATTTCTCCTCCCTTTTCAGCCACCACTAGAGTCTTGCTCCTTCCCAGAATCACGGGGACTCTAGAGAAGGAGAGGGACACTCTGAGAAGACCGCCATGGTATCAAATTGCAGGAGAATGACTCTCCTTTGGGTTCATTTATTTTTTACTTTGTGCTGCGTTGGGTCTGTGATTTTTCTGTAAGATGATGATCTACAAGACTGGCGGTTTGCATGCTCTGGATCTCATTTATTAGGAAGTGGAGTATGTAATGGTGAAAAATAGCTCAGTGGCTTCCCGCTTCCTCTGGGGTGTCTCTGCTGCAGCACAGCTGGCTGCATGCACAGTCAGCGCCGTAGAAATAAATAGAAGGCAAGTAGGGCTCCGGATGCTAAAGCTGGGCAAGCATCCTCTAAACCCGTTCAAAGCCTATGGCAGCTCACCCTCTTCTCCATTTTGCATCACTTTGGCGTCTCT
This sequence comes from Microtus pennsylvanicus, assembly GCF_037038515.1. Lineage (NCBI taxonomy): Eukaryota > Metazoa > Chordata > Mammalia > Rodentia > Cricetidae > Microtus > Microtus pennsylvanicus. The sequence goes on from NC_134596.1 coordinate 21,459,787, forward strand.
GAGGACCCAGAGTCACGAAGATGACTATCTAGACCCACATGAGTCTCGCATTTATTTTCTTGAGTGTGTGTGTGTGTGTGTGTTGTGTGCACTGTTCTTTGAATACACACTGGTGACCCCAAATCACATTTTCCCTGTGCCCCCAAGTCTGGGAAGAGCCTTTCTCAGATCAACCTGTGGTCTCTGGAATGTCCCTGAACTCTACAAAGAAGCCGAGGGAGGCTTTATATGGAGAGAAGAATCAGAGTTGCATCGTTCAAAATCTGCCTATCACCTGACCTGATTATGAACGCACCTGCATTTCTAGTGACCTGCAGAGTTCCATTTTTTACCGACCAACTCACAAACCCCTTGTCACTCTCATTTTGTGTTTTTTTGGTTTTTTGGTTATTTTTGCAAATATTCTGGAAAACTGAGACAGTCAAATTACTTTCTGAAGATCTATACCAATTATACAATCATTTATTATCTGTCCTTTCTCCTGTCCCTGGACATCATTCAGTTCATGTCCTGACAACCCTATAGTCCGGTTTATCCAAGCATCTTATAATAATGAACAAACGTAGCATGTGTTGCCTCTCTCTGACTATTTCACTTAACACATTGAAGCAAATTTGCTCTACAAACAAAACCCAAACGAAGTGGCTAGTAATTGCTGTGCCTGAACTATGGCAACAGTGGACATTTAAAATTGCACTTCTAACTTCTAGGAAGTTATCACAAAAATAACTCTCTAGCTTGGCAACCCAATCCAGTGATCAGACCTCATATTACTAATCTTGGAAACTGAAAACAAATTTATAGAATATGAGCACCCACATAGAGCAGGTCCTTATTTGTAATCACTATAAATATGGGACAGGGATAAGAACACCCATGCCAGTTTTCTAGGAACTCGGGCTCATCCAAGAACACCTGGGGCTAAATTGTGGCTGTGTGCCAACTCACTGAAGGGAAGGTAGTCTCTGTGCTTAACATCCTCCTTAGGAAACATGCCGAAGCTCGGCATGGCTTCTGCTTGTGAAACATTTACCTCCTTCGTCAGCTCTTTCCAATACAACTGGCAAGGTCTGCAGTGGACAGCATGATACGAGAAGAAATTCAGGCTTCCCCTTCAAGGGGACTCTGACCTTCATTTCCAGCAAAACCGTTTGCTACCTTGTGACCTTGACAAATACCTTCAACCATTTGCAATCTCATTTTTTTTTTCTCGTTGGTACATTACAGAAGACCGGAAGGGTCTAAAAGATTCATCAGGGAATGGAATTATATTTTTTTCTGTCCCGAGGAGATAGAAACTAAATGTGAATATGATCATTTTTAAAATCATCTTCAAATTTTACAGTTTGTTGTTGTTTGTGTTGTAGGAGGGTTTGGTTTAAATTTAAAAGAACAATCCATCTCTTAAACTCTCAATAGAGAAGTGATGCTAAGATAAAACTAATCAACGCCATTACTCAGGCATCATTGCTTCTGGGCCATGCTTTGTAAGATAAATAAGAAGGTTATGGTAATTTCAAGAACCTCTGGGAAGCAGCAGCAGGACAGAATTTACTCTAGTAAATGGCTATGGTATTTTGGATAAGAGAGGAATTTCATATCTTCTACTAAGTGCCAACAGTCATAAGGGATTTCTCAATACTCACTCAATGTGAATTTCCTTCCATTCTCACTGGCAAAGCCAAGAATGATGCAAGTGGATGCTGTGTTGCTGAGATTAGGAAATGGAGACTCTGATGAACCAGTGACTTTCCAGAAGTTCACAGGCCTTTTAGTTGAAAGATCCAGGAATCATACCTGGATTCTCAACTTAACTCTTTAAATATTGCCAAGATTGTGAAGTGTTTGCCACAAATAAAAAATTAATAAAGCAAGAAATTTAAACAGCTGACATTGATTTTCTTATACCTTGGGGGCATTAGAAATCCAAGATCATGATGTCTCCCCACTCATTTCTGGTAAGAATTCTCTTCCTGGTTTATACATGGTTTATACTTTGCCTTGTAGCTTCACAAGACAGGCAGAAAAGGAGAGAGTTAAGTTCTTAAGCTTCACTTCTTAAAATGGCATGAATCCTGTCCAATTGAGGACCTATTTAACTTTCATGATTATCTCTTGATGGACTTCAATATAATCTATATTGGCATGGAGAATTAGAGCTACATTCCATGCATTTTGAAGGCTACACTTCAATCCATATTTATCCATTTATTTTAAGACTCTACTGTATTCCACCTCCTATAGCCTCTTTTTCCTTCCAATTCAGTAAGTTGGATTCCTTCGGTAACTCTTTAGGCTGTGAGATTCACTACTATATCTCCTTAGAAGCAACATTCATTACTTCTCCCTTTGAATATCAAAAAGGATGCTGAGGGCTCCCAACTGGAAAGCTTTGACTTCGCTAGTGTATCTACTAAAGAGTCATCACCGAGTATCTCAAGTACATCTCCGTTCCCATGGCAAAGCACTCTGACCAAAAGTGCTTGTAGGGGATGAAAGAATTGATTGAGCATGTACTTCTAAGTCGTCATCCATCATGGAGAGGAATTTGGGTAGGAACTTAATGCATAAACCATGAAGGAATGTTGTGCACTGGCTACCTCGCAGGCTCATGCTTAACCAGCTTTCTTACATAGCCCAGGACCACCTGCAAAGAAAATGGTGGCACCAGCAGAAGGCTGGTGTCTCCTACGGCAATTAACAGTCAAGACAACCTACCACAACAAACACATGTGCTTGTAGACCCATCTGATCGGGGCAGTCCTCCAGGTGCCCCTTCTCAGGCAACTCTAGGCTACATGAGGATAGCCCAGTAATAGTCCAGTGTGGAGTCCTTTTTTGTAGAGCAACAATTGCTTTAAGAAACAAAACCAAGTCCATCCTGCACCTCCCACACGCAGATGCCACCTGCCTTCCCTAGTTTCTCATCCTCTCTTTCCAAAGATCTTCCTCCACGTTCATAGCACATTCACAGAGTGGGTGCAAAGCACCTATCTGTTTATTTCCTTATTCCATTACATATCCATTTAAATATGTGTGTGTCCAGTATATATGTAATTTATGAGACTGTGCATAAATCTACGAACACTGAGTAATGCAGACACCAACAGCACCTGCCTGGAATATGTTTGACCAGAGAGATGGGCATTAACAATCTTACAGGAACAGCTTTCAATGAACACTTGTTCTCTGGTCTCAGATTAAGGTACATGTCCATGAAATTTGAATCTAGAAGAAGATATTTGGAATATATATATGGAATATATATGTGACAAAAAATTGTGTCTAGCCTATGAAAAATGACATGATAAGGAAATAATAACCTTAATTTTAAGAATAAAGATTTGAGAAGATGTTTCATCAAGTAACATATAACCCACACCTGGGGAAAGATGTTTAAATAATTTGTTATTAAGAAAATGAGAGTCAGTATAAAAAATTAGGATGTTTGAAATTAAGAGTCCGATAATATGAAGTGCTGTAAGGGACACAAAGCATCAGGCTACTCAGAGAACAGTGGTGAGAATTCAAAAGGTACAACTGTGTCATAGAACACTATAAGTCTTCCTTCCTTCAAGAGTTGAGCTCTCACCATGTGAGCTCCAGATTTCAGTATTTGGTGTGGACCCAAGCAAGAGGAATGGAAATTTATGACCACTTAAAGAAGCCTGGTGAATTGGATATATCTGTGTGTGTGTGTGTGTGTGTGTGTGTGTGTGTGTGTGTGTGTGTGTGTGTGAATGCAGCTGCAAAAGTCAACAAGTGGATACCATTTCAAAGTCATCAAATGGTAATGGAAAAGTGCTTGAAGTTCTACAAGGTTAGAGCCATAATCATGAAAGTGATGATGAGGAGGCTAAGGATACTACTGGCTGCCAATAGGCACACAGAAGCATTTTAGGGACAGGGGACAATTCAGTATCCGTTCAGTGAGAATAGTTTCATTGATACTGTCAAATTGATAACAATTTGTATGTTTTTGATAAAATTTTAGTGAAATACCCAATTTTTAAAAGCATATAAAGTTGGTTGAAATAAGAGGCACATTCTAAACAAGGCATGGTGGCATACACCTTTAATCCCAACAACTTGGGAGGCAGGGGCAGGCAGGTCTCTATGAGTTCAAGGATAACCTGGTCTACAAAGAGTCTCAGGACAACCAGAGCTGTTACACAGAGAAACCTGTCTTATAAAAATCAGAGAGAGGGAGGGAGAGAGAAAGAGGGGACAGACAGAGAAGACAGGGAAAGAGAGAAACACAGGGAGAAGCAAAGACAGACAGACAGGCAAGTAGGCAGAAAAATGAAGAAAGCATGCCTAATATTGTCCTATAATAATTGTAGAAGTAAATAGAACTATTATTCTACTTTTCCAACAAGCTAACGCATGTAAAATTTGTGACCAACTGAAAACAGTTAACAGAGCCTGGACAGGAACACAAGCATTCCTAATCCAAGTCCAGATATTCAAGTTTCAAGTAATCAGGCATTAGTTACGATGTTTCTGATAGTCTTGCTACAGACACTCGTTTCTCTGCATTCATTTTCTTTGATTGCCTGAATAGTTCCCACAGCTACCCTGGAGGAGTAGCTAGGAAAAGCTTCTTTTCTCTGTGCTAGCCTAAACCAAAATCTCATCTCCAAATGAGTGATGACCATGAGGCTTCCAGGACATTCCAGGCTGTTCTGCAGGAAGAGGTCACCAGGAGCCAAAACCAATAAAGCACACAGAGGCTGTTGGGCATCTATGAACCAAGCCCTCAGCAAAAATGTGACATCTTCGGGTCAGACAAGGACTTTGCTCTGCTGAAAAAAGGAGTCACTTTCAGACACCTGCATAAGCTTCTCATCCAGGGCTCTCCTTGATAAACTTCCTAGTCTTCATCGTGATTAGCAACTTCTCATTTATTTTGCAAATATTTCTACTCATATTACAAAAATGACCAAGACAAAAAAAAAGAAATCTTTCCTTCCTATTCTATAGGCATTACTGCAAAGGTAGGTGCCTATTTTTGCTTGCTTCCAGTGAAATTTAGCCTGTTAGTTCACGATACATAGGGATGAGACCATAGCTTCTAGGGGGCTCGTGGCCTCTCATTTACAATGTGCAAGTTCAAGGATTGTGGACATTGTCAAAATACTTGACCTAGAAAAATAGTCAAAGCAATGCTCACTCCTGTTGCTTGAAGTGGAGTGATAAATTACACCGAGGATTTTCAGCTTGCCCCTAGGAGTTGGGGCTTTGGGTAGAAGCTGAGTTCCTTCTCTTGCTGCAGGTTTTTGGAATTAAAAAGCTGCAGGCATATTGGCACTCCTTGGAAGAATCCTATAAACCACGCTGTGTCATCAAAAACATGAAAGCATTCATTCAAACAAATGAAAATTAAGCAGAGAAAATTAAGTACAGTAAGTGGAATTATGACTTGAAAATGCAGCCAAACTGCTTTGAAATCACACAATCTATAGGGATGTTTCACTCGTATTCATAATTTATTTTCTTACATGCTACAGGGAGTTTCCATTTTAAGAAATACCACCATTCTAATTCTTTACTATTCACACATAATTAATAGACTACAATTTAAAGCTTCAATTTAGATGCTCATTGAGTCCTGCCCCTAGCCAAATCTGGCACACAATCAGAATGTGACTTGAACATGTTTTGCTTTGGAGTTAAACTAAATTTACATATGTGGAAATAGTGCACAAACTTGGGATTTCTACCTTTTCTTTTTTTTATTTATTAAAGATTTCTGCCTCCTCCCTGCCTCCGCCTTTCATTTCCCTCCCCCTCCCCCGATCAAGTCCCCCTCCCTCGTCAGCCCAAAGAGCAATCAGGGTTCCCTGCCCTGTGGGAAGTCCAAGGACCACCCACCTCCATCCAGGTCTAGTAAGCTGAGCATCCCAACTGCCTAGGCTCCCCCAAAGCCAGTACGTGCAGTAGGATCAAAACCCATTGCCATTGTTCTTGAGTTCTCAGTAGTCCTCACTATCCATTATGTTCAGCGAGTCTGGTTTTATCCCATGCTTTTTCAGACCCAGGCCAGCTGGCCTTGGCGAGTTCCCAATAGAACATCCCCATTGTCTCAGTGTGTGGGGGATTTCTACTTTTTCTTAAAAACAAACAAGGGAAAAAATCTTGAGATCCTGGTTATACTTGTATAGCACTCTCTATTTAGTCCTGTAATAAATATATGGGAGGCATGGTCCTCCATATTCTATTACATATATGATATATAACATATTTTATGTTATATATATATATATATATATACACATATGATGTGTGTGCATCAATTACTCTGGGAAAATAATTGCGTGGAAATATTACATGATCTAATGATATACCCACCCCAGGGATTTCTAGCCGGAGAAGATTATTGGCTCTCCATGGAGAAGGCTGCTCAGTTTCTGAGTTCTAGCTTCAGGCACTTCTGCTTCCTCTGCCTCATCATTTTCTTCAGTAACTCACATCACCTTCCTAGCCTCCTGTCTCCTCACATCTGACTCTCAAGGTCCTGGGGTGTATCCAGTTGTGACTCACACACTGGGTATCCCAGGAGTGTGGGGAAGGCAGGCTGAGATGGATGCTCATGCTGAGGCTGAGCAGCAAGGCTGGGAGCCTGGCTCCAGTTCTTACGTGGTTTGAAATCTTGGGCATGTTGTTTAATGCCTTGCCTCTGTTTTCCTCTTGTTGCACAGGGTGTTAATGCTTCCTAACTTACTAACTCTGAGCACTCATTCATCAGCATACAGAGAGAGGGGCCCTTGACTCTGTTTACTGATTACATACAGACTTAAAAGACAGAGAAATTTTCTCCTATCTCTTCCTAGTGAGGTCACAGGACACCAGACACAAAACAGAGGACATATTGTGAATATTGTTAATAACTGACCAAGGAACCTTCCTCAGTGCCCAAAATGGACACTCCGACTCAGATTGCTTTATCTTTCTGAAAAACTCACTATGCTTTTTAAATGTTCATAAACACGGTATACATGACATTTTTTCCAGTGCATTCATGAATTTTGGAAATATTTTTTACGAATTTTTTTGCTGTTTATAAAATTATTTTGCTGTTTTTCAATGACACCGTTTTCAGTTAGGTCTTAGGTACAGCATTAAATGGCAAATATTACAATGGACTCCAGCTGTTATGAATTATGTTAAAAGAGGTTATTTACTTTATCAAACAACACAAACCTAAACAAACCATCTTTTCCTCATAAATGCGGATTTTGCTTACCGGGAAACCTACCATGTCTTTCTTTTCTAACTCCCCATCACTGTGGGTTCAGCCCAACTGAGAAGCATTTATTGTCAAGCACTCTGGTCAATGTCTTTAGTGAATTACTTTGTTCAAGGTTCTTGGAGTCTCTGAACCAGTTTTAATTTCTGTTTATGCTTAGAAAAAGAGCAGCTTGAGGCCGGTCTGTGACCTGCCCAATTCCATGGGTAGCCTTGTTTCGCACTGAAATTTTGCACTCAAATCAGAATCCAGTGTCCCAATGCCTGTATTCTTCTGCTTCATGAAAAGTTGGAATTGGCCGTAGTCCTTCAAGGTTTGATGTAAGGCAAGCTGTATGAAAATCAAGGGACAAATTATTAGAACATCGGAGTCTCAGGCCGCATTGCGCATGTGCACCATTGAATCTCTGGGAAAGAGAGCATCATGCTAGTCATTGAGCGAATGCGTCAGGCAGCTCAGATGCCTGTACGTCTTTGGGAACATGAACGAGGCTCATCTCTGCTGATCATCCTTAATTTGACCTTCACCACAAACTTACGTTGCAGAGTAAGTACCTGCTCTTTTCGATATTCATTCTGCCTCCCCTTCTTCGAATCATGAACTTTTAAGTAAAATGCGTCTGCCTTCAACAGCTTAGGATTCAAACAAAACCCACTTCTGATGCTCTCACCTGTCTTCTCAAGTAATGACAGCCTGGATCTTATACCTGGCGTCTCTATGATAATTACAAGTCAAATGACATTTGAAGTGTTAGCGAAAGATGATGGATCAGAAGGAGTCCGCTGAGAATGAATTCATATGGAAAACAGAAATACTTTTCAGAAAGTGACTGATTCCTCATAAATTAATATTGGACTAATAATCCTATTTTATGAATACACAGAATTTCAATTCTAAATGTTGTAATAATGCAATTGATAGAATTTAGTGCTTTTTCTATTTTGTGTTTAAAATCAAACTAGGTAAGGTAGGTATTTAATCATGAGCCTGTTCGGTCTCTGCACAGATGTTTGCAGTTAGCTTATCTCTCATTTGCTCTGAGTCAAAGATGGGGAGACTCGTGTAAGTTGGAAGCTAACCTGCTTCCTTCCAACTTTGCTACACATACTATAAGAGATTCACCTCTGTGAAAAGTAGGCATGTTTTTAAAAATTTAGTTACTTTTATTTTATATGCATTGGTATTTTTGCTTTTATATATGCCCATGTAAGGGTGACGGACGCCCTGGAATTGGAGTCACAGACAGTTGTGAGCCGCATACGAGTCCTGGAAATCGAAGCCTGGTCCTCTAGAGGTTAAGTGCTGTGCTCTTAACCATGGAGACGCCTCTCCAGCTCCAAGTAGGCCTGTTTTCATGAAACCAAACTACCGGCACCACAGTCCAGCTTAAGAGAAAGCAAAACCGAATTCTATGGTTGAGGGCATGAGGCACACCAGCTCCTAATTCTAAAGTAGCAAAGATCAGTTCACAATGGTGTCAATCATTGAAAGCTGATTCAACGCTCCACACTGTTCCAGTGCTTCTAACTTCAACTCCACCTTAGTCTCCATTTTCCACAGCTGAGCAGTCCTGATGGAAGTGCACGGCAAGCCACAAGTCTTGGCGCACAGTAGTCAAAGCTGATATACGTTTCCTACTTTTCGGATAGTTCACACTTGCTGATCCTTGGGATTCAATAAAGAAGATGGGACATGGGAAATAGACAAACAGTGGCAATGCCACTGGGAATGTGTCTTAAAGCCTAAGACTGCAGCAACGCCATACCATGGAGCTCACTTGGCTCCCTTGCTTCTTTCTCAAACATTCTTCTTCCACCCGAACAAAGAAGTGGTCCTCCTGGCAGGTATTTTGAGTGGTTTCTGAGACACCAGGTCTTCATGAAGCCATTTGGAGCAACCTGGGCCTGACCTGCTCCATCTGATGAATGTAGATTAAGCCACTGAATGTGATATCTCTCTCTCTCTCTCTCTCTCTCTCTCTCTCTCTCTCTCTCATCTTTCCCTCCCCTCCTTTCTCCTCCACCCCCCATAGTTATGTATTATTATTTTTTAACTCACTCATTTCTTATCTGCAAATCTGACATTACCCATCCTTTCCCTAGCCTTTGCCCTCCCCAGAATTCTTGGGGGAGTCACACTGGGTCAAGCCAGTTATCCTAACAGATACACCAGGATCCTCCTTCCAGTCACAGTGCCGTCCCTTGGAACAACAGCAGCACTTCTGCCTATGGAAATACGGCTGGCAGACAGTCCACGACACATTTGAGAAGTGAAACCACAGCAGGCATATAAAAACGAAACATGTAGTAAAACTTTTAACTTACAACATGCAAAACACGGGGCTCTAATTAGCCAAGTTTTTGGTCTAGGGCCAAGGCCTTGTCTGCATATGGGCCTCCTAACTGGAGCCTCACACTGCCTTTTTGCATAAATCACACCCACTAAGCAGCACCCATGATTTCCAGTTTCCCCAAAGTGGAGCGAGAACTCACAGACTCACAGAGCAATCTGAGAAAGAGAATTCCTCTAAATTTTAATGATCTTTCCCAATCTTATACACTTGTCTGCCTCACACCTAATTGAACAGCGATTACATCTGAGCAAATCGCCTTCATCAAATCTTTCCCGAGCATTCAACTCGGTTTTCACAGACACAACATCTCGATTCCTCCTAACCCTAATATTTCACCAGTTTACATGATGTTTAATGAAACTTGGCAATTAGAGTAACAGATGCAACTGGCTTAGATAGAAGCAGAGACAAATACACCTGGTTCTTGGAAAGGGTCCAGCTCCATGGAAAGAAGCAGGAGTGTGTGGAGGGGTACCCTGGGGAGTGCTGTGCTGCCTAGGGGGTAGTCTGTCCACCCCAGAAATCAGAAGGGATGAAAGGACCCACTTTGCTATGGTATGGTTGCCATGAAACAGGTTCTAGTTATCTAGTTATCTGAGTTATATAGTTATCTGAGGCAGGTATCTATGGTAACCTTTCTTTTTTCTGAATACTGACTCAGATATGACCTGGGTCTATACTTTGCTTTGAACACATCCTCCGAGTTTCATAGGTTGGAATCTTAATCCCACGTAGAACTCTGCTGACAGGTGAGGCTTTACTGAAGGGATTAGATCCGAAGGCTGCTTCTGCCTTCATGAATGGATTGATAAGGGTTGCTTTCCTGGGGGCGGAGTAGTTCACGAGATGCCCGCTTGTCCCCATTCATGCTTTCTCTCAGGAAGGTGATGCTTTCTGCCATAAGATGCTGTAGAAAAAGGCCCTCATCAGATTCTGTCATTGTTTGTCCATTTGTTTGTTTGAGAGAAGGATCTCCTATAGTCCGAGCTGGAATCAATCTTGCCAAGTAACTTAGGATGACTATGGACTTCTCCTGTTACTTTGTCCCCTGCCTCTCACATGCTTTGATGACAGGCACACCTCGCCATGTCTGTCTCCCTGCATGTTAAAATTTCCAGCCTCTAGAACCAGGAACCAAATCATCTTCAGTTGTTTAGAACTTGCCCAGTCTGAGTCACTCTGTTATAGTAACGTTAAGTGGATGGAGACAGACGACGGGGACCTTCAAGTGGTTCACGGAATTTAGATTTCCAGTGAAATTCTTTTTTGAAAAATCCACAGCACGGTTTTTCAATGTCCCTAAGTATGCTCTGTGAGACTGGTAGCTAACAGAATAGTCTATTTCATAGTTGGACAGTTCTCACAGCTAAAACATTGCCCCGAACAGCAAGTCAAGACTTTTCTTTGACATTTCAGTAAGTTCGACTTCCTTGTGTTCATTAAGTATTCCTCAAATGGAGTGTCCACTAGATTCCCTGCTCCCTTCCTGCACTCGCCTCTGGGCACATTCCACATTGAGGCTATTAATTTCCCTCTTGCTCAGAAACGGGACTGACTGGCTTCCTACTGCTAAATAAGAATAGGAGGAAGAAGGCTGCCAGGCACTATGTCCACAGGTCTTTTAATTGTATCGACTTACCTTTTCAAGTAATTGTATCAGGTTTTCTGCTAATCTCTCGGTCAGCCCAATATCCCCGCCACCATTACCTGAATTATGGCAATCTGTGTATTTACTTACTGCTCTGTTTTGCCTGTTTCTTTCTCCTTTTTTTGCCCACTGATTTTGACTTAAAGTTTATGTTTATGTCATTCATGTGAAACCCATTAGTTTGTACAGGCATCGTCACTATTGCTATGATTATTGGAACACTGGTATTTATTAAGTGGGAGCCATGGAACAAGCCAAGTTGCAAGCAACCAATTAGAAGATATTAACCGGTTTTCTCTAGCAATTTCAGAACTGGACTATGTGTTCCGATGAGCTGAGCTGACATCAGTGGTTTAACAGCCAGGAGAAAACTAAGAAAAGTAGAATCACAACAAGAAACAGGTTGGGGGTTTGAGAGTTAGGTTCCTTGTTGATGCTCTAACATAGGGATTCCCTTATCCAGCCACCTAAAACTGGTGTCTTTAGAGATCTAATGATTCATTTTCTCTTTGGATTTCTTATAATTTGGGCCTGTACCTTGGACATTTAATGAGGGTGGCTCCATGTTCACTTGTCTGTTAAGAGTAATTTCAGAGTTTAGTCTACACCTCCGTTCCATTATTTTTTGTTACTACAATTCATTACATTTATTTCCTAAATGAGATAAACTAAATCAAACATATATGTTAGCCCTTTGCTCAAAGCCATGCGTGTAGCAACTCTTAAAGCTGCAACAGGTGGCCGTGCAAGGCAGTACCAAGGAGGCTCCTGACAACTATACCAGGCTACAGCCAATCTCAATTCATCTGTTTCAAAGGGAAGAAGTTAGAACTCTGCCAAGTGTCATGTTCTTAGGAAACTCATGTTCAGTAGGTCGAGTGCATGAAGGGTATTTAGAACATACATTATTTCCAGGCATGGGTTTATTGGGACCTAACTGTATTCCACATTAAGGAAAATCTATTTTCAGGAAGACCACGGTTGAATAGATGGATGCCTATTATTTTCTTGCAGAAATAGGGTGTGGAGTGTAAGATGGGTATAAAAGAGAGACCATCCGACTTCCTCCAGCCACTGCTGCTCAGGAGAAACTGAGGCCTACCTAGCCAGCTTTGTTTTGACAACTGGGCCTTCCACATTGAAGCTGGCTACTCCTTCGAAGTCAGCCGACCAGTGAACAAGAGGAAGGACAACGCTTGTGTATGACTTAGTGAAATAATTAATCATTTTGGCAATTATCTCCAGCTCAAATCAGCCTCCTATGGAGCTCCCTGGTACAGATTCTCTTAATTTCCCGGGACCAGCTCTTCCACTTCCCAGCTTCAGGCGGCCACCAGCCAGGGGAGCAAATTAAAGATCTCTTCCTACAGCCTCTTTAAGTAGCTCTTACTCAGAGAAAATGACAATATTAATAGGTAACTGATTTTTCACTAATGATAAAAGGCTCCTACCAAGAGCCTGGTTTATCTCCAACAATGTAATTTGATCTCCCCCTTTTTTCTTTTGTGACCTAAGTATTCTTTTCTTAGAGATGTTAGGAGTGTATTTGTGTCTGTTTCTCCTTGTAAACCAATTAGATGCAAATATGAAAAACCAACTTACATCCTAAGTTTGTCTAAATATTTTATGTGGATATAATGGCTGCCATTTAGATCTGGCTGAAATATGCTCCCCCTCAAGGGCTTATGTTGAAATTTTATTCCCAATATAAAGAATTAAGAGCACAAGTGAATATGTTATCTACTTTTAGAGTTTAGAGGTAGGGTCTTTGGGGAATGATTAAGATGAATGTGGGTCATTCAAGTGGAGATGGCATGATCTTGTTGGCTTTTTAAGAAAAAATAGAAACCAGGAGACATGTACATGTGTGTGCATGTTTACCTGGGTTCTTCCTGCCCACTGTTGTCTAAATATAAAATAATCCCCATAGTCAAATGCACTGGGTACAGACTGAATGTGGCAGGGTCTCCAAGAGATGATTGAATCATAAAGGCTCTAAACTTATTAATATATTTATCTCCTGACAGATTCATGGTTGGAAGTCGGTGGAAACTTGTAGAAGGTAGGGCTTGGATAGAAGCAGTGAGCTAAAGGTTGAGGATGTATCTTGAAGAATCTCCATCTCATCTGCTTCCCAGCTGCAATGAAGGGAACAATGTTTTCCATTGCCAGGTCCCACTGCCATGATAATCTGCCTTACCACTGTCCCAGAAACATAGATTCATATTACTAAGGGATAAAACCCCGCAAACCATGAGCCAAAAGAAACATCCACCTCTCAAACAGTTTTTATCAGCTGTTTCTTACAGTAAGAAAGGTAAAGACATCTTATGGTGTTTGAATTTCTTTCAGCAAGAACAGTTTCCAAGATAGAGAGTTGTAAACATCTCACACTGGTGTAGGAGGTCTGTCTGTTTGTGTCTTGCTTTCATTGGTTTATGAATAAAGAAACTGCTTTGGGCCTAAAAGGGCAGAACTTAGGTAGACTAAAACAGAACTGAAATCTGGGAGGAAGAAAGCAGAGTCAGGGGAGAAGCCATGGATCCTCTGCCTGAGATGGACGCTGGTTAGAATCTTTCCTGGTAATCCACTGACATATGGTGATACACAGATTAATAGAAATGGGTTAAATCAATATGTAAGAGTTAGCCTATAAGAGGCAAGGAACTAATGGGCCAAGCAGCAAATTAAATAATACAATTTCTATGTAACTATTTCGGGGCTAAGCTAGCTGGGCGGCTGGGATGAACAAGCAGGCCCACTTCTTGCAACACCACACTATTACATAGCAAACATACTTTTCTTATAAAACTGCCTAGCTTCAGGTATTTCATTATTGAAACACAGAACAGATTAATACAATGGAGTAGTTTTACATCTTATTAATTTCTGAGTACTGAGTGTAATAAGGACTTGGGGCTTGTTTAGACAGTCTTCCAATTTGTCTTTAACTGTCTCCTCCCTAAACTACATGCTCTGGGTTTAAGATGAGGCAGTGCTGGGCTTCACAGAGTCTTCTTTATCTGGATAACTCTTCCATCATTAGAAGTTTCAAACAGCTTATGTGGTTCTGTGTTGCTTAGCCTGTGGCCTGGAGCAAACCGTAGGTTGAATCCGTTTACAAGTGTGCCAGTAGTTCATGGGAATGGTTTGGCATTTACGGCTCAGTCACCTTCCGTGTCCAGATTTCATCTTAGACTGTCATGCAGTTGGGTCTACTTCCTGTGCCCGGCAGGACTGGCTGCTGATTCTTCATCCCTTGTGTGAAATGTTCTTGCTGGACTCACAGAGGAGATGTATGGATGTATTTGTCTAGCTGGGCTTTTAGATGTTTTTGCTTCGGTTTCAGTAGTGTTTGAATTCATTTTGTTATTGTAGTGGCTGCAAGGGAAAACCATCAGTCTTTAGGTTACCACGAGCAAATTTTGACCTCTGACTTGTTTCAGATCAAACAAAAAAGTTCTCCAAATTTCCTATTGGGAATGCTATAATAGTCTCCAAGTTTTGGTAGAATTCACAGTAGTAGTAACAGTAGATTCATCTGTGTTGAGGCTCTCTGCAGAGCTTGAGTGAGACCAGCATCCTAGGGAAGTCTCTGTACATTGTTTCTGAGGTATTAATCCTTATTTACTCAATAATAATTTTTGTTTTGCAGAATACCTATACAGTGACATGTGATAGATAAGATACAAAGATAACTAACTTAAAACTGGAAGACCAGGATCTAAACCATGGTGTGGTGACAGTGGATAGGACACTTGATCTGGTTAGACTTTGATGTTATGGAATGAATGAATGAATTCAAATTTTCCTAAGTGATATTCAGTGCTAATATTTGATTTTGCTTGAGGTTGTTTAACTGAGGACTGGCAGGGTCTACTTTGAAGACCAAAGTCTTCAAGGTCTTCATTCTTGCTATACACGCTCTTGCAACAACAGAGCAAGGCATTAACCCTTGTAGCAGTGCTGAAGAATGTCAGGATACACGATGGAAAGGGGGGTGACATAGATGGAAATGGAGGGAGTGAGCTGTGACTGACCTCTGTGACTAGGTTATAATTCTACGTGGGGCTTCATGGAGAAATAGGAAAAAGCAATTATACTTGAGGGTGAGAGAGATGGAAATAGAATAATCTACATGGGAGGGGAAGTTGAGCAAGATCAAGCTTTAATTGAATCAAAATAATGAAGTTATTGATATTGACACAAATATGCATGAGTCTTTTCTTTGAGTCTTTGGTTCATATGAGTTACAAAAGTACTTGCAATGCATGAAAGAATTACACTTACACTTATTACAAAGAAGCAGAACATTCTCTCTCTGTTCCTTCAGTCTTGGCTTCTAACAACAAGCATCAAGCAGACCTGGAGAAGCAGAATATATTAAATTACCAAAATACCTGTAAAGTTCAGTATGTCACAAGAGCTGGAGGCACAGAAGGGAATTTATTCATTAAAAAGAAGAAAACACTAATAACAGAAATCAAAGGTAGCTTTTCATGATAATCCATCAACAACCGTAAACCTCCCTCAATTTCAGGCCAGAGACATGACTATACAGCTAAGAGTAGGTATGCATGTCTCTTCCAGAGGACTCAGGTTTAGTTCCTAGCACCCACAACAGGCAGTTCATAACTACCTCTTCTCCAGCTTCAGGAAACCTGTCGCTCTCTTCTGACTGCTTCAGGAGACTTGTTTTCACATGTACATGCCAACCCCCAGAAACACATACATACATACATACATACATACATACAGCTTTAAAATAAAGAAACCCTGAAAAGCCCTATTTCCTAAATATTCTGTTTAACTGAGATGCTCTCCATATGTAAGATATCAGAGTGTGTTTAAGCTGTGATGTCAAAAAACTATATACTGGATGCTTTAAGTGAAAGTTTGTCTTTCACGGATCTAGAAGCTAGAAGTTTAATGGATTTGGGCTCATTTGTGCTGTTTCACAGATAGCAGTGATGGAGAACAGGGCAAACTTCGTGAGGCCCTTTTTGGAAGGGCACAAATACTATGGAGACGGCCTCCAGTCTGAATCTACACCATCAGCACACAAAACAATTTCTGGCAAGAAACATGGGGCATCAGAAAATTACACCCGCGCAGTTGACCATGGGAATTTTGTGAGGATAATTTTATCAGTGCTTTCCATTCGGTTTGTAAAACTCCCTCATTACAAGTGATTGCTTGGAAACTTTTCTTGGTGGCTGTAGAGACTTGTTATTCAATAAAATAAACACGAAACAAGGTTCACAGAGATGGCCAAAGTTGCCTGTTGCCCATGCCAGTTGGCCTTTGATTATACTCTAAGGTATGTGCAGGAAGTGAACTAGAAGATATAGAAGGAAAGCAAACATCATGTAGCTCCAAACATGACAATGGAGAAAGAAATGAGAGCAAGTCTTCCTGCTGATGGGAACTGTGACCATCATGTGACTATTTGGAAGCAAGAATCAGGTGAACTTTGATAGATTTGTCCTTTCTAAAGCTCCTGTTCAAATGCAATTCCATTATGAGAAATACTCAGGTGATACCCCACACCCAAGTTTTAAGCCAGGAGTTCACCCACGTAGTCAGTGGGGTACTGGATAATGTGCCATGTAGCTAGTTTATTCCCATCTGCAGTGTACCTCCTACTTTGCCACCATGATGTGCCCTTTATTGGGACTCCGTCAGCAAGATCATAACCATTTATGTGCCCCCTTGATAATGGATGAGAAGCCCCTAGTCAAAATAAATCTTTTCCTCTTCATAATGAACTCAGTCTGTGTGATAATATGACTAGCAGTAGAAAATTGAGTAACAGGAGAGGTAACAACTTTATCCAATTTAGTTATCCACATAAATCATTTTTCTCCCATGTAAAGTGAAAATCGTGGCAGTGTGTACCTCGCAAGTCTGGGGCTAGGTTTCTGGGCCTTGGGACACAAAGCATGTAAGTAGCTTTGTGATCAGGTGAGTATATACTAAATGCTAAAGTTTAACACCACAGTGAGTTGGGAATTGAGAGCCAGATTGCCTTGGAGACTCCTTGTTTCTCTCATCAGCAACCAAATACATGAAAAGGTAAGCATTGGGGTATGAAGGGATTTATTTCAGCTCATAATTTCATGGAAGAAAAGGCGTGGTGGCTCAGGATCCACCACCATTTCGAAGCCTGGCTCTGGTCCCCCATCTATGATGAAAGGGAAGCAGGGCCAGGCTATACCCATACACTGGTGTACAGTGACTTACTTCTGTGACTTAGCTGGGCCCCACCTCCCAATGTCACTCCCAAACAGCTGGGCAGCAAGCATTTAAATAGATGAGTCTCTGGGGAAACATTTCACATCAAACCATAGCTTAAACCCAACACCTTAGAAAGAAAGGGTTGGGAAGAATGAGGAAGGCAAGAGATTGGTGTGGGACTATTGTATATTTTCTGTCAATTATATTTTAAATAAATGCTGATTGGCCAGTAGCCAGGCAGGAAGTATAGGAGGGACAACCAGACAGGAAGTAAAGGCAGGTCAAAAAGAACAGGAGAGTTCTGGGAGGAAGGAAGCCCATTCTTCTGAAGTCCTGGCCCCATTACAGAAGAAGCAAGATGTGACTGCCTTGTTTAAAAAGACACTGAGCCATGTGGCTATCATAGACAAGAATCATGGGTTTATATAAGTTATAAGAGTTAATATAAAGCCTGAGCTAATGGGCCAATCAGTTTATAGCTAATGTAGACCTCTGTGTGATTTCTTTGGGACATAATGAATGCAGGAACCAGGCAGGACCTGGTCTATAAGAGCTAGTTCCAGGACAGGCTCCAAAACCACAGAGAAACCCTGTCTCGAAAAACCATAAAATAAAAAAAGCGTAAAAAAAAAAAAAAGAAAGAAAATTCAGACAACAAGAGATCATTAGGAAATTGCATTCACCTAGAAATACACATGGGCCAAATGTCTCTATCCTGGTGACGATAATGACAACAATAACAAGGCAATTGTTATAATTTCCACCCTCTCCCTGGTGCCAGGCACTCTTCTTGGCTCCTTGCATGAACTGAATTTTTTCATCATCACAAGATGCTTAGGAAGCAGATACAAAATTGCGGTGTTGCCACTAGCATGCCGGTTTATGACAAGGTTCTATAAGAGCACTGTCTTCCTTTAAACAGGGCACTTTAATCCAGTACCATGAAGGAAGTGGTGTCTAGGGGAAAAGGTCATCTAGGAACGGAGACCCAGCAGGTCAATTTTAAGTTTACTGGAACTACTTCATAGTATAGAAAATACTAGAAACTTTTCATGAATAAACTTCTTTCTGATACACAGGCTGGGACAGAAGCAATTAAGCTTTTGACTCAGACAAGGAACCCCACCTAGGAGCTTGCTTAGAGCCACTCCTGGAGTTCAGTACCTCAGACCTGGCTCCTGCCAGTTTGGGTGTTTCATTTCATCTGACGTGGCTCCCTAAGTTGCCCTAGAATTCATGCCAAGGCAGAAAGAAAGCTTTTCAAAAAAGATTTGTTGAAATTCTGTCACAAGGTCTTACAAACAATCTCTGTCTCCTTCCTGTATCCTGTTATAAATCAAGAATCGTAATCTATATTTTACCTACCACGCACACACCATTATTCTTTTGTGTAATTTTCTCCCCATCTTCACTAGATTACTTTCAAATACTTGTCAGCGTATTATTAAGTTTTATTTGTTTTGTTTTGCTGCCTTGGTTTGGTGGTACCTTCCCCTCTCAAGAATCAGATGACCTCTTTAGTCGTGAGTCACCTCCCTCTTAATACCCAGGAGCTGATGGATATCTTAACGAGGTTCCTCTTTTTCATAAGAGAAGAATGTGAAGTGATTTTAGGTTGTTTTTTTTAACATTCCCATGAAAATCAAGAAAGCGGGAATGGTAATAAAAAATTACCTATTTAATGACAGTGACATGTTTGACTTAATGATCGTCTGCTCTTTGATCAAGTTTGCAAAATAATCCCATTGTTTGAAAAAGTCAATCATAATTATGTTACATTCCACATTTTTAGAATAGTAAGAATAATAATTATACTCTTAGGAATATGAATATCGTTAAATATACGGCAGAGAAAAAAATCAATTGTATGTCTTTATTTTGGAATCTCAGATTTTAGAATTTAGCGCACTTCTCTGGTCTTTCCAATACAATATATCCTCCCTCAACGTTATTCTGTAATATTAGACTCAAGCTGAATGAAGTTAGTATGTACAGTTTCAAGTTCCAAAGATATCTGCACCGAGAAATAGATGATCAGAATACATTATTTGAGTGCTATCATACATGGAGATGTTGGCAATAAGTCTGGTATTTAGCATATTCACTTTTCAGTGTGATGCTTCAACTTTGCAGGAATGTGTCTTCACTCACCTTTTCCTGTAACAAGTTTGGAGATATGATTTTGGCTGTCAATCATTTGTTGGGTCATCATAGGAAAGTCCCAAAGCCTTGTAGCAGAGTGTCTCTTCTGAGACACATGGTTTTGACTATCTTTATAAGGACGAAGAGCTCACTCTACTGATTTTGTGTCAATTTCTCTGTGTGTGTCATCTGCACACACGCACACATCCAGTTTCTCCCCTTAACACTTTCTTAGGAAAGCAGTCACTATTAATTGGTTTCAGAGGCTGTCGGTGGCAAGTAAAGATTCCAGTTTTGAGACAGCTACCCCAGGAATCCACATTTCATTTTGGTTGAGGAGAGTGCCAGTTCCCAGTGGTTGTGTTTTAGGGACCCAGAAGCAGACCTCATGGTCTACTTGGATCTATAGGAGATGGCAGTAAATGTGGAACAAACCATAGCATCGCTGCTCCCACTTCCTAAAGGCCTATTTCTGAGCAGCTCCCTCTCACTCTGGGTGCTTTCCATGATTGTGGACCCGGTCAATGCTCACTTCCTTCCTCAGATCTTGACCTCTGTAAATCTAGAAAAACTCTCCAAGTTCTGCTTCTGTTCATCTGTTTACACACCCACGGTGGCATGATCAGACCAGACTTAGTTTTGTTTTGGAAATCAAATTTTCTTCTTCCGGATCTGAATGATACAGAAACAGGAATTAATATTATCATCTTATAGTTCCTAAATTTTTTCCCAGGCCTTGATTCCTGGCTGATCTTAATGTCACCTGATTAAAGGCTTCCCTGAGCTTGCTCTGTGGGACAACCTTCAGCAATCAGCATCTTACCAGGGAATGGCAGAGTGTGAGTGTCCCATGTTCACCCTACCAAAGCCTCTGTGTATTCTGGGCCAAGTTCTATGTCTATAAAGAGCACTTTCCCCTTCAGAAGCAAGAACATGCCTAAAACATTGATCTGAGTGGCATTAAGTTGAAACCACAAGAGCAGTGGGTACCACAACCTCTGAAGGATAAAGGGGAAAGGAGATGTCTCAAAGGACTGTAGATGGGCATCTTTTCAGATGGCATAAGCAAGGCTTTTAACATTTTTAGTCATTCACTTAAAGGATAATTTGAATAGCCACAGGGTATGTTAGACTCAAGGCTAGATACTAAGAGAACAAGGCTCAACACAGCAAAAGGATCGCAGTGATTATTTTGTAGTCAGTAGGGAAATAATGCTACAACTTTGGTAAGCCCTGGAGAGACCAGAGGTGAGGGAAGCAGGCTTTAAGATACCTGAAGAAATGCTATCCCTACAAGTACAGAAGGAGTTGGCGAGGGGGGGGGCAGATAATTGGCGTTCCAGCAAAGGGATAAAGTGGGGATGTAAACTAGCCAATAGGTGGGTGGGGAAAGGGACCACAGCAACACCTCTGGACCTCTTGTTTTCAGCAGTAGGAAACACCCAGTCAGGAATACTGGTTTGAAAACACCTTAGGACAAAACTGGCCACACGGCAGTACTTAGTTTATTGGTTAATTATCCTCTGCTTAAAACTTGTTCAAACTTAACTTTTCAGGCTAGGTTGGAGACAAGCAGAACCTTAGATGGGTGGGGCCACCAAGGAAGCCTTCTTCTGGAAAATGAGACCCCTCATCTTTCACTTCATATTTCCATGTGCTTTAAAGGAACTTTCGTGGTTAAGTTCAAATCTCTGCCGGGTCAGAAGATAGCATGAGAGAAGGACCGCTTTCTGACAGCCCATGTATAAAAGGGGGAGACTCGGGACTGTTGCAGCCTGGTGAGTGGGATCCAGCCAGATCTAAATGTTCCCATCCTGTGCAGCTGCCGTGAGCCTGGAAACAAAGCTAGGTGGGTGCTGACTTTAATGGTCTTTTCCGTTTCTCTCTAGACAAAGATTAAAGTTGATTAGAGGAGCATTCCAATCTTATTAAACACTGTGTGGCTCCCACCAGAAATTTCAGGAAATGAAGCATCCACACAATACAAATCCTTTTGTGTTTCTTCTTCAGTGAAGGGGTGAAGCTGGGCCTTCAGAAAGGGGATGAGGCAGCTTTAATAACTTGAAGGGAGGGGGGAATAAAAGGAGAAGAGAAGGAAGGTGCCTCAGTTTTCTCGGCAGCTGATCAACAAAGGAGCAGTCGTGAGCTGTAACCTCTTGGAGCTGCAGCTTGGAACATGACACATGTCAGCCCATGATAAATGGTGCAGAGCGTGTGCAATTTCAAGCGCAATGCCCTTGAGATGCGCAGGACCCCGATCGCAAATGTTATTGTTAAATTAAACCTTAAAGGAAGGATTGAAAAGGGATGAGTGTGTGCAAGCGTGCGCGCGCACGTGCACACACACAAACGCACTCACCGAGGGAGGAGAAAATAAAAGACAAGGTGAAGAAATAAAACCTTTAATTTTCACTTCCCTAAATTAGAAAGATATGTGTACCGTGACCTCTTTCCATGGGAAGCTTGTTTTTCTTTTTCCTTCATTCAGTAGCCTAAGCTACTCTAACAAGAAGAGCTAACTATACTTTCTGCCTTGCAACTTGATCCGTTCATTTTTTTTGTCCACTCTTGGGTGGCTTTCCAGTATCAGCCACCTGCGCTGTTTCAGGACTCCTGTGTGTAGGCACATCTAGCAGACGTGAGTGTGTGTAAGAGCAATGTGTATTGAGTGCCCTTCAAAGTAATCATTTTATCTCTTTTTCTCTGTCTCTCTGTGTGTCTCCATCTCTCTCTCTCTCTCTCTGTGTGTGTGTGTGTGTGTGTGTGTGTGTGTGTGTGTGTGTGTGTCTCACCCCAAGGAGAAACTCCACCACCAAACTAATTAATTAATTTAATGCAGAAGGTAGAGTGGCATAAAGGGTAAAAATATTGGCTAGAAAGGATGAGTGAGAAAGATGCCCAGGCTCAAATTATTAGTCATCAGCGACTCAGTGATAGGAGAAGCTAAGTGGAGAGGAAGAGTAGAACTCTACCGAGATGAAGTAAAATAGTTAGCAGAGTGTTAAGAGTTAAGCAGCTTTCAAAGAGAGCAAGGTAGGAATAAATGAGGAATTGGGTGAGCATCTCTGTATGTGTAGGTGTCAGCCAATCACAATGCAGAATGTGCCTTGAGGATGCAGGAATTATCGGCTGCAGAAGATAAAGACTCAGAGGGATTGGATAGCGAGGAGAGACGTGGAATTGTGTTCTGGACGGAGTTCATGCTCAGAAGATGTTTTCTTTTCC
The DNA here is from genome assembly GCF_037038515.1 of Microtus pennsylvanicus. Lineage (NCBI taxonomy): Eukaryota > Metazoa > Chordata > Mammalia > Rodentia > Cricetidae > Microtus > Microtus pennsylvanicus. The sequence goes on from NC_134596.1 coordinate 21,482,641, forward strand.
TCTCCCCACAACAGGTTCAGATGAAAGAATCTTTAATGGTGGAACAGAAACCCAGATCACAAAGGAAAGGGCACCCAACGGTGGCTTTGTGCATTTTGGCCAGGGTTGCCTAACACTTTTGAAAAACTAGAACCTTTTTTGGAGGGGTGGGGGAAGTCTTTTGAAAAAGTTCCCTCGAGTTTCTTGTTGTTAAAGAAAATAAACATCAGACAAAACAGGGCTTTATCAAAACTCTAAATAATTCAATACAGATGGATTTAAAAGGCAAGCAGATTTTCAGAGTAGGGAACGCTGCAGGGTTTGGGTGGAACAGGGAATACAAACAAAAAAAATAAAATTATGAACTTGTTGAGAAAAATAAATAGACACATAAAACTAATTGGAGAGAAAATAAAGAGGGGAGTTTTCAGAAAACAAGGCAAGCTTCCCAGAGTTAGTTCTAAGCAGAGGCACACTGCCTGCGTTTGTTGACTGGAAGCAGCCCTCTCGGAGAACTATCACTGATGGTGGGCACCAGAACAAAGACAAGCAGGCCCCTTGCTTTGATTGTCAGGAAGAATCAAGTCTTAGATGCCGAGGTCACTTCGGTCTCAGGTTTACATCAAAACTGCAGAACCAAGTGGCCTGGGTTCCTGGCCTAGAACTTTCCCACCAGAAGACACCATTGCTGCCATTTCCCCCTGCACGGTACCTCATTCAAACTTCAAACCAACCCACTCTACACCCAACATCACCGTGATTAAAAAAAAATGCCCCATGTTCAAATATCTTTTTTCTCCCTGAACTCCAGAACAGAAAACCACAGAGGCCAAATGGAACTGAACCACCAATACCTCTGCTAAGGATCAAAGGGAAGCTTGGGAGTTGAGACATCTTGAAAAAATGTTCTAATTCAAAGTTGAGAGAAGAGGTGACTCTCAGCAATCACAGAGAAAAAGTTTTCAACACCCACAAGGCTGGACTTTCTCACCAGACCTCTACTGTTCTGTTCCTACAGAATGGGGAGATCAGGGGCTAGGAACACGCCCACGTTTTCTTGGGTGATGACGCAGACAGACTCTCATTGCTACCACATCGGTGGATGTCTCAAACTCGGTCCCTTCTCTCCTCCGTGCTTCCTTTGCAACAGCCCTTGCAGAGATATAAAGCGTACTGACAGTTTTTATTGATTTAGTGAAGGTGGATTCATCAAAGTTCACATTGAATTATGTGTGCCAGGTAACAGCGGAAGAGAAACACTTCTGTATTTCTGGGCAATATCAATAAATCTTCCATGGGAAATGTGGAGTGGATACAAACAGATTTACAAAATCAGCACTCTTGGTTTTTAATCAGTCAACAAATCCTGCATAGACATTGGCTGCTCTGATGCTGCCTTGGAAACATGTAGATTTAGACTTTTGATGACAGCCTGCACCGGGCATTACAGCTAAAGCCTGTGATCACACGGGGGTCGACCAAGTGATAGCCAAGGCCGTTTCTGTTACCACGGCTGTTTTCAAAGAAGATATAATCATTTCAGGTTGACAACTGAGTCAGAAGGTATCTGCTGTAGCTATCATATTGCCTTCCTCCCTGGCTTTGAAAGTCACAGGCGTCAAACATTACCTTTAAAACACTGAGAGGAAAACTCAGCAATGCTGTCCAAGTTGCTTTTGCCTGCTTAGGAAGGAAAAGAAACATCTCGACCATCTGGTTAACTATGAGATTTAAGTGTATCTCATATACAAGGCATTTCATTAAAAAGCAGGAGCATGTACATCAACATTCTCATTCATTTGTGCCTCTCCCCTTCCTTGCTGCTTCTTAGAATCCCTCTAGGTCTGGAATCCCAGATCCTGTGTTTCAGATTTGGTGACTTAGGAAGGCATCTAGTCACCCCTAGTTCATGATAGGGTAATTACTAGAGTGTTCGAAATTGTATATTTGCAATCATATTCTGATTTCCAGTTGCTGTAGTAGACATTCTAATGCAAGCTGGCAGCCTGTTGTTCCCTGTGGATGCATGAATTGTTTGAAGCAGGCTAAGGGTGTTTCATCAACAGCAGCTTATTCTTGGCCATAGTGTAAACTTTATCCACTCTGAGGGAAAGGCATTGACTTAAAAGAATAGATACATTTTCCTTATGCTTTATATTCTAATTTCTTAGCTCTCCTGCTTGCTTGTACTTTGCTGAATAACTCTATAGTCAATTGAAATTTGGTGTGTGCATGTACACACATACAAACACACTCACAGAGGCATGTTTTAAAACAGGAGCTGTTTATGTCACCAGGCTGTCCTCAAACTCACGATTCTTTCTTCTTACCTTCCCAAATGCTAGTATTAAAGGGGTACACCATCATACTATCTCCACTGACCCCAGAAATCTTTCTTCTCTTGAGATAATGGGAAACACCTCAAGGTGTGAAGAAAATGGGTGTGGCATGAAAGAATACTGTTCGTATTGAGTTTTGGCAGTCTTCATACAGACCTCAAGCTTCCCACTTCAACCTGTATCTTATAACTGCAAAGCAATGCTCAGAAATTTAACCACTGCTCATAAGGACCTTCGCTCACTAATTTCTACAACCTCAACGCCTACCAGAATCCATCAGCAGCTCTGTCCTCTGCTCAGAGGAAATATCTCAATTTGCTGTAATCAGTTCAGGACCCACTTGCTAACACTGACTGTTCTTGCTAGAAAGACCCATCTTTTCAGCTCTCCACATACCAAAGAAGACGTGAAGTCATCCATAAGGAACCTCCTCCACATCATGACCTTATGGATCTACAGCTGGCCACACCCCCATCCTCTTCCCTCTTCTCTTCCTCAGTTTAACATCTTGCTGTGTTCTTAGTGACTGGAACTAGGAACATCAGTTTTCCCGGAAAATGTGACCTTTAGTCTCAAGGACATTGCCTTCTTCCTTCTGTATCAATGTGCTTGGATCACCCCACAAGAAGAAAGAGACTCAATCCCTTATCTATATTCATAGGCTGAATTTCATGGCTGCCAATCTATACCTTCTGAACCAATAAAGGTTTAAGCATCCTGTTGTCTTTATTGTTTTTCCCGCAAAATCAAAATGAAAAAGTGTGTCTCAGCTTGAATTAATATTAATAAAGATGGCAAATAAGAAGCAAGGTGATGGTCAGCACAGTTAAAAGCATTAAACCGACATGGATGATTGTACACTGTCTTCCAAGGCTGGGTTGTTGGCCCTCGGATGATTGGGAATGGTTCCCACACACTGAGAAGGGCTCCAGATGCTTTGGCTCACTTTTCCAAACCCTGCTCATTCCTATCCCTTTATGCTTCTGATGACAGTCTCACATTAGGCTGTTGACTTTCAATTAGTACCAGTTTTCCAAAAATAATATTTTCAGGAAGCTTCTCTTCAGATTCCAAAGAGGCCTGCCCCTGAGATTAAAACGTTTAGAAAGACTCACCGCCCTCCAAACAAAAGTGTTGATAGGACCAAATAAGCAAGCCATATACCACTTTCCCTCTCAGTATTAAGACATTAACTATGTATACTTTTGAATCGTTTCAGTGGAAATGTGATGCTTATGTATGTTTATTTGATTGATTCTCTATGCTGATATCATAAAACCTAGACATGAGAGTACAAAATGATGGTCTATTTAGACAAAATAAATTTCATCTAGCCGAGATCGGACAAGAGTATCAGCTTACTTTGATTAAGGAAACAGCTGAGAAATCCTTTTTTCATGAGGACTGTCTAATTGCTGCTCAGAAGTCAAGAAAAACTCAGGGGAAGATTCACAGAGAGAACTGAAGGAGATGAAAAATTATGCCTATGTGTATTGTATAAACAGACACACACACAAATATATATATGATACATATACACATAGACATATATACACAAATATTCATATAGACAGGTGAATATGTATCTTCATATTGCAGCATATGGACGATTAGATTGAACTGTCTTCAAAAGATTTTAAGGTGATACAAATTCAAAATTCTGGATAATTCAAGAAGGAATTTTGCCTTCCTAAAGTTCTCATTTACGTGTTTATTTTTAATCATTATGTAAAACTTTGAAAAAATAGATAATACATATATATGTGTGTGTGTGTGTGTGTGTGTGTGTGTGTGTGTGTGTTGGCAAATATACAGTACAGAATTCAGTATCTTAAAATGTGAGATTTTCATTGTTTTTACCATATACATTTTCAGGATAAATTTTTGTTGCTTCTTTGAAGTCCTAGGAATTGAACTTTAGGTCTCATGCAAGCTAGATAAGTATTGTATCCCTGATATATATTCTTGATATATATTCCTTTTTTATGGTTTTTGGAGACAGGGTTTCTCTGTAGCTTTGGAGCCCATTCTGGAGCTTGCTCTGAGGACCAGGCTAACTTCAAACTCACAGAGATCTGCCTGCCTCTGCCTCTTGAGTTCTGGGATTAAAGGCGTGCACCACCATCGCCCAGCTGAGATATAGTTTTGATCTGTATAAGCTTTACACAAAAGCCCCCAAAGAATGCTTTGTATGATAAATTTTAAAGAACGCCCCCAAAGGATGCTCTGTATGTACATCTACTGGCATACACATATGTATACTTTAATGTAAGGCTGCATTTTAAGCAATATTTCATTGAAAGTGGTTGATTTGAAGGACACATAATAATAACTACAGAAATTGGCTTGTGCCAGATTGAAAGTAGGGTGCTGAGATCTTGGGTCTAACCTCAGTCATGACAGTCGTTCTAATCATAAATTGCCTCTTCAGTTTCTTTCCGGGATTGCATTTCTCCTCTGCAGGATGAGATAGTCATCACACCATGTCCTCATCAAGTTGTACAAAGTCACAAATCTTCAGGAACTTAGAGAGGTGAGTTCGTCCCACAGCCTCTCAACCTGGTGTCATGAAGTCCCTTTCTATCTTCCCTATGTCTTGATAGCTTGAAATTGGGATCAATCTTTTGTCTGTGTTGTTCCCCTTGTGCGTCCAGGATCCTTTGATGTGATCAAAATTCAAGATGGGTCTACACGGATGAGGTTCTGAATACAAGACAAGGACTTGGAAGTTTGCTGCCAATGGAGCAGGTAGTTTCAAGTAATATCAGTTATTGTTCTCATCTGTGGTTGGTCCTTTTGCTCATGTCAAAGAGTATGAGTACTTAAATTTCAGATCTCAATACACATCATGTGCAACACCCATACCTCTCTGGATAGTCCCTACTCCTCCTGCCAAGTAACTTCCCCCACTGTGTTTTTCCAAAGCACTTTCTGCCCAGAACTAAAAAAAAAATACTCCTATCAAGAATTCACAATAGTTTGTTTTCTTCTATCAAGAACATAAATGATCATAGAAGCAGGACCAATTTTGTTCACTCTTGCTCATCCAATTTCTTACAGAAGGTTCCTCCTCATCTGCTAGGATCTCAGAAAACATCTAGTAGGTATCAATGCATGCATTGATCAGTCTATATGTGAGTAGTCTAAACTGTCAAGGAACTTTGTCAAGACTCATTCTCTCATTCAAACATCTTCCATGTTTAAAGTCATGCTCATTGGCCTCTGAAATTTATGCTCGTTTATTGCTCAGTAACTTGTAAAATATATTAAAATTTGTTTTATTCATACATTATCACCTCTCCTATCGAAACATATGCTAATTGGATACTGGCTAGGATCACACTTTCGAAAGTCTTGGATGTTAATACATAACAGATACTCGATTTCTTCATGAAACAAATAGCTCCAGCATCATCAGCAGTACATAGTGACCAATGTGAAGATCCTTGGACAGGAGAGGTCCCCTGGAGTTTGTCCTAGGCATTCAAATATGCATAATCATGCTGATTATATCTGATGGAAACACCTTTCAGAAACATTGAACCTTTTCTATTCTGCCTATGTTTCATATCTATGAAGGGTTCGGAGATGGAGGAGAAAAATCTTACTTGATGTACGGCACAAAGAGCCCCTAGTGCTTGGTAAGCCTTCAATCAGTATCTGCTGTACAAAAAAATGGTGTTTTGCATGTATTGGATATTCAGTGGTGTGTTGTTTTCTATTTCCAGCTTTGATGTCAGCATCACATATCTATCAAGTGTTATCCACTACCTCTCTCTGGGAACTTCCACTCATCCTGGTTTGAACTTATATGACTGAACAGGGGTAAAAAAAAGTGAGATTGTTTCTAATGATTATTAATAAATTGTTAGTGCCATGTTTTTGTGTTCACCTTTGCTTAGGGATGGGTGGGTATTTGTCTAATCACAGACAAGCGATCCTCAGTGTCCCGTGGCTGAGTGTGGGTCTCAGCCCTGTAGATGAGTGTGCATGTGAACTCATTCCCATGGGCACTGCTCTATATTCAGGTCTAGCTATCATTATTGGCAAACAAAGACTCAGGAACTGGTTTTCTGCTCCTTCTCTAATAGCAGAGAAGCGATGGGAAACGTGTGATTGCCTGGAATCACCATTAAGGGAAGTGAGAGTAGTAGGGGTTCCCACAAGAAGACTAGCAGCAACACACTAAGGTTTGTTTGGATTTTCACAAAACTCTCCATTATTTTTCAGTTGTTAATACATATATGGTATAGCACCGGTGTGTGCTATGGTAAAGGAACAGGAGGCCCTGGTTTGCCTGGAACTCACTCTGTAAACAAGGTTGGTCTCAAACTCAGAGATCTGCCTGCCTCTGCCTCCTGAGTGCTGGGATTATTTCCTGACTGTCTTGGAAGATTTCTTATTGTGGATGCCAGGTGAAGAAAGAATTGGAGAGTTAATCATCCCCACCTGAATGTTTTAATACAAAGACATTTCCTCTTTTCACACACCAATGGCCAAAGAACCAGAGAGACAGATAAACACACACCTGGCAGGTAAGCAGATGGATAAGAATGACCCCAGAAGGAGAGGATGAAGGGAAACCTCGGACAACTGCCAGTCACTGACTGCACACGGGTATTTTCCTTTAGCTTCGTATTGCAATAGTGGTTTGAATTAAAGAATAGTACCTCTTCCTGCTATAGTGTTAGTATCGAAACACAGAGTTTGAGCCAAGTTGTGAGCCAATTATAGGATTATACATATATTTTATTACAGCAGTAGCCCAGTGCCCAAATCGACTTGATCACCTGTTTGGTGGCAGACCCTTCTTGAGTTCTAGAAGAGTACCAGCTTGATGCATGAGATAAAAAAGGCAAAAGAGCTTTCAAAGATCCATGCAACACTGTGCACTGCTATCCGTACGTCTGGCTGTGCTGCCAGGAAGAATGGTTGATTCCACCTTAATTGAGGGAAGGGATTACTTAAATACCAGCAGGGACTCAAAGGAAGTCTGCAGAAGGAAGTAGACAGATGTGCCTGCTGCTGTGGGCTGGAGTGCATTGTTGAGATATAAGTTGGTCTCAGCCCAAAGCATAAAACACAGCTAAGTCAGGGCTCCTGCAGTGTGATCCGGGCCAGAGAGCAATGGAACACAAGTATCTGTTTCATAATCCTCTACCAGAGGTCAGTGTTCTGGAATAAATGTTTCTTTCTATTACAATTATTACCTTTGCTATGGGAAGACTGTTTGCAGAAATGAAAGAGAGAACAAAAAAAGGGTTCCTTCAATGAGGAAAATGATGTTGAGCTGAGACGCCGCCAAACAAACAAAACCCTGCAAGTATCTGCCACAATAATCTGGAATAACACATCGGTGGGCACAAGGGTGTGGCGTGTCCTCAGAGTTGGGTTCACCTGCCTCCCTCCCGACTGACAAACTGCCCTCCACAAAGACTAACTGCCTATAATCTCAGCTTCATTGTGGAAACAGCCCCTCTGGCTTCAGCAGTTTCCTCTCTTTGTTACAGACAACCAAATGTGTCCTCTTATTATTTTGTTTATATTGTTTAGGTTTTAGAAAAAGGGAAAACTCCAGACTCAAGGTCTTTGAAAGGATTAACTTTTAATGAAAATGTATTGTTAGAGACTATCCGTTGTTGCTATTTCTTCAAATAGCGCTCAACAACACAGGTGTATTTGCTAAAAAGAACCTATTTATGAAATAAAGGGGGAAAACAAAAACAATCTCTTGACGAAATGTAAATTCCATGCTATTAGAGACCCCAATTTATTCCACTGTGGTCTTGCATGCACAGAGAAGCTTTAGTTGTTTCATGGCTTGGGCATATTGAGATGTCAAATCAAGTGTGTGTGTAGGTTTAAAGTTCTGTTATAATCTGTACTGTTTGTTTACATAAAATATTTGCCAAGCAGGACAAGCTTCAGATCTATAGAGAAACCTTGTCTCATAAAAAACGAAAGGCATAAACTTTGTCTACCTGGAAGTTCCTCATACAGTGAATTCACAAAATAGCTCTTTGACTTCATTGTTGAAATCTTTCCCTTCCCAGCTGGAGAGGTGACTTGGTGGCAAAGAGCATTCATTGTTTTAAGTTCCATTCTCAGCACACATACTTGTTGGGCAGTTCCCAACTGCCTATAAATCCAACTCCAAAAGATCCAATGCCTCTGGACTCACAGGTGCCCCTACACACATGACATACACATAGACAGACAAATGCATAATCACAAATGTACACATAATTAAAAGGAATAAAATAATTTATAAAAACCTTTCATAATTTCAAAATTATCTCTATTGTAGTTTATAATAATGAGCAATTTAAAATATGCCATTTTATAATGAAAAGAAAATCAAAGACAAATTGATGAGACTCTTGCTGAAATACACATTATTTAAAACTCGGGACTTCTTCGTTTTTTTAGGCTTATATTACCCTCCTGCTCTTCAATTGTTATCACACACTTGTTGGCTAATTAGCGCCGAGGATTGTTCTAGAAAATACTAGGAAAGTCCTTGTAGATACTTATGCACAATTCTTTTGAAAAAATTAAACATTATAGATATGTAGTGAAGTTAGTTTCATGAAACATTAAAGAGAATAAACTTGCAAGGCCTTCCATCAAATGTGCAGGAGGCATGTTTATGCCTGTGCAAACCCATTGTCACCAGCTAGGAAAACTTTCCGCTGCACTCAGTCATGTTCCAGGGAAAACTTCCCTGCTGCCAACATTTTCTTCTCCGTCAGAGCTCCTCCATTGTCTTTCCTCTGGTAATAAATGATAATAATTAAAGGCAAATACACAATAATTAGTCACACTAGGTCCATCCATCTGGTGTACCTGCATCCTAGCACTGTGTCTTTGAGACAGATGACACGCAGCATATTGCCACACATCCTGCTAATGGGTCTGCGTGGGAAACAGGGAGGTAAGGAGGTCATTGAAGGAAAGGTCACCAGCAAAGAACAAGAGCATTAGGCTTTTATTTTCCTCCAGAAGTGATCCTTGACCACTTAGCTCTGTGTCCTCAGAAGCAGATGTGCAGGCAGGGAGGAGCAGGCATCTGAAGCCACTCAGCACACCTGAAGTATCTGCAAAGAACCTTCTCTCCTGGATCCCAGCCTCCTTGAGCACCGTCATCCTCTGGATTTACTGCCTTCTGACTCTTATACCGGGCACTATTTCATTTTAAACATTATTTTCCCTCCTTCTGACAATCTTGAAGTTATATATTCAAATCATCTTCAGTTTATACGGGAGGGAATTCAGTTGAGGAGGGGTTGCTAACTTCCCCAAGATTGTCTAGTTCAAAAGTTCTGAGTGAAAGATAAACAGTGTGTTGGGGGGAGTTTGATGGAGTATCATGGCGCTGTACAGAAGATGTCTCAGTTGACAGCTGATTTTGTTTGTGGGTGTGGTGCAGGGACTAATTTTGTATTCATGATAAACTTTCAGAGCTCAATGAAAAATGTCTATGAAGCTCATCAAGTTGATATAGGGATAGGATACATCCAAATTAAACGTAAGGTCTGAGGAAGGTACACTTAGGTGCCCCTGGAGACGATTATAAAAATCACATTATGGAAGAATTTTTAGCTTGGGGTGGTGGCAAACATCAGCGGTCCTAGAACTCCAAGGCAGGAACAACACATGTCAGAAGCCAGTCTAAGCAACACATTGACCTTTCCTTAAAGCAGCATTTAAAGGGAAGGCTTGCAACTCAGTGGTAGAGTAACTGCATAGTAGCTTAACATATGCAAAACTCTAGATTTGATATCCAGTCACACACACCCCTTCTTTCTTTATAATGCAAAGCAGATGAATACCGCTATTCATCTGTGGACACTCTTGGGTCTCACTGCTATGTTTCATGAAAGAGGAGTACTATTCCTCAGCCTGCAGCACCTGCAGCGTGGCTTTCTACCTGGCATTCTCTGCATTCAGGGCATATGTACCAAATCTCTGCTCACCCTGGCAAATCTTAGTACATACGTAAGAGAAGCTGTCACCTGCCTTCTCTGAATCATTCAATTTCCCATACATAAAAACTGGAGCTTTATTGATATTTATCTATCCAGTTATTTAGTGTGGGGCTGTGTTCACCTACCATGGCACCCTTTAGGAAGTCAAAGAACAATCTGGAGAGGCCTATGCTCTCCTACCATGTGAGTCCGAGTCCGAGGCCTTGAATTAAAATCCTCAGGCTTGACTGCAAGCACCTTTACTTAATGAGCCATCCGACCAGCACGTAAGTGGGGCATTCTACTAGTACCTTTTCAATGTGCTTTCTTCCCTTTAAAAAAAAAAAAGGTTAAGTATTTCCCGACCATGAAAGGTGAACACGGCCGCAGCAAGAGAGAAAAGGTTTCCAGAGACTTGCTGCCCCCGTGCCAACTCATGAGCTAGGAAGAGGTACAAATACAGAAGGAAGGGAGACGAGCTGAGGAGAAATATCCCCGGAACTTTTATAAACTGGCTGGAAAGGGAAATAGTACCCCCAGTTGCTCAATATTAGAGGGAGATGGGAGGAAAACAAGACCAGGAGTTTGTAATCAGCGTAAATTGTTATGCGCCAGCCATTGGGGAGGCTCAGCTAGTCTTTTGAAGCGCGGGGTTCTACGAATACAGCGGCACCTGTTGCTGACTGTGCAGTCGCAGCCTTCCTGTGTAATCAAGGCATCCCCATCTGTGGCGAAATTTCCCAATTTTACTTCTAAAGATCAGATCCTTCCGTGCTAATGAGCCAACGGGAGGGAAGCAGTGCTCGCCGCGAATCCGTGGCTGCCGTCTAAGCAGGGGGGTTTTACAAGTGAAAATCAGCCGAGGTTTCCCCAGCTCCCAAAGCTGATGTTGCCTTTTATCCAAACTTCTGCTTTGCACAGATTTTCAAGGTTTTGTTCAGCCTAGGACAGTTGGTGCTGGCTTGATTATGTGTCTTTCTTCGCGTGGGTCTCATCATCGGAGAGTGGAAGCTGTCCATTATTTCAGATTGGAACATAGTCCCACTTACCTCCTCTTTAATCTATATCCCGTTTCACTGTCAAAAAACGATAATCTCTGTGCCTTTACTTCAAAACAGAAAGAAAGAAGCACCTGTGTACTCCTTTTGAGCCCTACTGAGAGGTTCTTAGGACAAATCTCCACTTACCAGTTGTTACAACAGCCTTAAAAGAGTTCCCTATTGCCACCTCCCAACTCTCCCCACTTCGATATTTTTAGTGTTTAAAATTTAATTAATTTTTAATTGTGAGTGTATTGGGAGAGTTATATGCACGTGTGTGTGTGTGTGTGTGTGCACGTGCTCCCATGCCCACAGAGGTCAAGGTCAGAAGCTTCAGTTCTATCTGAAAATGGCTTTAGAGGTGAGATAGCCAACAGGGACGCTAGGAACTAAATTCCAGTTCCTGACAACAGCAGTGAGCTGTATCTCTGGTCCTCACCCCCTCCCCTGACCTTACCTTACAACTTCTCATTCAGCTCTTCCGTCACTGCTATTTAGTTTTCAAAAATATAAATATGATCATCACTACAGGAATAAAATAAGCAGGAAGCTTACTTTGACATCTGAGACCCTGATGGCTGCCCCAACGGCCTCAACAGTCTCTATCCCTCCTGCTCCGAACTCCATATGGTTGATTGAATGACGTCTTGCTGATCTGTGAGCGCGGTGTTAGTCCCTGGCCTTATCACCACTTGCATACTGTCCCTGTCCTGCCTGATGTCTTGCCTCCTTGCTGTGAGATGAACTGTTCACCCTTGGAGAGGAGCAGCAGGATTGGAGTTCACTTGGGAAACAGTGTTGACTAGCATTGCTTCCCTGAGCCTCTGTGTTTGATAGGATCATGACCCACTGTGTCTGAATGGTGTGGAAATTGACTAGTCATGTCTTCCAAGGGTCGGGAGAGGAGACAGCCTGGGTAAATTACTGATTCTTCCGTGGAGCCTTATACACTCAGAAGCAGAATGGATCAACATGTCTTCAAGTCCCTGCCACATGTCACCTTCTGAGTTCCCAGCAATTATACTCACTCTATAACTTGATTTTTATGCATGGGTCTGCTGCTTCAGACTCAGTTTTGCTGCGACACACATTGGACATTGCTCACGTTCTGTGTACTTGTGGAATGACTCCCTGACTTGTTTTATGACCCAACCCTTATGCGTGTCTAGTGCTGAGTTCAGCTCACTGTGGCCCACTGGTCAAATTCAGTGTAGCACCTGTTTGTGAAATAAAGAAGCATAAAATAGAAGTATGCCAATTGCATTAGTGTATAGGCTGTTTTCGGCTACCCTAGCGGATAGGGTTGCGTTGTGGTGACATTGTCCCTGGGGCTTGCAAAGTCTAAAATATCCACTGTCTAGCCATTTATAGAGAAAGGTTGCTGACCCCAGTTCTTGAGCTTAAAATAGCGGCTTAGATCCCGTGTGTTGTACGTTGTTTCTGAAACACAACTTAGGGAACTTTCTGAGCCCTGGAATGTTAACATCCATTCCTGTTAAGGAAGCCCCAAGGTCAAAGTCATGGCCTGAATTTCAGTTCTACAGCTTCCTAAGTGATTTTTTTTCCCCTCATTTGCACAAAGTTGCCAAAAGGACACTTCAGCAGTTCTGTCTTTAGAGCTGATCAGGATTGCCCTGGAAGGACCTAACGAAATTGTCCAGGTGCCAGTACTGCCCACCACCCCGACTGGAATCATCCCCCATCTTGGCATTCACACATTGGTTAATAGAATGCCTAAGGAACAGCAAGTCTCATTTTTGCATCAGGCCACGTTCTTTGTTCTTTCTTTTCATGCCCTGAGCCACAACTTTTAACAGACTTTACATCTAGTGACAACCCAAGAGACTAAGTAGTCCACCTGTGCATTCGTGTTCAAAGTGAGTCGGGTTATAATGCGGAAAGAAAGAAGATCTCGTTGTCTTCCCCTCTGTAGAAGACCTGTATTTTCATTCCAGCTTCTCCACTAAATGGCTAACTGTCAACAACCACGGCAAGGTCCCATAGAGTTCCAACCCTCAATACCTTACTCTCTCAAAGGAGAGGCGACGGCATCAATGATCTCTGTAGATAGTTCAGAAAAGTTCTTTTACCCCCCATGAGGAACCCTTGGCACTGCTACTGTCCTGGGCATGACAATTTATTTTTCTTTTCTTTTAATGTTTTCCTTCTCTCTTTTTAAATGAAAATAAATTATTTTCATTCAGTATATTCTGATTATAATTTTCCCTTTCCAAATTCCTCCCAGATCCTCCCATCCACCCAAATCTACACCCTTTCTTTCTCATTATACAACAAACACACATCTAAATAAGAATAATAATGTTTAAAATTTTTCTCTTTTTATTGTTATCACTTTTTTCACTTTTTAAATTTTTTTATTGAGTTATATATTTTTCTTCACTTCCCTACCTTCCTTCCCTCCCCTTCTACTTTGTCCTATGACCCCCATGCTCCCAATTTACTCAAGAGATCTTGTCTTTTTCTACTTCCCATGTAGATTAGATCTATATATGTCTCTCTTAGGGTTCTCTTTGTTTTCTAGTTTCTCTGGGATTGTGAATTGTAGGCTGGTTTTTCTTTGCTTTATGTCTAAAGGTCACCTATGAGTGAGTACATATGATATTTGTCTTTCTGGGTCTGGGTTACCTCACTCAATATGATGTTTTCTAGATTCATCCATTTGTCCAAAAGTTTTAAGATGCCATTATTTTTTTTCACTGTGTAGTACTCCATTGTGTAAATGTACCCCATCTTCTTTATCCAGTCTTAGGATGAAGGGCATTTAGGTTGTTTCGAGGTTCTGGCTATGGCAAATATTTCTGTTATGAGCATAGTTGAGCACATGTCCTTGTGGTATGATTGAACATCCTTTGGGTATATACCAAAAGTGATATTGCTGGGTCTTGAGGTAGGTTGTTTCCTAATTATTTGGGAAATCGCCATAATGATTTCCAAAGTGAATGTACCAGTTTGCACTGCCACCAGCAATGCGGGAGTGTTCCTTTTACCTCACAACTTCTCCAGCATAAGTTGTCATCAGTGTTTTTGATCTTGGCCATTCTTACAGGTGTAAGATGGAATCTCAAGTTGTTTTGATTTGCATTTCTCTGATGGCTAAGGATGTTGAGCATTTCCGTAAGTGTCTTGCAGCCATTTTAGATTCCTCTGTTCAGAGTTCTCTGTTTAGGTCTGTGCCCCAATTTTAATTGGATTATTTGTTCTTTGATGACCAATATCTTGAGTTCTTTATGTATTTTAGAGATCAACCCTCTGTCCAATGTGGGTTGGTGAAGATCTTTTCCCATTCTGTAGACTGCCATTTTGTGTTGTTGACCGTGTCCTTTGCTTTACAGAAGCTTCTCAGTTTCAGGAGATCCCATTTATTAATTGAGCAAACAAAACTTAATAGGACAAAACAAACAAGAAAAAACTAGTCAAATAAAAGGCACAAGAAAGATATATAGATGGAGAGACACACACATTCCCTATGTAAACAAAAGACCTGCAATGTAGAGAAAGAGAGAGAGGAAAGAAGAGAAAGAAGGTAGGGTATAAATGGGGGAGGGGATGGCAAGAGTTCAGAAAAAGCATTATGTGAAAAAAACCCTCAAAACTCCAAAAATATCATTGAGTTCATTTTGTGTTAGCCATTGACTGCTGGTCATGGTGGTGGTTCTGTTCTAACATTCACATCATCTCACCTGGCCAACATCCCTAATGCATTGACCTCCAGGTGTCTGGGTCAAGCCCCTGACTTCTCTAATTTGACCATCCAGTAGTAATCTGTCTCTGTATCTCTGTTTGTGTCATTCTAAGGGGCTCAAATCTGAACTAAGGTAGCTTGAAAAGTTTAATGGAAGTCAAAACTAGCCTTGTAGCAACACACACCTTGGACAGAGTGAAGGAGTCATCAGGATGGTTAGGGTGTAAGGTGTTCTCTAGAATGACCTCCTGATCTCAGTTAGGAAGAAGATGGCTCAAATGTGTCAACCGAGGCTGTACTAATTAACTCAGTCTAACTCAATGAGTTTGCTTCTGCCATGGCCCAAGGCATCTCGAAACTAGTATGCCTGTATAATCTTGTTATGACTGAGCTCGATTCTAAACTATTTGGCCTGGAAACAGAAAATACAAAGTAGAACTAAAGAACAGATCAATTTTCCCCTTTGGGCATTAATTTTTCAGATACCCTGATGGAAACCATGAATAAACATGTTTGGGTTATATTTATCAATGTATCTAATCATGTTGGAATGTAAGACCTCATCTTCTGCCCCAAGAGATCTGCAATAGAGTAGCTTCTGGGCTCAAAACTTTTCTGACCTTCTAGAACTTATTCCATGACACTCCAGTCACAAGAAGTAGCCAAGGCAAAGATATCTTTCACTTTTCTAACATCGGTGGCTCCTCTCTTGACAGCCTATGTGCATAGCAGGTTTCTCTGATACTTTTCTCTCGAGAAGCAAACATTTTGAGGATGGAGAGTTGCACCTTGAAACCATGATCATTGTTGTGTCTTTCACTTAGCCCAGGAAGCTCGCTGTATGACCAGCACCCTCTCTCTCTCAAACAAACAGAGGCACATCACTCCCCTTCTTCAAAACCATGAGAACCTTCCCTTTTCTCCAATGATGTCTTAAATTCTTTAGGAAGAGTAGCCAGCACTTGACTGACTCACAAGCTTTGTCTGGCCAATCTAATTTTCTTTTTCCTTTAAAATCTCAAACTCAGGGCTGTGGTGCCCATCTCTTCTAGATTTTGTTGACCTTGAGGATGGTAACTGCATATATATGTCACCCACCATGCTCCCAAGCTTCTGTACACTTTCTCAGGCGTGATGTGGTACAAAGCTTAGTAGCAACTGAGGAAAAATCAAAGGCATCAAAAATGTTCAAAATTGAATAGACCTGGGCACTGTGTTCAAGCAAACGTCCCTCCCTTTGCATATTCAACATGACTCTGGTGTCAGGTAAACAAACACTTAGTGTTACTATTGTTACTATTGAGGAACGCTCACAAAATAAAGCACAAGTGTAATAATACAAGACATTTGAAGCCAGCAGTTAGAATTCACTTAGGCAAAAAGTTTGTATTGAACCCACAGTCCATGCATTGTGTGCTGAGTTCCGGAAGCATAAAGATTCATTAGAGGAGCTGGAGTGTTGCTCAGCTATTAAGAGCACTGACTGTTCTCCCAGAGGTCCTGGATTCAATTCCCAGGACCCACACAGCATCGTACAATTTTATGACTCTAGTCCCAGGGGAGCCAACACCTTCTTCTGACCTCTGTGGGCACTAGGCATGCACAGGATACACAGACATGCATGCAGCCAAAACACCCATACACATAAAATAAATTCATTAAAAGTATGAATTTGCCTTCTGTTGTAGGACACAAGTCTCTGGGTTTAACAGCTGCCATCTTAATCAACTGCGACTTTCTGCAAGAGAATTTCAAGACTGTTGACATTCTCTCACAGAAGAATGGGGTTACAAGGGATGCTGAACTCTCACCTGAGATTGTAGTTGCTAATGCCTGAACCTCCTAGCTAACTATAAGTAATTACATCCTAATTGCAAGTAACCACCTAAGAAAGGCAGGTGCTTGCTTATGTGTATAGTGTATGAAAGGTTGAAGGAAGGGGAATATCTCTGCAGGTTCATTCATGTTGGCATGAGGTTTATTGGCAGTGGAGGTGCTTTAGGGTCACTCATGTCTCATGTAACTATGCCAATAACTCATTGGTTTCCCAAGTTGGACGTCAGTTGGACTTTCATGTGTCATTGGGACTCATTCTTGGAGAAGAGACCTTTGTTCATATATCTCCAGGGTGGGGTTCATTCAACAACTTCCTCACCAATTTATAAAGGTTAAGGCCAAGGCTAAAGGGCCCATTGCCCTGTAACCAGAGGCTGCTTGTTTGTCCCAGCTGCCCAGAACTTAAATAATCACACAGAAACCATATTCATTAAAACACTGCTTATCCCATTAGCTCTAGCTTCTTATTGGCTAACTCTTATATTAATTCAACCCATTTCTATTAAACTGTGTATTGCCACATGGCAGTGCCTTACCTGGTAAAATTTCCAGCATCTGTGTCTGGCAGATTTATGGAATCTCTTTGACTCTGCCCTTCTTCCTTCCAGCATTGAGTTCCATCTTTCCTGCCTACCTACCTGAGCTCTGCCCTATCAACAGGCCAAGGCAGCTTCTTTATTCATTAATAGTAAGTATAGCACAAAGAAGGGACTCCCACATCATTTCCCTCTGTAGGACAATAACTGTAGAAGTTATCTCGGCTTTAGGAATCTCATGCAGAAGTGGAATTTCAAAATTATCCTAGGTATCTGGAGAAGTGAAAGTGCCAGAGAGTGTGCATGTGTGCTGAAGAATCAGACACAAGGGCTCACATATGCTGGGGAAGCTCTCTACTGCTGAGCCTAACCACCGATAAAATGCTCCTTCCTCCCTCCCTCTCTCATCCCTTCTTCACTCCTCCCCTCCTTTCCTTTCCCCTCCCTCTCTCCTTTCTTTCTTTCTTTCTTCCTTCCTTCCTTTCTTCCTTCCTTTCTTTCTTTCTTTCTTTTTCTCTCTCTCTCTTTTTTTCTTTCAGAACTTTCAGAACTGACTTGCTAAATAGCCACAGGTGGAAACCTGAAAATAAGCTTTTCAACCCAAAAGCAAATATGACATTTAATTTGCCAGAAAGGACCTCCCTGGCTTTCTCCTACCATGTTGGCAGGTCTTTCACACCATAGTATTATTTATTTGTCACATTGCTTGTGGGAAGCAAGGTTGAGATGGTAAAATGATACTCTTTGAGCTTTCCATATAGTGCAGGAAAGGTGCCATGGCTTCCATAAGGAGGCTGCAAAAGCTGAGGTGGAATGAGACTGAAGCATGCTAACAGAAGCAGAGCATCTCTTTCCTTTGAGTGCATTAACTATGGGTGCCAGGATCTGTGCTGTGCAGCATGCTGGCTTCAACATTTAGAGTTCTGAGCCCACTTGGGATGCTGACAACAAGTGAGGAATGAAATAGTTCCATCTCCAGAGAGCCTTGTCCTATTTTATTCAAGACCTCACATAGCTTAATCAGCTAAAGTGCCTGCTACACAAAAGTGAGGATCTACAGCATCCATGTAAAGGTTAGGCAGGGTCCTGTTCACTGTATCGCTAGGCTAGTATTGGTGAGGGAGAGCAGAAGCAAGCAGATCCCTGGAACTCTCTGGCTAACTAGTTACTAACCAACCAGTGGACTCCAGTTTCATTGAAAGACTGTGCTTCAAAAAATAATGTGGAGAGAGAAAATTTAAGAAACCTACTGTCAACCTCTGACTCCCATACATGTGTATGTGGGTGTGTGTATGCATGTGTGTGTGTGTGTGTGTGTGTGTGTGTGTGTGTGTGTGTGTGTGCACTTACCTGCATTGGGTAGTTCACTTATAGTCAGTCATTGGAAAATAAGACTTGCACCCCTATTGGCCTCCAGAATCTTACTGTTATCAAAGCCATTGTCATAACTCCAAAGAAGTGACATTTCTGTCTTTAAGAGTACTTCTCTAACATGGAGCTCATTCAAAGTCTTTATTCATTCACCTAACACCTTAGAAGGCATTTTATTAGTAGGCAGTTTCTACAAATGTACTAGAAATTAGTATGAGGTTGAACCAAATAAGTAAGACAATAAGAAAAAAGCATTATTTCCCTATGTTGACTGAAAGCAGATTTTTTTAGCTCATAAAAGTAATATTTAAAAAAATGGGAAATTGAAAATATGGAAAATGTGAGGTCAGTATTTAGCATAACAATTAATGAAAGCAAGAACATGAGCAATATCCTATAATATTTTCTTAACCTACATGCGCATACAATATTGTTTCTACATTTTCATGTAAAATTTATTTGTATATTTTGGAATTTTCTCTGGTCCAGGTTTATTTTATTGTGTTTGGATATTATGTGTGTTGATGACTTGGTCTACAGATGTTGACACCAGAGAGTTGTGATTAAATCATAAAGGAATTCATGGATTAGCTCTTAGGAGGTAGTGCCTAGTTAGAAGAAGTAGGGAGTGTGTCTTTGAGGCATATGTCCTTCCATGGCCCCTTTGGGTCTATAACTCTGCTTCGTGGCTGCCTTATGGGGAGAGTTTTCTCCACTGTGACCTTTGCTCTAGTGTTTCAACATCACTTTGGGGTATGGCAGTAGAATGAGTCAGCCATAGCCTGAAACCACCAGGCAAAAGAAATACTTATTCAATGGAGGTAAGATACTCAGGTAATCTGGTCAGTATGATGAAACATCTGATGAATGTCCTTTCTATCAGTTGGACATAATATAGTCACCTTGAGGTCATGAGTCTCCACACTATAAACTTTTCTCCAATCCCCCAATTTATTAAGCAGACACTGTGATCATCTTAAAGCTCTACCTCCAAAGTGAGGCATTACCCAAAATTTTGTCTTTCCAAGTGTGGTGGTTTGAAAGAAAATGGCCAGCAAAGGTAATGGCATGATTAGGAGGTCTGGATTTGTTGAAGTAGGTATAGCCCTGCTGGAAGAAGTGTGTCACTGAGGGAGTAGGCTTTGAGGTCTCTTATGTTCAAGCTACTCCAAGTGAGATAGTCTACTTCCTGCTGCCTTTCAATTAAGATGTAGCCAGCACCATGTCTACCTGCATGCCACCATGCTCCCTGCCATGATGACAATGAATTGAACTTCTAACTCTAAGCCACCACCTCAATTAATGTTTTTTTTCTTTTATAATAGTTGCCATGGTCATGATGTCGCTTCACAGCAATAGAAACCCTAACTAAGACACGAATTTTCCCAAATAATAAGTAACTCTTCCATTCTCCGTATCTAGAACATCCATACCCATATCTAACCATTACTCCAGGGTACCCTATACCTAGACACCACTACATTTTCCCTCAACTGGATCTTTATATAAGTCAGTCCATGATCATTTTCTGTTTAAAATTCTCCAATTACTTTCTATTGCATTTGGAATAAAAGTCCAAATTCCTTGCCATAGATGACAGCCTTAGCATTGCCTTTGCTTGACATCACTGTGTCCTAACTGTCTGGCATGTGACAGACATTCAATCAGCATTTGCTAAACAGACATAATATTCCATGACAAATTATTTTAGCTAGGCTTCAGTTTTGAAAGGTTCATCGACTCAATATAATTGTCCATTTTCAAAAGCATTGGCATACTCTTGCCAAGTTCTTCGGTCTTCCTCAGGCCCCCATCTTTATTCAAGTGCAGTCTCTGCATTTCCCTTTCCCATTCCCTAACATTTGTACACTTTTATAATTTCTTCCCACGAGGCATTCCCTGATCACAGCCCAAGGAGCGCTTTCTGTGTGGCTGCACCTTCCAGGGAGGCAGGACACTCTATCCTCCTGTGACTGGCAATCCCAGTCTCTTTTCTTTGCTGAAGGCAGGGATTTTTCTTTCACCATCTTCACAATGCTCTATCTCCCCATCAAACACCAAAGGGGATCTTATGGAAAGCTAGACAGACAGTTTGCTTGCATTGTGAAAATAACATTCGACTGAGACAGAAAGGCCTAAATAAATGATCACACAAATAAAAACAGAGCAACAAGATGCCAGAGAGACAAAGCAAAGACACACTGAGAGGTCAGAGAGGCCAACTTTACAGAGCTCTGAGATGAGGGCGGAGCTTTGATTGGACCTCATTTTTATTTTCTGTCTTTCCCTGTAGCCTTTTTTTATCCTATTTCAGTATGAGTTTTACCTTCTTCATATGGGCTGATGAACTCTGTGTGATGAGCACATCTCCACATGCAAGAAGGGCAGGGGACAGTGGCAGACAAGGTGTTCACCAGAGGCAAAAGGAAGGTAGAGGCAAGTGCATGGCAGATAAAGCTTCAGGTTAGGGCTTTGTGACTAGGAATTTTATTTTGAACATCACAAGGATAAGGTGGCATTTGCTAACCAGTGTGCTCTGAATATGATTAAGGATTTTATTACCTTTAAGGTACCTAATTTAATTGATTCTAGTCATCCTTTGGATAGCCTTAGACTTGAATCCAACTTATTTCAAAAACAGAAGATTTGATGCCTTTGCATTATTCCCTTGTTTTTGTAATGTGCACTATATTAAAATGAAAGATTACCTTGTGATAGTTCTATCTTTTCTTTCTGAAAATTGAGCAGTTGTCAGCTAGCTGACACAACCTTGTCATGTCCTTCAAGGCCAGCTTTGAGTTAAACTAATAAAGCCCCAGTTAAGTCAAAGCCGGCTTTACACCTTATTCTGGGCAAGGAGAGCATGGAAGAGCTCCAAGCTATATGGAGGCTTGCTCAGACCATGAAGAGATGGATTACCCCAAACTCAGAGCCAACACAAAAATGCCCTGAAAAGGAAAGAGGACTGGGACTATAATTGAGCTGGCAGAGTACTTACCTAGCATGCACAGAGCCCCAGGTTCAATCCCCAGCACTGCTAAAACTGAGTGGTATGTAATGCCAGCACCTGGATATCTATACAGCAGGGGGATCAAAAGTTCAAAGGCATTAGAAATTGTAGGCTAGCCTGGGATAGTTGAGATGCTGTCTCATCTCAGAAACAAAAAGAAGACAAGAGGAGAGATGGTAGAGAAGGTGAGGCCAGCGTCTTTCAGAGGATGTCTTTATGACCTACCTATGGATAGATAAGTTCTCCTCACATGGCTCTTGGTTCTGCCCTTCTGTAGCCTTCCCACAATCTTGAGTGGAAGACTTCTGCTTTAACAGGGTCACTTGGCTATCTGTGGCCTAAGCCAGAGACAGCTTTAAAAAAAGGCTGCTTGCCATGAGAGCAGAGGCAACAAGCTTGAGTTCGGGTAGGAAAAGGAACTCTAGGGCAGCCTGAGTTGGGAGGAGAAAGGGGTTGAGGGCTCATGTTTGCTGAGAATCTATTGGCACGAGCACAGAACCCTGCTTAGGAAACGCCTGTTATCCTCTCTACAGCCCGCACAGGAGAAAATGGAAACTTGGTGCCACTGGGTGTCTGTCCCGTGTTCACTGCTGAGATGGAAGCCATCCAGCCTTGGTTCTTAGCCTCGTCAGCATCTCCAGATTAGTCTCTCAAGCACCTGGAACTGCACTACAAACAGAGCAGGCAGTCGGTCGTCTCACTGCAACTAAATGAAGAAGCTAATGAGCAAAAGCACAAACTCCTGCTTCCCGACATGAAGTTATTATTCCTGCATCTGGATGATATTAAGGAGTCTGGAGAGAGGCTGCATGAAGCAAGGGTGAATCATGCCTGCATCAGAATCTGTGGCCTTTGGGCCATATTCTTTTCTCTAGTCTTTAAAACAAAGATTGGACTGCCTGCCTCTAGGGAGAGCTGTGAACATCAGAATCAAGGAGGCAACACACGACCTAACGATGTGTGCATGGCTCATTGTGATGAATGGCCTGGAGGACGGAGTCCAGGTCATGACAATTCCTTCCTGCTCACACCCGGGTTCCTGCTGCAAAGTTGAATCAGGCATTTCCAGCATATTCATAGTTTTGATTTTTTTTGTCCCACTTTATTCTTTAAGGTTCCCAAATGGAATCAGGAACAGTAGTTCCTGTTGGCTGCACTTCTACCCCTCCATCCCAGCAATGCCTCTCTTCATCAATATCCCAGACCTTGTAAAAAAGCCAGTGGGTAAAGCCTCGCGTGGGAGGACAAGCTTGATCAGGCTAGGTCCTGCATGACCTCTCAGGCACAATTCAAGATCCCGTGGACACAGACGAAGGCTGTGATGTTCTCGAGCTAAAGGCCGCATACAACAACAAGGGTCAAGACTCCTGTGCAGACAAATGAACAGCCACGGTATAGACCATGATTTTCTAAATACTGTACTTCTTTACACATACCCAGGTACAACTCTGAATCAGGGGAAAATGCTAAAGAAATGTGGGGGTGCTTTTTGCCATTATCACCTCCCTTCATCTGCTCCAGGACGGAGCTGTGTGGGGTTGCCATGGTGATGCAGCGCTGACCTCTCACTTTTTACTCTTATAGGAACTAAAAAGGCAAAAATGAGCCATTTGGTCTCAAATGAAAATCAACCTCCCTCAGTTAAAGGACATTCAGGCACTCTTTGTCAAACCTGATGTTCCGTAGCTAAACTTAAAAGGGGTGGGGGAGAGGAAAAGGAGGAAGAGGCCAGAGAGGACTAACGGAGTAAGGCAAGCAAGAAATCCCAGAAGCAATTTGAGGGGCTGTGATGTGCTGTGCTGGGGTTGCTTTATGACTGACCACTGTAACAGGAAAGCAGAGAGGGCAGTGGCAGGCCAGCCTGTCAGGGCAACTTGCCACAAGGTCACAGTTGGCCACTGAGACTCTTCCTCTCACGCCCCCTTGATTCGGCCCTGTCTACGGACTTTTACTAACTTTGCTGTGGTCTCTCTCATGACTGGCTGGACTACTGCCTTTTTTAAATTTTTCATTGTGCAGGGAAGTTGGGTTAGGAAATCAAAATATTGACGGGATGTGAGTTCAACCACAGGAGTTCATGATGGGCTCTGTGCCCCGTGCAAGAACTATCTGCCTGCTGCCTTGATTCATGGGTCAAAGTGACTTTCTCCAGTAACCCAGGCAGCTTGGCCAGGCTTCGAGAAACCTGCCCATTCACAGCCCAGCCTGCAGGACCTTCAGACCAGAAAGGCCTCCTAACTGACTAGAAGCACAAGCTGAACAGTGAGGGTAGAGAGCAGGATGGTCTGATTATGTTTGGGAGGTGGAAAGAGCTTCCTGTCTGCTTTCGGCTTTCTGGTGTGTAGTAGAGCAGCTGGAACCTTAGAAGCTGTATATGGTCCACCTACTGTCTACCATGCAAAAGACAGTCAAAGCTGTATCCTACCTCCAAATGACATTAGTTTTATTCAGATGTAATTTTATAAGTGGGTGGACTGGACAAACCTTCCTCGGCCTGTGAATTTCATGTTAATTATAAGCTAGGTCAAAACTACTAAATTATATCTAGAGGGCTAGTTCTTAACTTCTCAGTTTGAGAAAGATTGTATTAAAGTAAATAGATAAATATTGGGAAGTCATATGAGTTGTAAACTCATATGAAAATCATGGAAACGCAACTAATTCTTATCAAAAAGATGTCTTCCAGCTGCCTTAGATGGAAACCCTAGAATTTTGTTGTTATTGTTGTTGCTTTCTTTTCCCCTTAGGGCTTGATAGAAGCCTCATGGCCAGGTGAGGAGTCAGACACAGAGAAAGATTCGTCAGTGGCCATGTTCTGTAAATTGAGAAAGAACAAACGCAGGTTGAAAAGCCGTGCCTGCAAGAAACCGAAAGGGTATCCAGCTTCATTCACTCAGAAGACAAAGATCATTCAGTGATCTTTCTCTAGACAGTTATCACCTGGTCAGAGATCTGCTAATGGAATAAGCCCACATCTTATTTGTATTTCTAGTTTTGGGGGACAATTAACCCTTTTATCAAGCCTTTTATCGGTGATATCCATGATATCTTTTGACTCCAACCTGAAATAGGTTTGCTCCTGAATTACAGAAAGAAAGGCTCTTTTACTTTCCTGCACTTCACGGCAGCATGCTTGTACACACACACACACACACACACACACACACACATACACACACACAGAGAGGGGGGGGAGGGAGGTACTAGGGGGGTAGTAAGTCATATTCTCTAGTGAGGATACAGTGGTCGCCACCCAGCACCCATTGCTAAGGCTGTTCTCTTAAAACAGCACAATTGTGTCAAGCTTTTTTATCAGCCAGAACTTTTAAAGTTTCCAGGGCTAATCCCTGGCAAGGGAGAAGATACTGAATCATGCACGACATTTTGGTCAGAAATTCAAAATCTCCATGCAGATGAAAATGGCCAGTCACATCCCTACAGACAGTGCCTTTCTCTGTTGCCTGGTCCCTCTCCTTCGCTCGCTGCAATCTTACAGATCCCGGAGCGATTAGAGGCGCCCAAAAGAGAATAGCCCGTGGTACTCCATGGTTTCAATGTAGTCTGAAGATTAAACCCCTATGAAAATAATGTAGCTCTTCTCCACTCGCCTGCCCC
This sequence comes from Microtus pennsylvanicus, assembly GCF_037038515.1. Lineage (NCBI taxonomy): Eukaryota > Metazoa > Chordata > Mammalia > Rodentia > Cricetidae > Microtus > Microtus pennsylvanicus. Next base: position 21,508,037 of record NC_134596.1, read on the forward strand.
CTCCCCGCGAGAAGTAGCTGCTTTTCACATTTAAATGTAGCAGGGGTAACAAGAGCCTCTTTTATCAGCTAGACCTATTCATAAGGCATTAAAATACATGCAGTTTCTTAATCCCTAGTGCAGCTCTAAGGGGCTTCAGCTTTGTGCACGTATCTTTTAAAAAATAACTGTTGGAAATCGTCTTCCCTACCACACCAGCCTGTTAAAAGCAGCTCTCCCCAAGGTCTCCACGGAGCATAAATGGAGTCCGGTCTTACTGAGTGTCCAGCTTTCTTGTCTCCTGCAAAAGGGCTCCAAAAACAATGCTCAAGTTTGTTTATGAGCAGCCCCAGCCACTCAGCGAGCTGTGAGCTGTATCTTTCTTCTTTCAGTCCCCCACCCCCACCATCCAGATAGCCTACCCATCCTCTTTGCAGCACAACTTGGCAGTGTACAGGGCCTCTTCTGGGAAAGGCACTGCTCCAAGAGCCAATCCACACTTGCCGAGCAAGGTCACTTTCAGAGGCCGCTCTTTCTGAACACCCAGTCTGCAGTCGTGGTGGGCAGAGAGGTAAACACACACACACACACACACACACACACACACACAGAGAGAGAGAGAGAGAGAGAGAGAGAGAGAGAGAGAGAGAGAGAGAGAGAGAGAGAGAGCTAGAATAGCACTCAGATTCCCCCTTAAGCCACAGGCTTCCAGAGCAGCCCGGAGAGGAGCGGCAATGCCACAGTCGCCAAGAAACTGTTTTGTAGACAGGTAGAGGCTCACAGAGCTGTGTGATACGTGTGCGCACACACGTAAACGTGCATGTGGTATGTTACACATGCATTACATTCTTGTCTGCAAAGGAGAACACGGCTTCCTTGAAGAAGCGCCTTAAAATAGCATTAAACACGCCGTTGATACAAATGACATCTTTAGAACACATACACCACCACCAATGGTCTGAATGATACTTAACTCTCGTGGCTGTATTTCACTAAAAGTAGGTCCCTCAAAGTACATCTTTCTCACACGTTTTAATTAAGGCTGTCTTCTAAAAACAGTCTGTCCAACTCCTGCTATTTTCTTCTAACCCTCACACATATATGGGTGTGTGTGTGTGTGTGTCTGTGTGTGTGTGTGTGTGTGTGTGTGTGTGAGATGTATGTTTATATGAATATTTTAAATATTCCAAGCTCCATCCAAACTCATCCGGCTTTCTATCTTTCTAAGTGAGGTCAGGTAATGGAAGGGTTTTCTAGTCCTTGGCTTCACTGTAAATGAAACAAACAAACAAAAAAAAAAACATTGAATTTTTGTTTATTTTTCACTTGGAAACTTCTATGGGAGATTTTTTTTGGGGGGTGGGGGGATAGCATTCTTCTCATACTCAGAGTCCCAGCTTAAAAGTACCTATTTTTTTTCTCCTACCAAAAAGTATAGCTATGAGAGTGTTAGGTTTTAAGTTCATCCAACAGTCTTGAATTCCATTGTGATCCAGCCCCGGGTTTTCCCTTTCTTCTCTAGCTAATTTCCTCTCTCTGGGATTTGGGATAAAGTCCCCATGAGTGTCCTTGTCTTGCACCCTCTAGTCTTTTCACGTATACATCGTTAGAAGTCCAACCAAGAGACCTGGGCCCCTTAGCTCTGCTGCCCCCAAGCCTCCCACCACACACCATAGCCTGGTGTTGAACAAGGCATCCAGGAACGAGACTCATCAACTAGAAATAGGAAAAACTCCTCCTTTCGTGGGACATGTCCCTCTCACAAAGGTTGTAAGGTTTTTAATAAAAGGGAAAAAAATCTTCAGGTAATTCTAAATGCCCTTTAATACCATTAAAGGAAAACTTAATTCCAATCACAGAGATTTATTGAAAAATCTTAGCCCAGTAGCCGCTGTTGCTTCTGAACCATGGAACCCGACTGCCCTCTTCTGGGGAAAAAGAGAATAGCACAGGCTGAAGAACGCGGGGACATGCAGAAGACATGGCAGGGTTGTTGTTATCATAGATAGAAAATCTACACTAATAAAGAAATTTTCTTATTAGAAGACAACGTGACCATAGGTAAATAATCTGACTTCCCCAAAGCCCAGAATGCAATGCTTTATATATACATACACGCAGATACACACACACACACACACACACACACACTTGCATTTCATTTTTCATTTTGAAACCCTGATGTCAGACCCAGGGGTTCAAATAAGACAACCAAAGTGGAAAACAGATAAATACTCATTTCTTTCTTCCACTCCGACATTAAGCTGAACCAAACATTCATTTTGTTGTTGTTGTTGTTGTTGTTGTTATATTCTTTTGCAGGAGGATCTCTTCTTACCCAAACAGCAACAGGAAGCAGTCTAAGTTCAGACAAACACCAGCTAAATTGATCTCCATTTCAAGTAAAAACAGCTAAAGTCCAAGGAGATGGCTCAGCGTTATACGCCTGCGTGGCCACGCCTAATGCTGGGACCCGCACAGTGGAAGGAGAGAATTCAGGACTACAGTTGTCTGAGCTCCACCTATGCACGGCGGCACCCTCCCCTCCCCGCCCCCCACCACCAAAAGGTTCAGTCGATGTAATTCAAAGAGCTGGCAATCACCGTTACCTGATGCAGTCATTAAGTGGAACCCACGCCGGTTGCTGGAAGTACCAGTAGGGCGGCCATGGATCTGTCCGTTCCTTTTATCTATCAGTATCAAGCGAAGTCATCTTCCAAAATAGGTTGCATAAGCAGTGCGCTTTGGACTTTTTCCCTTCTTCATCATTTTGCCTCTGGGGAAAAAAATGGTATAAATGAATTCAGGATGATTGATAATTCTGGAGTGAGGAACGTTAATGCCAACAGGAAAAAAATTTACCCTCAATTATAATTGTGATACTACGTCAAACAGATAGTGGAAATCCTAATCCCGAGCTCTATTAAAACGCACTTATTTCAATTTCCAGTTGCTATGTGTGTCCTATTAGCAGCCTGACATTTTGAGTAGTACACTAATTCATATGAATTGGGTTTTAAATGAAAGCTTTCAAGTCAAGCTCTATGGAACACTGAGTGTAAGATAAGACCAGAATTAGCAAGGGAATGAGGTGGCGCTTTCCCTACCAGCCTGCCTTCTTGTAAGAAGGAGCAAAACCCAAATGATCCGAATTGCAAAATGCTTTCTTCTTGAGGACTTCACCCAGGGAGGAAAAGCCCGCCCACTTCACCTCACTTTCTGACAGAGGTTATTAGAAGCGGAGACAGTTCTAAGTGCGCTGTTAAAGTATTAAATACCAAAGGTTACATGCGGAGGGGTGCTAGCAGGATCTCTGTTAGTAGGGCGCGGAGGTCAGTCAGGTCTACAGCATCATATGGTGTGGGCAAAGCTGATCTTGACCAAGATTGGTAACAAAAGAGAAATCAAGGGCCTCTGATAGTCCATTTGCCCACCACAGAATTCCAGGCCTGTAGTCTGTGGGGCTCTGTGTCCTAGTAGGTCTCTTGAGGGACCTACACTTGGCCATCTTCAGGGGAAGCTTGCTGTGCACACAGGGAGAGAGGAAGTGAGAGCAAGGGCAAGTCCTCTGCTGAGGCAAAGGGCCACACCTGTTGAACACAAGTCCCTTCTCTGTCACTTGGTGATCTCAAGAGAACCGTTTTTCCCCACCGCAGCTTACTCATCTGGAAAATGAGGGTCTTGGAAGGAATGCTTAGGTTCCGAAGGACCAAAGGGACCTTTCTGCCTCTAAATACAAACATTACTAAATCATTTGTAGTTTCCCTAAAGTTCACTAAACTACGCCGCTAAAATAAGACCTCAACCATCTCTATGAGGAAATGACAAAGATTGATTAGGTGACAGGAAAATCTGAAGAGTTAGGGTAATGTTTACATTCCTCACCTTGCAGATACTGAATGTACAGAGCAAATATAAATCCTAGATTTTACTTCTTGTTCCTTTATATAATAAGTATGGAATGACTCCTCACTCTCTTGGCTATTATTATTATTGTGGTTGTTATTATTATTATTATTTATGCTAATAAGGTCATTGGTTTTTATTCTTTTTTTTATTGAAAAAAAAATTTCCGCCTCCTCCCAGCCTCCCATTTCCCTCCTCTTCCTCCCGCCCCTCTCCCCCTCCCCCCACTCCTCACCCCCTCCCTCTCCAGTCCGAAGAGCAGTCAGGGTTCCCTGCCCTGTGGAAAGTCCAAGGTCCTTCCCCCCTTCATCCAGGTCTAGGAAGGTGAACATCCAAACTGGCTAGGCTCCCACAGAGGGGTGCACCCACCCACTGAGACAGTGGGACTGATCTATTGGGAGCTCACCAAGGCCAGCTGGACTGTGACTGAAAAAGCATGGGATAAAACTGGCTTTTATTCTTATATTAGAAAATTCTCTTTTCTTCAGGACTACGAGAATGCAAGCTTTGTGGTCCAGGGCTTCAGGGAAGAAACAAAGAGGTGTTAGGGTATTTTTACATCAAACGTTAATGGTGCAGAGGGGATATTTGCTCTTCTGGTCCATGAAGGAGGCCACTGTAGAAGTGATGCTGAGTCCTTTTGGAAGGAGACGTGTCAGGTAAGGTTTCCTCTTGTTCTGCAGGTCAAAGTCTCATGACAATAGAGGCTGCAGGCTCAGCTGCTCACTGTCTTTTGCCAGTGGAGAGTCTCGCAGCAATGACAGCTGTGGGTAACCGTGGCCGTAGTTAGGAAGCACACCAAGTGGGGAACAGATAAAGAAAAAAGATAATGCGACAACAAACTGCTGGGCTTCTCTTTCCTGCCAAAGCAACGTGTGTCTCAGTACTTAAAGCACTATCTGTAAGAGCTCAGGAAATGGCTCCTCGGGCAAAATGCTTGCCACACAAGCACGGGGACCTGAGTTTGAATCTCCAGCACCCATGTAAACCTCGATTGTGGCAGAAGAAACAGGAGCAGGAAAGAGGAGACAGATGTTTGCTGGCCAATCTAGCTGACTCAGTGAACTCCAGGTTCAGCGAGAGACCTTCCCTTTAAAACAAAATAGATAAAGGTATAAAATAAATAATAATTAAAGAAGATGCTTGGCCTTAGTCTCTGAACTCTATGTGCAAAAACAGACACATGGACTCACATAAGACACACATACACACCAAATATTTAATATATTATATAATATATAGAATTATGAAATAGCACACATAATTATATATAATATTATGTGTGTGTGTCCGTGTGTCTGTGCGCCTGTTTGTGTGTCTTCTGATCTACCTGAATTCTTGTGACTTGTCAGGGCAGATGTTTTTGCATGATTTAATTCTTTACCCTCGACATATAATAAAATGCCTGGCATGAATTTGGAGCCCGGGAGATAATTACGTTACTGGAGGGACTAGCATTGGTGGGAAAAGTGGTGGGAGAGGAGCAAGGTGAGGTGAAGGTAGTTAAGGATGTGGGAAGATGAAGTCATTTGTCACTGGAGGGAAATGACCCAGGTGAAGACGTGTACCTGGCGACTGAAGAAGGTTGAAGTTCCCGTGTGGCGATCAAGTCCCTTCTTCCAGTGGGGGCTGGAAAAGGACTCCTTAAATTTGCTATTACACACGACATCGGTCTTCATATATTCACATGGAAGCTCCGACAGGAGAAGCACATTCACGGCTTCAGGAAGCTCCGTTGCCCAATGTCCTGTTCTTATCAAGGCAGCCGCCACCCTAGCCAGACTCCATTCGAACCTATGGCCTATTTCTGTTGGAAACTCTTCCTGCAAGATCCAAGCCTTTGCGGGACTTTCCAGGACTCTACTGGAGACGTTGGATACATACATTTTTGGCAAGTTCCTCCCTAAATTCCTCTGAGGATTCCTTGGGAGCCACAGCCCAAACCCTGCCAATCTGCACTTGCTATGGACCTTACTCAGAGCCAGAGCCTGCCCCATGCCGCTAACACCCTCACCACTCCTCCCACAGTGCCCACTGGCCTGCCCCATGCCGCTAACACCCTCACCACTCCTCCCACAGTGCCCACTGGCCTGCCCCATGCCGCTAACACCCTTGCTACACCTCCCACAGTGCCCGCTGGCCTGCCCATGCCGCTAACACTCTTGCCACACCTCCCACAGTGCCCGCTGGCCTTGTTTTCCATTAACTTTCATTCTTTATTTTTTTTGAAAAAAATAAAAAAAAATCATTTTCTGAAAGCCATTCAACTTTCCTATTATATTCTTTGGGTCCTGTCTCTCCACTCACCTTATTTGAAAACACCAATTCTTTTATTCCATGGGGTTCCCAAAGCTGTATGTCCTTGTCATAGGGGTACATTTCTCAGTACATTTCCAGAGCGCATTGCTCTGTGGAAATGTGAGTGTGTATCTGTTCCCTGTCACTAACTGTTCTTTGTGTGGGGAGAGAAGGGAGGGAGACGGATGTGCTATGAACTTACCCTTCATGGAGTTTTCATAGTCACAAAGAATGATTCATAGCAACCTACAACTGGACACAATACAGAGATTGAAAGATCATGGGGAAGCCTAACCCCGGTAAATATCTACATCACAGCTCCTGCATTTGTGGCTCAGGAACATTATGGAAGAAAAGGTAGAAAGATTGTAGAAGCCAGAATACCATAAAGTCTGTTGTTTAACAAGTCTCTCCTCCTAAGAATGGTTGTGCACACAAGACAATGGCAGTATCGTTGGGCATATTAATGGGGAGTGGAAATATTTCCGGAGGGTCCCAGTACTATATAAAGAACTACATGCAACTTATGAGTGCTGGGAGAAGGAAAATTAGCCTCTCCCAGAGATGAACCTGCTTACTGGTTTGTACAGCATAGAGTAGTCGTCCCTGAAATCATATACACACAGCAACAAAAATGGATCCAGTGAGTTGAACTTATATACACATTTTTAAATAGAAATGCATGCTTTATATATACTTTTTGTATCTAAAAACATACATGCATTCATACATAAATACATGCATACATATGCAATAATACTAATCAAAGAAAAGCAAGGTATCAACTTGAGAGTCAGGGGACATGTTAGGGATTTGAGGGAAGGTATATGGGAAGGTTGGAGGTAAAAACATGGAGGAGGTAAAGTGAAATAATCCTTTTGCAATTGAAAACATATAAAAAATAAAAGTATCAAGAATAGCTGAGGCGGGGGAGAGATGCTTCTCCTTCTTTTGCTTGTATTTTCTCGAGATGGCATGCTTTGTTGTGCGGTGTAAGGGTATGTTCTGAGGAAAATAAGTAGGTATAAGGAAATCAGGTGAGTTTGTTCTCTAAGTAAAGAACATAGTTTAGTGCCCTTGAAGGAAACATGGGCAAATAGACACATGAGGCCTCCAGATTTCAGCTCATGCTTGATGAAGACTGGATATGGAAGAGGGTGGGGGCAGGAAGGAGAACTTGTGACACTCCTTATTTCCTTATCAGAGGATCTGGCTATTTGGAAAGCATTTGGTGAACCATGGGCAGTGGAGAAGGTGGCATGGCCCCATGTTTCCCATGATGCGTCACCTTTGGATGACACATAGCAAGGAGCAGAGAGGCGCTAAACACATAGCTGAGTAGAAACATGTCAACATTTGTCAGAGCAGAGGCCCATCCTCATCTGCAGTAGATTTGCAGGAATATTTGCCAGTAAACCAGGGTCATTTGAGGAAGATCCCAGTTTGCCTCAGTTTCCCAGACTTAGGAATGAAGGCCCCTTACTTGAGGATCACTATAAAAATGGAACTTCCCAAGTGAAGACTATAACAAAGACATTCATTCAAGGGCATCCAAGAGGCCTTCTGCTGTGTGTGTCAATAAACGCGAAGAGAAGTCCAAGTTTTAAGAACTGGAAAGAAAGCAGGCAGCCTAGATATCTATTAGGGACCAGATAATAAGGGGCAGGAAGGAAGCGCTCTGTGTCCAATTATACCACACAGCAGGACAGAGTCCCCTTCGAGATGACGGATAAGCTACTTTTCATTTCCCCAAAGCCTTGAGAGCAGCACAGTGGTACGAGCTACGGGAGTAAGGGAAGGAATCAAGACAGCGGCTTTCTTGGCAAAGACAATTGAGGGTGAAGGTGAGGCTAAGGAGAGGGGATGGCGGCAACCCTGAGAATTAGTCTTCAGGCAAGACTGTGGAAGCTTGGGAGTGGACATCACTGACACCTCCCCCCCCACACACATATTATCCGTTGGAATCCTGCTTCACTATTGGAGATGAACTCATCAGTTCATAACTGACACACCAAGCTATTTTTTTTATGAATATGATTATCATTATGAAAACGGGGGCAAGTGGAACCAAGATAAAGTTGAGACTCAAGTGACTGGAGACCTGAAGACAGAAGTCTGCTGTCTTTACATGCCACACATGTTAGCACATTCCAGAACATGGGAAGGAGGGTAGCAGGGCCAAGAGCTCAAAAGAAGAGTTCAGCACAGCCAGAGACCAAAGGCTGACCCACCAGGGAAGATGGTTTGAAGTAGACACAGTCATTCTACGTGGCCCAATCCCTGGAAATCCATTCGCCTTTCAACATGGCTTCAGTTGTTGGGAAAAATGACTCCGGACAATGAGCTGTCATAACAATTACATACAAAATCTTTATAATCGGAGATTATAGCTACTGGGGGCTCATGGGATTAGCAAAGAGAGGAGCCAGAGAAACTTCAATAAGCAGACAATAATTATGCTTACTTATATTATTCCTTGATGGCATCAGTTGAACATTTTTTAATTTCATGTGAAATTTCGGGAGAAGAAGGACAATGCTGGCTGAATAAGAATAGTGAACAGGCAAAACGCAAGCTCTGGGCTCCCCCTGGAACTGAAGCCTCAGCAAAGCCAGAGGAGTTGGACAGTACACACAGAAAAGTCTCTCCCAAATGCCAAGTCCAAGGACAGCCAAAGCATTGCTAGGTGCCCGTGCATTTAAACATCCCCTTTCCTCTCACCTGTCCGCCTCAGCTCCAGGAAGCAGAACAAGCATCACTGGACACAGAGTGTTAGGACATGCGCACTCTCTGGAGCCCACCCCCGCTAAAAAAAATGTGTTTGAGAAATGTTACCATGCTCTTCAGATTAGAACTTTTATTCGCGTTTCCAGAACGGTCCATGAAAGGTCAGCTGAGGGAGCCTGTCCCTCACAACCCCTCTCTGGGAGGCAGAGTTCAGACCTTGCCACATATCATCGCCCGCTTTCCGGGGAAGCAAGCCTAGTACTAACGCTGGGAGCTATTTTCTCTTTGTTTCCCATATGTTTTCCTAGGGGCTCTCTCTTCACGTGGTACACAACCCGTATCAGCATCACGTCCCATTTGGTCAAAAGGCATTTCCAATCCAGTGCTTCCTAACTTCTTTTAGGGGTAAGTTAACATTACCATGTCCTGACAGATCAAATGAGGAGGCCCAGCCAGACAGCACTGTGAGTTCATGACAAACCAGGTCATTTTCCATTAGGTTTGCATTCCTGTAATCGGGTCTGTTAAGGCCTGCCCTTAAAGACAGTTCATATATCCCAGGGTTGACTTCTCTCAAGTCCCATTCTAATCACATCAGGATTACCGTTGCCAGGGCAGGCAGACTATGCTCAGTTGCAAACCTCACATTGGCCCCCTAGCGGGCTGTGGGTTAGAAACCCTGAGATAATAAAACTAGACCCATGCAGGCAGACATGAAGCTGATAAAGAGAGATATGTGTGGTCCCACTCTTGAGGCCAATCGACATATGTAAGGAAGGAGCTCCGAAGTGAGAGCCTGTTCATAAAAGCATAGTAATCTCTTGGCTAGTAGGAGGAAGTTCAATGGCTAGACCTTAGAATTTGGCATAGATGCCAGAAAAGCCATAGATAGAAAATTCAAAAGAGAGCTATCTGAAAGCAGATATACTGGTAAAATTGGCCTTAAAAAGATACCATGGCATATTTGCAAACAGAACTTACAGTGGAAAAGAGATGAGAGAGGACTATGTGGCCGCAAGAACCACAAAGAAGGTCCAAAGGCCACCACTGAACCACCAAGAACTGAAAGAAGAGGGAAGAAAACCAGAGACAGAAGAGTAAGCAGGGGGCATGGAAGGACACTCTACGGACAGAATGAGTGACAGCTCAGGGGGCGAGGTCTAGTCACCTTGAATGCAAGGTACAGAGCACTGTGGGGAGGTGGTGCTGATGCTGAGGAGACAGGAGTGTAACAGCAGAAGCCTTCACAGTCACAAGTGAGACACATTTGAGATTGGGGGACCCTCAGAGATGTGGACAGAGCTGGAGGAGTTGGGCTGAACAAACTTACTGCAGGTTTACTCCAGGCTCTGAAGGAGAGTCCCTAATTTTTCTGCTAGCTCCTGAGGGAGCTTTTCTTTTGGGGGGTATTCAAATTCATAATCTTCCAGTCACAGTCCCCAATTCTCAGATTACAAGGGCATCTCACCATGCCTTGCAACACAAACTCCCTTTTCAATGTAAGCTCTCAATTCAAATCCTCCCCAATCTCTGTTTCCCTATTAAAGTTAAGAACAAGCACCCTCAAGTGAGACTGTTTAGAAAGTTTATGAGCATCTCAGTCTAACTTACTGAGTAATGACTCTACCCCCATTACAGATTGTCTTTGATTGTCTCTGTACGTTGGTCCAGTTTATTTCCATCATGTAGGATGCACCTATTGAAGCCTACTGTGTGACATACATTGTCCTAAATATGACATCCCCATGAGCCTGGCTCACCTCCTCTTCCCTTAGAGCTTCCAGCTTAGAGGAAACACAAAAGCAATTATCAGGTGGCTTTGGCAGAGAAGAGCAACGTGAGAGAGCCCCAGTTGGGTCTTGGGTGGAAATATCTGGCTAAAACCAAGTGCTTCCCTGTCCTGCAGCTGTGATAGGCGAGGGCTCAGTGTCTCCCGGAAACAGCATGCTGTTTGAGAAATGGGTTCTTTATCCTTTCAAAATGATAACATTTAATAGGAGATTATCATAGGAATAATATGATGTACACGACTCATATTACCTGATCTGTGTAAAATGAAAATATGATTAATGTTCAGACATTTGCAGCTCCTATGAACGATGTTCTCCCAAGAAGATATATAAAAGCTTGCGATTACTTAGCCTGTCTAAGAAGGTGATCCCAAGGAGCCCCAGTTACATATAAAATTTTACGGCACTCATAAAATTTATGTCAAACTTAATGCAGTCGAGTGGGAAGAGAAGTGGATCAGGAGGCATGATGCCGAATTTTGCTTCTCCAATTTGGATGCCATACATATCTATGCCCTTAGCAAGCCCCTTTGGTGGCCATTTCTCTATCAATAGTGAACACATCAAACTAGGTTTTCTTCAGTTGCCAAGGACTGGGAATCCTTCAGCCAGGTTATTCCGAGAGTCTTGCCAGAATCACTTATGGCAATACAATGCAAAGATGACTTAGAATATAATACTGTTTTTGAGAAATCCAGTTTAAGGCAGTAAATTGGAAGTAACAAATCTATCTTAGGGCAAAATGAAACTTCAACCAAATGCATGTGCTAACGACTGGGTGAAATGTTTATTTGGCCATTTATAAGGAATAATTTATGAACCGGTTGTACACATAGGCATATTCTATGATATTTGGTCTACTTAACATTTATAGGGAAAGGAAGCATATGAGACAACAGTCAAGTTTGAAGAAGAGATGGCTAATATTTAATTTCTTATTGTGGCATGATAACCATGAAATCCCTGCCAGGCCATCTCAAGACTAAAGACAAATCTCAAACCATTATCTTTCTTAAGCTCTCGGGATCCCTAGAAATGGTGAGAATTAGCAAAGACACGAATGGACGTATGCACACAGCAGTTGGCCAAGTGATGTCAAATTCACATTCTCTTTCATTCCCTGTCCTGTAGTCATCTCCTGGGTCATGGCTGTTCTCTTGTTCTCTCTCCGCCAAGTTATGTAAACGTCTGTCTTCAAGTTCTTGCTCATGTTGCTACTTGTACCTGAAAAAACATTCTCTTCATGCCTTCAGATCCAGCCTGGGACAATCTTCTCAGCTGTAACCCAGAAAAATCACCCTGACACAGAATCTCAAAGAGAACCAAGAAGTCTCAGAAAAAAATAAGGGGATGGAAATAGAAAACACTATCCTGAGTGAGGTAAGCCAGACCCAAAAAGAGGAACATGGGATGTACTCACTCATAATTGGTTTCTAGCCATAAATAAAGGACATTGAGCTTATAATTCATGTTCCTAGAGAAGCTAAATAAGAAGGTGAATCCAAAGACAAACACATAGGCATCCTCATGAATATTAACCTTCATCAGGCGATGAAAGGAGACAGAGACAGAGACCCACATTGGAGCACCGGACAGAAATCTCAAGGTCCAAATCAGGAGCAGAAGGAGAGAGAGCACGAGCAAGGAACTCAGGACCGCTAGGGGTGCACCCACACACTGAGACAATGGGGATGTTCTATCGGAAACTCACCAAGGCTAGCTGGCCTGGGTCTGAAAAAGCATGGGATAAATCCGGACTAGCTGAACATAGCGGACAATGAGGAATACTGAGAACTCAAGAACAATTGCAGTGGGTTTTTGATCCTACTGCACATACTGGCTTTGGGGGAGCCTAGGCAGTTTGGATGCTCACCTTACTAGACCTGGATAGAGGTGGGCGGTCCTTGGGCTTCCCACAGGTCAGGGAACCCTGATTGCTCTTCGAGCAGATGAGGGAGGGGGACTTGATCGGGGGAGGGGGGGAAATGGGAGGCGGTTGCGGGGAGGAGGCAGAAATCCTTAATAAATAAATAAATTAAAATTAAATTAAATTAAAAAAAATAAGGGGATGGGAAGTAAGACTTGGGAAACGAACAGAAACAGGATTTTTAATAGGGTCTGGCTAATCTCCCCACTGAGGGGCTGTCTGATGCCCACACTGCCAATACAAGGGCAATCAACCTAACCAAACAAACTGTGATCCTTGGGTTTGGCAGGAACTTCACACAACAGTCCACACAACATTTGGTAAGGTATCAGTCCGGGATCAAGTAGTTGTATCCTGCCTTAGCTGCAGCAGTAAGAGAGCAAGGGGCAATCAGGGTAGAACTGGCTTTTCATCAGCTGTGTTCAAATGAGGAAGACAAACCAGGAAATACCATAGGGCTCAAGAAAGTGGATCGGAAGCTGAATAATCCCAAACTCCCCAGGCCACCCACCACAGAGCCCATTACCCAGCTCAAGAATGATCTCTCTCTCTCTCTCCCTCTCTCTCTCTCTTTCTCTCTCTCTCTGATTTGACCCCTATCATGTCTTAACCTGAATATCCCCCCTTTGAAATCATTCCTAGTTTCGTCTCTGTCGTCACGCATCTCAGAAGAAACATTGCACAGAACACACCGTTCTGTCTTCCTTGGAGGGGTTTTCAGTACATCTCCTAACCCTGACTGTGACTCACTGTCTCGCAGGCTGTACCCATCAGCTCTTCTAAGAGGCTCTTGCTGGACTTAGAAAGGGGTAGCCTTGTGCCCAAAGTTGACAATGAAGGGAATCGGTCTTGTATAGGGATCTGGTTCCTATCAAAGGGCTCAGGTGTGCCCAACATTACTGAAATCCTTGGGAGACCTATACTTCCATGAGCTTGTAAAAACATTGTACCTCATTCATTAGAGTATCCACTTAATTGAAAGTGTTTTTCTGCTAAGGGCTCTATACATTGCCTATATAGAAGGATGGGCGTGTGCCTGATATGTGAGTTGAACACTAGATATCAGAGCCAAATGGACTCAGTAAATAAACAAAAATAAATTCAACAACCTTGAGGTGAAGGAATACAGATTCCTTTGAGGGGCATTAATTAAAAGAAAAGTGGGTCTGAAGAGATTGCTCTGCAATTACGAGTATTTGCTCTTGCAGAGGACCAAGCTTCTGTCCCTTTCACCCACACGGGAGTTCACAGCCATCCACAAATCCAGCTTCACAGAACCTGATGCCTTCCTCTCACTACTCTGGGCACCAGGCACATACAGAGTAGACATGTATATGTGTAGGAAAATCATTGTGCATGTAAAATAAAATAAATAAATGTTTCTTTAAGGGAAATAATTTTCAGTCAAAATGAAGGTCGCTTTTTCAGACAAGCAGACATATCTTCAAATTGTAAATCAGGCCAACAATGAAGAGTGACTGAGGGTTTATTTACTTAAAACTCTGTAACCTTAGCAACTGTATTAGATGACATTCTTAAGATACAGTTAGAGAATATGAAGTTCTGGATTTTTAATATTAGACAAAAACAACCATAAAGACTGGCCCCCTACTTCCTTTCCTAATTAGTTCCTAAAATATCTATACACAGATTAGATAACAGATTTGCATATTCTAAAAGTTGTTCACTTTTGAGAGAGCTTCTAATATTTTAAATTAATTTAAATTAAACTAATTTCAACTATAAAAATACTGTGTGGCCCTGGATATTTGGAACGCCTCTATAATTACTTTAAATTCTAAAATAGTTTGACATTTACTCAGGAGGTAAAAATTACTTTGAAAATTAATTACTTTGAAAATTATAAGTTTGTCTGTTTGTTTGAAGCAATAGTTGACATTCAGAGGGAAGAGTTGACTGCTGAGAAGCGGATTTCAATTTCAAGGCAACACGTGTTTCTGAAAACATACACTAGCACGCCTGAATCATGAACCCTCTGTGATGCATGCTCTAGCTTATGTAGACCTTCAGGCGTGACCCCATAAACAAATTCCGGCATGTCAATTAGTTCAGCCAAATCACCCAAACAATTCCATAAGTGTAAGTGAAGCAATATGTATGAATGACTTTAATTCGGTGAGCAGTGTTGAACATTGTAACGAAGTAGGAAAAGTAATATCATATATATTAACATTGAAAATAAAATCATAAAAGAATCAAAGGGATGGTTATACCATGAAATATAATACAGGTATTACGATTATGATATCTGAGAATATGTGATAACTTTGGAAAACACTCATGACATTTTCATGGTATCTTTGTTTGTTTGTTTGTTTTTTGAGACAGAATCTCACCATGTAGTCTATGCTAGTATTAAACTTTTAGTCATTCTCCTGCCTCCAAATTTCAAGTGCTGGGCATGAGGAGCTTCATGGCATCCGTTCAAATGAAGAAAAAAGAACTGAACTCCATGATCACCTAGTCATAGTCTTGTGGACCAGCATTTCTTTTCCTTCTGGAAGATTCTTTCCTGGTAGGTTATTAAGAAAGAGATGAATGTATGAATTTCTTTCTTGATGTGGGTCCAAATCTCAGCATCAGGTGCAGTGGTATATCTGGAAAGCTCTGGAGGAAGTGGCATCTTCTGGTCCAAACTTTCCTGGAACTAGCCTTTCAAATAAGAATACAAGAATAGCAATGGGTTCACAGGTACTAATAGCAAAACTAAATCCACCGAAGGAATATCAGCATCATGAGTTACTTCTTGCTATAAAAATCAAAGAAAAGAATAAGTATGAAAAAATCTAGAAGAGGAAAAAAGAATAGCAATCATTTAACTCCACAGTTATGATGGTTACTTGGGAGACAAGGACCCATATGCTCATATCAGAGGCATTATTTGACTTTAAAATTAGGACAAAATGGCTGAGATCCCATTGACTTATGCTCTGTCCAAAGCAGGGTGCTTAGAACATGAAGATGGAAGAGAGTTAAAAATGGGTTCAAGGCTCAGCATGGGTTCCTGAGAACAGAACTTTAAAAACTTAGATATTAAATCTTATAGTGACATATAAGCATGTTAGAAAATTATAAATTTATTAACTACTTTCTCTACAGGGATTAGACCCTGCAGAGGCAGGTAGAGATAATACCCTTGCTGCCTTTGCCTGTCTTCCTTCTAGTAATAGTAGCTGGGGCCCTGGGTAAGGCTGGCTCTTTCATCGATGGTCTCTGTTCATTCTCTTAATTCCTTCTAGCCACATCTTCATCCCATGAGGAAAGTTTGCTTTATATTTGCATGACTCCGGAGATGATTAAAGAGTTTTTTGCAGAAATGCCTTTAAAGGTAAACTCAGCTACCCAGGTCTCAAGACACAGAGGTTGTCGCTACTTTTGAAATCACAGTCATAGAGGTGGTAAGGGTTGAAATACCTCAATGTTTTTGTTGTCTTTATCTTTCACCGACCATGTCTATGAAAATCATAATGTGAAATTTGTGCTCCTTGCTTTAGCTCTTGCTTTCCCTGAGCAACCTTTCTGAGTAAGCTCTGTCACCTCTGATTTCTTAGAGTGCTAAGTCCTTGTCACACACAAAAAAGGGAAATGTCCTCATTTATCTTTCAATCCAGAATCATTTCTAATTGGCCTCTGATTCAGTTTCTTAGCTTTTGCATTTGCACTGTATGAACTTGTAGTACAAATTCTTTTCTTGTTCACTCCCGGGACCTTTGAAATTTGCAGCTATGGATCACCTCAACGTCTTGATCCTCTCTTCACAAGGACAGAGAGACATCATCCTCCCTTGATTTATGCTAATATGCAGCTCCTCTCCCTGAGGCCTCCATCCTCATCCCATGCCCCACCAAATTCCCCAGCACCCATCAGAGTTGTAGTGAGAAAGAAGCAGGGATTGAGTTTCAAAATGGAGAAAGGACAGAAGGAGTGCTCTGTGAGAAAGGTGCCTGTCATATTCACATGGATACTTGACTTCATATCCCCCTCACCTTCAAATAAGGTAGGTGCTGTTGGGGGATGGGTCGTAGACAGACTCTCAGGGGAATCATTGGTCACCTTGTCTAACCAAAGTGGCAAACTCCAGGTTCAATAAATGAATCTTTTCTCAATAAATAAATAAACAAACTGGTAAAGTAGGAAAGTGATTGATGAAAACATCCCAGCCTGCACATTCACGTGCATAGACAAGCATACCCACACACATGCATACACTACACCACACGCTTGTGTGCCCACAAGTGCATGTGTGTACGTGCGTGCTCTCTCTCTCTCTCTCTCTCTCTCTCTCACACACACACACACACACACACACACACACACACACGAAGCAGCAGCACCTATGTCCCTGTGTATGGCACTCTGCTGGGATCTTTTCCCCAGTGAAACCAAAAGCTTAGCCAGCCAATGAGAGATGAGAAGAGGGGGAGATAAGCCAGTATAAGTGAGCCCTTTTCACCGTGAAAGCACATACCATATAGATTATGCCGGGAGTCATATTTTAACTTGTACAAGGCAATCTGCATCTCTTCCTTCAGCTCACACGCATCTCTGCGGTAATAACTCTCCTGCTAAGTACTATGGATATGAATATGCATTAGGTAAGGACCCTGTCTTCAAGAAGCTTGGTATTCAGTTAGCAGACTCGAGTCTCACAAGAGACATTTAACACTTGTGCCAAATTGCAACTGTGTGGTCTATATAAATATTATAGCTTTTGATTATTTTTAGAATCCCCAAGTGTGTGACATGTGGCACAAAATAAGTATAAAAAGCAGAGTTGCAAATGCAAAGCTTAATTATATGATTAGAACCCAATTTGATCACACAAGACAGCATGGTGCCATAACTTTGTGGACATATTCTAGGTGAGAGACATTACGAACTGGAAAGTTTCAGGACACTCGGCGTGTAGTATCTTAGGGTCACCTACCCTGAGTGAAGCTGAATTAATTTAATTTAGGAATCATGCTCATCCAAATCAATGCTGTGGGCAAGCTAGCTTAATGGAGAGAGAGAGAGAGAGAGAGAGAGAGAGAGAGAGAGAGAGAGAGAGAGAGAGAATATCATCTTGTAATTGGCATTCACATCTTACTTTAACTTCAGAAGACAAAATGATTTTAGAGATATCTGAATGCCATTTTCAATTTTCATTGGCTGTATATGGTGAAGCATGCCGGGAGTCAATGAGCTGAAATTTTAGGAGGGAAATTCTCCCCACCCTTGACAGCTTTCAGACAAGTCAAAAACAAGCCAAGTGAGAGACTGAAGAGACCGCACACTCCGGGTGGAAATGTCTAAAGAGCAAACGAGAAATTGGGGGAGATACAATATACTGTGGCAGAAAGGGGAATAAATGTGAAATATAACTCAAAGTGGAAGAGAGACTCAAGGAGGGAAAGCTCGCTGATGTCAAATAGATCTTCTTTAAAGACAGAGCCGTCATGTTGAAATAAGTGAACCAATGCGAGACAGCCCCTTTGGTTTGAAGGACGCTTGACAGGTACAAGAAGCAAAGGAAATACGGGAGGTGAGGGCAACGGGGGTGATGCACGCAGAGAAACAGCGGTCGGAATACTGGGTTGAAGAACGTGCTTCTACTTGTCCCGTAGGCCAGGTTTTCCAATTTTCACAACATCGCTAGCTTTTGTTTCCAATGGGAGCTGCTGCTTCATTGAGTGTGGTTATCTCACTAAAGGAGAAATGGTGTAGAGAATGACACATTTGAGGGCTCTATCCTCATACCCCCTACTTGTGGATTCTAAGACCTTGGTCAGCTTACTCAAGGTTCCTAACTGATGTTTGCTTTGTGTGTGAAGTGCACAGAAGACGGTTACCCACCATGCATAGCTATAGGGAGCACGCTTCACCGATCTTCAACTACAGGCTTGAGGATTTCTCCAGGGAAGGAGCCAAGACATTGCCCTGAAGAAAAACATTACGCTGTGTTGCTATAGCCGCATCTTCTAAGGCATGTTCTTGCTTGAAATTCCCCACGAAACCCATCGTGTTAGCAACTGCTTTGCATTTAGATTCCAAAACAACTTGATTTCCTTAATGCTTTTGTTAGCCTACTTAGCCCACCTTCACTATTTGAATATTGATATCCTGATCCGCTCTTCCTTTATATTTTACTTTGTAAAAAGTAGCCCCTGGAGTTTCCACAGCAAGCAGAGAAAAAGCAGCAAATCAGTTCGATGCTTCTTTGGGGACCACGGAGTTCTTTGGAATCTGATGAATGGCATGGCTGCATGCTCATAAAGTTGAGCACATGCATGCACAATTATGCAATGTCAGAGATCCCCTTGGAGCTCCAGGACAGCTTTCCACACCAAGGGCTGATATTTAACACATAAATGTACATTTTCAGAGTTTTCCCTAACTCTCTAACGTAGTACAGAAACTTTATTCCAAACCAGTTATTCATTTCTCGTCCCCCAAAATCTTTTGTTTGGAGCTTTGGTTTTAAGCCACGTTTCCTGAATAAATGTGGATGTTATAACAGCTTTCTAAAAGGTACGTGGTTTGGGATAGGCTTGAAGGACAATCTCAATGTATTTCTCTTCCATGGGGTCTTTCAGGAGGGATTTGCATAAAAATGCTCATGTTGGTTTCTCCCATTCTCCTTTACTTGGAAAATGCTCACCTCGACTTTCCAAAGACTTTGTGTGGTCTACTGCCTTAAGAAAACTTTGGGTGTCAAGTAAAGAAAAGCATCCTCAGAATGATAACAAAGTTGTCAGAACCCTAGAATCAAGGTCCTTCTATACAAACAGCCATTTGAAATGGCTTCAAACCTCTGAAGTTTTTGTATAGATTTGGAAGTATCCCATTTCTTGGAAATTGTCAAAGTAGGCCAGGAAATGCAGGGAAGAGAATGTTAGCAAGAGAAGGATTTAGAATTGTTCTCTCTCTCTCTCTCTCTCTCTCTCTCTCTCTCTCTCTCTCTCTCTCTCTCTCTCTTCTTTTTACAGATTCTTGTGTCTGTGTGTGATGGTTTTGTATGTGATGCCCATGCAAAGTGGTGTGTGTGTAGTTGATGTATGTGATGTGGTGTGTGTGTGTGTGTGTGTGTGGTAGATGTGATATGCATGTATGTGTGTGTCTATGATATGTACATGAGTGATATATTTTATATTCTATGTTATTCAAAAAGTTATGGAAACCTAATCTTAACAATTACCATTAAACATTCATATAAGTTACTGCCAATGGCTATTTTATTTAATTCTATAAAATGTTTAATATTTTCCACACCCTGGTTTTGAAAAATAATTAATGGGTTCCAGCCAGGCATGATAGCACAATGGATTTAATTCCAGCACTTTGGAGAAAGAGCAGATAGATTCCTAATTTTGAGGCCAGTCTGGTCTATGACAGCAGGGATATCCAGAGAAACCCTGTCTCAGAAAAAAAAAAGAAAAAGAAGGAAAGAAAAGAAGAAAGAAATAAACGAAGAAAGAAAATTGATAGATTTTAAACAAACTAATTTTTTGCCTTTAAATATGCCAAGAGAAAAGTTGGGTAACATTTTTGTTATCAGGAAATGAGTTACATTCATTTTAATCATGGTTAGAACTCAGAGTCTTTGCTGTTTACACACTGTATGCTAATAATGTTATTGATACCTCAAGATGAATATGCATTTTAATGTTTACAATTTTAGAAAATAAAACATTAAATATTTTCTGTAAGCATCCATACTGTATCTGTTGTGGCTATATAAAGCAGGAAGACTTATTGAGATTCTCATGTAATTAAATTAATTAGGCTACCAATCTGTGAAGAAGTTGAACTATAACTCCAAGAAATGTGAAAAAAACATGAAATGAATTTATTTATGTACATGTGTCTATTGGGATATGCGAGCAAGTTTTAAGGTATGGTGGAATTTAGACCCTGTTGGATTTATTTAAAGTGTGATCTAACCATTTATGTAAAAACTTGTCAGAATGATACCCTTTGAAAATGTTCAAAATCATGATAAAGTTTAAGATGCCAATATTTGTATTATGTGAGAAGATGCTTCTTCACATTATTTTCAGGGTGACATAAATAAGACACCCTGCAGATCAAGACTCTTTATGTGTGCAGCCTGAAATCAGCACATGCTGGCAGCGGGGGCTGGAGAAAGTTCTTCCTAACTGCTTAGCTCTGTGTGTATTGATGTTATCTGACTTTATTGCATGCCTTCTCTCCCTGTGTGTCTAAGCTCTTGCCTTCCAGGTACTATGGTATTCAGATGTAGAATGAATTTATTGGAAATGTTTTTTTTAATTGTTTTATATGTGTGGATATTTAATCAATAATAGAAATAGACTTGGGAAAAGGCTGCTCTTATTCCGTAACTTTGGGACCCAGGGCCAGAAAATTTGTCCTCTTAGAATTGGGAATCTTAGATCAATAAAATGAAATAAAATAGGTTGGAAACATGGCTCAGTGAGCAAAAATTCCTTCAGCATAAGCATGGCTGTGTGTGTTCAGATATTCAATACTCACATAAGAGCCAGGTATAGCCACAAGTAGTGCTTGTAACTCTAGTACTGGTTGGCGGTGGTAGAGATAAGAGAATAGATAGTCAGGTGTTGCAGGCCAGCCTGCTCCATGTGCAGAGAGACTCAGCCAAGGAAACAAGGCAGGAAGTGATGAGGCAGCTGAAGTTTCCCCTGGTCTCCTCACAAGCATGCATGGGTGCATACATATAAGCACACACATGCATAACACACACACACACACACACACACACACACACACACACACAAGCTCCACTGAAAGCAATGTATGAGTAGTAGCCCAATGTTCTCAACCAACACTTACAAGTACCTTGGCTAAACATTGCCTGCTTAAGGGTCCTTCTAGAAGCTGCAGAAGATGCATAGGTGAGGCATCATAGGTCTGCACAGAGAGCCTTCAGGGTGTGGGCAATGCCAAGAAAGCAGGGGTGAGATTGGAAGTGACAGTGTGGGCATCTGCATAGATGGGCAGGCAATGGCTTCCCGGAAGTGAAAGGAAGCTGGTCAAGGGAGAATAATTAGAAACTGAAACGCAAGAGGAAAGGACTACCGCTAAAGTACAATTATCAATAAGGACCTACCATTCTCTACTCCTTTTAGCAAAGGTTTTACATTTATTTCTGTGTTCGCCTCATTTTTGTGGTTCCATTTGGTTGTGCTTTGCAAATTGCAGGTTGCAAGCCATTAGTGGGCTGTGAAATCAATTTGGTCTAGCCTCACAGCCACTCAGAGAAGGCTAAGAGTGGGACAGAATAAAAAGTTCCCAATATGGACTACTAAATTGGGGGCTAGAACAAAATAGAACATTAGTAATGCATACCGCAAGAAGTGGGGTCTACTTTGTGAAAGTTTTACTCGGGCATTTTCTAGTTGGAACAAAAAATATCCCCCACGGGTCCTCGTATTTAAATAGCTCATCCCTAGTTTGTGGCACTCTCTGGAAGTTGTGGATATTCTTGGGCATGCTATCTAACACACAGACACAGGAAGTGTAGGTACAGCATTTATAGCTTGAATCCTAGACTTGGTTCATCTCTGAAGTTAATGCTTCTCAGTGGACCACCAAGATATGAGCAGGCAGTTTCACACTTAGCTGCTATGCCTCCCTGGCTATGATGGACTTCACCTTAAACTCTTGGTCAAAATAAATCTGCTCTCATTTATGCGTTTCCTGTTATTTAGTCATGGCATGAAAGGGAATGACTATAAGCTTTATGTTTATGTGTGGAAAACGTTGCTTTTCAGCTAATGAATGCAGTCATTTGAAAGAGTGCAGGGATTAACACGATAACCACAAAGCTAATGAAAAGGGGTTGAGGTAGACATTTTCAGGCAAAACTTTGAGACTCTGGATACATGATGTCAAGTTAACAAAACTAAGAAAACAGGAAGTTCAGGGAAAGAAGAAGATATTTATGATGGGGCTTTGAAACAAGTCACCAGCAGAGACATTCAGTAAATGGCTTCCCCTGAGGAGAGAGATTTCATCTCGGTGCTTTAATTGGAATAAAAAGATCAAGAAACATGCTAAGCAGGATTGTGTCTATGATGAAGCCCTAGAATTTCCCTAACTGTAACTATGATGTCTAATCCCAGTTGTCAGCTTGACTACATCTAAAATCAACTAAGCACCAAGCTCCTGGGCACTCCTGTAAGGGATATTCTTAATAGGGAATTCAAATAGGAGAACCTGCCCTCGATCTGCCCATACATTCTGATGGCAGCCAACATAAAGCAACCTGAAGGAAAGACGCTTTGCTTTTTTTTACCTGCTTGCTCTCACTCTCTCTGAAAGTTTGTCTACACTATTGTTGTGACTGATATTAAATCTTTAGGATTTCAACATGGACTGAAAAAGTAACAGAGCTGCAGTTATCCACCCGGAATCCAGCACTAGATAAAAACTGCAGAGACATCCAACCTCATGGACTGAAAAACTACTGGATTCTTACCCTTTCCATTATAAGACAGCCTCCATTGAACTATCCAAACCACAGTCTGTAAGCCACTCTAATAAATTCATACACACACACACACATATATATGTATTGAGTGTGTGTAATATATATGTATGTTTGTGTGTACATATACACACATATGCTGTTTTAGGGACTCAATTATCCCTAAAAGAAACCCATAATAGTGCCTCTAGATTTTTTAAGCATCATGTCCAGTTGAACTTTTAAACATGTGGGGAGATTGAGAAGAGGGGCATTTCCTGTTTATAATTTCAGCATCAGAATGTGTCTGAGGCTTTTACTCTTCAGCATATAATTGAATTGGTAAGGATGGCATGACGCCGTCAAGTTCTTCCAAGCTCCCGACTTTATAATTGTCACTGTCAGCAGACCATGCCTCTTCGAAGATAATCTGACCCAGCAGCTTCCCCTAGGTGAGCTCTCTCCAGATCAGTGAAAGACAAGTTACAGTCTGGCTCCCTGGCATCCACCTATGTCCTCTTAACAAGGGAGAAGCAGACAGGTACACGTCCATTTCACCTGTGCTCCTGGCCATGAGTCACTGCACACCCGTGCCCTAGGAACGGAGGTAGGGATGGCTGGACATTAATGACGTTTGTGAACCCAGATCTGGATTTCAAAGTTACAAGGCCAATGCCAAAGTCTATTACTTTCAAGAAACTGGCAGAAAAGTAAGCAGTAAAATTTCACTGACATGATATTCCAAAAAATTCTAGAAATGTGACCTTACTCCAGTCTTGTGGGAAAGATAAGAGTATAGTATTTAAGTATCCCACAGTCCAGGGGATTATGAGTATAATAGAATAAATTTGATTTCAACTAAGTATTGAAATGTATTATACCTGGTTCATCTTGGTTTGGGGACTGACATAGGAATTCACTGCACTAATTCTGTGTTGGAATTTCATTGATTACTCTTCTGTACACACTGATACATACACTCAGAATCAGTCTAAGACTTTCCCGTCTACAGCCCATTTGCTACTTTGGCCAGAAGGCACACAAATAAGGACACATCAAGTAAAATCAAAGTAAATGAAATATCTGTGCTGCAAGTCACAGGCGTCCGGAGGCCACCCTCCTCGCCAACTATTTAGGCTCCACCAGCAACTATTTTCCTGTTAGGTCAGTTTCCCTCAAGACATTTGTACACACATAGGTTGATCTGGTGAAATCTGGAGGGCCCTCAGCTGGGCAGGGGTAGTCTACTCACTGCTTCCAGGTGCTCTGAGGTGCCTTTCCCTCCCTTGAATGAAGCCTTCTGGTGGTTGGTGTGTTCCTTGCCAACATGAGAAAATCTCGATCCCGTGGAAGACAGGCCTCGAACGTATCTGCGGGAAATTATCTTGATTACATTAATGTGGGAAGACCCATCTCAATTGTGGAGAGGACCACTCCCAGGGCAAGGGATCCTGGGCTGCGTCAAACGGAGGAAGCCAGCTGAGCACTGGCAAGGGCTCATCACTCTCTGGGGTCGTGAGCTGCTTCCAGTTCACACTGCTTTGGTGTTCCCACCAGGAGACACAGTATCCTTGAACTCAGAGCCAAAATACACTTTTTCCCCTTAGGTGTTTTCATTAGACATTGTTATCACAATTGCAGGGGAAGAAGCTGAAACACAAGGTAGGGGCAGAATTCCCTTCCTCCAAAAGTTATTTCTTCCAAAAGAAGCGATGTAGGGTAGGACAGAAGACGTCTTTGGCTCATCTGCCACCTTTTGGAGTTTCAACACCTCTCTCCAAGTACGCTTTCAGTACTCTTTCTGCCCGATCATATAGTTTCCATGGCTACTGTAAGGAATCATGGCTTACAACAGCACAGTTAAATTCTGAATATATAACTGGATGCCAATCATTTGAACTAGAGATATCTACACAGCCTGTGTTCATGTCCCTGGGTAGAAGATACTCTTCCTGTTTGTTGACTGTTTCTTTGCTTAGATTTTGTGTTCAAATTAATCCAAACGTTATCATCGTCACGTGGCCTTCTCTGCACTGTGAGCCACTTTGTGTGTTTCCTATAAAGATGTTTATGTTTACATTAAAGACCCACAAAAATATTCCAGATGATCTCATTCCAAAATTATTAATTTAGTGAATTATTCAATGATTTATAAACAAATCAACAATATAAGTAGCAAGAGTTTCACATGTATGCCTTCATTAAGGGAAGATGTTTAGCTAACATGGAAAAGATCCTCTGCGGATCTGCTCTCAGTTTCTGGATCCTCCCTATTCTCCAGCAACAGAAGTGCTCTGACAGGTAGATTTTTACCAGAGCCAACTCCCAAGTTGTCCAGATTGGAGACATCTTCTCCAATGGTTTCTTGGGTCAGACCAAAAAGAAATAGTTTGTCTTATATTAGAAGCTATTAGTTATGCTCAATATAAAGAAACTTCTACTTTAAAAAAATCTGTTATTATTTGCAAGTTTTGTAAATACCATCCATGCTCACAGACCAGGAACTCAGAATTTAATGAACTGTAATTATACTAATTGCACAACGTTGCTGTTAAACTTTTAGAAATAGCCTTTCATATTTCTCGCCGCTAGTAGTGTCCTAAAATAGGTTCCAAAGTAATGATGTATCACCTTGCCCAAATGCTAGAAATTGCCACTATAAGGAGAAGGCAAAGCTCATGGTTTGTCTCCTTGCTCGGGGCAATGAAGCTGCTATATGGAAGCTCTTCAAAAGTCTTAAGTGGATGTTTGTGATTTCAAATGTCTCTGTTAAGAGACCTAGAAGCAGCGCAGCTGCAGCACAGGTCCTGCCCACACTCAGCTTCATCTGACTCCGCTAATCAGGGCTTCACTGGGAATGGATGCATTATATGTCTGTCAGTATAATGGAAAAGCCAATTCCTACTTCATCCGTGTGAATCCCACCTTGGAGCAAATTCTACCAACCCAGTTATTATACAAAGGCATAATGACACCATGCGCTAGCCTAGGCCACTAATCTGATGACCTACCATCTTGAACTAGCATCTCAGAGCAGTATAGATTTTTTCATCTGAGAGCTTTGTAAAGAACCTTGGCATTGGATTGTGGGAATTCTTTTGCTCTCTTCACCCGTAAAGCTTTCAAATGTTTCTACTGTTCTTGTTATCTTTATTCTTCTATAAGCATTTAAGATGTTGATCGACTTCATAAAACTCTCCTAGCAGTATCACGTGTTTGTTTTCTTATATCATACATTTCTGCCAAGGAGAAGTCATTGCAATTTTATTGCCCAGGAAAGCAAAATATAGGTTAGGTAAGTTATGAAAGTCCAAAGCCAGACTCTACTCATTCACTTTACCTCCTAAGCAAATGACCCTCCAGACAAGGAATCTAGAGACATGTCTGGAATTTCACCTATTAATGATGGGTGGAAATTTGGGTTGCCATGGGTGTTAGGAATTTTTCCTAACACGAGCTCTCTACCAACGCAAAAATCCCAATCAAGCCAAATCACAACAAGCCAAATTAAGAAATATCCAGGGATTCCTGCACTCTCAGGTGGTCGTGAGGGGGAACCAGGAGGCCACAAATGCAACCACAGGGGAGGGGAAGAGACCATGAGGAAACTTTCCAGGGAAGCAGTTTAAATAGACTGAGGGCGTGGTCAAGATTTTGGCGCGCTCATCTTGACACTCCTGAGGACCAGGGATGGAGCCTCCAAAGATGGAGGCCTGAGACTGGGACTTGGGAATTATAGTGGGCACAGAGGATCTTTCATTTTTCCTTTGGCATTTTGTAATCAATAGGGTTTGTGAATAACCCTAGAAGCAATTATTTTGTTGATCTTAATTATTATGGCTTGAGTTGTCTTGGACATTTCTCCATTGAGGAATATTTTAAATAGGGAAAAATGGCCATTTATTAACCTAGAACAGTGAACTTTTATTCTTCTTAATACAAGTTCCACACAATGTCAATGTTTGTTTCTTGGTGTGAAAAATATTTATTACTGCGTATGTTTTACTTTTGATGATTTTTTTTTCAGACATTATTCAGTATTGACAAAAGTAGATCCACTAATGTGCTATTGGGAATACGTCCAGGATTAATCAACATCTGGAGGCTTTGTGGTAGGTTTCAGATCATTCG
Organism: Microtus pennsylvanicus; assembly: GCF_037038515.1. Taxonomy (NCBI): domain Eukaryota; kingdom Metazoa; phylum Chordata; class Mammalia; order Rodentia; family Cricetidae; genus Microtus; species Microtus pennsylvanicus. The sequence continues at coordinate 21,535,263 of NC_134596.1, forward strand.
ACAACATCAAGACGCAGTTCTTCGGTATTCAGCATGGCTAATTTTATGAGTTATGAGTATTAGGCTTTATCAAATGGATTGCAGAATTCTTTGTGAGGATCATAGCTTTTTTCCCCCTCTTACCTATAGTGCAATAAATTATTTTAATAGCTTTCTTAATGTTGAAACATCTCTCAATTCAACTCAATCTTATTAATATTTAATTTAGGACATTTGTAACCATATCAATGGTGAGATAAAAAAGGTATGCATTATTTTAGCTGCCAAGTTGGGCTAATGCAGTAGAAATGAATTTGCAGGCATTTATTCCATCTCTCCCACCAGATATTTAATATAGTGATTTATTATATAAATTCATTGCCTAAATATAATTACAAATTACAAATATATTATATAAATTTACTTATTATATGAATTTGATAAAGAAATTCTTTGCTCCTAGGATAGCAAAATTTGCTACATTTGGCCTCAGCTGTGCTTGGCACCACATTCTGGAGAGTTTTAGACATTTTCTTCTGTAATCACTTTTTGTCATTTATCTTTTCCTTGATACACACTTTCTGGGACTATACATAGGATTCTTTGCTGATTTTACCGGAATATTTTACCAGATACATGCTGTATCTCCCTCTTCTCTTTTTTCCTAATGCTATACATTATTGAGCTTATTCACAATCAATTGCAGTTAGAATTTAGAATCCTGAGGAGATGTGTCTGTCAATGGCTCCAAGATCAGCTCTGGAATTTATGAGTTAGAGCACTTAAATATGTGCTCTTTTGAATTTCCTTAGTAGCTACTGTTTTGGCAATTTTTCAATTTTTACTGTAGTTTGACCTTTTTGCTTTAAAAAAAATCTCAAAAACTCTTTAATGAAAAGAGTAGTTTTAATGTTTTTGAAAGAGAAAATATTAATCAATAGTATTCATTGCCCACTCACTATGTCCAAGGAAATATTTTTGTCACATTGCATGTATTCTCTTAATCCATCCTTGTAGAGATTGCTATTTTCTCCACTTTATGCATAAGGTAACTGAGGACCATGAAAGTCCAAAGTGACTAAAGGGGATAAGGGATGGAAAAGGATTTCAAACCACCTGGCTGGAAAGCCATGGTTTTCAGCAGGAAGTTATTACTTCGATCGTGTTTCGTAGGTACGTTTGTTTTTAAACTCTTGTCTTTCTTAGTTTCGAAAATTTCCAACACAAATGCACTTTAGAATTTCAGGGAATAGCAGGTGAGATGGCTCACAGGTAAATATACTGTTCCCAAAGAAAGTGTCCTGAGTGTGCCCACCTCCCGCCAGAATCCACATATTGGGAGGAGAAAAATTGGCCCCTGAAAGTTGTTCTCTGACTTCCATTATGTGCAGTGTGACATGTGCATGTGTACACACACACACACACAGAGAGAGAGAGAGAGAGAGAGAGAGAGAGAGAGAGAGAGAGAGAGAGAGAGACAGACAGACAGACAGACAGACAGGCAGACAGACAGAAAGAACAAATAAATGTAAACACTTTCCATGCGATTTGAAAACAGACCACAATTTGATTTGACGAGTCCTGAGTCTAGCAAGCAGTACATTGACATTTTGTCTTGCAAGTGAAGAATGCCCCAAGAAGGAAAAGCCTGTTTTACATGTGGTATTGCACAAGATAGAGTAGCCTTTGCAAAGGCTTTCGACTTTATTAGTGTTTGCATTTCGTGGTTAACCTCAAAGATAAACACTGTGGTCACAAAATGCAAGTACTTGACTTGCCAGGACGGCTATGATAAAGAGTAGGACTCATACGATTAAGGTTATAGCAAGTTTGTTAAATGAATTACAGCTATATGTCCCCTTGGTATGAAAAGCGCTCATTTATGTGCACTAATGTTCCTCTGCCACTGAAAGTGGGATCTAATAGACCTAATGTCTTGACTCAAATTAATGAAGCAAGCCTGATGAGACTGGAGTTTATACATTCAGTTCTCCAACTATTTGTCAACATTGGCTGGGGATATTTGCACATACAATATCCTTTTTATCTGCAGTAGTACCTAAATATAAATATATTTAGCATGTAAATAGTCAAGAAGTACAGAGTTGTTTAATTTATGTTATTTTTATTTTATTTTATTATTTATTTATTTATTTTTTTGGTTTTTTGAGACAGGGTTTCTCTGTGGTTTTGGAGCCTGTCCTGGAACTAGCTCTTGTAGATCAGGCTTGTCTCGAACTCACAGAGATCCGCCTGCCTCTGCCTCCCAAGTGCTGGGATTAAAGGCGTGTGCCACCACCGCCCAGCTATGTTATTTTTAATAAATAAATAACATTCTAGTTTGAGGTTCCTAGCTTTTACATAGCAATCATTTTAAAGAATCCTTAAGTTTCTCTGTTCACACAGCACAGGCAACAGGCTATTTGTTCTACACAAAAAGTTACTACTGTCTTGGACAATTTTTCATTTTTTTGAGCTTATAAAGATTCACTGAAAACCACAGAAATCATTCTTATTGTTAGCTAGTACATGCTTTTTTTGCAGTTGGCATACATTTTAAGGGTGCAATGAGATCTTATTATTGGATTTAATTTATTAAGTTGTGGGTTTTGGGTGTGTATGTTTGGAGTGTGTGTGTGTGTATGTGTGTGTGTGTGTGTGTGTGTGTGTGTGTGTGAGAGAGAGAGAGAGAGAGAGAGAGAGAGAGAGAGAGAGAGAGAGAGAGAGAGAGAGAGAGCTTCATGCACCACAGCATATATATGGAGATCAGAGGACAGCTTTCAGAAATCAGGTCAGGTATTCCCTACTTCGTGAGGATCAGACTGAACTGAGCTTGTCAGTCTTGACGACAAGGTCCTTTACGTACTGAGCAGTTAGCTATCTTTGAATGGGATCTTGGGGAAAAGCTCTTTGAACGGGAATGAGCATGATTATGATTATAGAGGAAGACCCTCTGCCATACAAAAAAGACAATGCTACGTGAGAATGCAGTGATCCTCAGTACTCCATAACTTGTACTACAAACTTAGAACGCATGCATTTTTTTTCCTTTGGTGACGCTGTCATCTTCATAACTCAGTAATCCATAATCTATTCAAAAAGAAACCTAGAACACGAGACTGTACAAATGGAGACACGTAGGTGGCCTAAATCACTTCATGCAGACACTGAGGTCAAGGAGGGAAGGTGATTTGTCAAAAGCACATAGCAGATTTGTGCCAACCCTGAGTCAGAACCTAAGCTGACATGTCCCTACATTCAGTTTACACAGTTCATACAGTCATAGAGATAGGCATCTGTACACCAGATGCTCTCTTGTATTGATAGATAACTGCACTGTCACAAATATCAATATGTGTCTTAGAGGAAAACATCCAGTCAATCATGAATAAAAAAATTAATGTAGCCTTTTATTCTAATAAGGCTCACAATGCTTTTGTTTGGTTTGTTACAATTCTGGGAATCCTAATAATATTCTTGTAACAATAACATGTTCATCTAAAGAAAGCCAAATGAGTGGTCAAGTTTCATAGTCTTTCTAGTGAACACCCAGATCTGATCTCCATGGAACTCTGACTGTTACTATCAATGAGCATATACCCCAAACATCAAATAGAAGCTGGGGGTGTTTGGAATCGGGGATGTCTGTGGATTTCATATCTGCTCTTCTCTATAACCCAAAATCCTGACTATTTCTGTCATATCTTCTGTCATGAGTGTCCAGCAGAATTGGTGATCTATGAGTAGAGGACATTCATGCTATGGTAGAAATGGCAGCTGGGGAAAGGACTAGACTCCACATCTGTGAACTATAAAGAGTGGGATTCGTCACTAACTTGAAATGGTCGAAACACATATATAAACCAAATAAAGCTATTCTTAGTTGATGAAAGTGAGAACAGAGATGCCACACCATGCTAGTCAGGCTTCTGATTCCCTTCAACACTGCGTACCTGGGGGATGCCACAGGTTGAAATTCTTTGCTAATGCTTCAGTCTTCCTAAGTGGTTTAGGTAAATTTACATATTCGATATCTGAACAAAAAAAACAATGCTCCTCTTTGCTATCTGCCTGTGGAAGAATTCCTCCTCATCAGTGGCATTTCATGGGACTTTCCAAACTAGGGGATATCACTAAAAACATGGGTAACTAACTAGTGGGGCTTTTCATGCTTTCCAGAGATCCATTGTTTACTGTTGGGAATGACCCACGTGATCATTGATTATTGTGGGAAAAAAAATCAGTCGATAATTTTCAAGATTCTGACTACAATGAATTCTTCTTTTTCATTCTTCACACTTGTGAGTCAGTCAATCCAGTTCATACCAAAAATCTTCCCCATCTCTGTCAATGGATTAATGACCAAAGAGTGCTTATCATATGATGAAGGTACACTATGTATGTCATACGTGACAATCAAGGAACCAGCATAAATATCTTCAGACTAAATAAAAGATGAAAAATAATATTACATCAATCATTCTAAGAACTAAATACCAAAATCTCAAACCAAAGATTGGAACAATGCTTCTAGAGGAAATGCTTCAGAAGCAATCTGAGGAGAGCGCTAAGGAAATGATATGGCTCAGGCAGTGGAGCATCTGTCTTGAACATACAGATCAGTGAGCATAGTCTGAATCCCCAGCACCCATACAAACGTCATATAGGCATGGTGGCCAGACTGCAATCTGTCACTTTGGAAATGGACACAGGCCATCTCCAGGGCTAGCTACCTACCTGAATTAGCTAAATTGGAGGGCTCTAGATTTAAGGGAAAGACCTTATCTCAACAAATATGTTGGGTTGTGGTCAAGAACAACACGTAGAGATATCAACCTCTGACCTTTGTATGTCCATGTATACACATGCTTATCCACATAGCTGTGAACAAAGATATACGCAGGTGCGCATGTGCAACATCACAGACATACATACATAAACATAAAACATTCTGAAAGTCTTTACAGAGGTAAAGATAAAGTCCCTTCTTCCACTCCCGCAGCCCACTTGTCTCAAGACCCAAGGCCAGCGGATGATTCTATTCAATTGACTTCTTGGTGTAAATAGGACGTAGTCCCATCTCCAGAACTTAACCAGGGTCTGATATAAAAGTTCTTCTGTAGGCTCAGAATGATGATTTTGAGAGCCTTCAGTACATCACATTCAATGAATGCTACAAAGGTCCATGATAAAAATACCATCAAAGAAATTGACATGGTGTAGAAAATGCCAGTGATGTGCCTCTGGTTTCATCAGAGGACATCAGCACACCCTGGGGGAGGGAGGGTGTTCATAAAGCATGAGATTCTGTGCAGAGGTAGATCTAGATCTTACCAGCAGAGCCAAAACAGGGCAATCAGAGAGTGGTAATTAGAGAAACCTGTGTCTTAAGGCCTCCTAACTCTAAACAACATGACCTGGAACACACGCTATGATGAGGCACTTTGCGTAGCAAGCGGCAACACAAGTTGAGCTAATTCACTACTTTCCCATGGCCCAGAGAGATGAAAGCATATCAGAGATGTCAGAGAGAGGGCTGGGGCATTCAGAATGATGGGAAACCTGCTGTGGGTGAAACTCAGATATAGGCACATGACAAAGAAATGATAATCATAAGGCTGTATCTATCCGTACAGAAGATGAAGGGATCAGAGATTTAATAAGTCACAGAGACAGAAAGGCAAGTCAAGATGTCCAGTTAAGACAAGAAGACACGAGGAAAGCAAAACTGGGCGGGTGGAGAGGGGCTTTGAGATGCTACAGAAAGGTTTTCAAGTAATCTGGCTCCCCTTGCTTTCAGCCAGAAAGGTGATAGGACTGTAACTAAATACAGATGATCTACCCCGTGTCCCACTCCTGGGCCCCAATACAAGATGAGGAGTAGCCCAAGGTGAGTGTGCTGTCCCTGTCCTGGCTGGGCTGCAGTAGTCCAGGCTCCATCATGACCAGGAAAGTATACTCTACTAACTGGGCAAATGCAGTGGGAGTCACTGGGGCGGCCCAGGGAAGAGAGAGGCAGTGCTGCTTCAGGGGCAGCAAAGATCTGCTCAAAGCCTCAAGAAGCAGGCAAAGGGCTTGGGAGCAGCATATGATGGTTCTGAAGGGGGCAGAAAAAATCCACCTGTGACTCTACAATTGTTAGAATCGACATATGTCAGGCTCTACGAGGTTCCTGTCTGAGTATATTAATCAGAGACTACATTTCAGCCTGTCGAAACGTGGGTTTGAGAAAGGTGCCTTTGACATTTTAAGGGTATCAGTGAATCGAGGCGGTTCTGTCAGTCAGAAAGCGAGTTCCAGCTGTGGGGAAGGAGGGCTTGGCTTATGACGAGCCACTGTAAGGAGAAATAACCCGATTTACTCACACTGGAAAAGAAAGGATTTAATATCACTCAGGGTTTTTTTTTCCTTTCAGTTTGAATATTCTCTATTTCTGTTAATTCTAGAATTATTCAAACTGGACCTTTTCATCAAGTCTTAAAAATCGATTCCTTCAGAATAATTTCTGAATTGGGATTAGAAAAAAATTACTTAATATTTTCCACTTAATTTGCCCCTAGGAGGAAAGAAATTGAAATTTTTCATCTTACAAAAAGTTTTTTTTTCTCTCCCTTGGATACATGACTTGGAACAGAAAAATTAATTTCATCTTCTAAATATAGAGTCAGAAATTGCCAGTGTAAAGGTGTCCCTGTGCCCTCATGATACCCAGTAAAGAAAATAAATCTGAAATCTCGTAGATAGTTACAGCCAATACGTGTCCCGTGAATCCTTGAAGATTAAAATCAAAGCTGCGATTTGATGGGGGAAATATGATGGTTCAGTTCCCAGGTGGATGTATTTATGTAATGTAAAAGTACTTTAATTATCTGTCAACATTCAAACAAATTAGAATCCACATGAAAATCGAGATTTTGACCTTGAATGTACACATTTGGTTCCGGCATGGAGGAGATGGGTCAGAACTGTGGCTTAGGCCAGAATGTTCTGCCTGGGTGTCCCTTTCTATCTACCTTCTCATCCCAGGTTAATACACTGGTTGTCATAGTGTCTATTGGTGACTGCACAATGGATGATCTTTCCTTCCAGTGGCTTTAATAGCACATTGTGTGTCCGGCATGTTACTCAGGGCCCTGATCAAGGCAGCGGATCCTGGCAGAAGGTGTACGAAGTAAAACTGCCCATTTCCCAAAGACCAGAAACAAAACGCAACCAGGAAAGGCCCAACCATCATATCCCTTATTATACCAAAATGTCCTACCTTCATGTCACCTAGCGGTACCATAGCTGGTGACCAGACCTGTACCACAAGGGCGTTGGCAAAGCATTCAAAACCCAAACCTTAGCAGCTGTCTTTGCCCATTGACGGGTCAGTCAGTGTTTGGGAGAAAGGGCAAGTTTGTTTCCTTTGTTTTCCTCTACAAATACCCACCGGCCACTTCCGCCACCCCTGACACCCATGACACACTGTCTTGCCCTCCTTTCTTAACATCTTATGGTTTTAAATGGAAAATAAAGGTTGAAGACAGACAGGACTGGATACTAAGGGTCCTAGTTTTTATCAATTCCATCTTCCCACAAAAGTGCGCATGTTTCAAAGCGGCACGTGCGCACGATGTATGTGTGTTCTGGGGCCACACAACACACATAACATCTACTTACCCTAAAAAGGAAACCTATAGCAGACAAAAGCAAGTAGGGAATCCAAGTCCAACTAATAGACTTTCACTGGGGTTACTAGCAGGAGTATGGATGAGGCATTACTTAGAGAAGCAAAAGCGAGTCAAACAGCAGCTGTGCCACCCAATGTCCAGCCCAACCTGGGCAATGACTCATGGAAGTCACAAGTAAGCAGCGTGCTTCACAACTGTGGGCAGCCTCACAAGTTCAAGGATCTGCTATCTGCAGCTCAGCTGGTCAGACTCCCCATCCCCCACCCCATTGCTGTTTATTCCTTCTGTAATAAAGCTAGGCATGGGCCTTCAAGAATCTGGCAAGCTTCCAGGGATCTAGACCTGTGAGGTTTTGTTTATTGCCTTCCTCTCATGAGCCTCGCCCCTCTTCCTGGAGAACAATGTTTCAATTTGGAGCAAACTGCTATAAAATAATACATTTTTATTAGGTAAAAATGTATTATTTTTAGGTAAAAGTGGACGGCCACCTTTATTTCTCGAAACACACACACGCCTGTATGTCCACTTTCTTGATGGTGTCTGTGGAGGCCAGAGAGTATCTGATCGCCTGGAGCTGGAGTTACAGGTGGTTGTAAACTGCCAAAAGAAGGTGCTGAGAATGGCCAGTGGGCCCTGCGTATGAGCACTCTTTAAGTGATGAGTCATCTCTCTAGCCCCCCAATAAGTTTGGAATTATCTGAAAAAGTGAATCACCACCACGCTGTGATATGTAGAGGACAAAACGCCGTATGGCAAAGAGAACATAATAAAGCAAAAGTGACCCTATGTTAAAAGACCTCATGAGAAAAGGCCACAAAGATGAGACCAGCGACTCCAAACATCACAGAAGGAGACTGAGCTCGCCTTTCCCAGAGCATCAAATATCTTTCTAACTGCATAGCCAAGGAAAGTTATTTCTCCTGTTTTGTTCCCTTTGTATTCTGGAAAATTTATGGTTTTGTTATATGGTTATATTTATGGTTTTTGCTTCTTTTAAAGTGTGTTTTTTTTCTTCCCTTGTAGGAATGTGTTTCCTTGTCTACCTGACATTTTACATTTTCAACTCAGCCTCCGTGGAACCCCCAGCTTCCCAGGACACCAGACACCTTGGATGTTGATGGTACAAAACCTTAATTTTTTTCAAAGGTATTTCTAATACACTTTTATCCTATTTTGGCTGCAGATCCTCAAGAAAATGACTCAAGATGGTGTTATTATTAAAATACCAGGTGCCCTAGTTCTTAGCAGTAGGAAGCTCTTTAGTTTGGTACTGTCAGTGCCTGTTCTTAGCATACCTACTCCTGAGCACCGGCTCTGGACAGTTCCCCTATTCCCTCCCCCTTCCCAACAAGCCCCTGACACACAGCGATCTGGTTAAGAAGGGCCTTTATTAGCAGCAGTCAGGACAAACAGTAGGAAAAGCAGATGGAGATTTTTCTACTGGGTCACAATTGACAGCAAATTGCATTGGCCTGGAAAATCTATTGTTTATAGGAAAACTGTATAACAGTCTTACACACTTTGGTCTGTGGTTAAAATAATCTTTTCAAACGGAACTGATACTTGGGGACAATAACACCTCCTACCTGGATTCTGGCAACCAAATGTTCTTAACAAACTTGTCAGTTAAGTTTATTGTTGGCCCAGAGCTGTCAAGAGAGACTCTGTTCTGATACCCTTGCATCCTGGCCACGGATTTTGGAATTCAGAGGCAGTTGCCTTCGAAGGAATGCATGTCTTGCCTGGCATATCCACCACCACAGTCAACAGGAGACTCGGGAGCCTGGTATGCATGCACACAAGGCTACATGTTTGTTGAAACCTTGCTGACTGCTCCATCACTTTTATTGGTGATGCAGTTACTCTTTGCTTCATGGGGTCATTGCTAAATGTTATGAACTCTGAACTAAGCAGTAGGACATAGATGCCTAGTAAAACTAACTTGTTCTGTGTCTGCTAAACGCTGGCTTTTAATAAATAACTCATGGAGATGGCCGATATACTGACGGTGCTGGTTGATTTCTGTTTGCTTGTCTGTCTTTGTCAGCTTGACATAAGCTATGATCATCATGTAAGAGGGAATCTCAACTGAGAAAATGTCCCCATCAGATTGCTCTTAGTTACTTTTTTATTGCTGTAAAGAAACACCATGACCAAGGCAATTTATAAAAGAATCCATTTAATTCCATTTAACTAGGGGGGTGGGGTGAGCTTGCTTAGTAAGTTTTAGATGGTGAATCCATGACCATTATGGTGAGGATCATGGTGGCAGGCAAACAGTCATGATTTTGGAGCTGTAGCTGAAAGGTTCTATCTGATCCACAAGTTGGAGACAGAGGAGGAAGGGGTGCTAGGGATGGGCTTTCAAAACCTAAAGGGCACCTCCAATGACACTCCATCTCCAACAAGGCCACACCTTCAAAACCAAGCATTCAGACATATGAACCTATGAAGGGACATTTTCATTCAAATCTCCAAGGTAGCCATACAGGTAAATATGTGTGCTGTTTCATTGACTAATGACTGATGTGAAGGAACTCAGCCCCACTGTGGGCAATGCCACCTCTGAGCAGGTGGCCATGGGGTGTGTAAGAAAGCAAGCTAGGGGGAGCAAGCCAGTAAGCAGCGTTCTGCTATGGTCTCTGTATCAATTCACATCCAGACACCTGTGTTAAGCTTCTGCCCTGATGCTTTAATGCTGGATTTGTGATATGGCATTTTAACCAAATACAGCCTTGCATCCCCCAAGTTGCTTTAGGTCTCAGTGTTTTATCACAGAAATGGCATCAAACTAAGGCAGTAGCAAAATTTCCTTTCACTTTAGAAACCCGGTGTGACATCACTAACAGTATTGGTGGGGGTGGTATGCTTCGTGGGGAAAATGTAGCTGCCTTTTGGAATGAAAGTAATGGACCAGGTGGATGCTGCCCTTCAAGGTAACATTGTGTCAAGAGAAAGGAAACGTTAAATATATGTTTGTAGGAAGACATACAGCTATGGTGTTAAAGGACAAAGTGATCAGATCCGCAAAGAAAAGGTTCTCACTGCTTACAATGTTTAATGAGCAAATACAGTGAAGGCTATGGAAGTGCATGCTTGATGGAAATGGCGCTGCTCTTCAGGGACTTGATCATGTCCTTCAGTGATGCTCTCTGCTGGTAGACAACCATTATTAAGCCAGCTGGACCACAACCTGTAAGCCACTCTAATAAATCATACATATATGTATATATATATATATATATATATATATATATATATATACACACACACATATGTGTGTATGCATGCATGTTTATATGTATGTATGTATATGTATGTATTTGGTTAAACTCTGTATCACAAATCCAGCGTTCATTTTATACACACACACACACACAAGTTCATTCTATCAGTTCTGTTCCAATAGAGAACCTTGGCTAATATACCTTCTTTACTAGAAATAAAACATGAACTTTCAAATAGAGGATGGCCTACTTCTCTTGGAACACATAGTGATAACCACACAGTTGTATTTAAAGTTCTGCCAGTTTTACCAATATTAAAAGCAGAATGTTTGAATCGATGTTTATTAAATATATATGCTTAGTCTACAACTGTTTCTATTTATGTGTTTAAGGCACATAAACCCCGGGGACTAATGTATGCATGTACCGTATATGCATGTACACACATATGCACACACATTTGGTCTTCCTGAGAGTTGTGAGGATTTTTGTGTATAGAATTTTAACTAAAGATTTTAATCTGATGTTCTTAAGTGGATGGCATTCTAACCTTCAAAGGCAAGTGTTTATCACAGGTTTCCACCACCCCGAATAGTTTTGACCTAAGGTTACAATGCAGGCTTAGACTATTTCAAAAGGGGTAAGAAAGGACGATAAGCAAAGGCTTCATTATGGACTCTCAGTATGGGTAAGAATCTTCAAATCCCCAAGAAGCTTTTTCAGCATATCTAGGGAGTGGTGGAAGAGTTCAAACCCAGAGGGGACAGTCAATCCGAGTCCTGCTGTCACGTAACAAAGAGCCAAGCCCTTGGACTTGTGCGTCATCGCTTTGCCACCACACTGGCTGGCTGGGGTCACACTCAGGATTTCTCTCAAGGTGATGCATCATCAAAGGTAAGATTTCCAGTCTTAATTATAAAATGCTCATCTTGCGTGAAAGGCAGTGCCGTTTCTACGGCGGCTGTGGACAGGAAAGATCGTGCTTCAGACTACTAAAGAAACCAGCGTGTCTGAGCTCTGAGGAAACCATCAGTTTTTGTGACTCACTGAAGCTGCAGCTCCAGAAAAATGAAGGAAACAACAACAAGAAATCAAACATCGAGAAACAAGGACTTGGCACCATGAGTAGTGTGTGCGCAGGCAGTCTGAGGATAGAGGGAGGCAATGAGGAGATTCCAACCGGGATAGAACCTCGCCACTTCACCAGCACAGGTTGCTAGCGTCGCAGCGCGCAGTCCTCGCTGTGGTGGCCAGTCCGCACTGGGGCACCCAGTATTTACATGAGGATTAAATTAGGAAAGGAACTCAACACGGTCAGTATTGACCAAATGAGGGTCATTTATCAAATGCATGCATTTGCACAGCAACCCAGGCTGTTTTCTGTGCCCTTCAACGTTGCCTCTCCCGTAGGCCAGCCTCCTGCCCCATTAAAATTTTAACTCTTGGATCTCTGGGCTCTTCTGGATTGACAACCAAATGAACCCATGCACTGGCTTCCTCCGTGCCTGCTCTTCCACCCCACCCACCTTTGAAGAGATCCACAGAGAAAACTAATTATGTTTTCCTAAGTAAGCGAGTACTTCTATTTAGCAGAAGCTGAGACCCTATGTTGACCTAACACTGAGTGTTTCAAGTAAACTGCCAGAAGCCCCATCAAATTGCTGAGAGTAATTTAGAGTATGAAATGTGTTAAATTATTCAAAGGGCTGAATAAGCATAAACAGGCAGTACAACAGGAAAGATATGCACACCCAGCGATGCCGAGCTGACATTTAATACATCATATTAGCACTCCCGTTAATGCCAATGGCCCACCTTGCAGTGCACAGCCTCACAGCATGTACAGTAACAGGCAGGACAGCGCTTCTTTCTGCATCGAGTTTCTTGAGAACTCTTCCTATTTTCACTAATTGCCCCAGCCTCTGGAGCCACCCCAAACGCAAAGTTATATCATGCCGTTTGAATCCCTCCAAAATAAATCAAGATATGTTCATCATTGAATATCAAAGGACATGATTGTGTCTCTCTTTCCAATGCTACACACACACTGTATATAAAACATAATACACAGTGTTTATGTATATGTGAATATATAATGTGTGTTGTATATATATGATTGTCTTTAATATATAAGTAAATTTAATCAAAGAATAAAATAAAACACTTGTGTGGTTTGTGTGTGTGTGTATATGTATGGGTGTGTGTGAAAGTGTGTGTGGGTATATATGCACATATGTGCACATGCATGAAGAGATGAGAGATTTCTATAGGGTGCCTTCTTCAATGTCTCTCCTCCTTATTTTTAGGACAGGATATCTTACTAAATCTTGCTAAGGTAGCTGGCCAACAAACTTCAGGGATTCAGAACTGAGATCATGACCACTCAGTCTACCAAACTTGGTTTTTGTGTGGGTGCTGGGAAACTGAACTCAGACACTGCTACAAAAAAAATAACATTTAAAAACCCTTTGTGTTTTAAATATTAAGAAAGCACAAACCTCGAGGTATATTTTGATTGCTTGCTGATTTTCTTCCTTTCCACCTTCCTTCTGTCCTTCCTTCTTTCCTTCCTAATTTACTAGACTGACTGGAAGAGTCCTCAAATGAGGTATCTTCTGAAATGATTGCTATAGAAAGAAATTGGTGGTCCTACTTAAAAAGAAAACTGGACTTTTTCTATTGTTTCAAAATAGATATGATTATTTTGTTAATACAGTCATTCATTTAGTCATTAACTCAACCAATTGTTACTTAATGTAATGGTATACCAAGCACTAGGTTTAGGATTGAGTATAACCTGAGATAAAGAAAATTAAGTCTCACGAGATTAAATAAGAGAGTATCTGTCTTTGAAAAATGAGTTGTACCACGAAGGGAGCCCAACTATTCCAAAGCAAAAGAATGACCTTGAAATATTTGTGCAGAGATCCATACCAGAGCTCAGAGAACAGGGGAGCCAACTCCAGAAAGTGATAAAACAGCCTTCACTATAGTCTAACTGAAGCCAAGGTTTCACTCCAGTTCTGCCCCTGTATCTTCTCCAGGTCTCTTCTCTCTACAAAACCACTCGAGGCTACTCAACGCATCTATCAAGAGTGCTGGTCTCTCCAAACAACTTCTAACATTCAGGTTCATGTGCTCAAACATTCAAATACTCCCAAGAGTCAACTACCATGCCAGATTATGGTGTCTAACCATTGATCCCTGTATCAGCGGTGTTGCAGCTGCTATGACCACAACACTTGACAGAAACAACCTAAATGAGGAAAGGTTTATTTGCACTAATGGATTTTGAAGGTTCCAGTCTTCTTCTATGGCAGGGAATGCTAGAAGAATATGTCAGTTAGCAGCCATGGGAGCAGGAGGTAGACTAATTGCATCATCATAAGTGACTGGGGAACAGATCAGATGGTGAATCAGGTTGGGGGGGGGTTGGGTACAACCATAAAAGATCTGTATTTGGAAGTCCACTTTCACCAGCTAGGTCCTGGTCCATAAATGTTGCACAGCATCCCAAAGCAGCAGACCACTGCCTAACACGGTCAAATCGCGAGTCTGTGTTGAGTACTTCAGATTTAAAGCACACATTCTGCTCCTAACACTGAAAGTTCTCATGTTCTCATGGCTGTCTCACAATGCAAAATGCACTTGATCTAATTTCAAACCCCCAAAGCCTTCATGGAACAGTGTTCAAAAGCCCAAGATGTTGTGTCTTTCTTGAGACTTGAGGTAAAAACATTTAATTATTCAGTCAATTTTCATGACTGGAAATTGAACCAACGGCCTTCTGCATACCAGGTAAGTGTTCTACTGCTGAGCAATTTGCCCAGTTCTCAAGAAAAACTTGCATCTGTAAAGCAAAAGACTTGCATACTTACAGAATAAATATTGCCATTCCAAAAGGGAAGGGAGGGGTCATACCAAAAAGGAAAGAGACCAAAGCAAGAACAGCATCTGGACGGGACAATATTAAATCCTACAGCTCCATGTCTGATATTTCATCCTGGGTACATGGCAGCATTATCTGGGCTCTAATGTTCTTAGGCAGCCCAGCCCTATGGTTTTGAGCTCTCTCAGGCTGACCACATACTACTTTCTCCTGGAGTTTCTTCTGGCAGACAGCTAGTATTTCTAGTATTTCTAGCATGCTGGGTTCTCCACTGGGGATTTTCCTATAGCTCCCTGCATCCACAGGCCAGGAAGAGACTGTAGGGAATCAACATTGTTCTCAAGCATTGCTTAATCTCACACATTTCTTAAAACTCTGGTTGTAAGTGGCTGGGGTTCCCCCCCCCCACCCGCCTTCTGCTGCCTGCAATCAGTAGCCACAGATGATGCCAAGCTAAATCCTGCCTCTTTGAATGATTCATGTTGTGAGTTCTGAATACCTGGGCAGTTGAACCTGGGGAGACTCTTCACTAGTGTGCCTGTTCAATTGGGCATCTTTCTGGATATCTCTTTTTAAAAGAAACTATTCAATATTTATATTCCAGAACCAACCATGGATGAGGTCTCCTGAGAGAGCCCCTAAAGGTACTCTTTACACTGTGTGTGTGTATATATATATATATACACACACTATTTATTCTTTTTTATATAAAATAAAATAGGTATATATGGAACAGAGTTGCTTTATCCACTCATTGTTGATGAATATCTTGCATAAATCTGTGACTTAAACATTGTGAACACTGTCTCAATAAACAAATAAATAGGTATCTCAGTGGCTCACTGACTTTTATTCCTTTGCACACTTTTAATAATAAAGTAAAATAAGATAAAACAAAGGCCAATACATCAGAATTGAACCAAGCAAATAATCAGAAGAAAGAAGGCCCAAGAGAAGGCACAAAAAACAAAGAACACACTCTGGAATCCCAAAAGAACAATAAACTAGAAGACATAATATGAACGCAAAGGATATTTATTCTTTTTAAGAATTAAAGTTACCTTGTCCATTACTTTATGTGTTTGTTGTTGTTGCTTTTATTTATTTATTTAGTCATTAAGATACCGCATCGTGAAGCTCAGACTGGCCTTGAAATCCTGACCCTTCCTGCCTCTTCGACTTTCTGAAAAGTACTGGGTTGATAAATCTGAATCATCACTCCCAGATCTACCTATCATTTTAGAGTACAAAGCTGTTATGCATTTAAATTTATATGTACCTTTATGATAAAAAATTTGAAAGTCATGAAAATATATTCTGAGAATACTGGGCTGAAAGAAACAGCTTGTTCTCAATTAGTGTGTTCCTTTAGGATCAAGTTGTCTAAATTTCATAAATGTCATTACACTGGAATAGGGATGTTCTAGACACTTAGGTGAATAATCTACTTCCCAGTAGAAACACAGTTGATTTATGTTATCCATGCTCAGTTAGGAAGGAAAGAAAGAAGGAAGGAAGGAAGGAAGGAAGGAAGGAAGGAAGGAAGGAAGGAAAAAGAAAGAAAGAAAGAAAGAAAGAAAGGAAGGAAGGAAGGAAGGAAGGAAGGAAGGAAGGAAGGAAGGAAGGAAGGAAGGAAGGAAGGAAGGAGAGTAAGCATGGAAGCTCATGCCTAGAATCCCAGCACCTGGTTGAAGGCAGAAGGATCAGTAGTTCAAGGTCATCCCCATCCATACAAGGAGTTGGAAGAAGACAACCTGAATCAACAAGACACTGTCTGAAAAACAACAACAGAACAGAAGAACTTTAATGAAAATATATAATGAACCCAATATGATCTACAATGAATCTATGAAGTAAGAAAACTAAAAAAAAGACAAAACAACCCACCCTCACTCTCTCAAGAAAAAAAATGAATATGCCATAAAGCAAGTTATTACATGACATTACTAAATCTGATTTTTTCCCCATTTTTATATAAGGATTAAAGCTGGGTCTTGTGCTCTAGTTTATGGTGACCTTGGACTTTTGGTCCTATCAACTGAGAGGTAGAGACAAGATCATCAGGAACTGAAGGTCCACCTTAGATTCTTGAGGCTTCATCTTAGCTTATTCTCCTCTTGGTATGATTTTGTGAAAAAGGCCATTTAAGGAAGAAAAAGTTTAATTTTTCATCCTGTAGATGAAGATACAGTCCATCAGGGCTGGGAGGTACAGGTAGGAGGAGCCTCAAGTGGCATCAGGAAACAGAGAGAGGTGAATGCACACGCATGTTAGTCTTCTGCTCTATGGCTTCATCTAATTCACTCCATGATCCCCTTGCCCGGTAGATGGTCCTTCCCACAGAGAGAGGTCTTCTCACCTGAATTAAATCCCAAGCAGGGTATCTCCCTTCCCCATCAATCCTGCTCAGAAGCTCATTTCTCTGCTATTTCTAAATGCTGTCAAATTGACCATTAACACAGACCGTCACAGACTCTGCCTCAAAAAAAGAAAAAAAAAAATCACCCCTCTAAGTACACTCCATTGGTGGCCAAAGCACATGTTTTCCAGTTGCAATTTTATTCATTAATATCACTATAAGCCTAACAAAATGAAGCCAGCAAAAATCGTGCTACATCCTGATAGCTATGCTTTCTAGAAATGCCTCTAGCAGATTGTTTTGGAACACCAGTCTCACACAGACTGTTAGTGCATAGGTAAAACAACTTAAATATTGCTAGTGCACAGCAGAACGGCTGCTAGTCCAGTTCCTAGATGTCACTCTTTGCCTATAACATCTTGAGCACTGTCTTACCTGCATTGGTATTGGCATTCTGGTCCTCCAAACTCCCACCATCATGGCACATTAAGGTCATCTTATTAAGGTCATCTTCTGTCATCTTAGGGCTTCTCAACTCCAAATGTGGAATCCAAAATAATCCTCCCAGAAACCAATTTCAAAGGCCTAAGAACCATGTGGTCAAGTTTAACCAAGGCAATAGCCCAATTCTCCTGTCGCACTTGTCCTTGCTACTTAAATAGTGGCACACAAAATCACCTTTAGGGAGGAGACATTTGACTCATGGTTTCATATCATTGAAATGGGACAAGGAACAGAAGAGTAGCTGAGTTGTTGGGAGTGGCAGCATGTGGCAAATACTGGTTACATTAAGGTGGATCAAGGACCAGAGAGCGAGGCAGGTTGCTGGGCAGCTGCAATCTTCCCTGGCCTAACTCGCGAGCTCCTCTCAGCAACTGGGCTCGTCTTCCCACGGTTGCACAGCCACTGAAAATAGCATTAGCAGGTGCAGAATAAGCTTCCCAAACACACGGAGTCGGTTCAGATTCAAACCATCAAATACCCCGGCAGTTTCTCAGCATCTGTTATACTAACACCTTT
This sequence comes from Microtus pennsylvanicus, assembly GCF_037038515.1. Taxonomy (NCBI): domain Eukaryota; kingdom Metazoa; phylum Chordata; class Mammalia; order Rodentia; family Cricetidae; genus Microtus; species Microtus pennsylvanicus. Next base: position 21,553,410 of record NC_134596.1, read on the forward strand.
CCTGTGATCGCGCAGATCCTCTTCATTGAGATAAGAATAATTTATGATAAACTACATCTGTTTGAAGCGTTGATTTCAAAAGTCAGAAATAAAGTTGCTATGAGTATTTGTTTTCAAGTGCTCAAAGTCGAGAGACTAGGCGAGTTAGTGGGTATTCGTTTCATGTTTTAAGAAGTCAGAAAACTGTTGGACCCAATGCTTTTTTCTCCTTCATCTTCCTTTACTTGATGGCCTTTTATCCCTCCATAAGCTAATTTTTGGAATCTGCATCAATATTCTCTTCTCCATGCTGAACTCTAGACTCTTTCTAACTGTGGAGTCTCATCAAGAACACTACTTCTATAATTGCGCTCTTTCTGTCTCCCATCTCAATTGGAAGCATTCCCATCACTCTCTAAGCATGTATTCTTAGAAAAAAAAATGTTCCTTGGATTCTAGAAACCATCTGAGCTACTACCATCCCTTGTCTTTTTCTCTGCTATAAGAAATTTATTGCCATAACAGCATCCATTTGCTGTTTCATAGCTGCTTCATCTCATTCATAATTATCTTCTCCACAATCCACTCACTATTTTTTGTGCTAGGGTCACTAGTAATCACCCAGTTGAAGAATACAACAAACTCTCTTTTGTCTTCTTCACCCAAAGTCGGTGATATTTAAGAATCCAACTTTCCATCCACCGAAAACCTTGTTATCTGACATATGTAGCAAGCCTTGGCTCAACTCCCACTTCTTTGATTGATTGCTCTTTCTCTATAGAATCGCCTCTTTGATTTAAACTTCAACTTAGGTTTCTCAGCCCTTTAGAGTACAGCCCCTTCAATTTCTTCCTTATTCTTCATTCATAGATGGTCTCTTCAATTTCCAAGGGCATATGTATCGGATGCATATTGGCAAGCTCCATTTTCAGATATCCAATTCAACTGCCCCTGCCATCTTCATTCGTAACTCAGTATTCTAATTTCTACTGTGTTTCACAATATCTACAAACAATATGGGCCCATATAGACTCCTCATATCCCTCAACTCTGTTCAGGTCCTTTCTGTTAATTTTGTCATCTATTCAGGTGAGCAGGGTAAATAAATACAAGCCTCTCAGATAATAGCTTCTTCCTTACTGCACACAACCCCCAGCACTGCCTACTGTAGTAGAAGCTGTCTCGGTTCTGTACCAAATGCATCTTCAATTCTTCCACTGCCGTTTCTCCTCCTGTCATCGGTAATGGATTCTGTCATTCTCTCACCGGACTTCAGCAGTAATTGATAATTTGTAGCTCTAAAATAGAGCAAGCTTGCTTCTATGCTGTTATAGAGATGGTAAAAGTTAGTGAGTAGAATGTGGATTCAAGATCACAGAACTCACTAGAGAGAAATTATTTACTGGGTTATCTGTTATTAGAAAGGTCACTTTTAAAAGATGTACCTTTATAAGGATCCAACTTTGACTTGGCAAAGGGTTCTTTTATACAACTCTTATTTTTTTACTGTCTCTTCCTTTGTCTTTTCTTCTGCTTTTGTTTTGTCTTTAAGGTCTTTTTGATTCCTTCATAGCCTCCTTTCTCTTCTATTTATTTTAACTGCTGCTGCAGAGACACACCCATCTTTAGGCTTCATTTTGCCCCTCCTTTTCCCTCTGATCTTCCACATTCTTACTCTGCTCCCTGCATACTAATATTTTTTTTGCAGGCTTATATGTTCTGCATGGGCAACTTGTTTATCCATGATATTAGCTCATTATTATAATGTTTCTAATGCTTGGTTGCCTGAAAATTTCATTACGGCACATCTTTGTTGAAATAATATCCCATGACTCTGAATATATTTTTCTCTAAAATTCAATGTTTTAGTAGTTCACAAAATATTTTGTTATGTATTTTTATGCCAGCAATTTGTTTGGCATATAAAGACTTTCAATATATCCAGCCCATTGACTATAGATATCTTTGTATTTGAATTAATTTTATGAAATTATATAATCATATGTACAGTTACAAACATAATGAGTGAAATTAATATGTATCTTATTATCATGTAAAAAGTATTAAAGTATTGTGAAAATATGAGTTCAGAAAACTATGTATTTTGTCTTGTTTACCATTTTAAGCGCAAATCTTTTATTGCTTTGGTGGTTGCAGGTTGACCACTCCATCACTGGTTTTCTGCAAATTTACACTATGGTAATGGTGCAATGTCGTGAAAATACTTGTCTGCCTTTTACTTCTTTAGCAGCATAAGCCTCTGCAAAGTAGGGCATCTTCACAGTCCTCTCATATTTACAAATATGATATCATTATATTGAAATTGGAGAGTAGTTCATGCATCTTTGGGAAAATTCATCACTGAATTTTTAAGCAAATGTTTTGCAAAAAGAACAGAAGAGGTGAGATTTTTGCTGCGGTCTTGGAGAGAAGCGGTAGGAAGAAGTGGGGCTGGTTAGCCATTTAAGCAGTAGGCAAGTCATTCCTGGAGAAAGCCAGTTCTTCTGTCGTTAACATGCTCATGGGATGGAGGTCTGTGTGGGGTTGGGGAAGCAAACGGGAGAAAGCAGAGTCCAAAGGGTGAGGGGCAGCTTTTGTCACACTTGGTTGTTAAAGATAACAAGACATAGCTCATGATTTAGAAAAGCAGCTGCAGCTGCAGCAATGAACTCCAGAAGGATGCCAAAGCTGAGAGTCATGTATCCCAGGACCATCAAAACCAACAGACTTGGGTAAACTGCAATCCTGCCTTTCAGTTAGAAACAAGCCAATATCCTTAGTCTTTAGAAGGCCAAGAAGGTAAGGGTTCACTGCAGTCTTCAAACCCAGTGGATGGGACGCTGGTGTCAGAGCTGAGATACAGCTGAGCGGGTCGTTGATCAGGGGTTCGACTATATGCACCTGGCCTCCTCAGTCATCCCTCTGGTAACATTTCTCTTTCCAGAACAGCCTCACATTCTACAGACTCGGAGCTGGTAGACCTTTCTTTGCTGTTTGACTGTTTAATTTAAAAAAAAATACATTCCAAACCCATATGCTTACTCATAACACAGAGGCAGAAAAGAAATACCCCAAGAGATATGATGGAAATTCTATTACCAGACTTATTTAAAAAATGGGAAAAAAGATTTTTTTTTTTAGTGTACTGAAAGCACCAGCCCCACCCTAGAGCAGATATCACAAGGGACTTTCGATGAGCAATGATGGCCACCTTGGGAGGTCATGAAGATGTATTCTTCCTGAAGAAAGATGGTTAGTACTTTGGGTTGATGGAAACATGGCTACCATCTTGAAAAGGCATAAACATACAACCTCGGGGTCTAACCCTGACTACTCACTGAGGGGTCTATCTCATAGTGCTTTACAAACATTCAAGCATATACACTCTGAACTTGGTCACCATCTCTTGAATTTGAGAGGTTGCAGTAGGTGTTTCATTTACATATTTACAATATTCCTAGCATCCATAGCCTGGATAATAATTTACATCTCCTCTATTGGTTTTCCTTTAGTATCATCACCACAGCCCCAAGGATAAAAGAGTCCCTGCTCCCAATTTCTCAAAGCACAGTCATAACTGGTCTATCTCTGTGCTATAGTAAAGATGGTGACATAGTAGAGGACCATCAACACAGATGACAAGGGACAGCAACGGATCTGGGAATATCAAACTGTCTGAGCACACTTTATCTTCCATGTGTCTTGATACTTTGGGAGGTCTTTGCTCCTTAGTATGAATTTAAGCCATTGCCACTTTTTTCTCTCCCTATCTTCTGAAATCTAAGCTGCTCTGCTAGGGTACAGACTTCATACCGCCATACTTAACTATTAAACAGAAAAGTTAGATATCCATAAGAAACATCTCCTCCACTCTAGAGGAGAGTGAAGGAGGTAGAGGCAGGAGAAAGACTCAACAGTGGGTCTTCCTAAACAGAACAGGAAGGCACCAAGGAGTATGCTCCTACATCTCATAGAAAGTCACAGTCACTTCCCTTAGCTTTAACAAACAAAAACAGGTTTTCAGAAACTTTCAATGCTTCAAAGTTTTTATTGTGCTTGTTACAATTTTCCTTATGACATGTCCACACACACACACACACACACACACACACATGTAAGTATATAGTGTACTTTAAACGTATTTATTCCATTTCCTTGTCTTATCCTTTTCCCTCCTTCCCCCATCCTCTTTGCTAATATTATCCCATATAAGTCTATGCCTTTTCCTCATCCACTATACTATGGACCTGGGAGAAAGTAGGGCACTTATATTTCTGAGTCTAATGTATCTCATTTAACAAAATATTATTGATTTTCCCCTATAGTCCTGAAAATGACATAATTTGGCTCTTCCTTATGGGTGGAAGATGTATTAGTCTATCTGATAAAAATTCCTAGGCCAATAATTCTCTAACCTGGCTATCGTGCACAGTACCTTGGTAAATAAACATGAGCATGCAGATAGTTATTGCATGCTGACTCTGTCCCAGAACCAATAAAGTGGGTCATGGAAGTTTTCTTCTAAAATACAATGTCTTAATGTTAAGTCTATATGACTAAATAATTCAGTGAGAGTTACCTGACCAACAGATTCCAAGCATATCACCGTGAATCACTCGTCTCCTCTCTGGATCTTCTTCTATGTAGGATCCACAACTTCTCTACCATTGCTTTGAGATGCCATTCTTGGTATGCCAAGGCACCAGTCATTAAGTTTTCCATTGCTTGTTAAGTTCTTGTTTGTACGAGATATAGTCATGCCCTCATTTGGAAGGGACTCTTCCCATGTTTCTGTGGTAGGAAGAGAACATATCATCGTACCCATAAAGGCCACTATGTGCTCTTATGAACCTGTGTTTTCCCAAGCACCTGCCCAGACTCACTGAGGCTGATTTGCTATGACACTATCCATACTAAGGTCCCTTCCTAAATACGTTAACATGCAGAAAGGGGTTTTCAAACTTCAAATTTAAATTCACATATATTTATGAGGAGATACTTTGGGAGAAGTTGGTCTCTCAAAGGCCACATTTCAACACCAACTTCAGAGTATTTTCAGATAAACTGGTAATATACTTATTCTCAAATTGCAAATTATGCGTCTGTGACCTGTACTCTAAATAATTTTTCTATGACTTCTTGAAGAAAATTAGCCTGAAGCTTAGTCAAAGCTTAGCAATCAAGAAGAAGCTGATGTGTTATGAATTAGAAAAAAAATTGCATGTAGTGATGGTGCCAACCTCACCAGGTTCTAACAATTTGTCTGTTAGTTAAATGTAGTGTCAGACTCATATGGCAAGTGCTTTTAAGTCTCTCTTTAGTTTTAACAATAAAATAAATGAGAGTTTTGATCCAATATTTCAAGATACAAAGGTTTGATGTTTTCAGAAATCATTTGATCATTTATTGTGTAGCACATTTTCGAATTCCCTTTGATGTCTCAGGTTGATTCTTCAAACAGAAATTCAAATTAAATTTAAATGAGACAATCTGATGTTCCAGACGTACGAGAGTATTCACAAATATGAAAGAGGCACAAAGCAAGAGTCCAGTAATTTGTAGTTCAGACGGAAGGAGGGTGGCATGGGTGTGACAGGCCAGCTACATAAAGGAGAGTCTTAGCAAGAGGCCAAAGGTGAAAGGTCAAAGCACTCTCAAGACATGCTGCATGTGGAGGTAGAGTGTGCACACCCAAACAAGGCAGCATTGTTGCAACTTCTTACTGCCTCTTACTATTCTATAGTCTTTCATTCATAAAAAAAAATCCACTTGCTTAATCCATTCATTCTTCATTTATTTATTTATTTGTTTGGATTTGTGCATATACTTGTGTGTTCATATGTATGTAGAGGCTAGATGTCAATCAATATCAGGTGTCCCCTCAGTCATTTCTCTACCTTATTCTTTGAGGCAGGATCTCTCATTGACCTGGAGCTCATTATTTAGGCTAGACTGACTAATTAATAAGCCACATATATTCTATTTTTGCCTCCCAATATTGGGATCAGAGGCATGCGCCATTTTGCCCAGTTTTTTACATGGGTGTTAGAGATCTGAAACCAGATTCTCCTGCTTGTGTAAAATTCCCATTACAGAATTAGCCACCTCTCAGCTCCTTAATTCATTCTGTATGGCTGTTGTTTGGTTCTAGTGCCAGGTATGGTCAGTCAACTTCATACTTGTTTTCCTGAACCATCTTTTTGTATTAGGTTGAAGATGATAGCAGATGCCATTTTTAAGAACATAAACATAATCTGAGCATTCAGGGAGGCAGAGGCAAGTATATCTCTGTGAGTTTGAGGCCAGCCTGGTCTACAGAGTGGGTTCCAGGACATCCAGAGCTAAACAGAGAAACACTGCCCGCCCCCCAAAAAATAAAAACAAAACAAAAAACAAAACATGACCAAAGCAATGAAAGAAACTGTCTTACTGCAAAGCCACTTGACAGGCTTACATGGAACCTATAGAAAGCTAAAAGGCACTTCCCTCAGCCCTAGAAACAATGGCACCTCTGAGAGGCTCCACTCCCTCCATTGTGTGAGGTATGCTCAAGAGTGTGGCTTCCCAGCTGGGTCTTAATTGATGGCATTTTAACTCCACCCAACTGAAAAGGAGGATGGCCAAACACCCTACAATCAAGGCAGTACCTGGGATAGGACAAAAGGACAAGGGACTAGGAAGAACAATGTGCCATTCCTAGGAAACACTGAACAGGAAGTTGTCTATCTGAACGTCCAGTTATCCTGAACTCAGAAGAGCACAGAATCCTGCTTTGGTTTCCCATTGACTTGTGATTGTAAAGGAAGCTGATGGCATGTGCCAATAAGCTGGAAGAAGTCAGATTTCCTCACCTCTGCTTGTTCTGAGACCTGTTATGTGGACATGCCTAGAAGAACATGTCAAAGAGATGAATTACGTCTTGGAGATAGCTCTCACATCCTATTTTTGGGATATCCTTATCTTCCCCAGGGATTCACCACAGCTCTAGAGACTGGCTCATACCTTTTCTTCAACAACACCCTACAACCTCTAGTTTGAGTCATGAACCATTTAGATAGAGAAACTTCTAGAACATGAATTCTAACAGGTTTCTCTTCTTGGGAACTTCACGACTAGAACTGAACATAAGAATGATACTTGTGATCTCCTTCCCCTTGATTCTCCTCCCTAAACCCTGCTCGGCTCCCATCACTAGGGCAACCTGACATTCCCTGAAAAGATTGAGCTTTACAAGGTATCATCTCTGTAGGTAGAAGGTGCTTCACCAGGTTTTCCTCACTTCCTTTTCACTTCTCAAGTCTTTCCTGTGGACTCTTCCTGACCTCTCAAGGTGATAAATCTCCTTCATCTTGCCTGATCCCTCTTGGCATGTAGAACGTTCTTTGTTGGTTGTAATGGTTCGTCTGGGTTCCCCGCTTCTGCTCTCAGTCCCCTGGACTTAATAGTATTAACGTGCAGCTTGATGCTGGCGTGTAATATATGTTTGGTATAATTTTGTTAGACAAGTGAATTTGAAACTATTTGGTCTTCTAGATAGAATGTGTACATCACTTAAGGGGTTGAACATCTGTACATTTCTGGTAATTGCTATATATTTACTGCCTAATAGTTGAGAATAAATACACATTATATCTTTTCTCTAAACAACATTGCTAAATCAGGTCAGTTTAATGTAATCTATAAATGACAAATTTGCAAGCGGCCTTTCTCTATAAACCTAATTTGAGACAACATTGGCATAAACTTAATGAAGTTTGAGAATAGAAAGAACTTCAAAGTGGTCTGCTTTCCCCACAGGGGAAGTTATTGAATTGCATGTGATGAGCTCGGTTTTCTTTTAAGTGATGAATTTGACCATCTTAATAGTTGTGAGGGAAGGAAACGAGGAAAGAACAATGGAAATGAGAAAGGATGAATAAAACTACTGAATAATTAAGCCGGCTGCAGTAGCGCTAGCCCACTATTGCTTGCAGAAAAAAAAATACTGTCTCTATAATTCTTAAACAAGGTTCCTAGTCTGATCTGAATGATGTAGCTGAACTAAAGGAAAAATAAGAGAATACAAGAATGCACAAGGTTTCATTCATTTATATTTTCAAAAATGTTAGAAAATTGTGTTCTCTATTATAGCCACCTTGAAAAAAAATCTAACACTGCTCACCATTTTATTAGGGACATCATCACACTGTATGAAAAGAAAATACATCTATATGGAGGACCCAGTAAGAAATAGTCTTCCCCAGAGATGTGCCCTTAATTTAATATCCAAGATCAAATGGGTAATCCTGATGAAATGATAACCACCCAGTAACACTAAGCAAACTGAGCGGGTTGTTATTTGCATATTTAGCCATATATATATAAAGGCAAGGACCAAGCAAAGTGAAGGCACATCGGAGGAATTAAAAAGAGGAAAGACAAGTGGGAAACGCAATTATATTTTAAGTTTAAAATATTAATAAATACAAGTTGCAACTCACATATCAGCTTTGTCATAACTTTTTAGGGGGAAAAAATGTAAAAGTTCCACAGAGAAACTCCTAAGAGTAGAGTCTAATTGTGTTACTGAAAATTTGTCTCTAGGCATTTTATACATGGTCTATATCCATTCTAGGGAGGAAAAACTCATTTGGAAGATAAATTCCACGATGAATAGCAGACGCTTTGTTGGTTTGTGGTGACTGGGTTCTCAGTTTAATTCCATCAGCTTCTTCAGGATTTATGTGAGTATGCCAGTGTGTTTAGGCACGATCCTTTCCTCTCACACTGCAATCTGCCTCTTCCGGCATACATCCCTTCTTTGGTATTTATCATTTTACAGACCAAGAAATGGTACCACCAAATAGTAAGCTTACTTTGCAATTCCACTCTCAGTACAAGGAAGAAGCAAAGTGTGTTAGGACTGACCCACCTGTAAGCACAATACACAGGGCCTTCTTTATTAGAGAGAATCCATCTTTGAGCATGATACACAGGGCCTCCCTTCTTAGGGATAACCCATCTTTGAGTATGGTACATAAGGCCTCCCTTCTTGGGCTTTTCCTTTAGTCTAATACTGTGATGTTTCTCTTTATCTCCTGGATAGAATGTAGTTTCTGCCCCCCTCAGGATAATATCTCTATCAAACAACCAGCACCCCTTGTCCTCCCCAGAACATACCACATTGCCTACTTGAGACACAAAGAGTAAGAAAATGAAAATATGCATAAGAAAATAGAAATACCTTATAATAATGTTCCAGCCTTCCTGGATGTCATCCCACTGATGCAAATTCAGCTAAGGAAAGACAACACACAAAGAAGCATTTTTAGCCCAGGATTATTCTAGAAGATTAACATATTAATCCCACCTGTGCTGCAAGCCAAAAATTCTAGAATTCCTTCAAGACTTCTCACCTTCAATGCCACATACAGTAGAAAGGCCTTCCTGAGTTCTTCAGTTGACCATTGGGTTTGTTTATCTTGTATCATCTTAAAATGTTCACCGGAGTGAAGTGAACTGGATGTAGAGAGCTTCTGCGGATATATTTCTGTCTAAGTCTTTTCCTAGAGCATGCCTCCTACACCTGCTGCTGAACTTCCTGCATTGCCCTGACCCAGGTCTTCAAGGACACCAACAAGCAGACAAAAGGGCAAAGACTCCGAGTAGCAGTGTGGTCAGTCTGCTCATTACCCCTTTAGGGGTGGTATGGAAACCTCCCAACATTTGTTCCCTCACGGTTGTTGTATCTGGCTTGGGTGTCCCCACGTTTTACTCTCAAGGACCAAGTCACCATCATTCAACACTTAGTAGTCATTGCTGCTCTCCCTCGCTACTCTAAACCCCACAGCTCACGTTCAACACTCAGGTCTTCAAAGGCAGACTGAGGACTGATGTCCACATTCATGCATTTATCTCCTTCGGTCCTCAAGGTGTTTGTCCCAATGTAGTCCCAAACCTCTGATATCCATGCCGTTCAAGGCACTGCCCTACCTTCACATGTCCATTCACCCTTAATGTCTACTTCTGCTGCTGAACTACACTCTCATATTTAAATCTAGTTCCAGATGTGTTTCTTTGTCTCTTCTTCTAGTTCCCTGTTCATCTTTCTTCCAGAATGTTCCGAATGACTCCCATGGTAGATGTTCATTCATGAAACAAGATCACTACATCTGCATCAGTTCGTCACACTTTCAAACCACTAAATTTCAAGGGGGCGAGTGTGAAACTAAACATAGCAGCACACCCCTGAAAGTGTATTCTCCCGAAACCTAGTTTTCTAACCATGGTTAGAGTGTTTAGGGAGAGGAAGATGCAGTGCATTAGACAAGAGAGGGACCACTTAAGAAGCTGGAAATTCAGCTTCTTTGAAAGGCTTAGATTGATTAAATCAGCACATGAGAGGAGGTGACAGAAGTGACTTTGAGGCTCAGGGGAAAGTCACTCCACTAGAGTCTAGAGCCTAGTTGCTAATATTAGCATATCTAAGAAGAGCATGTCGCCAGGGTGGGTACCACAAGAGCAGTGGAGTAATGGAATGTGTGCATGCCCCTGTCATGGTACACAGCAAACCTTGTGGTTCCTGCTTGGTTGCTTTCCCCTTTGGTATGTGAATAGTCTTCCATAGTGGTGAAGATTGAGGGCACTGAGGTACTTGGGGTATGGACACTGTAGATGGCCAGCTGGTCTAGGTGAGGTTGAGAACATGCCTTTCTTAGAGTCCCTGGGGTGGTGTTGATGTTGATGAGGAGAATCATTGGTTGCAGAGGATCGTCCATTAGTGCTTTGGGGAAACCCAATGAAGCATCCTCGTTCCATTCAGCTATCAGAGAATTTAAGGGAAATTCCATTTCCAATCATAGAAGATACTGTAAGTATGAAAATTGACAAGTCTCAGACACAATTGTAGTTATGTCAGGTAGCTGGAAAGATGCTTCTGAGTAAGTGTGTGAAGGGCTTTCCTGACGACCTCAACATCTGAACTAGGAAACAGGTTAAACTAACCCCCACCCCCAGCATGGTAGAAAATCATCCAATAGCTGAGGGCCCCAACAAAACAAAGGTGGCAGAAGAGCACAGTTGAGTTTTTGCTCAAGCTGGGGCCGTCACCTGCCAGGGATGTTTGCTGTTCCTTATTTCCCAGCCTTTGGAGTCCAACACAAACATACATCCTCCTTCTAGGTGTCTGGTCTTCTGGCATGGAATGAATTGCACTCTAGACTTCCCTGGTTCTCAAACAAAACATACAAGGTACTGGGGGCTTATTTTCTTCTTTACCTATGCAAATCAATTTCCATAATAACTCCATCCATCTATCTATCTATCTATCTATCTATCTATCTATCTATCTATCTCTATCTCTATCTCTATATCTATATCTATATCTATCCATCTATCTATATCTCACTCTCTATTGGGGACCTATATTATCATCTACCTTCTGGCATCATCACTATTTTTCTGTCCATCATCCACATGCCATCTGTATAGCACCCTCCTATTTATCCTGTTTCTCTGGAGAACCCCAACAAATATGAACCTTTTGTGGCCCACCTCCTCACCTTGCATTCACCAACATGCACACCTCCTACTCTTGCTCACTCCGCGTTCTACCAACGTCTTAGAACAGAAGACAACTGCTCCATTTTTTCCCAGTGGTCTAACTGTGGCTTTATATTTTCTGTGTGCTCTCCTTTTCAGTATATTTAGTGCATGGGGCTTCTTCTATTGCTTTTTTTTTTGTAACCTCAAAGTCTCAGTGTACGTAAATAATAAAACTAAGTTTCTGAAGGAAGAACCACCACTCACCAGCCACCAAACCTCCCACAGTGAGATGTGTTCCTGTTCCTGCCAAACAGTAGTTCATACACCAATGTGTCTTACAAAACACTGGTTTTCCAAGCAAGCTAGCAAAAGGATGCTGAGTATCATTTTGTTCACAGGAGACGGCTCATGGAGAATTTTCCTAGTCTGAGACCTGAAATCCTGACAATCTTCCAACACTCGCTTTGCTGGTTGAAGATGAAAATCTGAAAGGCTTGGGCCACTTTTTTTTTCTCCTAATTTTGTCTTTTACAAAGGTCAACATGAACCCAAAGGCCTTGGGGGAAAGGGCTGCGGTGGGGAGGGAGACAGACCACAAAGCAGACGCAGATTTGATGTCAACCTTCCGAGCTGATATGTGCTTTCTGTACAGCCGGCTCCAGGAGGCAGAGACCTGTCAGCTGGGGTGCAGGATTCCAGAGGAAACAGCTGCCTCACGATTAAGGAACAAAGGAAGTTGGGGGCAGAAGGAGAGCAGGAAGCCTCTGTGGCCACTCTAAGCTTGTGTTGCAATTCTTCCTTGTCTGAGCCTGTGAGCCTCCCATTTCGTGTTCCTTGAGGAAATTGATGTGGGAAAAACTAAAGCAGCAGTTGAAATGTCCTGTTGGCCCTGTCCTTTGGCTTGGTTAAAATGAACACCTACTGGGTTTTATTTGTATATTTTGTTTGTTTTTGTTTTGAACTTATCTCACAACCCCAATGTCTCCTGAAAGTGTCCCTTTATCCTGTTGTCAGGCCAAGGCAGATTTCAAAACCAGCTCCTTGTTTTGAATATCTTGTGCATTAAGGATGCTATATTTTAAACTCCATGCTTCCCACATGCAATTTTCAACTTCACCCACACCAATGCCTCTCCCTCCTCGCTCATGCCCTCCTCGCTGTACTAATGAAATAAAGAATTCTTTTAAAATATCAGGTAATTAAAGCTCTTCATGGGTGAACTTACCCATTGAGAGCAACCATGGAGCACATGAAGAGGTGGCTCCAGCGTGCTCTAAATCTGCTTAAGATGAAAGAGGAAGAAAACACAGCATATTATTTTTGTCTGATTTTTGGCAACAAGAGATTTTTTTCTAACACAATACACATGCATTATTATGTTCCAGGAGGTTTGTATTTTCAAGCTGTATATAGGTTAAAAAAATTCCTATGGACCAGAACAAGTCAAAGAAAGATTAAGTGGTTACCTACCTATATTTAAATTTTTCTTCATAGTGTACTGTAAATGCTATTCTCATATAAATAGAAGGAGAAGCAGGAACTGGTGGATATAAGAAGGGATGATAACACAAAACAAATAGAAGTTTGTTGCTGTTGTTGTTGTCTTATTGCTATTTAGAGAGGGAAACATATATTAAAAAGTAAGAGACAGAGAGAGAAAGAAAAGAAGGGAAGGAGAGAGAGGGAGGGAGGAAGAAAGGAAGGAAAGAAAAAAAGGAAAGAAGGAAGGAAGGAAGGGAGAGAGAGAGGGAGAAAGAAAGAAAAAGAAAGAAAGAAAGAAAGGAAGGAAGGAAGGAAGGAAGGAAGGAAGGAAGGAAGGAAGGAAGGAAGGAAGGAAAGAAAGAAGGAAGAGAGAGAGAGAGAAAAGGACAAATACAGGCGACAGCTCACTCAACTCTGCTAATCTGGTTGTGATGTGTTTGACTTTAATTTGTGCAACCAGCTCCTGCTCCGGCCATGTGCAGATGCCATGTCCTTTTAACATCAGCAACCACTGGCCTCATTCTCGTGGCCTAGAACAAGTTCCCTGGAAGGGCCTCAGACCTCTCCCGGGTGGGAAAGCAGCCCTAACACGGGCAACCTGACACCATGCTTGTGCTGAAATATTCAGGCAACTTAATTGTCAATGAGTTGTTTTTATTATCCTTCATTTGAGAATACATAAAAAATACTATGGTCAGTGTATAATGTTCCTTCTTCGGAGTCTTAGGTGGGACTTTGCATGTGTGCAATCTCTTTTCTCTATGAGCAAAATGGTGAGGATCCTAGTCCAATTCATGTGATTCATAAACGTGACTAATTTGAGCACTGTCCACTGTGACAGAGCTCAGAATGGACATTGCTATCAGTTTCTAGCTAACACTCAGTAGTCAAGCACACACACACTCAGATAGCTCCTCACTGATGGAGCTGAATCTCATCCCTCTTTAATTCAGCACCCTTTCCATTAAGGGCAAATGTAACCATAGTTACCAGCCATTAAGAACCCTGAAGTTATCGCCAACATTTCAGATGTCACCGCTTGGCTTCCCGTGGAAGACGGGATGGGAACAGAAAGACAGAGAAACATGAGCCACTCCAGCTTCAGGGAATGCTTGGTGTCATCTGACCTCATAGAAGCAGGGTCATGGGGAAAGAGGTGGAGCCAACAGAGACTGAGTGTATGGTGAAGATGTCACCTCTGGATGGCAAGGCCAGCTTCACTCATGTCACCTGAGGACCCTGATCACAGCTCAGGGTGCTTTTTTCTGTTAGTGTGGCATATGTACGATGTCTTGGATGAAGGCGAGGGCTAACACTGAGGTCAAGGTGGCAGAGGAAGAGTCACAGGCAAGATCAGTGAGTAGATGCCAGCGTCCTGCATCAGCCAGGACAGCCAGAGCAGTAAGAGGCGGGGGTGGGGGTGGGGGTGTTTCTTTCTTCACAGACCCCTTGTTTCAGTGATTGCTTCTGAAGTTGAGAATTGGTTAAACTACATTTTAAGGTTTTTTTTTTCACTTCTCCTTGGATAGCAATAATTAGTCGTGTCAAGATGACTGCTCGAGTGACGATGTGATTTCAATGAGGAAAAGTTGAAGAATAAACTATAATTATTTGGACAGTCACTTGATCAGGTTTTCTTTTCCTTGTCACATTTTAAATGATTTATGAAGCTCTATGTGGGTGTCTGCCGAAGAGGTTAGTCCTCATGTTTTAAAGCTTTTATTCCTTTTTTCTTTTTCCATTTCAAGTGCATAACGGTTTGTCAATTTGTGGGATTAAAAAGAAAACTCTCAGTTTGGCTTAAATAAAATTATAGGCCGGTTAATCTAATTTAAACTCCAATGTCACCTGCTCTTGACATAAGCCATCTTGAAAAGTGGCAGTTTTCTTGTTCTGGGGTGGAAGACAAGCAACACCGCACTTAACACAGCATTTCCTAAATCCCCTGGAACATTAGGCGGAGGAAGACGGCCGCAGAAAAAGAGCTCATGTTTAAAGAAAGTAAAGGAAACATTTTAAGTATAGGGAAAAAAAGCTTCTTGTGTTGACACATCCCTGTAGTCCAAGCCTGTGGGAGGGTGTAGTCAAGCCGAGCGTCGTGAATCTGAGGTTGGACTAAGGTGGGAAACACCACCTCAAACCCCGAAGAGACAAAGATGATGATGATGATGATGATGATGATGATGATGATGATGATGATAAAACAAATACAGTAAAATCACTTCCATCCTTTGTTCAGGAACCCCATGCAACTAAATTCATACATGAAATGTTCTGGAAAATTCTGCATTTAATACAACTTTCTAAATTTAATTCAGCATTTCTTAAATTTATCTGGCCCTGGGCCAGTCTTCAATCAGATATCTCACAGTCTTCAGAATCTGTGTTCTACATAAAATCCTTCGGAGAATGTTCACGGAGCTGATAAGCACACTAACTCCATTGTGTGGACGTTATACTTTGACTCCTTCCAACCAAGAAGCAACACATCGAATTATTATTAGAAGGGAAAGCTGTATGAGTGGTATTAGCTTCCTTGAGCATGGCAGGAGACCCTGAAAGGAGGTTCTTAGAGAATGTTGCCTTGAAAAGCATTTGAGGGAGAGGTGACTTTGGCTCGGCTGAACAGCAATTCTGCGAACGGCTACATGATCTGCTGAAACTCCTGGGACTTGTGTTATGGCCTGCAATCCTAAGCACTCTCGAATGCAAACAAGTTCTGCCGCCGTGGCTCTCAAGTGGCACTAGAGGCGCCGATTGCAACCACTGTACGAAGTTCTGTAAGAGTCGACGATGTGCCACGTAAGAAAGGTCAAACAAGAAGGCTGCGTCTGCCAGCCAGCGGGGCATGAAGGGTCTGTGAACGGCAAGGGAACCGTTTCCCCTGTTGTCTTTTATTAAGGGGGATCAGGTGTTTGCCCATGAGAACTGCACTCGAAGCAACACACAGTTCTAACTCTGGACTATGCCCACAAACTAGAGAAATGTCTGTTTGAATAAACATGAAATCAGTACTATCCTACAGCCAAATGAGACAGAGGCATTTAGGAAGAAAAGGAGACATAACCCGCTTGCTTTCCTCTTTTCTTTCTGAATGAATGACTCAACTGTGAAAGCATTAAAAATCGCCAAGAAAATTGGTCCTATAAATTCTGATATTTACTGGGCTTCCTGAGGAAATTTTCTAACGTCCACCATACCAAGAAAGCTATGCAATAAAGGCGATTGTTTTTAATACCTAAAATACTATCCTGGAGGTAACTTACGATTTATTAAATAATCCGGCATTATTGTTTGGAGGAGTATGCGTCCTTTACCACGGACTGCTCATCTGCACCCTGGTATTTTTCTAGAAGGACCAGCGGCGAATTATCAGCTGCAGTCGTCCCAGCGCTCCTGTATCTACTTATTTCAAACCCTTTCATTTGTAGCGACAGCTGCAAGGTGTCCCTTCAAGGATTTTCCTGTTTTGATTTATACTTATATACACTCGAATCTCAATTGAGATATCCCAGCTTCATTCCATTTTCTGACCTTACACTATCAAGTCGGAGTGACCCCCAATCTCTTAGGACTGGGCTGCATTCCAAACCAGGTTATGGAAGAACAAGGGCCGGGAATCAAAGCCACACATCACCCCAGTCCCAAGGAGACACTTCATGGAGAGCCGAGTGAAGGCCAGCCAATCGGCAGACCTCATTTATTTGCCCACGTGAGAATTCTTAACTCTCCACCCTTTGAACTTTTGACATTATTTTTGAGTGTGTGAGTCCTGTTTATACCAAACCCAGGAGCTCTGCTTGGCATGGAAATTGGCCTCATGGAAACAAATGTTCCCCCTTTCTTTATTATTTTTTTTTATTAGTTCAGGATCAGAATGGACTCTGCTAAAATGCATCACAGTTGCTGACATATTGGTGAATATTCCCCACATCTGTTTCTGGTTATTGTTCTCCTCCTGACACACCTGTCACTGCGCACATTCAGTGAAGAGCGTCAGATGATAAACTCCTCTGAGTTCGGTCAGATGGACGCAGTGGCCGGTGAGTCTGTGGGATGATCACTCTGGAAATCAACAGAGATGGAGCTCCACGGTGCGTGACGCAAAACCTATCTGCATCAAGACAGTCCCAGACTTCCTTCCCTCCAAATGCCTGCCTGATTGCCAAGGGAAAGGAGCTTCCCCTTGTTAAATTTAGACTTCAAAAACACTGATTGGACTAGGACAGTCATGTAGCTTTTGTACCAGATTCCAATCTATCCTTGCCTGTTATTGCCCTTCAGGGTAGATCCTAAGCCCTGCACACAGTGGCGAGGCGGCTTATGCAGCCAGTGCACCGAGCAGCTCCTTTGGTTGTGATCCTGTTACGTTTAATCGCTAGTGAAGCAAATCACTTTATAAATGTTTGCAGCTGAGAAAACTTGCTCTCTTGGGTCGAGTTGCCGTCATTTATGCAGAAAAGAGGAGAGCTGCCGACTTCCTGCGTGACGATTCAAAGAAGTGACAGTGACATTGTCACTGCAGAGGTTCGGGTCTTTGGACTGTGAATCAGATTCGTGGTGTGTTTAAGAAAAGGGCGGGAGGGGGGAACAGAAAAATCCCTTAACTTATTTAAATAACAACTTAAGTTGGAGCCTTGGCCATATCTAGACCCCAATCCACGCCCTATCAACCAGTCAGTCTCAGCAAACAGCAAATGAGAGAGACCAAGATTGGAAACAAAAGAAAATAGCCTCCTATGCCCTTCCAAGAGTGTCTCATGAATGTTCCAAGCGTCCGCTGAATTGTCCTATTTATACAGCCTTTGTTTTTCTTTACTGTAAACTGTTAAGGTCGCCCCATTGCCTGTGCAATTCAATCTGACTAGAGTTCACAAAGGCCCTGCTCTCTGCATACAGTACACCACAGGATTGATTTATAAACCATGGTCCCAGAGCATCCCAGAAAACCAGAGTGAATTGAGGCTTCTAAGTGCACACAAGTGCTATGAATTCCAATGTTAGGCCAGCATGGGAAATGTCCCCAAACTCATTTCCTGCAAGGGAGAATGGGGATGCGGTTGGAGGGGATGAGGGAGGATGGCGAAGCCCACAAGGAATGAGGTTGGTACCCAATTAGCTTCTTTTCATATTATGGGTTTAGGGAGGCCAAGTAATCCCCCGATAGTTCCAGTCATTTTCACGTTGGCAAAGAGGAACAATATTGCTTTTTAATAGTGTGAGGTCGGAGGAAGAAAAGGGGCAGAGGGAGGGGAGGGAGAGCTAAGCAAAGGAGGATCGTGAATGCATGTAATTCCCTGGACAGGAAAATTTTTTCTTGGAAAAAAAATGAAAGAAAGGAGATTAAAAAATTGATAACTTGAATGTGTGATCAATAAAAATAATTATCATCTTGCAGCCCATTTTTCATAAAGCACTCGGTGGCCTGAAAGTAATTCTGACATAAGAGCCCAGCACTCAAAATGCACAATTACTAAAACTCTGTCTTTTTAAAGAAAGACTCTCCTGTTCAGATCTCTATGCTTTTCCCCCCTTCCTGTCTTCCACTCTCAACCGTTTGGTCTAAAGACAGTCAGGGAGCTAAATATATATTAATTAGAACTCTTGGGGCTGGCATCCGAGGGATACAATTATACCAAACGGATGCCATTCCAGGCTCTGATAGCTTCATTTAAATTCCTGAATAAAACATGAAATATCTGTAATGAGAAATGAATATAGTTGTCAAGAGGGAGCAGTTCTGATATTGTTACTAGTTGAGATATAGAAGATAAAGACATAATGTGAATACCTTCCATTTTATATAAAAATGATGGTTGTTAAAATAGACACATCCCTCTTCTGAGACATCAGGCATACTACAAAATCAAATATATATATATGCAGAAAGAGAGGGGGAGAGAGAGCGAGGAGTGAGGAGAGAGAGAGAGAGAGAGAGAGAGAGAGAGAGAGAGAGAGAGAGAGCCCAGCAGCACAGGCTTCTCCCAAGGAAGCAGAGCCTCAGAGCTTCTGTGAAGTTGCAGACACGGGTACATTCTGTCTGTTCTCACGAAAACAAATCACCTCCATCACAGCAGCAGAGAGAATAAACACACACACTCCGTCAAGCAAATCACGGCCTCCTTTTAAGCAAGAACTGGGTAAAATCTGCTAGCCATAAGCACGTTTTGTTGAGTGCATAAGGGAGAAAGAGACAAGCATACTTATTGCAAGCCTCCAATTTCTCCTAGACAGTCACTGCTCAGGACGAGCGGTGGTGGGAAGGAGCGGAGGCAAACTGCTTTGTACGATCCCACTGTCAAGGAGATGAGAACGGCGGTTCTCTGCGCACTGCCCCAGCCTCCTCTTTGATCACCAGCCCTAGAAAGCCCATGTCTGAGCCCCAGGCTCCAGCCAAAGGCTATTCACCTGTTGGGAGAAGCTGAGATTTTCTTCTTTTCTTTCCAGGGCTTTCCTTTGGCTCATAGGGGCTTTCATAATTAAAACAGCAGTATGCTACCTCAAGTGTGGGCTGTACCTGTCTCAATCCCTGGTGACCTTCAAGCACTTTAGTGATATTACCAGTGCTAACTGGGGCTTGTTTTCCTTGTCAGTGAATTCAGAGCTGCCTTCTCTGTTAGGGCAGTCTGGAGGTGAGAGCAGAGGTTACTGAGGAGAATCTGTTCAATGGTAAACAGAAAGAGGAGCATCGTATTCCCCAGATTCCCTAGCATAGTCCGGAGCTACTATAAAGGACAAAATCCCATTCAGGTCTCTTGTTTGCTGCCGTTGTTTTTCTGACACAAAGACAAGGTACTATTGGGCTTTTGCAACACTTGTTGAAAAGTTAGTAAAAGAAAGTAGGGTTCATTCACTGGCTAAGACCTATGATCATGTTTTTGGCACCATGTTGTGAGGCCCAATAAGTAACTTTTCATATGTGGGAAGACGCTGATATATATATGCGCTCTGAGTCCCTATAATACAGATTATATGGCTGCAGTTTTTATGCAAGGCGAATGCATGGGAAACCTTGAAGCTTGGCTCCCAAAACTCTGCTGCCTATCTCTCCTATAGGATAGAGAAGTAATTCTGTTTATTGTTTATTTATCTATGTATGTGTGTAAGTACCCATCTATCTATCATCTATCCATCTGTCTGTCTGTCTAACTATATATATATATTTATCTGTCTATCTATCTCTCTGTCTATCTGTCTTTCTGTCTATCTATCTATCTATCTATCTATCTATCTATCTATCTATCTGGCCTGGGTTTGGGGATCATATTTTGAGTAACAAGAATCTAGGACTATGTTCCTGGACTCTTGCATAAAGGTTTTCTGCAGGAGTAAGCCCCTGCCTCACCTGTTGGAATGCTGTTCTTTTCCAAGCCGTACAATTTAAATACCACCCACACTACCCCAAGACTCTTAAAGTAAATTTGCTCTCCACAAAGACCAGATACTCATCTCTTTAGTGCCCCCTGCTTTACCCAATACTGCCTCACTCAGTAAACCAAAACCTCTCTGAGGAAAGATACCATGTATATTATGTGCCTAAGTTAGTGCCTGCCATGGAAGATTAGTGCAGATACATGCTGAACGAATGGGTGAAGAAAGAAAGAGAGAGAGAGAGAGAGAGAGAGAGAGAGAGAGAGAGAGAGAGAGAGAGAAGGAGAGAGAGAAGGAGGAGGAGGAGGAAGAAGAGGAAGAGGAAGAGGAAGGAAGGAAGGAAAGAAAGAAAAAGAAAGGAAGGAAGGAAGGAAGGAAGGAAGAAAGAAAGAAAGAAAGAAAGAAAGAAAGAAAGAAAGAAAGAAAGAAAGAAAGAAAGAAAGAAAGAAAATAGACAACATGACATGTTGAATTTTTCTATTTATTCTTTCTGGTAAAGAACAAATCCAAAGGTTTGCTTGTGTCGTTCACCTATGAATCTGGGGCACCCAAATAACAGGGGAAATGCATTAAATTGTATTTTGTATTTCTGTGAAACCAAATAACACTCAGAGTAATATGCTTTTATTTTTCACTAAAGACTTTTATTTTACAAAATTGATTGAATCTGCCATTTACTTTGACCCTGTCTTTTTAGTTTTCAGGACTGTTC
This sequence comes from Microtus pennsylvanicus, assembly GCF_037038515.1. Classification (NCBI taxonomy): domain Eukaryota; kingdom Metazoa; phylum Chordata; class Mammalia; order Rodentia; family Cricetidae; genus Microtus; species Microtus pennsylvanicus. The sequence continues at coordinate 21,574,477 of NC_134596.1, forward strand.
TGCAAACATCTTTTAGTACACGCGTAGATCAATAATACCAATAGCAGTCATGGCTGCCTTCCCTGCACTGTGTGGGAACTCTGCTGTGAACTTCTCAGGAGTTAAGTCAGCACATCCCTACCCCATTCTATCTGAACCCCAGGAACACAAGAATTCAGGTGTGAACCCCGGTGCTATGGAGGGAGGCAACAGGAAAATTATTAGGGTTTGCTGGCCAGCCAGCCTACCTAGCAAACTGTGGTCCCCAGGCTGAGTGAGAGACTGAATCAAGGGAATCAGGCAGAAAGTGCCAACTCAGGCATTCTCATCCTTCCCAATGCTGCGGCCCTTTAATACAGTTCCTCATGTTGGGGTAACTCCAATCACAAAATTATTTTTGTTGCTACTTCATAACTATAATTTTACTAATGTTATGAATCATAACGTAAATATCTGATATGCAGGATACCTGATACGCAGCCCTTGTGAAAGTGTTGTTTAACTCCCAAAGGGGTTGAGACCCACAGATTAGAAACCAATGCGACAGAGCAAGGCAGCTGATATTCTCCTCTGACTTCTGTGAACATGTGCACACAATACACATGCACACACGCGCTCTCTCACACACACACATGGGGGGAGAGAGAAAAACATGTGCACACACATGTGATAGAGCAGCAAAGAGTGCAACGGGCTGGCTGATAGCTCAAAGCCCACTAATCCTTGTGTGAGGTTGACGGGCTAGCCTTTATCTCTGCAAAGATCAAAGCAGAAACTCAGTGGGAAAATTGCATCCACAAGGAAAGAATAATATAGATATACTCCCCTCCTGTAACACGCTGAAGCTCGTTAATGGCACTGAGCAGTCTTTGCTTAAAATGGTTCAAGCTGCAGAGGAAACATCCTTAATGTCTTATATCTAACTCCCATTTTTCCAGCCTGGTCAAGACATAGACATCCACCTTATCCGAATTTGTCTCTAATTCTCTCTTGGCCCCAGGATAGACATTTGCTTTAGCTGTATCATTCTAGTCAAAAGCACCCCTACTTCATAGCTACTTGGTTTGACTTTGATTGGTCAAGGCAGGTCCTGCTCCAGCCAGCTGGGCCATGCACCCTAAGGCTCTCTTTGTCATGGCAGCTTTGTCCTCAGATAGATCCAATGTTTCCTCAGCTCTCTGAATACAAATTTACCACTAGTGATGAGTCCATGCCTCCCTGCTCCAACCATGCCTATACTAACATGATTTCATGGTACCTGCCCCCTTTCTCATTACCTACTCCCTATCAGAGTAGAAATTCAGCAGAGACCTTGAAAACATCTCTCCCTATGTTGTGGGCAGGAGCTGTGCAGAGAGGAGATGCTGTTATTCTGCTTCCTCTCCTTCCTGTGCTACAAGGCTGTACAGCCCCATTCTCCAGACAGATTGGAGGTCTCTACTGCCCCTGGCTATGGGCATCCTGGCATGTCAAATCAGTGGCTCCAACATTATTCCAGAAACTTGTAGATCCCTGGCAGCGATACCACAAAGCAATCCTGCAGAAAGACATGATGTCAGGATGCTTCTTGAAGTACTGTACTTAGAAGCCACTCCGGGTCAGGTGGAATTGACATGTCACACCAGAAACCAGTCGCCTTCACAGCCTGCTACTTGATCATAAGTACCCTTTGCTTCTTGGATACCTGGGTCTGGCTGGGTCTGATTTGAGCATAAAGCAACTTTTCTCCAGACCCTGACATCCACAAATATTCTCAAGCTATTCCAGGGCACCCTGTAGTTTACTCTTTAACCCTACTTCCTTGACATTAATGCCAACCTTATCATTTAATATGTTTGTATGTATGTATGTGTGTGTATATGTTTGCATGCATACATGCATGCATGCCTGTACTGTATATGTGTTTGGTATGTGCTCACCAATCTATGGAGGCACATGTCTCTGTGTGCATATTGTGACCAGAGGAGTATGTCCAGTGTCCTGCTTTGTCATTCTCTGTCTTATTTCCCTGAGTCAGAGTCTCTCTCTGGGCCACTACGACCCAGTGGCCACCCTAGTGTCATCTTCCCATATAGCAGGGGCAGTTGTAGGTACATGCAACCGTGCCTAACTTTTTGTGTGAGTGCAGGGAATTTGAACTCAGGTCCTCACTGAGTTCCTCTCCCCAGATCTCTTATTCTTAAGCCACAGCTAAAATGATTGGTTGGAGGACTAAAGGGTTACCACCCGTGGAAGAGAATTCTTTCATGTGTGGCCTCATCCAGTTATGGTGCTAAGATCGTTGCCCATGCAAAAGTCCCACCCCTCACATGGCTATTGATGAATGTGTATGCAGTCTGTATACAGAGGAGGGCTGAGCATGGATCATTCCACGGACTCCTTCATGAAACTAAAGACACTTTATAATTTGCCCCCACATACTTTTCCGGATTCATTTTTCACACCATCCTTTTTGAATGATGATTTCCCGATACACTGAACTGAACTGAGTCATAGGACACATCGTCTATGAGCAACTATGAGTTAGTTCATTAGTTAATTAGTTCTATAACTCACTATGTTATAGGGAGTAAAGTCAGGTTCAGAGTGGGAAGCAAAACTGTTGTGAACTTGTGGGAAACCTGATGAAGACCTTGCTCTTAGCCATGACATCTAACGAGAGGATAGAAATGCCTTTCCCAGGGTTTCCTTTTTATAGAGTCTAGTAGACATCATTAAAACCTGTGCCTTACACACTCCTGAATATTAACCTTCATCAGGCGATGAAAGGAGACAGAGACAGAGACCCACATTGGAGCACTGGACTGAAATCTCAAGGTCCAAATCAGGAGCAGAAGGAGAGAGAGCACGAGCAAGGAACTCAGGACCGCGAGGGGTGCACCCACACACTGAGACAATGGGGATGTTCTATCGGGAGCTCACCAAGGCCAGCTGGCCTGGGTCTGAAAAAGCATGGAATAAAACTGGACTTGCTGAACATAGTGGACAATGAGGACTACTGAGAACTCAAGAACAATGGCAGTGGGTTTTTGATCCTACTGCACGTACTGGCTTTGTGGGAGCCTAGGAAGTTAGGATGCTCACCTTACTAGACCTGGATGGAGGTGGGTGGTCCTTGGACTTCCCACAGGTCAGGGAACCTTGATTGCTCTTCGGGCTGATGAGGGAGAGGGACTTGATCGGGAGATGGGTAGAGAAATGGGAGGCGGTGGCGGGGAGGAGGCAGAAATCTTTAATAAATAAATAATTTTTTTAAAAAAACGTGCCTTATAACGCATGGTTCTACTGCTGTTTGTCTCTGCTGTTGAGTCCCATGGAGTCCCTGGGAGCTGTGACAGCTCTCTATCAACAGTCATGCAGGGTGGGAAGTTGGAGAATATGCTTTTCCACGGATACAAGTAGTGTTTTCAGAGCTTTGTTCCAGCTCTTGTGAACACTTATGTAGATAGGGCAGGTGGAAAAACAAATGCACAGCCTTCAAATTTTGGCTTTGTGCTGTGGGCCACTGAGTCTGTTCTTCACTAATTTAAGTGTTTGGGGTATCTGCCTACAGGCAGAAGGCTTCATGAGGAACTGACCCTCATTCTGAGAGTTTCCCTACTTCCTCTTCCCATAAAGAATGGGTCATGATGACACTGAGTTGGGAAACACAAGGATAAAGGCCTAGGAGTAACCGGGACACAGAATGGAAGAGACATCAAAGATATCGAAAGTTAGCAATTAATACAAATAGCATTTTAATACAAATATTTGTAAACCTCCACAGTGATTAAAATTTTAAGTAAAGGAAAGGTCAGTATTAAAGATCACCTTAGTCAATTCAGGTTGCTGTAACACATTAGAAGACCCAAGGAACTAAGCCTAAGACACATATCCCACTCTCCTACCTCTGAGGTTGTCTAGGCTGCTCTCACCAATGTCACGAATCTCTTGCTTCTGGTGGCCCAACAGCCACCATTATCCCCATACCCAACATGCTCTGCAAGTGACACCTGTCAAACTGCAAACTGTCCTTTACTTCCTGCCAATCAGGCAAAAGAAAGTGAGCCATGCCCTCTGCTCCAGGAAGTTAGGGGTGGGATCACAACAAGCAGAGACCAGGCCACTGGAAACATCCTACTTTTCAATGAACAGTTAGTCTTTGTTGCCTAGACTGTTCTTGTCTCAAAAATCCTCCCAAAAAGGATTAGAAAAGGTGTTTTATTCTAAATTGCATAGAAATGTTTGTCCTTATTGGATTTTTTTCCCCTTGGGGTAAAATTATACGTGGGCCATTATAGCTTTAATCAACAGTTGACCTTACCTAAAGGTGGCATGGTGACTCACATGATGGAAATGCTGAAATGCACAGGTCCAGACACAGCTGGAAGGGATGATCACTGAACACCTAGCAGTGTAGATTGCCGATGGAACACTGCACACCACACAGCTGGACTGTAAACTTTCCTCTCATCACGAATGTCTACCCATTAATACCGTTGGCGACTGCCATCAGAAAGAGCGCCACAGGCACTTGATTAATCCGCCATGCAGCCATGTTTGTATTCTACCCTTCGAGAATAGTGAGATAGTGTCCACTCTCTGACTAATAAACACTCCCAACCTATACCATGATGCCATCTTCTATCACCAACCTCCAAAGTCTCACTGAATAATTATAAAAGACTAGGCACATGTTGTTTCTATGAGAGGACTTCTTATATTCTATGTACCCCATATCTCTACAAGTCAAATTTATTAATTTATTACTTTAAAACAGGGACACTTTTCTATATCTACAATGCAACAGATGCTCAATAAATGTGACCTAGAGGGTTCTCAGTGTTAGAAATGAATGTCCAGTGATCTCTATATAAAGTTCCTTATATATCACTATTACTCAATTTGATAACAATTTGCTTTCCTCTTTTTGACCAGAAAAACTGTCCTAATATAAATCCAGTTCTTGGCAATAAATAAGTAATGGGAAAAAAATAAATGTTACTCAATGCATAATAGAATTAAATGAATTAATTATATAAGGGAATAATTATAAACTGTTATTAAAATATCAGATATGTAGACCAAATGGAATAGAGAAAAATAGTCTTTTCTGGTCAATATTTTTAGGTTAGCTGGTACAACAAGCACCACCAATAACACAAAGATCAAATGCAAAAATAGAGTTAAGCTTTTATTCATACAAAGTCTAACATGGAAATTCTTCATTGACTTTTTTTTGTGAAACAATTTCCTTCACAGGAATCATTGGTACTGAGTACTGCTTCTGTCTTTTTTAACCTCTTCTGAGTCGTTTGAATTCAACAAGCTAACAAGCAAAGACTGAGCATAAAGCAATCTCTTCTAACAGGATTTGTGGTGGCAGTCGTGGAGTCTACATGGGTCTGCACCAGGTACTCTTCATATAAGCTGTGGTCATTTGCTTGGTATTCTTGTTGTACTCTTAACAGTAGAACCAGGTGTGTCTCTGACTCTTTTGCCTGCTCTTGAGACTCTTTTCCTCCTGTTGGATATCCTGGCCCAGCCTGGATAGGAAGCCTTTTGCCTTGTCTGATCCTATAAATCTTGTTTTGTTCTGTTTAGCGGTTGTCTCCTGGAGGCCTGCTCTTTTCTAAAGAGGAAATGGAGGCAGGGTGGATCTGGGGGAGACGGGGGGTGGGGAAAGATGGGAGTAGAAGACAAGAAAATTGTGGTCAGGATGTACAGTATGAGAGAACAATCTATTTTCAATAAAAATAAGGGGAAAAGGTTCTCTAGAACATTCAACTTCCAAGTTTTCATCAATTCTAAGGACGTTTAACTGTACTTAAACTCAAGAAAATTCTTCATCTGCAGTCAAGATAGACTGAGAGATGTACATTATACTGTGCCTAAGACTCTCAGGACAACCAGATATTGTTAGACAGCCTCAATCGTTCCTATTCTGGAAATCTCTGTATTATTTTAGATCAGGCACAAATCCCTTCATTCCATCCCATAGACTTGGCAATCTCAAATGCAAGGAGTCTTTATCAGTTATTAATTACTTCAAATTACCCCTCAAAAGAGTAGGTCTATGAAATATGAATTTCTGTAGGTCAGGGATTCATATGGGCCTCATGGCTAGGTCTTTTAGCAGGCCTCAGTTTATCAACACATAAATCTTTAATCTGACAGCTAGCAGCATGGCAAAAGGCCCCAGAAAGTGAGCCACCCCAAATGATGCTAGAACAGAAACTGAGCGAGACAAAAGCCACAGCTGATTATGAACCTCTCCATGGACTCCCCCTTATTTTCCCCAGAATCATTTGAGGTGAGTAAACTATCTGCTCCAGCCACACTGGAGGGAAAGAGCTTGTGTAAGGATGGATGCCTCAGGAGAGACACAGTGGGCCATTTTACAAGTCACATACCACAGAGATCACAGAAAGAAAGGCACTCCAAATGCCCATACTACAGGGGTTTCATAGTTGACCAGAATATTCAATAAGTAGCTAGTCAAGAAAATGTGGTGAGTGACATTTTGGTGATGGAAGAGAAAAGGACAAAGGAGCTTAAGGGAGAAAGAGAGTAAAGTCAGTACAAGTATTTGCTCAGCAAACCAAAGACATGGAATTAAACTGAAGCTTTCCTTGAAATGGCTGAACTGAAGAAGACAATACAATCACAGGGGAAAGAAAGATTTTAAAGGAAAACTTTAGAAAGACTTCTAAAATGATGGTGATGATACCTATGCAGGAGCTTAACTCTGGGAACTAACTGAAAAGATATGTCTACAATGACTCGTTCTGCTGGGCTCACACAGGGTGGCCACAAGGTCAAAAGCTCCTGTGCAACCTTCTGGCCCGAGAATTACACTAGTGGCGTCATCAAGGAGCCCACCAGATGACCAACCCATGAGTCCTCTCTGAGAATCCTCCCCTTACCTCAGTGGTCATCTAACTTGTGTGGGCACCAGAAACTCCTGGGGTCCCAGTTACAATATGCACAAGAGGCAACCCTACACGGACAGAAAATTAGGAAGACTCGGATAACATCTGCCCTGAAAAAGTCACAGTGTGTAATTGGGAACAGAAAGTTCCCCTTCTCTGGAGATAAAAACTGCCTCTACACCAAGTTCTGGGAGTACAAGGTACCTTAAAGCTATTAAAACATACTAACAAATGTCTTAATTAGGGCAGGCACAAGGAGCCCCATTAATCTCCTCCTACTCCCCTCTGAAACCGCTCTCCCCACTGATGTAGCCTTGGGTTTGTCTCTACATTATAAACATTCTGGTACAACAAAATTAGCTACCCCCCTCCAATGAGATTCTACACACTAACTGCTATTTATGACTCTCAGGATAAACACAACAGCAGAATACATTTTCTTCTGGCCTTACTTCATAAGTGCAGCCTTGGTTTTGCTTCTCTCCCCAACCCTCAAAGTAGTTTTAACGTTCTTCAAAACACTAGATAAGAAACAGAATGGGGTCTTAGTGTGGGGGCGGGCCTTAGGAGGGCAAACATAAGGAAACTAGAACATTCTTCAGGAGTTCGAGGCTGGAGGGAGAGAAGACAGACTGGAAATCATCCTTCCAACTTCCAGTCCCCTTCAAGCATGGGGAACTTCTCACAGGCATGCTCCTTACGGCAGTCTTCCCGACTGCATTCTTTGTAGGTCGATGCTATTCCAGGCCTGGTTCTCCTCCTACAGGAAGAAAGATTTCTTCTTCCACCTAGTTTGGTTGGTGAGGAAAACTTCCTAAGTGTGGAGCAGCATCCAATGGCTCTGAAAAACTGCTCCAGGGCTAAAAGCTGGGGAGGCAGAGCATCCACACAGGGAAAGAGGTAAGAGCTGGCTCTGCAGGCCATCAGGCGTGTGGGTGCTCCCATGCCAACAGCATTTTGATATAACTTTGATTGCTCATCCCTGTGCACTTCAGTTAGCAGAGGGAAAACCCTGGATGTCTTCCATGCTGAGTGGAAAAGTTCAAGCAGGGGAGTTAGAACTCAATGACGAAGCTAGAGATAGACACGGTGAACATGAAGGGTGTTGTGTTGTGTTTTAAGTAGGGAAGGGGCAGAAGGAAGGGATGAGGGGCTTGTGATGGACTCAGGAGGCATGGCATTTTTGCAGTAAGGAACAGCTGGTTTCCCAATCTGAGGAAACAGAGCATAGAACCATACTGAGGCATTCCCTTGGGTCAGCTGCATCACTCCAGATAACCTCATAACCCCCCACATTTCTTTAGCTTTGGCTAGAATGAGATCGACATCATAGCGGATGCTCTGATCCAGGGCTTGACACCCAATCTGTGGCCCAAAGGCTCCCCCTCCTTACCAAGCTCTGAGGTCCTGAACATCTGTCATGTGCATGGATCCATACCTAGAAGCACAGTGAAAATTGTGCTTCTCAAAGATTCTATGCTCATGTACAACCCGGAGCCTTTGCACCTACTGACCTCCCTTCTAGAAGCACTATGCTCTGTGACTTGTGTAGTCCTGACTCTTTCCAATCATTCAGCTCTCTGCTTAACCATCAGAAGTTCTTTCCATTTCCCAGGGAACCATGTACAATATACATACATACATACATACAATATGCATACATGTGTACATACACACACACATACACACACAAATTGCACTACTACCAGTTAGGATGACCCACCCCCAAATAACTGTCTTTTTCCTATATCTTGCTAAAATGTCTAGGTCCTAGGAATAGAGTTCTTTTTGTGATACAACGACTTTAAGTAGCATTCTGAAAGCAATGTGTGGCACATGACAGGAGCCCAACACATTTATATCAAATGAGGAAGAGGAGGAAGTAGAGAGATACAGGGAACGCATAAGAGGAGGCCCTGAAGCTAAAGATCTGTTCCTCAGTTCCCTTCTCTTCAGGGTACATCCTTCCTCCCTAGGCCCCAAACTCACCAGCTGTGAGGGAAGCCACCTGCACCTAAGCACGAAACAACTCCACAGAGAACCGGGAGCTGTCACTGGCTGTGGGCTTTCTGTGTGGGTGCCAGGCCTGCCTGCTCATGGGAGCATTCACACTGCTCCGGCCCAGGGACATATCCCTAGGACAACCTCCACCTACAACACCTGAGTCAGAGACCAGACAGGTGGCATTAAACGTTAAACAACAGAAGTGTCAATTGCCTTCCGATCTCAGGTTTATAGACAGGAGAACGCTTAATGACAGGTGGCCTCTGTAACAGAGGTGGCCTTGGAGACACATTTCTCTTGATTTTATTTTTTAATTAACTTTTATTTTCAGTATTTTGTCCTTTCTCCTGGCCCTCCTGGAATGAAATTTGAATGATAAAAGGCTCACCATGGTTTCCAGAGGGCCAGAACAGCTCGTGCCCAGGCTGTGAGTGAGGCAATCTTTACAGCTTGCTCAGCCTCTGAATTCCAACACCGCCAACTGGCACACAGGCTGTCCCCAGATACAGCTCCCAAAAGCCAGTTCTTTAAGCTAACGAGTGCACTTCTTCACCACTTTCAATGGCCAGGGTCCTAATTACCTATTCAAGCCGCCCTGAAACAGTAGTCCTTCCTGTTATGGGGGCTCACCATCCCCTGCGAGGCATGCCAGAAAGCTGAGTGTATTTCATTCAGTGCCTATCAGCTGAGCCTGGAACTTAGACACAGTCTAAATCTTCCCATGAGGCATGAAAACAAATGTATTCAAAATTAGAATAGAGCAAGTATCAAATTGTGTGTGTGTGTGTGTGTGTGTGTGTGTGTGTGTAAATCAGCCATACACATATAAGGTGTAATAACACTAGCAAGTAAGCTATGGAGCATCCTTTCCTATGGATTCTGCTGACCCACGTCCGTGATCCCAAGTCATTTTCAGTCACTTTTGCTGATGGCAGTGAGATTCTAGTCATCTACACAAGTCATTGCTGAGACCCGGAGAGCTTGGCTATCTTTCCCAAGGTTGTGTGTATGGCTAATGAATGGGATGATGTAGATGTTGAATCTGAGCACTCAGACTCCAGAGCTATCCCTCTACCCCGTGTAAAGACCAGAGCATATGGGAATGCAGAATGAGCCAAGCAGAAGGAAATATAATTTGGGACATGTAATAGGCACTAGACTGCGCAGGATCGAAAATGCCACAAAAAGACATTTGGACCCTATTCTGTAATCAGAAAGAAATAGAAGGTTTTGAACAAAAGGTCTTCGAATGAAAGGGTTGACAGCTTTAACCCAGGAGTTTGTGGCTTTATTCTAATTTGAAATTGTAGGTGGGTGATTTGTGCATGGTGGCTCTTTCTTTCCTGAGCCAACGGGTCACAGGAACAGAACCTTTGCGGGACTGGTTTTGCGTGTCTAGTGTGTCAAACAAGAACACAAGACTCAAAGCTCATAGGCTACCTCAACCTTGATCACCCGCTGACCTTCAACTAAACACACCTGATATCCCCACACAGCACTTCTCCGTTGGAACTGAACGAAGCGGCCCAGACCTAGCTCTGTCCATGACTCCCCAGGTTTCAGTTCCTCCTCAGAATGTAAACAATCACCTTTGGTTTTCTTGTAGACCAGACGGTCTTGCTCTGGATTGGTGAGGGTTTGTTTCTCTCTGGACTGCCTATTTTGAAAAGGACTCCTGTCAAAAGACCCCATCTTGCTTATCTGCTGTGCAGCTTCCGGTTAACATTAATTGTTACAGCACACAGCTTTATTTGAACGGCCCAGAGAGAAGAGAAGGGAAAGAAACACTACTGGCCTGTGACATCCCCCTCGCTGTGCAGGCCGACCCTCGCTTCATTGCCTCCCCCACCTTTAATACAGAGCACTTAACCTTCCGTGGGATATTTTTCTGCTCCATTTTCTGTGCCATTATGAAGCAGATGAAAGCGAATGAAGCTCGCGCTGGCTAGGCCCTGTCAGCACCCACTTACGTGGTCCCCACCCTGTCTGCTTTCTAAAAGGAAAACGTGCGTGCAAAGAGAGAGAAGATGTTTGCAACAGAGAGACTTTCCAGAGTCACCTAGAAAAGATGAACATCTTTGCTTGGAATGACACTGTGGTAAAGCACCCAGGATTGACCTATCCAGGTGTGTACTTACTTAGTAAGCAAACAGGCTGGGACTCCACCATTGTGGACGTCTTGCTCTTTGTCTCCTGACACCTTGGGACACTCCCTCTACATATCTTTCCAAGGAAACTCCTTGCTTTATGTCTGCTTTTGGTAATATTGTTAAGTTTTCCTATTTTCCATAACTATGTGACTTAAAACAGCAGCTACGTTTGCTTATAGTGATGCAGTTTGGGGCAGGCTCAGGAGCAATAGCACATAATGGCTCTACAGGAGTGAGTGCGTGTGGTCAACTCCACCGGAAGGCCCACAGGGACCATCTCCAACGTGGAGCACTCACACTCTGGGAACAGAGTTAGGGCTATTGGTTAAGAGAGCGTCGCCTCAGTTCCTTACCAAATAGGATCTCCTCACATCATGGTGGCTGGTTTATAAAACGCCCTTCTTCCAAGGAACATGAAGTAGACGTGTGAACTCTTTAGATCTGTGCCTAAGTACCGGAGGTTGGGAAATGAATCTTGGTTTCTCAAATGTGCCATAACCTTAACTACCAACATGTAGAATGTCCCTGGGTTTGGAAATGGGATCTTTGTAAAGGAAGTCAAGTAAAGAAAGATCCAGCTACAGGATGGGCCCAAGGCCAGTACGATGGGTGTTGCTGTAAAAACAGGCAGGAGACAGAAATAGAGACGTATAGACCATGAGGAAAATGCTACATGGGAAAACACCATGTGAGGACAAATGTAAGATTCGAGTGGCACCAAAATTTGCCATGAAGGCACTGGGGAGACATTGAAAGGAAGATCATGCAGGGGTCTCATAAGGAAGTAGTAGTCAGGGTGTATCTCGGACGAGGAGCCTCAAAACCAGGATATACTCCGTTCTCATTGCTTAAGTCTATGGGATTTTGTTTCTGAAGGCACAGAAGATTAAAATCAGTCTTAACCGAATTGTCACAGTGCCATCCCAGACTGTAGCGGAATCTCAAGAGGAGGACCAAAAGAGGTTCCTGGCCACCATTAAGCCACCCCTGCCATGGAAACGGTCAATGGCTGATTTGCTGTTTCCTACTATGCCCATGCCTGAAGCATGAGGGATGCCCAAGAAATATTTCTCAAAAGAAAACAAAGGTCCCTCAATAGTTTAATTTGCTGTGTCTGCTTCACTGAAAGTGATCCTTCTTGTGTTTCTTTCTGAAAAACCCTGTTTCGGGAACGCAGACAAAAGGCCCCCGCTGTGATGAGTGGCGCGGGCTTCTTTTCTGCTTTCTAAATCACAGTGTTGCCAAGGAGTTCCTGCCTGGCTGACCCCTGAGTCCTCACCCACTTCACGGAAGGAGACTGAGCTCGGTTGGGTGTAACTCTGAGGATTGAGAAATGATCAAAGAATGAACCGCTGCTGTGCATCTGGCTTCTCTTCCTCTTGATGATACCCTTGGAGCTCAGTCTTCCACTTAAGAAGTCCTCAGTGGAAACCCTGTGCCGGATCATGTTGTGTTGGGCCTTTTTGTTTTCCTTTTTTTTTCTTTTTTCTTGAGACAGGGTTTCTCTATAGCTTTGGAGCCCCTCCTGCAAGCTGGCCTCGAACTCACAGAGATCCTCCTGCCTCTGCTTTCTGCGTGCTGGGAATAAAGGCATGTGCCACTACCACCTGGCAAAGGGCTGGTCCTTCTTCATGGTAAGATTTAGAAATGGACTCATTCTCCATAGTTCCAAGACTTACCTAAGTTCAAGGAAGACTAAGGAGAGAAGAAGAAAGAGGAGGAGGCGGCGGCGATGGAGATAATGGAGGAAAGTCAGAGGAGTAGCTGGTACCAGTAAAACTCCTGCTATTCTATGTACTTACTATTCCACATAGATATGATTTCATTTGTGTGTGTGTGTGTGTGTGTGTGTGTGTGTGTGTGTGTGTGTGATGCATTTGTGTATGCATGTGTGTGCAGGTCTGTGGATGTGAGAGCACATGAATGCCGACAGAGAGGATGTAGAAGCTAAAGAACACCAGAAGTTGGTCCTCGCCTTCCATCTGCTTTGTGGGTCTCTTGATTGCCACTGTGAGTGACCCGTGTTCTACATGAGGTCCCTTCCCTAATCAGCACAAAGTCCTTGCTATTATCTTCCCTATGGCATGCCAGAAGAAAATGAACCCTGGTGTAAAACCACTAGTGAATATCGAGATTACATTTCATGTTCAAGTTCATAGAAAGCCAAAGTCCATATTACTTGGGACCCCATTGAGCTGTCCAATCAAACCGGAACGTCTGAGCAACATCAAATAGTGCTGCGTTCATGTCTGAGGCCCTGGTGATGCAGTAGACGTGACGGGAAGCCTGCCACTCTTGAATCTTTATCTCTATGTGGGGACAATCTGTCTCGCTCATTCTCCTAATTCAAAGGATAAATTCCTCCCAAAGTGCACAAAACCCCACTGTACCAGTTTCGTACCAATTCACACACACACGCACACTTTTCCGCTCTGTGCTAGTCCAGTTAAATATACTATTGGCACTTTCTTAATAACTGTGGTCTCCAGAGGGAACCATGTGAAATGTATCAGTTTTTATCTACAACTGACAAAGGCAGGAGGAGAAAAGAGGTGGGGGCGGACTGTTATCCCCACGGCCTGCCACAAGCTCTTTCCTGGCCAGCGTTTCTTTCCGGGATAGTTCCGGCTTCAGAAATGTTATTCACTCTGCTTCTGTTTTTATTTTTCCCCATCTCAGCTTGACACTTGAAGCCTCAAAGTCTAAAGGAAGAAGGAAAGGAGAGGGAGGGATTGGGGACAGGAGGGCATCACTGATAAGAACAAAGGCACCGTGAACTCCGGAAGCTTGTGGAGTAAGCTGGCCAGAGGCGAGGGCTTCCAGCAACATGAAAGATGAGTGAGGAGGAGGATTCCGGGAATTTCCTCTCCTTGTGGTCTGGCCAGGTCATAGTGGTGCTGTGATTACGCAGCCAAAGCTCATTAAAACAATCAACAAACCACAAAGGCAGTTACTAAGAGCCCCACTCCGCTCTGTACTTTACTGAAAGGCAAGAGGAACGGAGCCCTGCCTGCTGCTGCCATTTACTAGGCACACTCCTGGCATTTGGTAATATGGAGAACATAAAAAAAAAGGAGCGGAACCCCCATGCATCCTGCTATATTGTGCAGGAGGAGGGTGAAAAGAGGGAAGCGGGAATTCAGGTATTCGCGAGAAAGCATCGTAAGCGCATCTTTCTGGATAATAGGGAGATCTTGATTGAAGCTTAAATTCCACATTTAGAGTACAATTTTCTTTGGGCTCCATAGAAAAGTCCTCACCCATGCTATCATGAAAGAATGGCTGGCAGTATTTCCCAAACGCTTCCCAGCTACTACGTGCACGTGAATTAACAAGAGAGGAGAGGAAGCGCTGAAGGCAACCAATTGGCGTGTTAAAATCCCTCAATCCTCTGGCCCCTTTCTTCTTCATTCTTCTAAGCTTCCCAACAGCCTCGTTTAAGATAGATCCAAATAACCCTACAGTTTCAACAATGGGACATGATGGGAGGATTTGATCCTAAATTGTCCATTTCTTCAATATTATCTGACTAAACTATGGGTCATTTGGGGTCTTCTTTCAATTATCACTTAAGTATATCTGGCAAAAAAAAATGCCATTGCTCCCCATTCAGAATCATCACACATCTAGACTTCCTTACTTGTCCTTAAAGATGCTCCAGACATGATGTTCTGTCCATGCCAATGTTCAGGACCCAGTGGATTTCCCACCGTGCTCTGAACAGGATCTAGAGAGAGAGAGAGACGAGCCGTCTTCATTTTCCTCTGTGTTCTAGCTGATGTTCCAGATCGAGAGTTATGAATACAGATGTGGGGTAAGCAGCTCTGGTATAGAAGAGCTCCTGTTCTGCCACTCCCTAACAATATAATAGAAGTGAATGAGTTAACTTGAAAAATTTTAGACAAAAAAGAAACAGGGCAAAGTCAATGTAGGCTTCTTGCAGGGATTAAGAGAAAAGAAATAGGAAGGACTCAACAGAACAGACAATGCAAGGTAAAAAAGAAAGATGTGGTGATCATAAGCATGACCTCCACTTGCCCCAATCCTTCAGTCCCACGAGGACCTGGCTCACTTGAATCGACAGCAATCTCCTTCCCTCTGCGCTCTTACTCTGCTAATCCGCACCTCTAGAAGGGCTTTTCCACATAAAGTTTTTCTGCGCCGATTATTTTAATACAGCACTGAAGATGCCTTCCACCAGCCCATGTGGTGTTGCTGAGGACGCCAGGTGCTTCATAGACGTAGCTTCCTGCAGTAACACTCGGAACCTCTCACTCTTGTCTCTATCTCCCCGCTGGAGAAACTGGGATGCGGGAGGATGAAGTAGGTGTCGAATGGCCAGATAGTTATTTAAGTTTAAGATTGGGTTTCAGAGACAGAAAGATGGGTTCTGCTTGTAATTGATATGTGCTCCCCCTGCCCTATTCTGTCTCGTATCTTATCAAGGTGAGAGTGCATGGGTCCCTTTTATATCTGCAGCTTTGCTTGTCTAACACGGGCCCTGGCTCTTAGCAATAGAAAGGAAATGGGGCTTAATCTCCAAACCCAATCTGTGGTAGGTACCTAAGCCGTGTATGATTTTTTTTTTTTTACTTTTGAAGACTGAAAGTAGCAGACATCAGATTTTATTACACACACACATACATATATGTATATATTGTCCTGGTGTCTTGTAACTGGATATTAGGAAGAATTCCTGATGCTTCCTTGCATAGAGCAACAGCATAAAATATGTTGTGGTCTGAATAAGCAAACATTTAAATAATGCCCATGTAATATAAAAAGAACATGGGAAAACAGTTTATTTGTTGTCTTTGTGCCTAGCAACCTTAGAAGTACAAAACACTTGCCCTTTGATGCTTGCAGTGACCTTTAAAGTCTCCCTTGATATAATAAGCGACCTCTCCAATCCAGAGGGTGCCCTAGTTCAAGGCCAGGGTACAGTCCGGGGCTGACTGGAAGGTAAACAGCACCACCTATTGAGCTGGGGTTTTCCACCTTCTGGAAAGAGGCCAAATGCAAGTCCTGTCAAGGCCAAGCCACGGCACTCTTGTCCAACTTTAAACAGATCCTAAGTGAAAGGGACAGGAAACACAATGTCTCCAGGAAGGGAAGGGTTCCCTTTGCTTACTGTGCCTTTCTTCATCATACGTGAGCCATTGTTGGCATGTCCCCCGGAGGGAGGCAGCCCAGTGGCTCTCCGAGGAGCTTCAGTTAGGAACAAAACTGGAATTTCCTAGGGTTCATTTTCCACCCAACTTAGCTGTACTTCTCAGAAAAGTAACTTTCCTCCAAACACTGGTAGAGGTCAAAAGATTTCTTTGAAGTGTAGGGGTATTTGATCAAGTCAGTCAGTAGTAGGGTGACCTCAAAAGAGGGGAGAGGCCATCAGAGCCTGGGCTTGTTTTCTCAACTAGCCAAAAGCAAACGAATCTGGGATTTGGCTCAGTTTACCTATCTCCGTCTTTGGCATCTGAATGTCAGTTGACGGGAAGGGTGGAAGAATACAGTTTCTACTTGTGTAGTACTTGGTACCACTGATAGTTAAAATGTGACGTAGGCCATGGCATCCTGTGCCTGCTTTGTAAACCTTTGGGATGGTAATGACACGAGGCATGGGGCCAACTGGCTGACGAGTGGGGGATGGATCAGTTCTTCACCCAATGCTTCACCCAATGCTTCACCCAACACTGTTAATATCACATGAATCCCCTTCCTTAACCACCCTGACATCTTGACTTTAATCAACCAACCTCTGTACCTTCTTCTCTGCCCCCACCGTTCATCACGTATAACTCTGCTGATGACGTGTGAGTCTCAGAACCCCAGACAGCACAGCTTTAAATGAAGGAAAGGCACCAACTTGCCCTATCTGTAAAGGCTTAGCATATAGCCAAGGTGTCGTTCCCCCCCCCCCGCAAAAAGAACCCCACAATGTGGTATAATGTTTCCACCTACTATTGTTTATTTATACAAAAGGGATATCCATTTAATGGAGAGCACTCATTGAATTTTAATCTTTTTCTTGGTTAGCAACCCTCTCTGATAATGTAGGGCCAACAGAGTTTTCAAACAGCAAGGCAATCATGAAGGATAACAATGCCCAGCATCATGCGGTGATGGCAAACTCTGTTGGTTGGGAGTTTACCTGCATCAAAGACTGTTTCAGTTCTGGCAGTTTCAACTTTTAATAGGTTTCCTGGGACATAACCACATTGTTTGTAGGTCTAGGGGTGTGTAGAATTGTAGAGTCAGTTAATGAAGCAGAGCAGTGTTCACAGGACAGTTGAGGGAAAGACAACCGTGGTGAAGGTTGGCAGCTCAGAGGAGAATGATGGAGAGGAAGAACTTCTGAAGACTTCGGCTCAACAAAGAAGTCACTGAAACTGACACACACAGACAGACAGATAGACGCACACACACACACACACACACACACACACACACACACACGTCTTCCCAGCTAGCCCTTGTTACCTCACCAAGGCTCTTTGAGAAGCCCAATTATTAGAGAAGACCCTAGAAGAGCACGAGGGAGGAGGGGTCAGTGTTCCTTCCATCAACCATCAACCCCTGCTTCCAAGCAGTCTCTCCCCAATAGGCTCTGCATCCAGGTGCATATCTGCCTGTCTCCCTTGAGCTAACAGTTTGCCATCTTGTTCTTTTTTTTCTTTCTCTCTGCATTTCTGAGTCTCTCTCTCTCTCTCTCTCTCTCTCTCTCTCTCTCTCTCTCTCTCTCTCTCCTCTCCTCTCCTCTCCTCTCCTCTTCTCTCCTCTCCCTCGGTGTGTGTGCCTGTCTGTCTGTCCATCTCTCTGTGTGTCACTCTGTCTGTACTTCTTGCTCTTTGTCTGTATGGATCTAGCTCCATCTAGATCTTTCTGAGTATCTCTCTCTCTCCGTCTTGCTCTGTGATTGCCATCACACCCAACCTTGTCCCTGCCTTTTGTCTTCCTGAAGCTTGGTCACATTTCCTGCCCTGCTCCCTCTGTGTCTGAGTCCTATTTGTTCGTACTTGCTCTGGTCTCTTTACAGATACTCCAGTGGCATTTGGCAGATAAAATGGCTGAGTCTTTCTGCCCTATCTCTTCAACTCACCGCCGACTGAGACCCCTCGCAGAAACTGTATGCCTTAAACCCTAAATTACATACTTGTTCACAGACAGAGCTACAATCTGAGGGAAGCGTTACCCTATCCTCTCATGTCTGAAAACTGTATGAAGATCCTAAAGACAGCACTCCATAAATACATGGCCTCCTTCAGTCTCACTATGGGTTCCTGGTGATGAAGAACTCCTCACATTGTACATATTGGAGTGCCCAGGGCAGGCACTGGAGGGGGACTCGGAAGTCCAGCTCAACACCAGCATCTCCTCTGTCTTCCTGGCATTAAGACCACGGTGTGCTGACCGATAACTGGCAGCTCTCCCTCCCTGGAACACGGTTTCCCAGACTGAGTCGTGCAGACAGCAGTTTAACCCACAGGTCAGAGGGCAGTCAGGCGTTATCTACCAACTGGCTGCTTTCCATCTGCCCACTGACTCCCACCTTCCTCACAGACTCTGACAGAAGGGACTGAGCTACAAGGTGCACCCTGAAAACTTAGAGAAGCAAAAAGCCTTCCAATACTTGCCTTAATTTTCAATGACTAAAACTCATAAGGATCCTTATTAATAACTGATACCAGAGGGCATGTTCTGATATTCAAGAGATGAGGGTGAGAGCTTATCAGTTGGTGGTAGGCGCACTCATGCACACACACACACACACACACACACACACACACACACATATACACGCACCAGTTTGCTTTTCCAAGTCATCTTGTGAATCTTCAGTTGATTAAAGATGAAGATTGAAGCGCATCGTAATAACCAGAAAATAACTTTTACATCCTAGCATCTTGATTGTGCTAGAATCAAAGGGCAGCACAGTGTGTTGCAATGCAGATCGCTAATCTCCGGCAGAATTAACAGATTTGCAGAGGTTCTGCTTGAGAACATTATGTGTTGCCGCAACACAGCATAATCAAATTCCCATTTAATTTTATTAATGCTAAAATGCAGACGACTTGCACATTTCCATTCTTCCTAATATTAATTTTGGGGTTATTGAGAAAGCACATTTTTAAGTGGTTTCTTTCCTGCAGATATTTTTAAACCAAATTCATACGCATTAATATTGTATGATTTGATTAAAAAAGAACATGCCCCCCCTTCCTTGATTAATCTTGATTCCAACAAGCAAGCCCCTCCTTATAAAGAGAGCTGGGCAACTAGCAATGTTAAGGTTCCCCATCCAGGCAACGGAGATGTACCTCCAATTGCTTTCCCTCTGCCCCCTCCTTCCACTCCCAATGCCGTATTCTGTCATCAGTGATGCTCATTGACCTTCTTGATCTGTCTGAGACCTTCACAGTTTTACTTCATCTCTCCAACTACCCAAACCATGAGTCTCAGAAAGCATGGGTTCCAATGTACTTCATCCCATACCCCTAAGAGACAAGCAGGCCAAAGCAATGTGCCACCAGCCTACAGCTCTATTCCTGAACATGATTCTTGCAATCTTCATTTGTTTTGATTTTCTAAAAACTGATACTATAAAAATCCTCTGATCGCCTCCCCCCCATAATGCCCACACAAAGCTTTGTTTTTATTCTTACACCTGACAGTCTGGTGCAAAGTCTAAGTGTAGACCTACCTCTGAGTTCCCAAGAATGGCTGCAGCTCTAGGAATGGACCAGAGATGTGGGTACTCCCATAAGCCTGAACTCCCAGCCTAGGTCACACACTTCAGAGCTACAGGATCTAGACCATTTCACTTAAATTTTCTGGGTAGCTTCATCTCCAAAGGAGAAAAGAGAGGATGCTGCCCTGCCATTTGGAGTATTTTTTTTTTTACTTAACATAAGCAAAACCAGAACAAATAAAACCAACAAAGCACAGCTTTCCATACCAACCAAGTATGTTCAGATGTGATTATCTAAATCAAATTCAAGCTGAACTAGGGTATGGGCTCTGGTAATAATGTTTTTTTTTGGATCCATTAACTTTTACATATTCATTCTCATTTATATACACCGATATTGATTGATAGGTGCCAGATGAAAGATAAACAGATGCTATAATACAAGGGTAGATTCTATAGTCTCTGTATCCCTGAGATAAATAAAGAGAAAGGAGGGTGCCCAATGCTCTGTCTATTGGATGCTAAGCTCATCATTTTGATCACGAAATCTGTGGTATGACTGAAGTTGCCATTGACTTGTACAGATTGTGTAGAAATACTGGTTCTTCTGAAATATCACATAATCCACTACATCCCAGGCCAAGGCAACCCTGTGCCAGCCATTTAACAGTATTATTATTTCTTTCAAGAGTTTTCCTGCCTGAAAAGTCTTACAGGAACCAGCCTATTCCCTTCCAAAGTCGGAGCATACAAAGGCATATCTAGATGTTCCATGTTGTTTAAAGTTCATATTTGGGGTGTGCTCTTCCTTGTTAGTTCCAGGCAGAGATAACAGATCACTACCCACAACTTGCTGTGTCGGAATAAAGAACCCATTACTCAGCACACAGAAACATACATAGCACAGCCCCCATGGAGAGAGCTTCCAAGGCTGCACCCAGTCTCTCCATCAATCACCTGGCAACTGTTTATATCAGAAGGATGGGGTTATATACAAAGGCACAACTACAAGTCCCTTGCTGCTGGACTTGAATTTTCTCTGCAAACATGTTGCTTTCATGGGCAGCTGCTCTGCCCTCTTTTCTGGAATGTTCTCATAAACAGGGTTAATACAGTTGCTGCTGCATTGCACCTGCTGTCAGGGCTGACATAAGTTGCATGAACTTGAGCCATAGCCCAACACCCGAGGCCCAGCTGAGCCTCCTCCTCCAGTGCTTGTTCTTCCTGCTGACTCAGAGGAACACGGGGCACAGTGTGTATCACCAGGGTTTCGGGTCAGCAGCTGTAAGGGCATGGTTCCTGAGGCATTGCCTCTTTTTCTCATTACCCGCTGCTACTGCTCTCTGCAGGTGATACTTCCCAGCAGCTCCTGAAGCCTTGACCCTCCCAGCATCTGCGCGTAGTTGCTTTCTTCTGGATCATGGATCTTGGCTTCAACGCCTCCTGGTGTCTTACCTAACTCCTCATCTCTGCTAAGGGTGCCCCTGAGAGTGCGTTTATGTGGGCTGAGGGCTACACTCCATGGGAGAACCTCAGGCTGAAATTAGAAAGCAAAATCACAAGTTTTATGTTCTGATAACTCGTACTGGAAATCTTGTTGAATTGTTTTCACTTGAAGGAGCTGTCTTTGCGCATTTGTCTCTTAGCAACAGCATCTGGTGTTCGGCCTGTTCTGATAGCCTTGGGTGGACCGTCTTCCTCCTTAGCCTGCATCTCAGAGCTATGCAAAACATTATGTTTATAGGGGCTAGGCACTCTAGTTGCTCCCCCAACCTTTACTCTCTTTTTAACTCTGACTTTATAGGCAGACAATGCACAGCAGCAGACAGAATTTGATAAATATATGATGACCAGGCTTCCTAATATCTTTTATGTCTTCTGTGCTGTCCATATAGACAGAACCACATTCCCAGAATCTCAAGGCTTGATGTCTTTCTTTCAGGTGTCTCACCAGAGGTGCAGAAGGCAGCATTGAAAATAAGATCCCATTTACTCAGTAGATATGGAGAGCAGTTTCCCACAATGCTGTCTACCTGATGATGGACATTGTTGATGTGAGGCACAGCTGGTTCCTCCCATAGCTTCTCCATCCCTGTGGGTCCTCCAGGAGTTTTTGGAATTCCTGGGCTAAATGTACTCAGCACTAGGATGAAGGGTCCAGCTTCACGAGAATAGCAGCCAGCTGGAGGAAGCAAATACTGACGCAAATTCGTGTTGTTCTCCATGAGCTTTTATCTGTCTATAATTTTTCCTGCAAACCCTGCAGAGCTCACGCTCTGGCACACACAACCTTTGCTTCTATATTGTCAGCTCTACCACTGCATGAGGTCAAGACACTGATGAGCAAGTGTATGTGACGTGCAGAGAAGTGAAGTCATCCACCTTGGTGTTTTGCCTCTTTGAATAAACCCAACAAATGCTCTCTTGCATTTTGTTTGCTCTGTTTCATCATCTTTAAGCTTTAGAGGAAACGGCGACTTCCAAAGTGGTAGAATGTGCTCATCCAGTCTGTTGCTCCACACAGAAGCCTGTGTTTATGACACTGTCTTCACTGGGTTTTGGCCTCCATGTAATCATTCACTACCAGAATGTCTAGTGGATGAGAGTTTAGGGATGGCAGCCCTTGCTTGAGTCCTGGATTTGTCTGGAATTCCTGTGGAGTTCTGTTTCTTTATCTATTTCCCTATGACTGCTAGGTTGGCGCCAAATACAAAAATAATCTGGGCGTTCCAAAAGTGGTGATTCCCAACAAATGTAATAAAATAAAGTCCTCAATTTTACAATTCTTCATGATGGTAACAGTAGGATAGTAACAGCAAGCTCTGGCCATTGTGCGGATATGTCCTGTATCCATCAGGATTCTCTCAGTGAGGAGTTGATTTGCTCACCTCCATTCCACAACCATAACAGGAAGGTAGACTTTTAGCTGACCAATGAGTGCCCCATACATGAATAACTTGATATCTATGCTTATGACCACTGGTACTGACTTGATTGGACTTTTCAGGTGTGTCAAATTCATGCCTGAGACAGGACATTCAAGCGGTCATTTTGAATATGTTAATGCCACACCAGCTATGCTGTATAATTTCCATTCATATTTAGTGGGTACAGTATTTACAGTGTGGTGAAGATACCAGGTTCAAATTATTACCAAACCATCAAATACAAGAGTATTCTGAAAAGGGGAAAGAGTAAGCCAGGTGGTGGTGGCACACACCTTTAATCCCAGAACTCGGGAAGCACACAGACCTCTGAGTTCAAGGCCAGCCTAGTCTACAGAATGAATTCCAGAAAGGCTACAAAAAGCTACAGAGAAACCCTGTGGAGGAAAAACCAAACGAACCAAACAAAAATACCCACACAAAAAGAAAACAAATGGACAAAAACATTGGAAGAGTGGTCATTGACCACAAAAGCTGGCCTCAATTGGAAGAGTAAAGTATGAAGTCAAAAATGCATAAACCTACCACTCTCCTAAGAATCCTACATGATAACCTCATATATTAACCTGATTGAAAGGCCTTTAGCTGAAATATTTACTTGGAGACAAACTGAGATAAGAACCAAAAAATAAGCTCAGGGTTTATTCAGATAAGAAAACAAGTATAAAGAATAATACAACCTCTTCACTATCAAACACATTACTTAAAGAAGACAGAAATAGCAAATTTAAAGAGTCTTTCCTCCCTAGACGTCAGAGCTAGTCATGAAGAAATTAAGACTGTGTCTATCCAGATTTTCAATAAATTAGTTTCACCTTAACATTATTTTTTTTGAGAAACCTACCTTCTTGGCTATAAAGTATGTTCTCATCCTACCTCCTAATAATTTAGCTGTCAAGGTGACCAAAGAGACAAGAACATTGAAAGATTCTGACCGCCCACACCTTTGCAATTCCACTGAAGTTCATAACAAATTATAGTCTTCCTTGTTATTTCAGCTAAGTATATTTTAAAGTTTGTGTTTCAAGTGTGAGGCTTGTTGTCAGTTTCTTGTGATCAGTTAGAGCCAACTTAATGCAACATATATTCTGTCCACTAAAGTTCTTGGATCAACCGCCTTAGCCTCTGAGTGGAATTCAGTAGATGGTAAGTGCCCCCTTGGAGATATTAAATTATTGAGCCATGGCATTAGAAACGACATGATGAATTTTAAACAGAATCTGGACATAGGGTAGAAAAGCTCTTTTCTTAATATTTAAAACACAAGGCAGTTCTATATAATAACCTCTATAAAGTTTCCTATAGTCATCTGTGTCTCCAGCTGTGTTTCTGGGGTGAGTCACGTGTGTCATCTGAAACTCTCCCAGTAGTGCAGGAATGAGAAGGGAGAATGAAGAGAGAGTCAGGTAGACCCTATCTACACTTGGTTAGACCTCAGCCTAGAGTTAAACGGGATGATTAGAGGCTTTATCCAACCCTGAGAGGGGCTTCTGAGGAGTCAGGTGAGGTGTATCTTAGAGCTATAATCAAGCAGGTGAGGCTTTAGGGCTTCACCCAGTATTAGGAGGGGCTGAGTGGCAGTGTCTATTTGGCCAAGAACAACTGAAGAAGTGATGCTGACTGTATAGGGAGACTATCAGCTGGTTTTCCAAAACTGGCCAACTGGAGACGAAAAAAAAATAAATGTAACAGGAGCCAAATTACCAACCACTCGTGATGGATCCTGGGCAGATGTGACTGAGAGGTTGCATTAATTAAAGATGTCACATTTAGTCGTAACAGGTATCTTCCACATTCTGCTCCCTCAACTGTCACCCTTCACGTGTTTTGTGGGATGAAGTTCCTTCCTGTGTCTCAGGATATCAAGGGCAGGTCCACGGGATTTCTATTCTCTCCCAGGAATCAAACAGTCCCCAGATATTTCACTCTTTAAAGCCGTCTGTGTGAAGTGAATGCCATGCCCACTATAATTATGATACCTTTCAAGTTATCAGAAGTAAGACTCCTCCTTGCCTTCTCTTGCCCCTCCCCCTACTCTGCCTACAGAGATTTCTGATCCCAACGTATGTTTTTTGTTCTGTTTTAAAGTAAGGATCAGATTAGGGCAATGGTATCAAAGAGAAGTGTCTCTTCTACTCAATGGTGGCACGGGTTCAAGATGACACTTGTTTTGTTTTATACTTCCCTGTACTCTTTAGCTGCTTTTGGAGTCCCACAAAGTTGGGCCTTAGAAAATAAGATTAAGGAAGGTGTCTCGGCAGGAAAGTATTGGATATGCTGTATAAGGACCTGAATTCCATCTCCAAACCCATTTTAAAACACAGCACCAAGGCCTCATATTTGTGATCCCAATGTCGGGGAGTGGAGAAAGATTGATATACGTGGGGATCACTGGCCAGCCAGTCTAGACTATGTAACAACGAGCTCTGGACCAGTGAGACAATGTGTTAGAGAAAAGAAAGAAAGGAGAGAGAGAGAGAGAGAGAGAGAGAGAGAGAGAGAGAGAGAGAGAGAGAGAAGGTGGGGAGGGAAGGAGGGAGAAGCCAGGGAGGGATGGAGGGAGAGAGGGAGGAAAGGAAGGAGGGAAGAAGAAAGGAGGGAAGGAAGGAAGGAAGGAAGGAAGGAAGGAAGGAAGGAAGGAAGGAAGGAAAATGGATGGTTCTGACCAGTGAGGATGGAATCTTCAATTGATGCTCAGCCTTCACGTATCCTGTTAATATTTGCCCTTCACATGTCATAGGCAGATCCTAGCAAACTCACATACACTTGAATGATCCCTCACAAAAGCAAGTAAACTCAGCTCCAGCACCTTGCAAACATGCCCTTGACCCCATTTCCACACACCCTGCCAGTTGACCCTCATTGCTGCTGTTCATTGAAGGGCTCCAATCTCCAAACCTCAGATTTCCACTTTATGGCTCTTACTAGGCCATCCTATCATTCAGAGCCCTCCTGAAACAGAGTCAGACAGCAGCAAAGCTTCCAGGCACAGAGGTCAAACCCTCCTTTCTGTAGATTTACCTCACCCGATCCTCACAGGACATGAGACTATACAAGCCAACCTAAGCTCCCACTGCCAAGACCCCCTACACCTTCTCAGAATCTGGCAGTAGGTTTACAGGTGTGGCATTACTTCTTTTAGAACTGTTACCTAGGTTATCTCGAATCTGCTTTGAAATGGAGAATAATGTGATACCCATCATCTCTGGGAATCGGTAGAGAGAGACTCTATTCCACCTTCTCAGCCTGTGGCACAGCTCATGTGTAGCTGGGAAGATACATGAATTGCTCGGATATCATCTGTGCATAAAATGTAATTTCATATCCTTTTAATATCCGAAAATGGTTTTATTCCACGACTCCTGTTGAGGAAGCATTTGGTTCAATATAAAGTTCTATCACATTTACTTTTAATGACCTAATTATGGCATTTGGGTGCCCGCGGGCCTGACTGCTAAAAATTAATGGCCCTCTGAGTCCCTTGCAGTAATTTCAAGGGTTCACCCTAGCCAGTCTGTATTCTGCAACTCCTGCACTGCTCTGGGCTTTCTTCCCACCTGGCTCCCACCTGCGCACACCTGCTGTGCTTGACTCCTTATCTGATAATTACTGCTCACCATGGGCTCCCGACATGGCACACCAGATGCTGTCTGAGTTCCCAGCTCACTCTTGCCCATGTCATGGCTCTGACAAAGGTGATGGGACAGTTTTTTCTGAATGAACACTGACTCTAATTGTCTCTATGAGGCGTGATTTCTGCCCACCCCTGTTATCCCTAAACAAATCAATAAGCTTCAAACTACCACTCTTCCTTAACATCTTCTGAAATGTTTAATCAGTTGCTTTGGTTACTGCCCCTGCTCTGCTACAGCTAAGGGAGCTCAACTCTAGACCCCTCTGGATGGAATTTCCGTGGTGTGACTTAAAACACTAATGTTGACCTGGCGGGATGAAGCAGCAAACTTGCAAATGGTTATAGGCAATGTGTACTTAAGAAGTGATGACTAATGAGCCCCTAATCAAATGGTCCTTTGCCATGTGTAGCGCAAATGATTTGTGTGGACCCTCATTCTTTTCTTGCACTATCTTAGAAAGGTAAAGATACAAAAGCCACCCTTTAAATAGATATTTCACATCTAGGTATGTGGAGACAGAGATTCATAAGGAGTTTGTATTAAAAGCAGGAATATGACAGTGTTCATTTATTTCTTCCATGAAATATCTCTGAGAGGGGTTGATGCACACAAAAACCTCCTTCATGGAGAAGGAACAGAAATATGGAAATAAAGAGACAACATACTCAAACCTATGGGACACGATGAAAGCAGTGCTAAGAGGAAAGTTCATAGCACTAAGTGCCCACTTAAAGAAAACGGAGAAAGCATACATTGGTGACTTAACAGCACACCTGAAAGCTCTAGAAAAAAAGAAGCAGACGCGCCCAGGAGGAGTAGAAGACTGGAAATAATCAAACTGAGGGCAGAAATCAACAAAATAGAAACACAGAAAACAGTCCAAAGAATCAATGAAACAAAAGTTGGTTCTTGGAGAAAATCAACAAGATAGACAAACCCCTATCCAAACTAATTGAACGACAGAGAGAGAACACATAAATAATTAAGATCAGAAATGAAAAAGGGGACATAACCACAGACACAGAGGAAATTTAAAGAATCATTAGATCCTACTACAAAAGCCTGTATGCCACAAAACTGGATTTCTCCCCAGCCAGTTTTGCAAGAGTAAGATGCGCATTTCGTCAGCCATGATCTGCTGCTTTTAAAATTCCAAAACCATAGGTTTATACTTCAACAAGATGGAATCGTCATGCAATAGCTTGAGTATTTTTCATATTTGATTTTATATCTTGCGGGTTTTGATTTTCTCTATCTACTTTTTTCCCCTCCAAATCCAGATTTGTTTTTAACCACCCTCCCCTCTTTTCAGAACAACTCTTACCAAAGGGTCTCATTTATATTCTAGAATGTCTCAGAATTAGCAATTCAGCAGACGAGAAGCACACTGCACGACGAAAGTGCCAGGGTTCCAGGCCGCACAACCCACACTCTATTTCTCCCATGCCCATTCCACGTTTCTTCTATTGCCAGCTTAACTCCTGACGCTGGTTCAGACAGTCAGGACTCAGCAGGGACAGAGTGACCATATGGCTTATTGTCCAACCTAGACATTCCAAAAGTTAAAAAAAATAGAAATGAATAAGTAAAATAGGAAACCTATACATCCCTAGGACACAACAGGATGTGTATGTCATGATAGTATGTGGTACACCTGGATGTGGGTATTCACTCTAAACATTGGCCACACTATGTTGACAAAACTTTCCTCTTGGGAACTTCATCATCATACAGCCTGTAGGTCAGATATCCCTGGTCTGGTATTAGGCACTCATCTTGAATCCAAAAATGCCCTTTAAGATGTTGTGGCCATGCAGTAAACTGCATAGTTGTTGCCTAAGGAAAGATGCGTAGCAGTATTAAGAGGTCATTATTGCGTTTCAGAGGGCTTCAAATGTGATACCTCAGTACAATGGTGTAACTTCACCTTGGGAAAGTGTAAACCATTTGTGCAAATGTGTTCAGCTGCAAGGCAAAGAAGCTGATGATGTAACAGCAGCTGCAGTCAACTTCCTGAGACCTGCCGGTAAGCCCAGCATCTCCTTCTGTTACCACGGAGATCCTCTTTGGTCCTACATCTGCTATTGCAGATAAAATGGATGGACTCCAGGCAGCTAGAGGGTTCAGAATGTGCTGGAGCTGTGGGCACTGCTCGGGAGAATGGGTGCCTCCAGCTACAATAAATGTAAACAATTATCGTAGACTTCTTGAAATCTTGAGCCAAGGTCAGCAGGTTGTGTCTATAGAAAGCCATTAAGTAAATACTTCAGCTTTCCAAGGACACATGGTCTCTAGGGTAACCACTTGATTCTGCTGTTGTTAGCCTGGAAGCTCCCCACAATAAAACTTTATCCACAAACATTCATACCACCTGACTAACTGGGGAAATCAAACCAGACAGTTGGCTGTCCAGGACCTAGTCTCCTCCAATTGGTTCTTCAGGACACAATTGACCCTGAAAATTCTGGGAAATAAGACAGAAAGATACCCTGCTACCAATGTGATAACCTGCAAGGAAGCCAGGTTCTGAGACCTGGGATAAAGAAGGACACTCTCCCTGCACTGAGAGGATGGTTCAGTGGGTAAAGTGCTTGGCTTGCATGCGTGAAGACCTGAGTTCGAATCCCCCAGAGGTTGCCTAAAGTTAAGCATGTTACCACATGACTGTAATCCCAGTGCGTGGTGGGATGGGAGGTGTGGCTAGGCCAGTCTACAGAAGCTCACAGCCCAGCTATTCTATGCAGTGGTTTAGAACAAATAGATTCTGCCTCACACAAGACGGTGATCAGTGACTGAGACACAAAGTTTTGTTTTGAGTGAATTTAGAGGTGGAGAATAGAAGCAAAATTCATGAGATTCTCCTCACAAGTGAAAAATACATGAGTATTCTAAATTCATAAGTATTTAGTCCTAAGGACAAGGGTAGAGTTTTGCAGAAAACTGGAGGTCAAAGAAAGATTGGTTGCTCCACTCCTCATATTAGGCTGTTGAGAAAGCCTAACAGCTGAAACCCAGAACCCCACTCCAGGGAACCCCCCACCAAAAGCAGGTCTTTCCTGAACTAAGGAGACAAGCACCAATACAGGGGGCATCCACAGGGAAGGGAGGTTAGAAGATCCCCACCCACCATCTAAAAGCTGTTGGGAAACCTGGTGGCACTGGTCACCGCAGAAGGCATTCAATAGTTCTACCCGGACAGCCACAACTGGAAAGGAAGAACGATAGAGAGAAAAGGGGTTTCTCTTCAAACCTTTGTGACCTTGTTAACTGAGTAAAAAGAGAATTTCTTGCTCATCAAAATGTTCCTTAGGCACATCCAGGGACATTCTGAGAACGATGTTAATCAGTGTCGTCTTGGTTTGAACATCACACTCTCTCCATACAACCCCGGAGGCAGTCGAGAAACAGAGAAAACATAAACAGTACAGGCCTCAGTCGGTGTATTGTTCTTTTTCTCAGATACGCTTTTTAATAAATGGGAGAATATTGCAAAACTGCAACCAAATGCATTGTCTGGTCACATGCAAGCTAGCAACAGAGTCTTCTACCAAGTTTTGGCCACTGTATGTGACCTCATAGGACCCTTCAGCACACCTCAGAGAACGGATGGATTTGCAACAGCACTTCTGAGTGTGCTTGGTCAGGCTTCTTTAAGAGGAAGCTCCACCTGGGTACACCCTGTCTCTCTCTCCAAACCCTGGCCCCTTCGGAAAAGGCTCGCCAAGGGGTGGCTCTTCCTCCGGAGCTGCTCAAGACCAGGCCTACTAGGTATTTCAACTGCTCTCTAGAGAGCTGTCATGTGATTTTACCGTCTCCTCTCCCTGTTTCATCTCTGGGTGTGGGGGACCGAAAATCACCCAGGAGCATTTTACTCGTTAAAACTGGACTTTTAAAACTTAATTTCATTTGGATCACTGGGTCGGTGGAGAGGGTTAACATCAGGTACGGAAACATTTCACAGCTGTCTGTGACTTCTCAGTGGCTACCTTGCAGGAAACAATGGGAAATCCTCCTCTGTGCTTTGATTTGGTGCTCGCTACATTATGCAATGTTCTGTTACTGCTCAAATGCTCTTAGGTAGCAGGTAGCTGAATTATTTCAGAACTAACGCATGGAACAGAAGATCTGTCACCTTGTTTATTGTCTGCTACTTCTCACCAAATATAACTACTTCTGCTGGTTGGTGTTTACATTTCATATTAGTCTCTGAATATATCTCTGCAGCTTTATGTTTCTTAAAACAGAAACAATAGCATTTTCTAAACAAGCATTTTTCTACTCCTTTTTTTTGCATTTAATGATATTTCTTGGCTGTCTTTCATAGTTTATGGAGAATGATCCTCTTCTTTTTTCCCTTTTCTTTCATAGTATTCAATTGTAAAACAGCATTATCATTTATCTTCCCCTGATCATAGACATTTTGGAATTTAATAAACCTTTCCTATCAAATTATTGTTTCATGAATATCTTTGTGTGCACATAATTTCCCATGTGACTTTGTCAACAGTATGAATTTCATAGAAGTAAAATTGCCACGTCAAGAGAATGTCCAGTTTCAAAATGTAATAGTAATTTCCCCATATTTTCATAGACATATGCCAGTTTAGATCCCTATTGTTGAAGTAGGGGAGGATATCATTTCCTTCCCGCTCCAAACTGACCTTTCCGAACACGAAACGAGTACTGCAACCCAGTTTAGTTGCATCTCTCTTACGATGCAACTTTTCTAAGTAGCTCCTTCACACCTCAACACCAGGAGCATCCAATACCCTCTTAGGAGCCTGAATGACCATTAATATAGCCTGTTGCACGAGTTCTAATTGGTTTTAATAATAAAAAATGCAGAGACAGATATTGGGGCAAATGCTGAAAGATCAGAGACAGAAAGGCGCAAGTCACAGCCAACTCTTACCTTGTTAACTCTTCAGCCAAAAATGGACCGAACTACTGTCTTCCCCGGTTGTATATTCTTCTCTCCAACCAGCCATACATTTCCTGTCTGTCTGTAAAGACTTCCAGACCTCTATGGTTAACTAGTGGCTTCTCTCCGACCAGCCATACACTTCCTGTCTGTCTGTACAGACCTCCAGACCTCTATGGTTAACTAGTGGCTAGCCTTACCCTCTGACCTTCAGGCAAGCTTTATTTGTTACAGTACAAACAAGATCTCACCACACTTGGCTTTCCAGAGCTCTTTACCGAAATATGTACTATGGCAAGGGCAAGGAAAGCCATTTGGTACAAGCTTTACAGCTTTGCATATTTTCCAAAGTTTTCATTTGTATTTTCAGTGTCTGATCTTTCAGTTTCTGCAGTGAACTAATGGCTAGCTCTTATCTACTTGAGTTTACCCATTTTCCTGATGTCATGAGGAATTTTCACCCTTCTGAAAATATATCCCCACATGTCTGTTTAATGTTTTCAATATTTGTGTTTGAAATACTTTATGAAATTAGCATGCATTTTGATATGTAACAAAAAACAGATTCAACTTTTTTCTCTTGATCAAATTAGGAATTTATTGTCAGTTCACAAGTTAATATTCTCACATATATGTATTTTAACATATATCTCCCATATGCATTTGTGTTATTGCCAGATTTTGTATTGTTGACATTTTCTCTGTAATTGTTTTGCTTTCAGTAAGAAAAAAAGTCCATTTTATTATTATTGTTTTAGACAATATTCTTCTGTGGACTGTCTGGTCTGGAATTAACTATGCACCTTAGCAGGGCTCACACTCCAAATCTACCTGCCTTTGCCTCTCTAGTCCTGGGACTACAAGAAAATGCCTCTGTTCCTGGATTATTTATTATATTTTTTTCATGGAAATTCTGTTCATTTTTTCCTGTATGAAACCTCAATTTTCTTTAAAGTAGGATTCATAGTGACTTATTTTCCTTCATTATAGACTTATGGATGTCTTTTTATCTTATGTTTAATTTAATACCTGAATAAAATATTAGATTCATATTTTTCCCTCACAGTGACCACCTTTATCCAAATTTCTTGAGCCATTGAAATCTTTTTGTTTTGCTTTGGTTTGTTTTTTGAGACACGGTTTCTCTGTAGCTTTGGAACCTGTCCTGGAACTAGCTCTTGTCTTTGCTTCCCAAGTGCTGGGGTTAAAGGCGTACACTACCACCACCTGGCAAGTCATTGAAATCTTAATCTCTCTCTCCCCGTGTGTGTGTGTGTGTGTGTGTGTGTGTGTACTTTTCTATACTTTTATAATATTTATAGTGCACAGGCATGTGTGTATAAGAAGGTTGCTCTTATAAGTTTTCTAGCAACTTCTTGAAACTTCCCTTACTAATTTTAAATATTCCATAAGCAATATCTGGAGTTCAAGCTCACTTCTAAGAAGACAGGCATGGCTCTCCTGCAGAGTGAGTCTGCACTGCCATTGCTCAACCCTGCTATTCCTTGATAACATTTTTAACAATACCTAATACCTCCATCTCTGTCAACATTAATATACAAACAGAAAGAATACATATATTTAGTCACATAATTACAAGGCAACCATGAAACACACAAACCCTTCCCCCTATGGTTGGGGGAGGTGTCTTTCTTTAAGCTTTATTACGAAGATTAACATTGACTAAAACAAATTTGGGAAGAAAAGGGTTTCATAATCCATCAAAAAGAAGAGTCAGGATAGAAACACAGGCAGGAACGTGAAGGCAGGAATTGAAGCAGAGACCATAGAGCAATGTTGCTTACTGGCTTGCTCTCCATGGCTTGCTCAGCTCACCTGCTTTATACAGCCTTTGCCTATCTGCCTAAGAATGGCACTGTCCACAGTGAGCTGGGTCCTGCAATGTCAATCATTAATCAAGAAAATGCTCCACAGATGTACCCACAGGTCAATCTGGTGAAGGCATTTTTCTTTTTCTGTTGAGATTTCCTCTTCCTGAGCATATCTAGGTTGTGTCATGTTGGAAAACAAAACAAAAAAATAACTAAACACCACAGGAAGGCAAGACACAAATAGATTAGCTCCATCACTTTCCTCCAGTCAAAGGGACTAGCTATTTTTATTATAGTTCCAAAGGATAGTTCTGTGTCTTTGAAGCTACTAGGAGATCTTTTATCACTTAACATTCTGTTGTAAGTTTTCCCTGACTCTAAGTGCATCATAAATCTATACATTTAAGTTGTTTCACTTCTTAAGTTTTAGGAAATTGCTTCCCAAACAAGATTTGTTTGTGCATTCTTCTTCTTCTTCTTCTTCTTCTTCTTCTTCTTCTTCTTCTTCTTCTTCTTCTTCTTCTTCTTCTTCTCCTTCTCCTTCTCCTTCTCCTTCTCCTTCTCCTCCTTCTCCTTCTCCTTCTTTTTCTTTTTGGAAATACCAATTACATAAGGCTGGTTCTTATTCATGAATCATTTATTCATTTATATCTTTTTTATCTCTGATGATATTAACATTTTCAGATTCTTTTTATTTTTTGCCTGTTTCAATCTTTCCTTATGTTCTTAAGCTTTCAACAAAACATCTTTCCATATATCGAAAGAGATAATACAGGTTATGATATTGTTTAAACTGATTCTTCCTATCCTTTCATAGCAATATATTTTGTCAAAATATTCATCTGTTCTGTGGAAACATTTTTCTCGTTAGGAAATAATATGGGCTGGTTAAGAAAAGGGAAAAATGTTTGTCATGCAAAAAGGAGGACTGGAGCTCAAACCCCTCCCTAGAAACCACATGACAAGTCAGGTCACCTGTCTTCCCAGCATTTGAAGACAGGAAGTAGGATCCCTGAGGCCAACTGATTAGACAAACTAACTAAAATAGCCAAGTCATGGAGCTGGGTTTACTGAGAGCCATTGTCTCAATAAAATAAAAGGGGGGACAATCAAGGAAAACATCCAACATCAACTTTAGCTTCTTTCCTGCATAGGCATGCATGCGCAGTAACCCACATACAAACACACATAGTCACACACCATATACCGATACACAAAGAAAAAGGGAAACAGAAAGAAGACAACAGAGTTACTCTGCCATTTTTATTCATCATTGATATTTCCCTTCATATCTTTGTATGTTAGTTCCCTTGACAAATATCTGAGCACGGACTTTGTGGTAGACATTGAGTCACTTGTTAAAAAAAAATGATTATCTACAAAGCCAAGTAAGACTCCTGACTTCATGGACCATATATCCTGCCTCATGTTATTTGTCAATGACTTAAATTAAAAATAAAACTGTTCACCTATAATATATGATCTATAAGTGGTTTTCCAACATGAGGAGAAAAATCCATAAGATAGCCATCTAAATAAATAGAAACAGTTATTTTACCTTTTGGTTTAATCACATGGCTACTTGACATACTTTCTTTTAGGCTTTTGTTGGCTGTTCATTTTAAGTGGCTGAGAAGCAGAGAGGCAGGTAGGGGCCAGGAGCCAGGGGCCAGGAGCCAGGGGCCAGAAGCCAGGTGCCAGGGGCCCAATATTTCACTCAAGGACACACACTAAGCAGCGTAACATTCTTTCACTATGATCCACTTCCCAAGAAGCCTAGCATCATCTATATCAGAGAGGCGTGACAACCCAGGACCCTGTAGGAACCACCTCCCCCAATCATGGCAAACTTTATTAAAATCTCTGACGATTTCTCTCCTTTTCCTAGGTCTCTGTTTGCCACATTCCGTTTCTACTTTCCAGGGATATTTAGGACCAAATTAGCAATACTTTTCAACTGTAGAAGAAAATGCGAATAACTCATGACTTGTATGGTGTCAGGCCAGCAAGGGTGTCCAGAACACAATGAGTCCCTGTTCGGATCTTCCGTTTCCCTCCTTATCGAGCATACACTAGCATTCGACTTCACCCTCAATAATCACATTTTCATTGCTATCACAAGGAGAATTATCCAGAAAAATATCTATAAAATCCCCACTCTGCTTGGTGTATTGATTGCACGCTGTAAACAACAATAACAACAACAACAAAACCTTTCCATTATTCTTTGACCCCCTTTCAACAGAATCATTCTAATTTGAGATTTATCCCCAAACTTTGGATAACAAAGGCAGAGCTTCACTGTGTCTCACAGAAATAAGCTATGGCACCATTACCACAAAGTACGGAGGCCGACTTTGAGCAGAAAAGACTCTGCCCTATTAAATGTATGCAACTAGCTGGACACACTGGCCATTTATCGAAAAAATTAATAGGCCCTCTATGTGACATTAAATAGCCTTTTAACAGCAGTGCACTTAGATCCCACACCAACTTACACAAAATAAATAGCCCTGAATTGCCTAACAATCAAATAAGGATTTGTCTTCCATTTCAATTTAAATTACTCTGAAAGATAAGCAAACCTAAAAAGCTAATGGAAGAATAAATCCCTATCTGTTCTGTACTATTTGACACATATGTAACCCCAGTTGTCTTTGGGAAAATAAAGTTACATAATTTATTTTGTGTTTTCCATACACCAGTCATTAGGGCATCTTCAGTAAGTAGCATTAAATGGAGTCCAATAAGGTTGTGATATTGTCAGTGAGCACAAAGGGAGAAAAATGGGATGTGTGTGTGTGTGTGTGTGTGTGTGTGTGTGTGAGAGAGAGAGAGAGAGAGAGAGAGAGAGAGAGAGAGAGAGAGAGTTTTCAACAAACTTGCTTTGTGCTGTGAAGAATGTAGGAGAACACAAGGATGAGTATGGCAATTCATACTCATACAATATCTGGAGAGAGCAAGGAAGAAAATTAATGGAACTCAAATATGAAACATGTCCTATAAGTCAAGACCCATTTATTCCCTGAAATTAATGTGCTCACAGTGGGAGATCTACAAAGAGGGAAGGCTATTAAAATGCTTCCAAAAGACATACACCACGAAGTTGAGGTCCTAACAAATTTATAAGCCCATACTGGACTCAACATGTTTTCTATTCCCCTTTATTTATCAGCGCATGGCCTTAGGATAAAGAGAGAAAGGCAATTTAGAGGAGGAGCATTTGCATATAGCAATGACAGATAATCCAGTGGGTGAGAATTAGCAAGTGCTGTGTTTGAACATGTTGACCTGAAGGCCAGGTAGACCCAGTGGTGAGACTAGTCCGCATCATAGAATAGGAATGTCAGAAGGTACTATCAGGGCAGCTAGTGTGACTTTCAGTCCTACCTCTTTGTCTATACTTTCTCTGTGATAATTGTTCTTTACCTGTTGCTTTGTCCTTTCTGGTGGACCTTTGCTACTTACCTGCTACAAGTACAGACCCAGCCTCCTGACACAGGCCTGATAATGGGCCCAGATGACATGAGCAAGTTTAATGTGCAACCAATAGGAACCTTAAGATCTTCCCTCATTTAGCTCTTAAATAGTCCTCTCTGCCATGATTCAGGAATATTTCAAGGCACAGTGCAAATACATTTTGCTTACTACCTGCATTCTAGAATGAAATACGTGGTAGAGAGCCACCGCCATCCACAGCCAACAGAAAAATAGGAATGAAAATTATCCAAAGACAGGATCATGAGAATGGCCTTCTGTTTTAGGATAAACCCTGGATTAGAGGTATTTAAGATGCATCTGTAGCCCCTGTAAAATGAGCTCCAGCCAATGCAAGATGAGAACCAGAGGATCCCGTTAGTATCAGGAGCTGATTATTCCAGTGACTCTAATCATAACAGCTTGAGTGTAAGGAGTCAGGTAACAAGAACACAGCAGCGCACAGCATGGTGGGTGGTACTAGGAAGGTGCCGTGCCTAACACTTCTTGACAAGTTGGCCCCGGAAAATGTGACTCACGGAATATCCATAGCTAAAGGGATTCTGGACTCAGAGAAGGCTTCCATATGCCATGCCTATTATTTCACCTGTACCCCATATCCTCTTCCCCGAGAATGTAAATGTTGAACACGTTTGAATGCTGATGCTAATGGTGAGAGAGCAAGACAGGTGGTTAAGATGCTAGCTAGATGGGAATGTGGTACAGACGCTGGGAGATGGTGCCTCCTTGTGGAGGGCAATAGTGAGGATGAATCGCAGCTGTAGTGACCAGAGACTTTAGAGGGAAATAGAGAGAGCTCTGGTGTGGACGTGAAATAGAGAACAGTTACGTCTCATACCCAGTTCAGGCCAGGGTGTCTTCAGACTGTCAGGGAATTCCTACCAGTTTCCTTAATCACTACTTTCTGTATCCTGCATTGCCAAAAAGTTCCAAGAGTCAGCTGCTTCAGTCTCTCCAGCTGAGGTAGATGTGACCGATGGAGCTGTTCTCTCACCATAAACTACCTCCGTTGTATTCTTAGTCCAGGGTTGTAGAAAACAGTTGGCACCCATCACCACTGCTTCTTCTGGCCCCTTAAGCCTGCTTCCCAGATTAGTACCTGAGTATGCAGTGGCTTGAGTAGAAGTTTCTCAATGGTCAATGTGCTGAAGAAGCAACTTAGCTTTGATTAAAGTCGCCACTTCCGGGCTTCAAACCCAGATACTGAGATTCAGAAAGGCTAATTGCTAAAAAAGAATCAGTATCTTTCTTTCACTAGCACCTCAGGTGCATGGATCACTCTTTGATAAAGACAAAAGCAAAGGATTGATTCGAGTTTCGACTGACCCACTAATGCAGTCTGATGCTCGCTGAGCTCCATCATCTCAAATCCAAGACTCCTCGTTCATTCGTCTGCTATGCAGTGGTTAGACACTAAATTTTTGTTATTGAGAACTCCAGAAGCAACCGTTCTTAGAGCTTTATTTCTCTTTCACAGCATAGCATTGGAATTGCATAGCAAAGTAGGGTTGCTACTGTTTGAATCTGAAATGTCCCTTGAATACTCATCATTGAAGTTTTGATCCTGGTGGCACTACATGAAGTTCTAGCAATGATAGGAAGCCTTTAAATAGCTGGAACATGAGGGTTTGTCTTTGAAGGCTACCAGGTCCCTGACTGCTGCCTCCATTCCTTACTATCATGAGTTAAATGGCTCTTAGCAAGCTTAGAATGATGTTCTGCCTCATCTCAGACCCAGAAACAACAGCACTAATCAACCACAGACAAGGACCCTGAAGCACTGTGCAAAACAATGCTTCCCTCCCTGTAAATTGGTTCTCTTGAGAGCATTTACAAGTCTAAAATTCGAGGATAGTGATAGGTCCAGAAGTGGCAGGGTTCCTGGACACATCTCTTCACCATGAGTATCAGTACAACTAGTGATTTCTAGGGCTTCATTATAGATAAATTGAATATCAGAAGGATAAAAGTGCATATGGGGCTAAAATAATAATTTTTTGTTGCTCCCTTTATTGTTGCTTCTATAGTGCTGGGGATGGAAGCTATAGACTCATTTGCTAAGTGTATCAGTGACTTTTCTATTATTGATAAAATGCTATGACCAAGGCAATTTATAGAAGAAATGGTTTATTTGGGTCTAGGTTTCCAGAAGAATAGAAGTCACCACAAGGGTGAGGCAACATATCACTAAGGATGCATGGCAGCTGGAACAACTTAGAATTCACATCTAGAATGGCAAGCCAGAATCAGAGAGCAAAATGGAAATGCTACAAGTCTTTAAATTCTCAAAGCCTATCCCCAATGACACACTTCTAGCAAAGCCACATCTTTTAAGTTTTCCCAAACAGTGCCACCAAATAGAGACCAGGCATACAGATGCCAGAGCCTATAGGAAACATCCTCACACAAATCACCACAGTAAGAAAGAGTTCTACCATCCAGCTGTACCTGTAACTCTCGTTTTCATTGCATAATTTGAGATGTGATCTTACTGTTGCGCTTAGACAGGTCTTGAACTTGCTATCTTCCTTCCTCAGCTTCCCAATTCGCAGGTATTATATAAACCTGCGATAGTAGACCCAACCCTCTCTTTTAAGAAGAGCTTGTCTTGCCATCTACAGTAATAATTCTACATATGCCATTTAGGTGAGAGGTATTTCCTGGGGAGATGTAACATATGTATCTACTCACCCTATACAGGGAATGCCTGACAGACCAAAGTAAGCATTGCATCTAAATCCAGCCAATGAGTCATTAGGGTTACTCCCTGGAATGTATGGGAGGAGTTACTTACAGAAGCAAGAATAGCACCATGTCACTAAAAAAAACCAACCCCCTTATTGGTGATGACTCATGAAAGCTAGAATCCTGGATCTCTCTGAATAACTTGCAGGCAGATCAACAGGTCCAGGAATTACCTCTCACTGCTGGTCTGGTCAGTTAGTCAGTCTCCTCCAGAAGTTGGCCAACCACATTCTATAAAGCTGAGGAGGTACCTTCAAGAACCTTCCAAGCTTTTGCTTTTCCAGACATACCATTTTTTTTAACTACCCGACACTCATGAGTCTCCCCTTGCCTCCAGGACGGAATGTTTCAGCTAAGAAGAACATAAGAAATACGGGTGCAGAGCAGCTAAGAACGTGACAAAGGTAAGCATGTTTTCAGGGAACTGAGTAGCTGGTCAACAGTTTAAATTCTTCTGCTAAAGAGGAATAGAAATTGTGAGCCTAGTCACTTCTGCCTCTGAGCAATACCAGCTGTGTTACTTTGTTAAAACTACCATTACAGCAGATAACAGGGTTTGTGATTTGGTTGAGAAATGCCATTTTTTTGCAGTTCTAAAAGATATAAGACATAGAGGTGCCAATATGTTTCATTTATTCTGGAGCATCTGTTGTGGAATTTAATATGTGTTATATTTGCTTATGCTGTGGAGCATTTGGTTAATGATGTAAAGATGTGTTAGATTCTTTCATGTTGCATTTGTTTAACTCTGTGAAGCTGTGTTACTTTGCTTGTCTAAAACACCTGATTGGTCTAATAAAGAGCTAAAGAGTCGATAGCTAGACAGAAGGGAAGATAGATTGGGATGTCAGGCAGAAAGAATAAATAGGAGGAGAAATCTTTAGATAAGAAGTGAGAAAAGGAGAAAAGGAGGGAAAAGGAAGATGTTAGAGGCCAACCAAACAACAACACAGCCAGCCACAGAATAAGAAGGAAAGACATAGAATAAAAGAGGGTAAAAAGCCCAGAGGCAAAGCATAGCTAAAGAGAAATGGGATAATTTAAGTTAGAAAAACTGACTAGAAACAAGCCTAAAACTGGGCATTCATAAGTAAGAATAAGTCTCCATATATTTATTTGGGAGCCGTGTGGTTGGCCCTCAAAGAGTAAAAAAGTAAAAACAAACAAACAAGCCAACAACAACAAAAAAAACCACTACAGGCAACTGCAAGAATCTCTTCCCTGACTTTCTGAGATCATGTGATTTTTCTAAGCATTTCTCTTGTTCCTGTGGTTAGAGATTCACCACCATCATCTTTGCCTGTATAATTCAGCCTCTATGACTGAGTTTCTTCATGTTTTTTTTACAACTTTAGACATATATGCAATATACTGTGAACATCTGCACCCCCAATTGCCCTTCCCACGCCCGATGACCCCATTCTTCTTCCTTACTGGTCCCCTCCTGTCTATCTCTTCATTTATCTATAAATCTATCTATTTTAAAGCTTAATTAGAGTCATTTGTATGAGTATAGGTGTAAGGTTATTAACTGGATCATGGGCAACTTGCCAATAGCTACACCACTGAAGAAAGTGAATCCCTCTTTCCCTACTGGCCAATAGCTCTTTTCGGAGGGATGAGGACTAATGAGCCCTACTCTGTTTATATACAGACACCACCAAGCTTAGTGGATTTGGGACAGTCATAATGGCTTCATCTTAACTTGGATATCTGTCAGACTCTTAAACCCCCACATCCCCCCAAAGAAGATTGCATTCACAAGTATGTTGGGGTCCCACATTGGAGGCGATATCTGTTGGGGTTCATCCTCAATGGGGTTTACCTGTTCAAGGTTAGGCACATGAGGATTCGAAATAGAAGGAAGAAAGATGTGAAAGAAAAGTAACAGAGGCGTAGGCTAGAGCTGGAAGGGCAATCCAGTGAATACTGAATTCACCTGCGTTTACTTTTCATACGCTTGTAGACTCTATTCCGGGGGTGGGGGGAGAAGGCAAAAGACTGCTTTAACATCCTACAAAGAACTTATCTACTTCAATACCTGGAATATAAAACGACTATATCCCGAGTTAAGCATTCTGTTGTTTAGGAAGGAAATGCAATGACTACACCCTAGACCAAGCATCCTATATGTAGCCCTTCCCTGGGTCAAAACTCCTGTCACATCTTTGAAGGAACAGGAATAAGCTTGATTTCTCTGACCTTTGGTAAAGGTAGAAAAGATCTACCTCTGTGAGCCACCTTAACACTTAAAACATGAAGAAACCACACCCTAGGTCAAGATATCTTGTTTGTAGCCGCATCTTAACTCAAACCTCTTGTCAATTACCTTGAAAGAGCAAGAGTAGGTTTAAACTCTTTACCCTTCAGTCAAGGTGGAACAGATCCACTCCTGTGGGCCCTTATACAAGTACCCTGTAAGGACTTCATGGTCCTCAGATTTGGAACATACATACATACATACATACATACATACATTACCACATTGTAATAATTATGAAAAACCATTGCAAAAATCCCCTGTCTTTTACATGTCTAGCTCCGTAATCTCAGTCCCACCCTTTAGCCTTCATCCCTGAGAGCTCCCATCTATAAATCCTGGCTCTTATTATAGGAGACTGGTGTCCTCCTCTGTTCCCACTGTGTTCACTGCACTGGGTTCACCTTGGCTTCTGTTTGTACCCAGCTCTTCACCTGCTTCAACACTTCCTTGAACACGTCAGCCACCTGAACTTTCTAGCTCTCCACCTCTTCCTTTGCCTCCCCTTCCGGCAATGACATTAATTGATTCAAATGTGTGATTGAAACTTTTAGTCCAATCCAGCAGCTGAAAGTCCATTCATCCAGCTCCTACCCAGAACATCTCAGAACAGGCCAGTCGAAGTTGTAAGAGACTCTCATTATTAGGTAGAGATTTTAAATGTTTAGTTTGCAACTGATAAAATATCTTCAACTTGAAATTAAAAAAATAACATGTTGCCTGTGGCTGCTCAAATTGGCTACTGGGGCGGATGATGCTGTTTCAAAGAACAGAGGGTAGGACTTCAAGAACAACGTACTCTTCAGAAGTCAGCATCCAGGGTAGATTCAAGCTGCTTCAGGAAATGAGGGATCAGAAGGGGAACAGGGGAGCAGGGAGAATGTGGGCAG
The DNA here is from genome assembly GCF_037038515.1 of Microtus pennsylvanicus. Lineage (NCBI taxonomy): Eukaryota > Metazoa > Chordata > Mammalia > Rodentia > Cricetidae > Microtus > Microtus pennsylvanicus. The sequence continues at coordinate 21,616,933 of NC_134596.1, forward strand.
GAAGTCATGACGCCAATGGAAATATTTCTCAGAATTTTCCAGAAGGCATCAGTAGCTTGTTAAATATTAAGTAGAGAAATCTCTCTCTGACTGTTACAGGCACATAGCAAGGGGAGACAGGGCTGTTTTATAATCTCCAACATGGTGGGATGGGGATAAGAGGCCACAAAGCTGGGCTAATTTGTCAGGGAAAAAAAAGTGGCTTCCAGCAAAAGGTTCACAGATGCTGCCTTCTAATTAAAATTTTTTAATTTTCGAGCACAATTTTACAGATTTTTATACCTGCAAACGAGCGCCTTGCACCACATGGCATCTCCCTGTGCACTGTGAAGGGAGAAGCTGGGGCAGCATCAATGGCTCGTACTCCACTCTGTGTTTCTGCATCTTCTGCTTTGTGTTGTGAGAAACCAACAAAGGGGAGACTCAAATGAAAATAGAACACTAGGTGTCCACCCTGCATGTGAACTTGTCTGGGACAGGAAAGTGTGTGTTTTCATTTTGGTTTTGGTTTTCTGTTCTGTTTCATTTTGTTTTATCAAGAAGGCAGAAATTTAACTGCCTGTGCCTAGTGCTTCTAAGAATCCAGGAGTTAGAATTTGGAAAGTCTCCTAGACAGGAGCCTATGAAGCAGTTCGCTAGCAGCTCCAGTCCCGTTTTGGTGAAGGTTGTTTGCAACCAGAATGAGAAAGGGAAGTGTGAGAAGCTCCCAGCAGCTGGACAAATGCTTTCTCATTGAGCGCAGACCTAACCTTAATGATCCCTGTCTGCCCTCCGGCAATCCCTGCCAGCTGGTGAGCATGGGTAACCCAAGTCTAATTTAGAGCAGGACTGTTCTATACACCTTTATGTTCAGTATAAGGAAATATAGGTTTTAATCAATTTGAAATTATATATAATAAAATATATAATTTAATATGATATAAATAATATGATTCCATCATTTATATACAGAACACATATGTATATATGTATATATGTGTGTATATATATGTATGTATACACACACACACACACACACACACACACACATATATATATATATATATATATATATATATTCATTCTCTGTCTTCTAAATGGTCAGCTCTATACTGTCTCTGTACCACGCACTCCCTGTCCATCCTTTATCCTACATCTCTGCTGGCTCCCATCTCCAAATTCTGGCTCTTAATACCAGAGGCTGGTGTCCTCCTTCTCCGTTCCCTCTGTGTTCACTGCACTGGGTTCACCTTGGCTTCTGTTTGTACCCAGCTCTCCACCTGCTTCAATACACTGCCGAGTTCTGAGTCCTAGAACATGTCAGCCTTCTGAACTTTCTAGTCCTCCACCTTCTGCTTTGCCTCCCCTTCCGGCCATAAGACTGGTGGGCTCAAAATGTGCAATTACTTTGGGTTCAATGATGCTACTAGTTGAAACTCAATTCATTCACATCCTGCCCAGAGCACCTCAATAGAAGCAGTAAGTGCTCCTAAGCTGTCTCTTTAGGCCCCAAATTGCACAAGGATGTACGTGTGTGTGTGCACCTGTGTGCATGTGTGTATGTATATATGTATGTATGTGCGTGCCCTCGTGTGCACGTGTGCGTGTACTTTGCATTTTAATTGCTCTTACCCCTCACCTAGTCCTTATTTTAAAATTATTTTTATTTGTGATTCTTTTCACCCAAGAAATCATTTACATGTCTTAGGGAGTAGAGGTGCTAGAGTTACTTTTCCCTATTCTCTGATACAATAACTTGAGAAAAGCAATGTGAGGCAAAGAGGATTGAGTTGAGTCTGCCTTGTGGTCTGAAGGGATCATTTCTTCACAGCCTGGAAGGCAGGACTTGAGGTAGGGACGTCATGCTGGCCGAGGAATTTCTTCACAGCCTGGAAGGCAGGACTTGAGGTAGGGACTGCATGCTGGCCGAGGCAAAAGGCTGGCTGGTGACATTCTGTCTGAACCCAGGAAACAGAGTGAACAGATGTGGGTCTGGGCTATAAAGCTCCAAAGCTCACCCTCAGGGACATATTTCCTCCTGTGACACCCTGCTTCCTAAGGGTCCCACACCCTTCCCAAACTGGCTGGAACAAAGTGTTCACACGTAGCAGCTTATGAGAGATATTGTACAGTCAAACCGCAGTAGTAGGCATACAAAATAGGTAAGCAAATCAAATGTTTGCTGATAATAAATCAGAAGGAAACTTAACGTACTTCTTGTAGGCGTACAAGTTTATTATTTATTATGGGTGAAAGCAAATTTACATACTAATGAGATGAATGTGGATGTGCTTGTTTATTTTTTACTTAAAGAATATTTGATACTACATGATATAGACAACATATTTTAGAACTGATCAATATTTTGGTTTTATAATCATTAATGCCAAGAACGCCACTTTGCATAAATGCATAATATAAAAAATGACAGAAGTAGGTTTAGGACCATTTTAGAAATCGTTGGAAATTCTGTCATATTTTCAAGCCAAAATTCATTTAGTATTATTTATAAAACTCGTGTCAACAACTCAAGCAGCAATTTTTAAAACCAAATATTTGAACATGGTACAATCCAAAGACACACTAATTTTAGACTTACTTGCTGATGAATGATGATGTTAGGAAAGTATTAAAATTCTTTGTTTTTCATAATTAGACCAATATGTTTCTATAAGAACAGAAAGGTTCGTATTTATAACTTTTTTTAAAAAAAATCCCTGCAATTCAGGGCCTGGAGAGATGGCTCATCAGATAAAGTGCTGACTACCCTTCCAGAGGGCACTTTCCCGGCACCCACATCAGACAGCTTACAAGCACCCCTAATTCCAGGGAGTTCATCAACATCTCCTAACCCTAGCAGCCACGCACACATGTGGCATATGTTCATAGGAATTCCCACATACACATACATTTTTCCCAATTGCCAATTGTAACATACATTAGTCTCAAGCCTGAGCTGAGGTGTTTGAGGCAGCGGATGCCTGCTTGCAGCTATGGCATGACAGCAGACACAGTGCAAACTGGGCATGCCCTGTGTTCGGAACCAAGAGTTCAGTGATGCTGTTGGGACAACACGGACAGGAACTCTCGCAAACACCTTCAGTTCACTAAGCATTTGCTTTGGAAATCACTTATCGCTGGTCGTTCACAAACCTTCTTGGTCCCAGGAAACTCTGCCAGCGAGTTCATCTCAGAGAGTGTTTGCCTACCTACTCCCTTGCCATTTCTTTCTCTGGGTAAAGCAGAGACCCAACTTGGTTCGCATAACGTCTTCAAACTCACCAGCTTCTATTTCAGGTTCTTCAAGAACCTCTTCACGCCCTGCTTCAAGGCTGCACAAAAGGGTCTGTCACTTTTCACTTTTCAGCCAGCATCATTCTGGGGGAGGGAAGAAAATGCCCTCTTATGAAACCGCGAGCTGAGTGAGTAACCACCTCCAACAAAGACGCTTAAATAACAAAGAAAACTCTTTCTACCTCCTACTTGATACTGTCGGATATTTACCTTAAGAATTTCGTTTGATAAACCAAAGCCTTAGCTTTGAAAGTTAGTTTAACGTTTTGGATTTGTTTCTGGTTATCCTTGAATATAACCTCAAAAGCTGAATAGCAGTGTATTAAATATTTAATAAACTCTCTTCCTGCAAATGTCCCAACAGTCACCCAACTTGGAGAAAAGATTAAAAACTTGGTATCTGTACTCGGGATACTAGAAAATTCTAGGCTACCAGATTTGCTGGGTGAGTGTCGCATGGGAGGCTGATATTCATAAAACAAACTTGTAAGGAAAACCCCAAGTGTAAACAGTGAAGACCTTGAGGTGAGTAAATCACTTGGCTTTAGAAAAAAATGTCCTATAAGTTAGTAAACATTAAATATTCCATATATAACAGATAAAATAGAAACATTGGGATACACAAAGTTGATTTAACTTTCTCATTTCATTTACAAAATAAATATCAGAGGTACACAGGGTCCATATTATATCATATGGAGGTTAGTGAATAAAATTAGCCCGAGAATAATTTTAAGTTAGACATTAGCTAAGAAAAAATCATGTTACTTCTATTTAGAACAGCATGAGCACAACATACATTACATATTTTTCTAATGTAGATAAATACAACATAAAAGGCACAAATTCGGATTCTCAATTATTCATTAGAAATACAGAGCAAGATGGCATAAGTACCTATTTTGCTGACAATTAAAAAATATTAGCCACCATTTATCTGCAGAAAATAATATGTTATTTTGATTTTTTCTGATAAACTGGTCAAAATATGTGCCCTTCAATCAATTTGGCCTGAATGATTTTTTAATAATAAATTTTATATTTGTTCTTAATTATCAGATGTAAGGTTCAAGTAAATTCTTAGAATTTACATGTTTTAGAAAAGACTTCAAAGCTTTCCTATAGTAAACTCAGAAACTTGCTTTCTTTAATGCTGTCTTTAATGTTTATATTCATCCATAAGGTATTGATCAGTAGTCAACTTTTATTTCTACTTCAGTAAAAATGAAATTGGAATCTCATAAGCCAAGATTCATCCCTTCATCAATTGGTGAATATAGACACACACATACACACATATATAGTTATATATGTGTACATATATTATATATCATATAATTTATATGTGTTTTTGTTCTTAACGCTGAGAGTTTACCACTAGGATTTTTAGTATAAACCATTCTGAAAACATTACCTCATATTGTGAGATAGAATAGACTTGTACACTTTTATGGCTAAAGACTTGGAGTTTGGAAATGAGGATTAAGGCTCCTAGTGAAGCCCAGAGGCCCACCCCACCCAGACTTACGTGGCTATTTCAGTGCCAAGTTCCAGTCATTGCCATGTGAATCTGCATCCTGACTTCTCTTCCACCAGTCAAGAGGATGGACCTCAGGGTCTCTCTAGAACTCTCTAGAACTAACATGGGTCAAGAACAGAAATTCATTGCCTGAGATTCCCTAACACAAGCCAGATGATAATGAGGAGGTAGCCAACAGCCAATGTGAGAATTTTCCTAAGATGAGTTAACGATAGACATCTCACTCTGTCATATACAGTTACAAAGTATTTTTCCTATATTTTTATCTGTTAGTTTTTTTCAAATAGAATATAGATGTTACATGGTCAGCCCTCTCGGTATTTTTTTCTTTTAATCAAAGTATTGGAATATTTTCTACTATCCAGAGAATTTTACAAACCGTTTTTCTCATTCTTGTCTAGTATTTGCAGATTTCTGTACATTTTATTTATTCCATCTGAAATTTTTTTTTGATGGTGGCAGGCTGTCAGGATCCAGCATTTCTCCAAATACTTTTCATTAATAGACATCTTTTGATTTCTGTTTGTCCTCTCCACTAGGTAATTTTGCAGATTGCCACTACTTTGCCAGCCACAGCTAATGCAACAGAGTAAGTCCTTCAGAATCAAGCTCTAGGATTTACATGCACCACCATGCCCAGCTTATCCCTAAAACCAGAAGCCGAGTCGCATCCCTTTTCATGAAGGAAATGTTAGAGCATTCAACATGGATCTACTGACAAAGAGAGGAAAAATACTGCAGTGGGTTAACATAGATCCGTCATGCAGAGAAAGAACTGAGGTTGGGGTAGGAAAAAAGTTGTTGGCGGGTGCTTGGCACTTTATTGTACTACTGTAGTTTCCGAGTCTTAATGATACTGAAAATTTCCTTCAATTCATGCCTTTCATTTTTAGTGGAAAGATTATGTTTCCATTAAGGTTTCACTTTGTTTTCAAAAGCCCCCTTGCAGCCACAGTGTGTGTGTGTGCGTGTGTGTGTGTGTGTGTTTGTTTATTATGAATCAACTTTATTTGTACTGTTCCCCAAGTAATTGCTCTCATTAAACAAAGCTTTAACCTTTTTGGCTTTCTATGTTGCATTTCTTTATAGCTTGTTTTTTTTTTATGTAGGGAATATTCTTCGTGCTTTAAGTTGTGTTCTTTGGTATTTTTGTCAACGCAGTAAAAAAAAAATCTGAATAACATAGAAAACTGGGACTAGTAGGGGAGCTATTTCCATGGTTACCTGGCCATGTAGCTAAGAAGCCTTTGGAACTGAATCATGAGAAGTTGGAGATGTATGGGAAGAGGAGCTTGATAAGCCTTCGATGCTTAAATAAGGACTTAATAGGTGATTCTAATGGAGCTCAGAGACCAGAATGGAGATTAAAAAGTGAACTACACATTCTGCGCTCACAAGGTTTTAAAAGAGATTGTCAAGTCTATAGGGGATTATATTAGATGCTATTCTTTTTTTTTTAAATTTATTTATTTATTAAAGATTTCTGTCTCTTCCCCGCCACCGCCTCCCATTTCCCTCCCCCTCCCCCAATTAAGTCCCCCCCCAGCCCGAGAAGCAATCAGGGTTCCCTGTCCTGTGGGAAGTCCAAGGAACCCCTACCTCCATCCAGGTCTAGTAAGTTGAGCATCCAAACTGCCTAGGCTCCCACAAAGCCAGTGCGTGCAGTAGGATCAGAAACCCATTGCCATTGTTCTTGAGTTCTCAGTATTCCTCATTGTCCGCTATGTTCAGAGAGTCCGGTTTTATCCCAGGATCTTCCAGACCCAGGCCAGCTGGCCTTGGTGAGTTCCCAATAGAACATCCCCATTGTCTCAGTGTGTGGGTGCACCCCTCGCAGTCCTGAGTTCCATGCTCGTGCTCTCTCTCCTTCTGCTCCTGATTTGGACCTTGAGATTTCAGTCCTTTGCTCCAATTTGGGTCTCTGTCTCTGTCTCCTTTCATCGCTTGCTGAAGATTAATATTCAGGAGGATGCCTATATGTTTTTCTTTGGGTTCTCCTTATTTAGCTTCTCTAGGATCACTAATTATAAGCTCAATGTCCTTGGTTTATGGCTAGAAACCAAATATGAGTGAGTACATCCCATGTTCCTCTTTTTGGGTCTGGCTTACCTCACTCAGGATAGTGTTTTCTATTTCCATCCATTTGTATGCAAAATTCAAGAAGTCCTTGTTTTTTATTGCTGAGTAGTACTCTAATATGTATAAATTCCATACTTTCTTCATCCATTCTTCCATTGAAGGGCATCTAGGTTGTTTCCAGGTTCTGGCTATCACAAACAATGCTGCTATGAACATTGTAGAGCATATACTTTTGTTGTATGATAAGGCCTCTCTTGGGTATATTCCCAAGAGTGGTATTGCTGGGTCCAGGGGTAAGTTGATCCCGAATTTCCTGAGAAACCGCCATACTGCCTTCCAAAGTGGTTGCACAAGTTTGCATTCCCACCAGCAATGGATGAGTGTACCCCTTTCTCCACAACCTCTCCAACAAAGGCTATCATTGGTGTTTTTGATTTTAGCCATTCTGACAGGTGTAAGATGGTATCTTAAAGTTGTCTTGATTTGCATTTCCCTGATCGCTAAGGAAGTTGAGCATATTCTTTTTATAGTTTGACAAAAGCTCGTTGATATATTTCCATGCTATGAAACTTCTTAGGAAGTTGAAATTGAAGGTGGTAGATAGATAAACCTTGTGCAGAGAATACAGAATAACCTAATATTCAGGCTGGAGTGTAGGTATTGCTGGCATCTTTTAGATAAGCTTACAGTACAAATGGAAAGCAGAAGTAATTTATGAAACTTGTATGTTTAGGCAAGCTGTTCCAGCATCCCTGCATTGGACCCTGTAATCTACAAGTCCCACTCTGCTCCCAAACCCACCCATTCCCTGTGTCCTCAGTGGCTCTCTGAGACACAGACTATAACTGCAGAGTAGACCAAGAGGTGAGTGACCAGCCGCCCCCCCCCCCAGATGGACATCCCAGTCTCTAAGCCCGAGGTCCCAGGCCAAAACCCTGGGCCTCTCCCCCACCCTCCTCAGCCTGCACTAACCTGTCAGCTGACAAGACTCCTCGAGTCAGGCTGCTCCAACACTCCTGCATTGAGCCCTGTAATCTAAAAGTCCCATTCTGCCCGCAAATTCATCCATCCCTGGAGACATAAGAGGCTCCCTGAGACACTGACAGAGACTACAAAGAGTGGACTAAGAGCAGCCTCCTGAGACACAGACAGCAATGATTGGTCCAAAAGAGGATTCCTGAGACACAGACACCAACTGCAAGGATTGGACTAAAAGGCAAAGGCACTGCCTGCATCAATTAGAGAAAGAGATGGGTAGGTGCAAATGCAAGAATACACTCAACAACTTGATCTAAAATTTCAAGATTAAAGAAACATACTAAAGAAGAGTTGGAGAATATACACAGGAATAACCATTAGCTAGCCTTCCAACATTCTCTCTGCCTGAAATCTTTCTAAATCTTACCGATAGGAAGAATCCACCCAGACATCTCCCAAATGCTTCCACACTGGAATGAAAGACCATATTAAGAACCTCAAATGAGTTCCTGTTTGTTCCAAATCAAACTTGGAAAAGACTAAGCCACTTCTCTCCCTTCCGCACTGACCATACTGCTGCCTTCCCACTTAAGTCAATGGCTTGAGTTTTCTCTCTGTATAGCTGTCACAGAATGATCCTCTATAGAGAATTCCTTCTTTTAAAAAAAATTAATTAGCACTCTCAAGATGGGAAACATTATTTCCTTTCAATAGATCCTCCACATTGAGGGTGAGGGCCAAAAATACAGAAGGAGAGAAAAATGGAGGAAGAAGGAAAAAGCTGCCCTTTGAAAACTTCACATATTTATATCACTTTGTTTTTCATTCACACAGGGGAAATAACAAGAGGTCCTCTGATGAATGTTGCAGATCGCCATGGTTACGGTTCAGAGAGGCAGCAAAGAGCAATTATGGTGGAACAGAAGAAGGAAGTACACCTCTTTGTCAGAATTTCATAGCAGCTGTAACAACACGCGAGCACCCAAATGAATGCAGAAGAACTGAAATATTGTGACATATTAAATGCCAGCACATTAAAAAATTGTATTTCAATGTCACATTATTTAAAACGACAGGAAGAATTAATTCTGGAGGCACCAGGAAGCTAGTTAGAAGAGTCAGGGTGGGGGAGTAGAAACCAGCATCTACACAAGGAGGAGACTTCCATACTGTGTATGAAAATAAGTTGTCAGGTGGAAGGAAAAATTAGCAAAGAAGAGAAGCAAGTTAAACCTGATATTCAGAGTGAGTGCATTATCCTTGAGGGAGCTTAGCATCCCAGACTCTTCTAGAGTAAACTCATCTAGGCTGCTTTGTGTACTGTGAGCCCTAAATTTTACGTTAATGAGATCCTCTAATGAGGAAAGTTATCTCGTTTTCAATGACAGGACCAAGGAAGACATGCTAGCTAACCATGTTGTGCATGCTTCATGATGTATTTGGAGATGAAGTCGCTTGTGGTTAGAGAAGCTTGGGGAATGCTATGAGTTGTCCTGTATAGAGGGAGTTCTTCATTCAGCTTGTGTAGCTCAAGTTTCTCTGTGTAACTCTCGGATGGCAGATGATCCTGATTAGGAAACAACCAGGAAGTCCTCCATCCAGTCGGCTATAGATATCATTCTGCCTGGAGCAAAAAAAAAAAAAAATGAAGCTGCTAAAAGGTATCTGAGCTACAAAGCAGGTGCCACTTTTCTTCTGATACTATATTTGCTTTGTACTAAATAAGAACCCGTGCTCACCTCACAGCGAAAATACTGTCATAAAAGCAGATTCAAAATAAATTAAGAGAACAGTCGCGCATTCCCTTGGCATTATCATGTCCCCTCTCAACACTGCAGCCATTGTGTATGTCCCAGGAGTTTCTCACACTACTCACTCCGCTGGAAGAAAATTGTCAATGAGATTGCCATGAAATAACCCTCACGGAGGAAGAAACATATTGATAAATGCTTCTTCTCTAGTTACTTGTGGTTAAGAAAATGCTTTTATGAACACACTTTCTTGCAAGATTCTTGGACCAATCATGGAAAGCTTCAAAATATCTCTTTGGAAAACTTAGCAAATAAGGCTCAGAACCTGCCATCCCTTGTGGCTTTAGGACTCATACCCATTCATTACCAGAGAGCTATGCTTTCTGTATATTTTATTCCATGTGGCTTTGGATAGTTTCTGTGCATACTTCAAGAGTTTGGTGTCTCAGACAGAATGGTGTTAAGTAGCATTAATTAAACTTTTAGACTTCTCTAAGCCCCTCCTCCCACACCCTTGTTACATACCAAGCCACTCCAAAACATACTGTCTTAAAATATCCATTTAATTTAGCCAAGGAATGGCTTTATGTCCAACATTTCAATGAGACCACAATGGGTTTGAGTCCTCTGTTTCTTTTTGAGTTTTCATACTGTTTATAAGGTGGGTTTATCTCAATACAGTGGCCTCAGATAGACTTCATATAGGGATGTTTCAGGTACAATCTTCCAACCAACAATTAAAAGTTGCCTCACCAAATGATTCAGGCTCTATACTCACCCAATGGCCTATTTGCTCAGGATCAAAAATCTACTCATATTACGTAGATGGGATGGCACCAAAATCCATTTTCTTATTTTTTATCCAAAACTTTGACTAACATCGTCAATGAATGTAACTAGTGATTAATTTCTGAAAGATTTGTATAAGTGTATGTATGGGTGGAGGTCAGAGTTGGATGCTGTCTTCCTCAGCGGATCTTTATCTTGTTTTTTAAGACCAAGTAACTCATTGAAGCTGGTGCTCACCAACTTGGCTAGGTTGGCTAGCCAATGAACACCAAGGATCTTTTTATATCTTCCCACTCCACACTGTCATTATAGAAACATATTGTAGGTATGTGTAACTTTTTATTTGGGTTCTGGGGACTGAATTCAGTTCTTTATGCATGTGCAACAAGCCTTTACTGGATAAGCCATCTACCCAGGTCCAAAGATGCCATTAATGAACATTTGTATTTATTTTCAGTTTTACATGGTACTAGATTTTGTGCGGTTTCCTATATAAAGCCAATGCATTATCAATGCACTTTGAAGCCAATGCAATGGTGAACAGTGTAATTCAGGAGGAGACCTCATGCCTAACATGGGCAAGGACTACGTATGGTCCTTTACACGAAAGAGAAAGAGAGACAGAGACAGACAGAGAGAGGGGGGAAGACAGTGGGTTGTGGGGCTAAAAGGGCAAGTGTAAGTTTCTTAACACAAATAAGCCTCTACATCAGCAGTTCTCAACCTGTGGGTCACAACTCTACAGGTATCGCATATTGGATATCCACCACCATATTGGATACTTACATTATGATTCATAACAGTAACAAGATTACAGTTACGAAGTAGCAATCGGATAATTTTTTGTTCAGGGGGCTCACCACAACATGGCGGACTGTATTAAAGGGTCGCAGCATTAGGAAGATTGAGAATCACTGCTCTAACTCATCTCTGGGGCCTTGGGCCAGTCACTTCATTGTTCAGTTTCTTAGTATTTTCCTTAAGAAATCACTGAACACATGTTCTTTTGAGTTGATCATACTAATTCTATATTTCTGAAACTCTATGTCATTTTTAAAGTGAGGGAGTCCTATATGATAAGTATACTCAACCCAAAGACACTATTACTACCTGCATCTATCTATTTATTTGTGTTTGATGGATGCATGTGTATGTTTCTATATGTGTGTGCGTGTGTGTACTCTATAGCTCTATGTGCATGCATGTGGAGGTCAGAGGTCAATATCAGGTGGATTTTTTTTTTCATAATACCCTCAATCTTTTTTTTTTCTTTTTCAGCCAGGGATTCTCACAAAACTGGGAGCACACTGAATCAGCTAGTCTATTGGCCAGCAAACCCCCGGGATCCACCTTTCTCCGGATCACAAAGTTGGGTTACAGATGAAGACTATCATGGTCTCCACTTTTTCTGTGGATGCTGGGGCTCCAGACTCAGCTCCTCACGTTTGTAAGACAACATTTTACCTTGTTACCTTCTGAGCTATCAGTCACAGTTCTTGACAACCCTCAGAGGAAAGTCAGAATATTTGACGGTGGCAGCATAAAATATGAGATTGTTTGCCAATTTGTTGTCAGGTTGACAACTGCCAGTCTACTGCTGAATGACTTTCAAATAAATAAATGACAGCTCTGTCAATCTGAGTTAATGCTCTGTTCCAATACAATGACAGAGCAGGCTCCTCCTTGGACCAATTCTGAGGAAAACAGACTGGAGAGAGGAAGCAATTTGAGCAACGGCCATTGTGGCATCTGCTGGATGCAGGGATAGGATTGTCAAGGCTTCCTTTGTGTGCTAGGGAAGAAGAAAATGTGGGGCTTTAAGACAAGGGTTTCATTTCACTGTGGTAGTGTCTTATTGTTGGCTGTGTGTTCATGCCTTACAAAGCATCTTAAGTAGAACTGAGGGTTATGCTGTGTCAAAATCCACTGGACAGCATGCCTCTCTGTGAGGACAGACAGCCCATCTCACACCCAGTCTCAACGAGTACTGAGAAGTTGTTAGGGTTTTTTATTTTTATTAATTAATTTTTCCCAGCCCAATCAGTTTCCCATCCCTTCTTCCTCTCCCATCTACTCCCTTTTCCTTACCTTCATAAAAGTGCAGGCCTTCCATGTGTATCAGGCAGCCATGGGAAGCAAGTTGCAGCAAGACTAGGCACCTTCTCCTGTAGGAAAAGGAGTGGCAGACTGCGTTCCTGGCGCCTGGCTCCCAGCGACCCAGCTAGTTTTACCCAAAATAATTACACGGAAACTGTATTTATTTAAACACTGCCTGGCCCATTCTATCTCCCATTGCTGTGACTCTTAGCTAGGGTCACCCTTATAGATTCCTGGGAGCTTCCATTGTTCTAGGTGTCTAACTATTGCAGAGATGCCTCCGAATCCAGTTGTCTTTCCCTGAACTCTCTCCCTCCATCTCCCCCTCATCTGATCTTTCCTGTTTCCATGCCCACCCCATTCATACCCTTTCCCTCCATTCACCCATGATATCTATTCTATTTCTTTTTTGCAGTGAGATTCATGTGTTGCCCACTTGAGCCTTCCTTGTTACTTAGCTTCTTTGGGTCTTTCGATTGAATCATGGTTAATTATCCATTACTTTACAGCATATTCCACTTATAAGTAAGTACATACCATGTTTTTCTTTCTCCGTTTGGGTTACCTCACTCAGGATGAGCTTCTCTAGCTCCATCCTTTTGCCAGCAAATTTCAAGATGCCATTTTTTTAACGGATGAGTAATACTCCATTGTGTAAATGAACCACTTTTTCTTTATCCAAAATGACTCTGAGATTCCATCTTACTCCTGTTATAGTGGTTAAGATCAAAACCTAAAGTGACAGCTCATGCTGGCAAGGATGTGGATCAAAAGGGACACTCCCTATTTTTGATGGCATTGTAAACTTGTACCGCCACTTTGGAAATCAATATGATGGTTTATCAGAAAATTGGAAATCAATCTACCTCAAGACCCAGCTATAACTGGCATGTAGCCAAAGGACACTCTACCATACCACAAGGACACTTGCTCAACTGGAAACAATCTAGATGCCCATCAAACAAAGAATGGATAGATAAAGGTCATTCATTTACACAACAGAGAACACTATAGTTAATTGTTAACGAAAGATCTCTGACTGACACGTCCATCAGCCTTATCAAAATATCGGTTCTGTGAATGAAGATCCATACGTCTCTAGTTCTTTAATATATGCCCAGCAAAGAGAATATTTCTCAGAGAAGACAGTAGGCATTTGAGCTACTCCATGCCTTAAAATCCAAGGCTTTACATTGTTTGATATTCATCCTTGAAGTAAGAAAACAAATGTGTCATTATCTCAACTGAATTTTTAATTGTAAAGGTAAAAGCATATTGACAAAGGTGATAACTGAGAGTGTTTTACGAAGGTTCACTTCCATATGGACCAAAATAGATCTTTATGAAGTCTCTGCTAGATTGTGGCCTGATGTTATTCATGTAACTGGAAGTCTTTCTGCTGTGTTGACCCATACAACATTCCAATATGATAATATATGCATTGTAGGTGGTGATAACTACTTGGAATGCTAAGTAAGCTTCAGAGAGTACTGATGCTTTGGGCCAAGAGATGAAAGTGAAGCACTGATGGGAAGCAGCTGGGGATCAATGAGGCTCTATCAACTCCATGTCAGGTGTTCTTCTCTGCCCTTCTTCACCGTCTTGACTTGAGAAGTGCTGGCTAGAGAAATATCTGAGTGTCTAAGGCTAATGGGCTTGCATATCATCCTTTTCTCTTCCTTTACTATCCATAAACACACCCACTCCGTGCATTTTTTTCATTTGTTATACATGAAGCTGGACACAGAGGCTATGAAATGTGGCACCGTTCTATAGGTAGCCTTAGAAGACACACGACATTCATCTGTAGACAAGAACTCAGTGGTAAGAGTGAGAGAGCAAATTCCACATAAACCAGAGGGCTGTTCAATTTGTTATAAAGAAGCTAAATCTTAGCAAACGTACCTCATTCTGTCAACTAAGGAACAATATCCATGATAGTTAGAACCAGACAATATCTACTTAAAACCTATAAATTGTTAATAAGTACATATTTATCTCTAGTCAGCTAAATTGTTTCTTCTTAGATTGTCTTTCTCTCCCATACTAGGAGTCCACAGGAAGTTATTTTTCTGGTGTCTGTAGGTCATTGTGGCTTTGTCCTTCCATGGAAGGTACACAAAGATAAGTTGCTACCCAAGCCAGCATCTGCTCATTGTGGATTAAGAATCACACTGACAAAGGCTCTAAAACGCAAATGAGGAAAAGTTCTTTCTATCCTAAACTTTCAGTTTTCATCTGCTTAATTTAATGTTAGATATCAAGGTTTAATATTTCAGCAAAGATCCCTGTTTATTTAGCATTGCCCTTCAATACCCCTTCCAGTTGACAATACTGGCTTAGAAATGCCTGGTTGGGCCCTTCTTCTCTTGTTTCTAATTTCTCTCTTGACCAAGAGCAAATATATAAGAGCTGGGTCATGCTATCTCCAGTAACCATACAAGCTGGTCAACATGGCCAACTGGATAAACTTTTTGGAGAAATGTGGACACTATTCTGTTCTCATCAATTTGTCCTAAGACTTTCCCTTTGACTTGTACTGACACTATTTTTGCTCTGTTTTGCTATGAAGGCTAATATAATTTGAACAGTGGTAATGGGTGACCTGTATAGTTTATATTTATGGATAAAGTAGGGACTCTAAAAATATTTTGAAATCTGTGTTAATGTTTTGCTAATAAGTCAAAATTAACATCATGAAGCTTAAGACATATCATAGCATATCCATATCTCATTGTATCTAATTGTTCCAGGACTTTAAATCTAAAATCCATAATCTTCATTGTGATCATCTTCAATTTTAAGTTCTTCTTTCTAGCTTCTTACAAACAAACTTCTAGTTCTGTGCTTCAAACCATTTGAGTACTGACTACAAACAGCAATTATGTCTCCTCATCTATAACCAGTCTTGAAAGGAAAATAGGGCAGAGTATGTCAGACAGAATGAAATATATTTAAAAAATAAAAAAGGCAGGATGATAAAAAAACCATCCTGGTTGCTTGCTTTTTACATAAAGATTGGATTGGTTCTTATAAATAATTTTTAGTCCTTTTTAAATTTCTAAGCAGGCAAAATTGAAATTCTATCTGGTTCTGTAAGTATCTAAGAATTCTATAAATTCAATGTGAATATAACCAAAGTCCCCTCCTTTAAAATTCTAGGAAAATGAGAGAGGAAAGTAGGAAAAAGAGAGAGGGAGAGAGAGAGAGAGAGAGAGAGAGAGAGAGAGAGAGAGAGAACAAAAATATATGGCTATATATTATATGATATTACATAGAGTGTTACAAACAAATATCTATTTGTCCCAGAAAAAATCCTCTCAACAGAACAAGACATTTGCACCCAAGTCTAGCTTAGGGAATCAAATAGTTTATTGGGGCTTATATCAAAAATGTTGGTGACTACAAGGCAGGTGGCACCATCTAAAAGATCCACCCTGGTGCAGGTTTCATTAACCATGAAAGTTTCAGTCTTCAAACACCTTTCTGATTTGCAGGTGGCTCCACCAGAGACTACCCTCTCTCCAGAAATGTCCTATTGATTACATACTTTGGGTAACGACCTTATATATTTTGTAACTTTTATGAACTGCCTAACTCTTCTAAGTTTCCTTACGTTTCTGAATCTCAAGATCCTTGCCTGGAGGAACAATTTTTATTCCTAGGAAGCAGCTATATAACAAAAGAGTTTAAAAAGAGATATGGATTTCTGGTATGACAGAAATTGCCCTCCTTCCCAGTGATATAGATAATTTGTTGTTGGATGCCTTCAGTGATGTATGTAATTCATTGGGTTTTAATCTTCCTCCATCAATGACAGCAGACCTGGTCTTTGCCTTACTCCTAGCCCTTAGTTCTTGCCGTTAGATTGCTTCAGTGCTGTTCCACTACAAGTCCTAACATTCAAGAATCTTCCCACAAGCTCTATCATAGCATTCAAGAGATACCAATGACTCTTGTAATCTAATACTACATGTATGTAGCTTCTATCAAATAGGAGATAGAAATTAGAATATAAACACTCTGGATCTCTCATTCATTTTTCAAGTTACATAACAAGATGGAAATCTAGTTCCCATAATATCTTGCTCATTAATTTATTTCTTTGGCTGGTCTTTTCTGTTTATTCCCAAATTTACCTGTGTGTGATCTTGGGAAAACCACACAATCCTCACCTCAGGATCTGCTTGTAGGAGATCCAAGCTCAAAAAGGTAAATCTAGACAAAGAAACTGAGTAAGGAGCTTTTTGTTTCTTTCATAACAAGTACTGACTTTTAACAAAGCAAGTTCTTTGAGTAGAACATGACCTGAACCACCTCTGAGGCAATGAGGCGGTGGTAATAGATCTCTCCACTCTCAGTTCTTTTAGCCTGCTTTGGAGGTCATAAATACACTGTTTTGAACAGCCCTATGGTATTCTCCTTCCTCTCAAAACACTATAGAATGAAAAATATGTTTAAGTTTTCAGAAGTGCAGTTTGTGTGGCTTAGTTAGAATATAGCCACTGTATTTAAAGAAATAGCAAATCTTATTAGAGAACCCTATCTTTTGTGAGTCAAAAATCTGCAGGGTAAGAAAGTCATAAATATCAATGGACAGCATAATGCAGAACACACTATAAGAAACTTTATCTCTCAGTAATATTCCTACAGGCAAGTCTTGTTTCTTAGGATACTCGAGAAAGTTAATTATTCAAAATAAAACATAACCTTCTTTCTAAAACAATTCCCAGAAGCAGTTATACCATGAAGTAGAATTTTCTTAAGTTTAGCCTTCTTATGTTCAGATATTGTTTTTGTTGCCTCCTATTGTCCATTCTTAAATTAAATGAAGAATTGCATTTGATTGACTTGTAGCATCAGCTGCCATTCGTTTCTGCTTGGCTTGGGTTCTTGCCACCCTTTCCATAACACCCTACCAGGTCAGATGGAATCAACTTCACCCAATCCTGGACTTCCCAATACCTTGATGGTGAAGTCCAGACTCCCTGGTACTTACTCCCAGGATAGTAATTGCCTGGCCTTTAGAGCACCATATGGAGAAAAGTTTGACAAAAGACATTTGATTTCTCTTTCCTTCTCTCAAACTCCTCTTTCCGCACTCCTCATTCCCTCCGCTCATATTCATTCCTTGTCTTCTTTTTTATCAGTAATATTTTTTTTTGTTTTATTGCCTGTCTAGTTTCTATCTTCCTGCCATGCCTCACAGTTCACTCCTTTTCGGAGCCTTTCTTTGATCTGTCTGTCAGCACTGATGTAGAAGCTTCTTCAACATTGAAGTTTTCTTATTAAATGTCACACTATGTTTTGTTACTATGTGTTTTATTTATCTACCGGTGGGCAAAGTCTGTCTACCTTGTTGTTACATCTCCTTACCCAGCAGTTTCTGGTTCATATCAGTGGTATAAGTTAAATAACATTAAGAGAAGAGACTCAACATGTCTCTGAAATATGTGAATTAACACTTTTCTTTTCACAGCAAGGCTATGAGAAGTGTCTCCATTTCCAGCAGGTTACATCTAGACACACAGAGCGGTAATAAAGGGGAGAGCTGTGATTTAGATCTCAAAATTTTAATCCAGAGACACAGTTCTCATATTCTTAGCTGACTAAGAAAAGAGAGAGTTGGAATTAATTTATATGTGACCACATCCCTGGGAAGTACTAGACCTAGGGATTTAGCCTGAGACTTCTGGCTCCAGAGTTTATGCATTTGGATCCACCCTGTTCCTTATAGTTTTAATTGTTTTAAAAGCAAATGCTTTTTTGCTCTCTATGGACCCAGTTTTAATAAGGCCGTTTAAATATTCATAATTCAAATGGAAATTCCCCTGCTATAGCCTTCTGTGGTTCACAGACTTTAGTGAATGTCCTCTGCTCTGGGCGGTGAGGACCCCGTGAACTGACCTGCCCCGAGTTTATCCCACTTCCTGTGAGATCAGACACTCAGAACAGACTGCTGAGTCAAGAGGTTAGAGTAATCTGTCAGAGCTTCCAAAATATTAATTGGATAGTAATATTTCTGCTCTATAGGCAGTTGGTTCATAACCTCACTGGGAAAGTACTAAATGAAGATTAAAAACTGTCTTAATTCTAGGAGTAATGATATAGCTTCAGAATATCCTGGGAGTTCACTGAGCTGGTCATTTTTTTGTTGTTGTTGTTAATTTTCTCAAATTCATGTTCACTGAGATCTTAGTTCACTATATTGGAAAATCATTTCATATCTTGATATGTTTCATAAACAAACTAAAATGTTACATTTGCTTACTAACAGCACAGATCTCATCATAAAGATATCCAATCATTCATAATGAAAGATACATGTTTTCTAGGATTCCATTGTCTTTTTGAGCTATATTTTATTATAAATAAAAATGCTATTTCGTTTAATGGCAAGTTTGGAAAGTAACTCAAACCACAAGTTCTTTCTTAAAATAACCATTATATTTTCGCATGGAACAGGCAAGAAAAGCGCTGTATGTCAACTTCCTATTTTAGTATCAGAAGATCATAATTATTAAAAATTAAGATTTTTTTCTTAAGTGAAATTGCTTTCTGATATTATATCAACAGTACAAGGAGGTAATAAGAGCAATGTTTGGTGGTATTTAATCGATGTATATAACAGTTTGCCTGCCATTATCTTGTGAGCTTAGCACAAATGTCAGCACAAGAAAATAATCAAAATTCTTAGGTTTTTATGGTGATGACTCTGACTTTATGGACTTTTTTAGACCATCTCAGTGCCTTCAAGATGCCCAAACACTACTATTGGAGAACCTCCTCTAAGATCAGCCTAGATCTGTATCTCCACCCCTACTGTTCTTTAAATTCCATAGAAAACCTGGCCATTTGTAAATCAGAAAAAGAAGGACTATGTCATGCTGACTCCATTGTGTTCAGAAACAGACATCCAAGTGTATAAAGTCTGTCTTCTAATTGCTGATCATGAGTAAATATTATGTTCACTATAGGTTACTTTTGCTATATTTCCTTTATAATGTACTGGACAGTGTATTTCTCCTATTTTAATAACATAATGGCTACCAAAAAAGGGAGCTGAATTGACTCAAATATGTGGCTCGCACATGGTGGTGACTTTCTTGCTGGTCAGAGCCCTACAGCATCAGCGAGAAGAGACAGGACAAGTTAACGTGTGTGTGCATGCATATGCACATGTAGGCACACACGAATGTGCGCTCTGCTCTCTCTCCCTTCTTACAAAGATTCCTAAATTCAATCACTTGTTTCTGCCCTATAGATCTCACCTAATCCTGTCTCCTCTCAAAGGTCCAACCTCTAAATACAACATGGGGATTAAATGCCAAAACTTGGAGCCCACACTCACACCTTGTCAAAATCATAGCAGATTGTGTATGAATCAGAAGTCTCCAGAGGATAAGGAGTTTGTGTGCTTCTCTGTGCTTATGCACACACACAAAAATCTATTCTAAAATCATTGGCTCACGCAGTTTTGAAGATTGGCAAATGCAAACTGTGCTGTCAGGGTGGACTGACAGCGGAAGCCCAGGCAAAGTTGATGTAGTTCAAGCTCCTCGGATCTCTGCTAACACAATATCACCTGATTCCAAGGCGGGAATCTGTTCTGGGAAGGCTTTCAGCTGATCAGGTTAGGAACCCCCTTCTGCCCGCTGTGTTTCCAAGCACACTAAAGTAAACACAAATCTCACCCCAAAGCATCCTCATAGAAATACCCTGGAGGGAATTTAAGCATCCATCTGTGTCTCAACCAAATTGATGCAACAAGTATGTCACCGTCCATCTCTTTGTCAGAAATTTAGACAGTGACCGCCGTTTTAAATGAGGTCATTGTACATAGTATCAGATCATCATTGTAGGCTGCAATCCCTGGTGATAGAGGTAGACATTGGGGTGGTAAGTCTTAAGCCAAGGGATGCCTGTGTTTGCCAATAATACCCAAAGCTAAGAGGAAAAACTTCGAACCGTTTTTCTATGATGTGGGGGGGGGGGGGGTCAGAGAGAGAGGGAGGGGGACTTGAACTTGAGGACATCATGATTTTGGACAACTACTTAGTTCTGTGATTTTTGAGGGAACTGACTTTTGTTGTTTTTTTTTTTCTATCTAGTTTGTAGCCAATAATTGTGGAATGCCTAATAAATGAATATATGGTTGTATATTACCATGTGATTTAAAAGTTTGCAAACAAATAAGTCAACTTCTTTTCCTTTACAAATTAATAAGCAACAGGGACTCTTCCCGAAAGGATTGGAAAGCAGGGAGAAGGCCCCTGACTGGGATGCACTCAGTGACCTGAAGTATGAAAAGAGAGAGACAAAGCTGGGGATTGAGCAAGGAGCCTGGAGAACAGGGAGGACAGCAGTGATATTGAACAGAACCAGCTGGAGACGCCAGCCGAACAGAGGATGCCAATCCAGGGCACGGGGTGGAAGGGTCGGCTACGCTTTAGTAAGCTTCCTTTTTTTGACTCAGGTATGTGTCCTGGGGAGCTTTTCAGAAAGATATCTAAGAGTCACTCAGAGGGTCCTAATGTTGCCTCCTGTAAAATTAGGAGTAAGAAAGAGAAGAGAAAGGAAAGCCGGAGGGGAGGCGAGAAGAGCCAGTCCCGCTGTCTCTCTGGAAGGGAAAAGAAAGTGTCAGGTCGCAGCTGGTAAATAAGATGTTACAGTAAAGCTTGAAAAGCCAGGCTCTTTCTCCTTTATAAAGGCTCTACCTGTGTAACATGAAGGAGCTCGGTGACAGACACATTAAAACGCCATTAAACTGTGAAATAGAACACAGTGTGAAAATAGATTTAACCTTCACAGCGTATCGATCTCTCCCCCGCGCCGTGCCCAAGTTCTTGGACAACTGTTTTATAATAGGTTTTACTTATTTTCCTGTTGCTATTCTGACTTCCTCAGAGGAGGGTGTTATTTCTAAAAGCCCCTGACAGCTGAAAGAAGCAAGCTTGCTTCTCAGGGAGCGCCTGGCCTTGGAATGCTCCTGCCAGCTGCTCCATAAACAGAAATCAGTTTTGTGAAAGTGAGGAATGATTTTTTTTTTGTGCTGGCTGCTGGGATGACAGACACCCAAGGATGCAGGGGAGAACACTGCCAGGTTCCCAGGGAGTGTGGAGGAGAGCAGGCTGCTTCTGTGCAACTCTAGATAATGCCATAGTTGGGTACATTAGCTTCGTGGCTCTGTTTAGGCAGCAACGGGCAGGAAGTACGGCCCTCTTCTGAGATGGGGCTTAGGTTTCATTCCTTCCTTCAGTGTGGACATACATATACAATAAGAAAATAGAGCAATAGGGAACTAAAGAGGTTGAGTTCTCTACACCAAAGACATGTGAGAGGAAATAGCCATCATTAGAAACGTGTAGAACATACGTGGGTAGCGTTGCAAAACATTGCCTCCCATGTTAAGAGACTGATTACTCTGAATTGTGAAGGTAGCAGATTATACAAAAATACTTCATGAATGTACTTAAGTTCCAACTGGGTGCTTTTAGGGTATGTAAAAAAATCTTCCTATATTATGTGTGGGAATAAAAATTCTTCTCAATAAAAAGAAAAAAGCCTTCCCAAAGTTCATGTTCGCAGTAATTTTATAGAAGCTGAGATGTCACAATAGGCAAAAGCACTTATGAGCAAGAGTGGAGACTTGAGTCTGAAACACCAGCATCCCTATTAAAAAGCCAAGCATGGCCCACATGCTCGGAACTGCAGTATCGTGGGGCAGAGGCAGAGGGATGGCCAGAGCTCCCCGACAGCACAGCCTAGCAAAGTGGTGAACTTCTCCTTCACTAAGATTCCCTGGAGACGGGCAGTGCTGGGGAGCTTGCAGGTGTTAACAACAATGAGGGAAAGCTGGTGGATTGACCAACCTAGCTACCACCCAGGCCCAGAACCAGGGCGATGAGTTAGCTAACTCCAACATCAACCCCAGCTATGAATATCTATGAATGAGCATGTGAAGGGAGCGAAACGACAAATCCAGATCCAAAGCAGCAGGCTCTCCATGATACAGGACAGCAATAGGATATCCCAGAGGAGCCCCACAGAGAGCCCAATATCAGTGGTATAGCAGAAACCAGAGGCCTTGAGCCAGACCAATGACTCATGGCAACAGACCCTTGCAAAAAACATAAATGGGCCAAAGGGTAAGGGCAAACTGTGACTCAATGTGCCACACTGCAGCTTCCAGTACAGGATTCTTCTCTCTCTCTCTCTCTCTCTCTCTCTCTCTCTCTCTCTGTGTGTGTGTGTGTGTTGTTTTGTTTTTGCTTCTGTTTTGTTTGTTTTCTTCTTTTAAATTTGGTTTTGTATTGAGGGGGAGGTTGAATGGGCAGAAGGCAGATGTGAGGGGAAGGGGATATAAATGGAATCGGAATGCATGATGTGAAATCGACAGAGAATCAACAAAACTTAAAAAATAAATAAAATAAGAAATATATTTTAAAAAGAGAGTCTATTTCTCAAAACAGTAGGCAGAAAATGATGGGTCAAGACTTCTAATGTCCTGTTCTGGCTTCCACAGACATGCGCGTGTTCCACATACATAACACACAGCACAGACAAAAGAGTAAGCTAATGTAGATTCCATTGGGGTTTTTGAATACGAAGAATGATAGATGTCACACACTAATTAGATATCAGTAAAATGCCAATTATTTATTAAATAAATACTTGATAGCCTTCTCTGTGCTTTGTGCTCATGGCTGGCATTTGGTGTGGATAGACATAATCCCTACATATAAAGAAGTTACAGTTTAGTGTAAGACAGGGTGAGAAGGAGAATAAATAATAATATCTGCATTAGAAATACCTAATTACAAATAGCAATGTTATCAAAGAAAGCTGTGGGTTATGGAGAAGCAGTGTCTTGCGTAGCAAGCTATTCTTTGTCCACATGAAAGAATATCATTCACACTGACAAGCATATAGTTGGCATCTATATGAGGAGTGAGTCTTAAGATGGGGTCAGTGAGAGAAGGGATAAGAGAGTTCTCAACAGATAATGCACTAAGTAATCCAATAACAGAAAGATCTTGTCAGTTAGAGAAGAAAAATGAACCCCGTGTTGACACGGAACTCCACAGGAAGGATAGTGATGAGGGTGGAGGGCAGGGTAGATGGGAGCCCCAGAAATGCGAAGTAGTACAGTCCTTCCCTAACTTCAGAACAACTCTCTCTACGGACGTCCAACAAGGAAGTGACAGACAAACTTGGAGGTTTCTTCCCTCCTGCGTAGAGATAAACCTGGCAGGTAGTAAGTGTGGACACAAGCAGAATAGTGAGCCTGGTGGGGCTTCAGGAGTGTGGCTATCCAGGCTGCAGGCACCGCAGAAAGAAAGCAAGGGGTCTGGAAAGGGATGCTGAAACTAGAATTGTTGAGAATTGGGGACAAAGGCAGTGGGAAACAAAAGATCTAAAAAACTGACATAGTATCATTCTTGATATAAAAACAGATGTTCCTATCATGAGGAGTGAAAAAAAACACCAGGAATATATCCATATATATTATCATGAAATAAAATAGCATTTTACATGAACTAAAATAGCATTCGGTAGGAGAGAATGGATTATTCATGAAATCTATTTAGGTAATTGATTAACTTTATCACAACTTATAACAAATCAAAATAAAGTATTAAAAGTACCAGGAGACTTTATAAGTCTATAATTTTATTTTATTTCACTTTTTGTCCTTTTTGGATGTCATTTATATTGAATTTACAATATAAAATACTGTGCATTCTTGGCTCTCCTGATTGGTGCAATATGCTATGTTATCATTTTATTTGTCTCCCAGTTCATTCCGCCTACCTCTCTCTTATTATAGCCTCCCACCCCATTAATTACCAGCTCTAATGTCTGTGGTGATACTACTATTTGGGGTTAATGAGAGATTTAAATGTTAATACATGGTGTTGTTCTTTTTATTTGGGTTCAGTGTGTAACCCAGAAATTTGGGTACTAAAATCCTACTATCAGTGGGGTGATGGTGAGAGACAGAAGAACTCTTGAGACTTGGGACCTGGTAGAAAGTAATTAGGCCGTTGGAAGTATCATCCTCAGAAGAGAACATAGTTCTTCAAGGACTGAACGAGCTAGTTTGCAAAGAGCAAGCTCAGACCCCAGACGCCAGCTTTCTGTAATTTTGTGTGATTTCCAGTTTCAAGATCTTCAGTCATGATGTCTGCCAGGTTGGGGCACAGCTAGGAGGCCCTCGGCAAACCTCTGGGCTGCCTAACCATACAGTTTCATATTCTAGAACCGTGTAAACTAAAGAGACTTCTACTTTAAAATATACTATCCAACTTTGAGTGCCTTGTGACAGCAACCAAAACCAAAGTAAAACATGACAAGCCCTTCAGAGTGCCAGGCATTCTGTAGACATCCCATGGACATTAGTCAATATTAGTTCATGCTTTTCATCCATCAAAGCAGTCTCTATTCATTTAATCAGGCATTCCTTCTGCCTTTTCATTTGTCTCAAAATACAGGTGCACTCAATGTTAGACCAAATGTATAGTTTGTAGTCTTTTTCTATTTTTTTAAATTTATTTTTGTTTCTCCATCTGAATTATTATTCCCAGTAGAGACAGATGCTTTTGATTTTTAAGTTTTATTTTGAACACTGAATTTTAAACACTTCTGGATTAGGAAGTGCACTTTGAAGCAGAATGCCAAAAAGCGGCATGCACAAGGAAAACATGTGTTTGCTACGGAAACCTGTCATAGTCAAAGGATGGATGACAGTCTGGGGAAAAAATATTTGTTGTGTATATGACATTTAAAAAGGCTAGTATTCTAAATATATAAAAAGTTACTGTAAAACAAAAAATAAAAATTGTCAAATATGAGCAAATACCACAAAGGAAAAGTTTAAAAGAGAAGAAATAGTCATATCCAACAAACATAAATATGTCTTCAGCCTTTTATACAGCCAGAGACTAATAAATTAGTAGAAAGGAGCAGTTTCGTATGATCTAATGTGTTAATTAGAATTCTGCCTTGTGGAAGGGAAGTCAGCCCAGTGTAAATTATGCAGGAGGGGAGTTTACTGGATCAGTTCACGGGGATATCTTGGAAGGGATTTTACTCCAGTGCCAGGCAGCCCTGAGAACTCCAATCTCAGGCCTTGTCTCTATTGGTTTGCATCCTACATGCTGATTCTCTTCACTTGGCAGGCAAGACCGCTGTGAGTAGCTCCTTCCAGTCTTGCAAGTTGAATACAAACCAGTCAGCTCTCTCCGGTGTCTGTATATGGAAGTCTGAAGGTTCTGGTCTCATTTGTATTTCTTCCTTATGCGGATCCAATCACTGTAGCTGAGAGTTTGACACACGAGCGTGGCTTAGCTTAGGTCAAACTGGCCCTGTGGCTATTTGCCAATCCCAGCCTTCAGCGATGCTGTTGCTCATTTCAAAATCTAATTTTCATGTCCCGGAGATTTTTTCCATCACCTTTTAGTCTTTGAATACCAGCACTCAGCCCCATCCACGACCCCTCTGCAGCATCAGCCTCATTCAGATTTCTAATCACCCATCCAATGCAGATGACAAATAGTCTTACTGTAACATATGTGGGTAGAAGTGTAGTAGACCTCCCTCTCCTGGAGGCCACAGTTAAAACGGAAGGGCAAGCTAACCACAGAAAAGCTTGACACACTTACATAATTGTAATTTATACGAAGAGGTACATTCACATTGCTATTGCTGTGAAAAGACACTGTGAGGAAGGCAACTCTTATAAAGGTAAACATTTAATTAGGGCTTGCTTACGGTTTCTGAGGTGAGTCCATTGCCATCGTGGCAGGGAGCATAGAGGCATGTATGGCAGGCATGGTGCTGGAGAAGCAGTAGAGAGCTACATCCCGGTCCCTAAGGACAGCGAGGGGGCATCAAAGCATGGGATTTTGGAACCTCAAAGTCAACCCCTAACGGCACATTTCTTCCAACCAAGCCACCCCTCCTATTCATTCTAATCTTTTCAAAGAGTTCCACTCCCTGGTTTTAGTTTATTGAGGTGTTAAGTTTCATGAAATGAAAATATATAAATGAAAAAAAATGTGCATTAGAAAAATAAAATGTTATAGTCATTTATTATTTACAAAGGTTTCATTAGGAGAGCCATTTTCAAATATGGGGGGGCATTCTTTTTTTTTTATTGAGAAAAGGAAAAAAAGTTTCCCCCTCCTCCCAGCCTCCCATTTCCCCCCCTCTCCTCCCACCCTTCTCCCCCTCCCCCCACTCCTCTCCCCCTCCCTCTCCAGTCCAAAGAGCAGTCAGGGTTCACTGCCCTGTGGAAAGTCCAAGGTCCTCCCCCCTCCATCCATGTCTAGGAAGGTGAACATCCAAACTGGCTAGGCTCCCACAAAGCCAGAACATGAAGTAGGATCAAAACCCAGTGCCATTGTCCTTGGCTTCTCATCAGCCCTCCTTGCTCGCCATGTTCAGAGAGTCCGGTTTTATCCCATGCTTTTTCAGTCATAATCCAGCTGGCCTTGTTGAGCTCCCAATAGATCAGCCCCACTGTCTCAGTGGGTGTTCACTCACCACACATGGGAACCTTCTAAATGAAGACAAGAGGCACAAGGCAGTACCTATTTTCTGCTTAAATTGTTTGAAGCAGAGACAGCCATACATGAATATGCTTGGCAAAAAAAAGTGGGGGGAGTTTGATCTTATAGTCCTGACTAGAGACATCTGGAAGGTCTTCTGTGGCTCATTTCTTCCTACCCTTTCAGCTGGAACATTTCCTGTCTCTGAGTAAAGGGGTAAGGTCTTGCTGGGATAGGTAATGCAGTCCACAGAAAAAGGTAAGTAGACCTTCTCTAGGGTCAGCTTCTAGATAGAAAGGCATGGGCAGGGAGTATAGAGGCTGGAGCAAGAGCTCTAGTTCCGATGGCTGCTTTGGATGGAAAGGAGGCTGAGTGTCTATAGCCACATCACATCAAGTGATAATATAGCATAATCTTCATTTTGGAGCCTCTTTATGTCCTTCAGTTGGGAGCACTCTGTGTACTAAAACCTAATACCAGGAATACCTTTGTCTGATCTCAGAGTACTCCTTTCCTCTGGCAAGAGGACTCACATCTTGGTTAGAATATCAGATTTGCATTCTGAACATGGAGCTCTTCCATTGCTTCTTTCACACATCACTTCCTCAGGCATGGGGGCCACAGTTGGGGAAATAACAAGAAGAACCTTTTCCCCCCTAAAATTTGGTTTGATTCAGGTTTCATTTTAGAATGTGTAGTTACCTCCAGAAACTGCATTTGCTTATCAAGGGCACAACAACTGAAGTTAGAATTCTCCATGCAGTCGAAAGCTGGTGTGTGAATGTTTAAGGAACCTTTAGAAACAGAATGGCCATTTTTGTTGCCAAAGTTCCCTCACAACTCTGAGGCCCTGAGATCACTGGGACCAAATGGAGTTAGAAGGATACGACACGACTGGAGAAGTCGGAGGGGCTGTGAGCCCCGCTTCTAACAGATCTCTGGACAGGAGTGTCTGAATATCAGCAGAACTTAAAAGGAAGTAGGGGTAGAGCCCAGTGAAAATGGAAAAACAATTAAAAATATATTGAAAGTAGAAAGAGAAAGAAATCATTCCTAATTAATTCCGGTGCCCTGCTCAACCCCAGCCTCTTTGTAATCCTGCTGGGAACATCTTTATTGATCCTCGGGTCCTACAGCAAGCTCCTGATGCTTATCTCAGCATAAAAAGAGGCTCTCATGATGAGCAGTGATTTAATTACATGACAATCACTGCTAACAATGCATGGCAAATACCAGAAGCATATGCATAGCAAGACTGGCATTGATAAATGCACCGGAGTGGCACTGACTGTCAGGAAAGCTCCTGGCTAACACTCCTGACACTTCCCGCATAGGAAGCCCTATCCAGGGTCCTGAATAGCTAAGCGCTCCCTTTGTTGCCTTATATTTGGGTGTTAATAGGAAACGTTCAAAATTTAACTTTATTATTAGAAACATTCCTTTCTAAAACCTGAGAAACATATTGATAAGGTTTACAACAAAGTTGTGAGAGAACTTGTCTTAGGTACCCTGGATTCCTTCCGTGCTCATAGCATGGTCAATACGAGATAATTATGGAAGACAACGATGGAAGTGTACCAAATTTCACAGAAAGATCCTTCCAGAACAAAATTTAAAACTAGTTCACATATGTTTTATATAGTTCTTTTTTATATGTTGAGAAATATAAATTTAATTCCAGCTATATTGAAAGTAATAAAATAATTGCAATCTTTAACACTAGATTAAGCTGGAATGGGGTCCTAGTTTAAAAGGATATGTCACAAAGTTAAATGTTGTGGAAAAGTTTAAATCAGTGTATGTTGATTTAAAACACTGGAGTAGAAAGTAAGGAAATATAGGCTGCAAATTGCACTTACTTTGAATTTCTTAAAACCCAGCTAACTTAGCGTAGTAGTTCTCTGCTTTGTCATGAGAAATCACTAAATGGCAGGATTATGTGAAAGAGAATATATGCATACAAGCCCAGAGGGCAAAATGAGAGCAGGCACGGTCAAGAGCTCTGGAGAAGGGCAAGGATGGATGGAGCACACCGAAGCAGTGAAGGCTGAGGTGGAGCAGCAAGCTGCTTTGCTTGTGATGACCCTTGAATGTCTTAGGACTGAACTCAGTGGAGGATGAGAAGGGAATGAATAAGATAAGAAAGATTCACCAATAGTTCACATGGAGGTGTGTAGCTAATGAGACCCCCGTTTATAAAACCATAGGTCACTTCTTTTGAAAATGTCAGTGGCGTTTTTGAAGAGAGTTGCAGCAAAATTGGAAGGTCAAGTGCACAAGGATAGCCTGGTTAGCTTCAGAGCTCGGCTCTGCTACCCAATCGTGTCAGGCCTTGAATAGCTCGCTTAACCATTTTATCTTGTTACCATGTTTGTAACGTGTGCGGGGTGTAATAATGGTATGATTAGAAATAGCTGTATTTGAGTTAAATAATGATTTTTAGTTTCATTAAGATATAACTGACAAACAAAAATTATACATATATATTCCAAATTATATATTATGATGTTTTCAGTTGTAAATACTCCATAAAATTATTGCCATAGTCTACATAAGTAACACATAAATGAATTCATAACTCTGTGTGTAACATGGCAAGATGACAGTGCTTACTATCTACTTCATTAACAGATTTCAAATCTCAAATACATTATTGTGAACTATAGGTACAATGATATATTCATAACTCTGTAACTCATTCATATTATAACTGAAAGTTTTGGAGCCCTTTACTGACATTTCTTATCTCCTCAAACCCTGGTCTTGTAGACCAGGATGGCCTCACACTCACAGAGATCCACCTACCTACCTCTGCCTCCTGAGTACTGGGATTAAAGGCGTGTACCACGACCATCTGGCACCTTCGACAATTTTTAAATGGGCCCTTTTATCTTTCATTTGCCTCGGAGATTTTCTATATTAGTTACTTTTCTTATTACCATGGCAAAATCAATTATGGAAGAAAGGGTACATTCTGACTAATGGTTTGTGGGGACATGGTCCATCATGGAGGGGAGGTTTGAAAGCATCTGTGTGAGTAGCTGGTCACATTTCATTCTCAACCAGGTGAGTACCATTGCTTGCCTCTCTCCCTACTTTCCCCCTCTTTACTAGGTCCAGGATCCCAGCCCAAGGGATGATGGTACGCCCCACAGAATGGCCTCCCTCAGTTATGTCTCTCCTTGCTGATTCTAAATCTAGTCTAGCCAACTTTGAAGATTAAACATCACAAATTTCTCACATTAGACTTGATTGGGGGAGGGGGAGGGAAAAGGGAGGCGGTGGCGGGGAGGAGGCAGAAATCCTTAAATAAATAAATTAATTTTAAAAAACAAAATAAAATATGAATAATGTAAAAAAATTAACACCTTTGTGATTTAGAAAATCACCTATTTCTTTTCCTGGCTTGTATTCCAATGTTGATTGTTTCTAGTGCTTAAAATTTCTAACTTGATATTATCTATTTTCTTTATTTTTAAAATGATTCTTACACCGCCCCCCTTTAATTTACCATAACTTGTTTAATTTTACTTATGGCACTGGTGTGTTTATTTGTTTTCATGCCGTAAACCAAAATCTACTCCCACCACCAGTGCATAGAGCTCTGTCTTGGGAGCTCCTTCCTTCTAAGAGGTCTAAAGCTTCAAGTCTTGAGTGCAAACACCTAATTCATTTTAGTTTATGTTTGGGGAAAAACGATGTCATTTTTTTGCATGTGATAGACAATTTTCCTGGCACCATTTGTTAGAGAGAATTTCTAATTCTTTGCATAACCTTAGAGGTTTCCGCAAAGCCTCATCATATGTGTTGGGTTTGTGTCTAGGTTGTCTATTGTCCCATGGCTCCGTGTATTTGTTTGTAATAATGTCATACATGTTTATTAGTATTACTCCATAATATACTGCAAAATAGAGAAATCCACAGCTTTGGTCTTGTTTGAACTGCTTTAGACATTTAGGGACTTTTATGATTCGCTAAAATTTTGTGATTATTTTCATTTCTTTTAAAACTTCATTACAATTTTAATAGTAAATGCATGGAATCTGTAGACTGGTTTGGATTGTATGGCTGTTTTAATAAAAAAATGAATAGAATTTCCAATGTATGAATGCATACTTTCTTCCTCTATATCTTTCTCGGTGTTTTAAAAGTTGTTCTGTATTTTGACTTCTTAATTAAATTAGTTGATAATTATTTTCTTTTAGTACTTTAGTAAATGATGTTCTCCTAATTTCCATTTCAGATAATTGTTAACATATGATTTTGCTGACAACTGTCTTTTTCTTTTTTTGGGGGGGGGTGTTGTTGTTTTTCTTTCTTTTTACTTATTCTCTGAGTCTTTCACATCATGAATCTGGATCTCCTTCATTTCTCCACACTTTCATATCTGGCCTCTGCCCTTGCAACCCCCACCCCAAACAGAATAAAATTTGAGAGAAAAAAAAGAAAAGAAATAAGAAAAAGGTAAAATCTTGTCAAGGAAGTTGCCAGCAATGTGACGCAGTGAGTCACGCAGTAAACACTTTTGTTCTCGTAACTTTACTTGCAGGTGTTCATTGCAGAGTCGCTGCTCTGGTTTGGGCCTCCGGTTTCTGCTACGCTATGATGTTGGGCCCTCCCTGGGACTCCTCTTGATTATCCTGTTGTTGTCTTGTGTCGTGGAGATCCTGGAGCTTTGGATTTGCAGGGCTGGCACCTTCACATGTTCCAGCAGATCATAGATGGGATGGGATGGATGTCATAACCCTGGTTCTGGGCCTGGGTATTTGGAGCATTGGTCAGCCCACAAGCTCTCCAGAGTTCTCATTACCAAGGTGAGTAGTCTATCCTAAACATGAATGAGCAAGGGGCGGGACCAGTTCTCTTGCTTTCACACCCTCAGGGTCAACTCTCTAACATCAGGCCATCAGGACCAGCTCCATTGTATTTTTTTAAATTTCTTTGTATATTTTTATATTATAGTATAATTACATCATGTCCCCCTTCTCATTCCTCTGAACTCTTCCATATACTTTTTGCTTTCTTAAAAATTAATGGCCTCTTTTTTCATTAATTTTTATTATGTACACACACACATGTTGCTAAATATGTAAGTACAACCTGCTCAGTCTGTATGTTATTCACATGTATGTTTTCAAGATTGATTATTCGATATTAGATATCAATTGGTGTGTTCTTTCCTAGGGAAGACTCTCTCACTATCAGCATTCCTTAGTTTCCTATAGATTTGTTGTTATTATTGTTGCTAGTGTGTGTATGTTTGTGTGTGTGTGTGTGTGTGTGTGTGTGTGTGTGCGTGCATGCATGCTGTGGGACAATGATCTGTACCCTATCACTTGTATTTTAAATAAACGCTGATTGGCCAGTAGCCAGTCAGGAAGTAGAGGCAGGGCAACAAGAACAGGAGAATTCTGGGAAGAGGAAAGATTCAGTCTGCACTAATCATGCAGACACAGAGGAAGTACTATGTGACTGCTTTGCCAAAAAATGCACCAAGCCACATGGCTAACACAGACAAGAATTATGGGCTAATAGAAGTTATAAGAGTTAAGAAGAAGCCTGAGCTAATAGGCCAATCAGTTTATTAATAATGTAGACCCCTGTGTGTTTCTTTGGGGCTGAATGGTTGCACCAGAAACCTCTGTCAACAGAATGGCACCAATGTGGAGAATTGCATCCACATAAAACCCGAGAGAGATTGGGAAATAATTCTAGACAAAAAAGAACAGAGTTAAGCATGGCTTTTTGTTAGCACGTTCTCAGGTGGGTTTTGTTTGCTAGAGGCAAGTGCACCTCATTCAAGAGAGACTTCCTGACTCAGCTTTAGAAGAAAAAACCTTGCAGCTCTTTTAAGAGGCCCCACCAATAAACACTTAAATGGCGTTCATGAGAAGCCAATAACCTACTTCCTGTAGTGGCAGGGACTTTGAAATTCCATAGAGTTGTGGAAATAAACATGACTCTGGCAAAGACCTCCACCATGAGGCTCTACTCTCAGAAAGCTAAGGAATGGGGCGGATCTAGCCGTCAAAGCCAAGGCTTCAATTCTAGCCATATCGTTTAGCAAATTCAAGACTCATGTGATCAGACAAAAAAAGATAGTCTAGAACAATCAATTCACTCTTTTTTCCAAAACACTCAAACTTAAACATGTGTCTACACAACTTTGAGGAAAATAAACACCGTAAAAGATCTGACAAGGAAAGAAATAGATAACCGAAGAAGGAAGACAACTAAACATAAAAGAAAATCACCCTTTGTGGGATTCCCCTCTGTATGCTGTGAATGTGTTTTATTACCATTGGTTAATAAAGAAGCTGCTTTAGTTAGGGTTAGGGTTAGGGGTTGGGTTAGGGAAAAGAAGGCAGAGTCCGGGAGACATCCTGTAGCTGCCAAAGGAGACAGAAGCCCTGGAACCTTGTTGGTAAGCCACGAGCCTCATGGTAAAATACAAAATAATAGGAATGGGTTAATTTAAGATGTAAGAGTTAGTTAATAAAAACACAGAGCTAATAGGCAAAACAGTTTTTTAATTAAAAAAAAAGAAAATCACCTTTATGTTCAGACTTAGATGATGGTCTAAAGGAAAAGCTGCGCTGTAGCTGGCTGAGAAATTTGAATTCCATTTGCTCAAATTAAATAGTTAATAGAAAGATTTAAAAAGAAATTTCTTAGACCAAAGAGAAAATACAAGAAACAAAAGCATACTTGATTTAAAAACACATTACTTAAGGATGTCTGATTTTTGTCTACCGTCATTTAATTAAGAGAGAAAAAAATGTAAGAAAAGATCTGTATATTTTACAGACAACTATTCCCAGGCCTAAAGTAGACCAGAAAAAGAGCCTGTTGGTCAAGTTCTCATCAGCCACTAGACTTTCTGCACTCCTATCTTCTGGGGAAGTACTGAGGAACTCACACAGAACTAAATGTAGTTTTTGAAGTGAGTGCTAAGTAGTTTTTCAGGTAGAAAGAGACTCAAGTCCTTTTCTTCCTATAGATTCATTCTTGAAGAGGCATTTTAGGTATAGCTGAAAATAATTAGAAAAATCAAAAAAGACAGAGATAGATGGCTCCTAAACTCATAGATATAAAGTGAGTGGGTATAGATGGGATCTTAGGTATGACAAAGCCGAGAGAGAGGTGGGAAATATTGGGAATAAACAGGGCAATGGTAGTCTGATCTTAGATGCATAAAGAAAATCTGAAAAAATGGTTAAATTTAATGATGCAAGCAAGAAAGGCCTATGACTTGAAACAGAAGCATAAAAAGTTTCTTATGTGACCTGCGAAGACATTGCGCAGCAATGTGCATGTTAAGCAATGTAGCTTATTCTAACTGGCAAACATTAACTCTTTCTCTTTAAATGGTAGTGATAGTGGAGGATGCCAGAATGCCTTGCCTTAATGTTACCAAACAACTAAAATTTATTGTCTCCTCCCTCTACTTTTAATTGGCATTAAAATGTTAAATTTTACATACAAAAAATGTACCTGCTTCATTGATCAAAAAAAAAAGCAAAGACCAGTGAAATAGCCTCACATCCTTGCAATGAAACCCACTGATCATGTCATATTCCTTATGTGCTGTAGAAATTGGTTTGCTAGAATATTAAGAAATTTTGCATCTGTGTCCATCACTTGTTTTTATATCTTTGTATTTTCCCTGAGTTGAGTATCAGGATAATTTCTGACTCATTAAAGCAAGTTCAGTTTTGACCCTGAAATAATATAGGCACAAATAACACTAAAGGATCGAGCAGATTGTATTTATGTATTTGGAGAAATGTGTATGTGTAGGTGTTCATGTGTATATGTATATGCGTTCATGTGTGCATGCATATGATATGCAACTATGTATGTTCTCATCTTACTGCTGAATCCACCCTTATTGCTATGCGAGATGATAGTCTATATTCTTTTTATGGTTTTTCTCTTGGGATAATCCTTATCTGAGTATATATTCACTTCTGCTTTCTTTTAACTTTCGATGGATGATGTTTACTCAGTCTGTACGTATGTGCATTAGGGAAGTGAGTTTCTTAAATGCAGCATGTAGTTGGGTCTCTGTCTCTTTTTTATTCATTCAGCCAGTATTTATACTTGATTTATAGATTTAATAATTTCTTTTCCATGTTATCACTAATAGCAGGAGCATCTTCTTGTCTTTTCATAAATTGCTTCTCTTTATTTTGGATATTTTGTGAATTTTTTTGTTTGTTTTCTCTCTTGCTGGTGTTTGTTTCTCTTTCTCCTTTGTGTGTCTATTCTAGTTAATTTTGTATGTTGATATGTTTTCAAGGTGATGAAAAGGCTTTGTGTAAGATTCTCATAAGCTTCATAGATGGTTGGGAGATAATATTTTTTTAGTTTCTGCTTATCTGTGTAATATTATACTTTTTTCTTCGGTTTTTAATGGCATTTTATCTGGGCCGTGTAGTCTAGTTTTTTCTCACCACTTTAATTACTTAATCCCATTTTTTCTGGCTTGTGTGAATTTTTTTGAAAAATCTGCTGTAAGTCTAAGAACACGCCTTTTATATGACTAGTTAATTTTCACTTATTTTATGGGCTTTCAATTTGTCTTGTACCTTCATAATCATCTGCAATGCACCATCAAGGATGACTCTTTTGGTTTAATACAGTATCCATTATTTGACATTCTTCTTTCTAAGGATGCCTAATTCTAAAAATTTGGTAAGTTATTGGTTATAATTTTTTAAAAATGGGTTTCAAATGTCTTTTCCTTTTTCTTGTTTTAGTTTTGTTTTGCTTTTTGAGGCAGGGTTTCTCTGTGTGACAGCCCTGACTGTAGTGGAACTCACTCTTTAGATTAGGCTGGCCTTGAACTCGTAGAGTTCAACTGCCTCCGTCTCCCACAACTGGGATTAAAGGCTTGTGCCACCACTCCTGGCCTTTTTTTCAGCAGTGTGGTTTTGGTAACTAAGGCTCTAGAGCTGAAGAATGAATGGAATTTTTCCCCAAGGCACTCAAGAAAATCTCTGTCTAGTAACCACAGTGTTGGAATTGCAACTTCTGGGTGGGACTTTTTCCTGGCTCCTGGAGACAAGTTTAGCTGATGTCACAGTGTTACGTATCAGCTGCTGCAATAGGACCCATGGGCTACAAAGGAGACCTATCCCACGGAGC
The DNA here is from genome assembly GCF_037038515.1 of Microtus pennsylvanicus. Classification (NCBI taxonomy): domain Eukaryota; kingdom Metazoa; phylum Chordata; class Mammalia; order Rodentia; family Cricetidae; genus Microtus; species Microtus pennsylvanicus. The sequence goes on from NC_134596.1 coordinate 21,653,142, forward strand.
AAATGCAGACGGTAATGTAACGCAGTTACAACAGCACCGGGATTCCTATTACAACAGAAACTGGATTTCAATCCTTAAGGACTGAGCAGTTCTCTTGAATTCATGACTATGTATCTCCTATGATTGGATTTCTGATGTATTCCCTCTTACCTTTTCCTGGCAAAGTGCCTCTATATACCACCCACACTGAAGATAAATTTATGATTTGCTTTGTTCTCTTTTCTGGGCTGCCTTATGGGCTCTCCATGCTGATTAAGGTTTGTCTGACTTGTTGACAATTTTTAGAGTTCTTCTTCAACCAGGCTCTTAAAGATAATGTTGCATTGGGGCCCTAGTTGTTCTTTGTGGCAGAACCATACGAAAAGAGCGCATCCCATCCAGGGAAGTGCTCTAAAGTGCTCTAGAGATGGTGGTGGTGATTTGACAATAAAAAGACAGAAAGGATTGACAGCTTAAATAGACTCTTCCACTTGGACTTCAAACATCTCAACAGGCACTGTTTTCTTTACTACTTTTGGGGTCCCCCTTTGCCGCACAGTCTGTGGGCTACCAGTCCACAAGGAAGAAGGGGCAGAAGCAATGGTAGAGAGCCTTGGATGCGTGTGAACACTGAGGAAATAGCTCTCTACAACTTGACTTCGGTGAGACAGCTCAACTTTATTCCAGAGTATAGGGGATATACAGGATTGGGGTGGTAGCCACCCAGGCTCACTGTTGGGCCTTGGGTTGGTCCATCTTAACATCTACCTCATCTAGGACCTGATGGAGCTCCTGAAGGGATTGGTCCAGTGAAATAATACCTGAAGAATCCCTTAGACTCAGGGCAGTCACAAGATATCCCAGAGAAGTTCCAGAGAGGATCCAGTGATGATGGTGTACCAGAAACCAGAGGTCTTTGACCAGACCAGCGACTCATTGCCGTGAACATTTGCTAGTAAAGCTGATAGGACAAAATGTATACCATATGACGACACACAGAGGATACCATTGCTATCAGGACAAATGAAGAGGTACTGGAGAGGCACGAAAGAAGGAGAGGCAAAGAGGTTCTTGGTTTATTTTTGTTTGTTTGTTCGGTTTTTTTAAGTCTGGTTTGTTCTTATTTTGTTTGCCTGTTTGCCTTATTTTGTTTTCTTTTGTGGGGGGCTACAGGACTGAGGGGAGGATATGGGGGCAGCAGGAGGTGAGCAGAATTGGGGTACATGATGTGAAATTTCTAAAGAATCAATAAAGAAGTTAAATTTTCAAAAAGAAAAGATTGGGGTGGTAGCTGGGCAGACCATAATTTGTCTCAGGTGGCCTGCTTCAGTGAAAATAGTTAGACTGTGTTCTTTCATTTCTATGTGGGCAGTGAAGGAAGAAAGTTTGCAAACACCTGTGCATCCTTGAGATGAGCTAAGCACTCAGGCCTAGAGACATCTTCCAGATGAGGTTAAGTAGAGAGCGGAAAGCCGCCACTGGGGCAGGAGTGAGACTCTGTCCCATTGTGCTGAGCCTGGGGGGAGCTGTTAAGCTATGGGAGACTCCACCATCTGACCAGCGGGGCCTCCCAACAACCACTCACATAACTGTATTGCTGGGAAGATGTGGCAATGTTTGGAGGTTGGGGTCAGGGTTTAGTAGAGGAAGTATATCATTTGCTTCTGATCAGTAGTGATCAGGGATCCCAGTATATTGTTGTCTTCTATTTATTCACAACAAAGATTTATCTATAAAAAAAGTCTCTATTTAGGCAGCTTAAATAAATTATCATAAACCATTTGGTTTGTATGCAACGAATACTTATTTAACACAGTTCTTAAGGCTGTGGACTCTATGATCAAGGCACCCGAGTGCAGTGTCTGGTGAGGGCTCTCTTCCTCCGTGGCAGCCCTCTTTCCACTCCAACTTTGCATGGCATAAAAGACAAGGGAAATTTTTCTGATTTTTCTTATATTTGCTAATCTTGTTTCTAAGAACTCCATTTCATGACCTAGTCACACTAGTTCCAGGAGAATCATTTTTTTAAATATTTGAGAAAGATTTTTTTTAATTCACCATATGATGTGAACATGCATGCATCTACATATATTTATAAATATTTACGCGTATTACAGTTCCACAGAAGGAGCAGAATGTGCATGGCAGTGTCTTGAGCCATTCCATCATCCAGCGCTGTAGTTTCTACTCTAGATATGAAGAAACTGGGGCTTCAGGAAGTTAACTCTGCTGTTCAATTATAATTAAACGCCATGGTATTAAAGCCTAGACAGGAAGGAACCTTTACTCTTTTGGATCCTGGTCTTTGTGGTCGGCCAGACTTCTAGGAGTAACTGAATTACTAATGCAAGACAGCTGGAGATGGGGAAACTTTCCATTGCCTCATGAGCCTAATTTGGTGTCAGCTGTAGCTCTGAGACTCTCTCCTTTAAATTGCCCCTTTAGGACATGCAAAAGATCTGTTGTCTGACTCCAGAGAACACAGTGGAAAAAGACAAGAGTAGGTGGGAGAGATGAAGTAACAGTGAATTTTTATAGATCATTGGGCTATTTGGAAAGATGTAAAAGACAAGGTTTAAAATATAATGGAAAGTTTTAAGAACACGTGTAAATTACATCCATAATACTTCTACTGAACTATGAATTATCAAAATCCCTCGTGAAAACTAAGGGTTTGGAGAGCAGGCATTCATTATTAGCAAGAATGAGATTCTATTTGTTTTGGAAATCTTTCATAAACAGCCAATGTAAATACCTGATAGAAGTAGATAGCTCAACCAGTTTGTAAGAAGCCATTGATGAGAAGCAAGGGAAAAGACTATCAGAAAAAAAATCATCATTAAAATGTCATCATTATAAAAGCACCCAAATCTGAGAGCATTCTTCCATTCCTATGATGCTCATGAAAGCAAACTCAAATTCCTTAGCTTAGTCAGAAAATGCTAATTATTCAAAAATATTTTTTTATAATTCATTACAACTATGATTCAAAATCCCCAACATAAATGACCATCACTAAATGGTAATTATTCGGGTGACTATAACAGGACCCTGACTCACTAAAGTGAATTGTGAAGCTGGAGTTGGATAAATGGCTCAGTTGATAGAGTATATGTATGCTCCTTAGGTGTAGGAACCCAGGTTTGAATCTATAAATAATACAGACAACAGAGTATATAAAAACAAACTTGAAACCTCAGTATTTATATGGTGAGATGGGAGACAGACAGGAAAGCCCTTGGGAGTTCCCAATACTCTTAAGCTGTCCACACTTTCATTAGGGCACCCCCACACACTAACACACATGGTCACAAATACATGCACTCACATACCATATACATGCACATATAAATTTTGAAGCCTGAAGTCAGTGAATGGGTGTAACCTGAGGGCCAGGCTTGTTGGGGTTTCTGTCCTGCCCAGTTCCCATAGCTGGCAAGTCCCAAAAATCACACAGAGGTCTCCATAAGTTATAAACTGAATGGCCCATTAGCTCAGGTTTTGTATTAACTCTTATAATGTATATTAGCCCATTATTCTAGTATATGTTAGCCACAGGGCTCGGTACCTTTTTCAGCGGGGTAGATCACATCTTGCTTCTTCAGTGATCTGGGCAGGACTGGGGAGGAATGGGTTTCCTCCTTCCCAGAATTTTCCTGTTCTCATCCCCGTGCCTCTACTTCCTGTCTGGTTGACCCGCCTATACTTTCTGCCTGGCCAATCAGCATTGATTTAAAACCTGATTGACAGAATACAATTCTCCCACACCAAGTGGGGAAGTTGGGTGAAGAGACAGACAAAGCACATCTCCATGTTATTTCAATAAAGAAGATTTAGTGATGTCGCATTAATTTAAAGCTCTTTACTGAAATAAAAAGAGAATATGATGGGATGAAAGGTATTCATATATGTAAGAAGGTACTGTGGATGAATATTAGTGAATCTAGTCAAAGAGGACTGCTGAGGTTATGGACCAACCTTATTCAGAATCATGATTAATGACTGCAAAGACAGGATAAGATACAGAAGTGCTTTCTGTATGATACACACATATACATATATAGATATAACACATCTATGTTACAGTCGATGATGAGATGTTAGAGAGTCAGAAGAATCCTTAGAAGCTTACAGGCCAATTAGTCGGGTGTACATGATAGACAGAGACAGACGGATAGACAGGCAGGCGTGCACACATGCACATGTGCGCACACACACACAGACAAAGAAAGACAGAGAGAGATAGAGAATGGGGAATTGATGGGAGAAAGATTCTTAGCTGAGACTCTTTGCCTGTGTAGTAGTCTAGTCCTAAGAACAATACTTGCTGCACCTGAGGGTGACAATATGCACATCCAAGGACTGTGGAGTCTGGGACAACACAGGCACTGAGGTGCGACACCTGCACAGAGAACTCCAACTCTGTCAAACAGTCACAGACACCATCTTCTGCTTGCTATGCCAAATCCCATTGCAGAGGCCTTTTGTCTGGACCTCGACTGGGCCCAACAAGCAATGTGAATAAAAGGAATGGAGCTCAGCAACCCATGAGTTCACTCAACAATGCAAAGTATATTACACTGGCTCTCAGTAATTCAGGCTTTCAGAGGAAAGAGTTAAATGAACAATTAAAATCAAGTATTTAGCAGTGTTCATCACATAGCTGACACCATGGAGTGGCTGCATTCTTTTTCTGCTATTCTCTTAAGCAAATGTCATGTAGTTTTTCTTGAACCAATAATTTTGAGGTAATAATGTGAACATATAAAGGAGACAAGATTGTATCCCAATGAATTAAATGAAAGAAAAGCTGAAATCTCGGAATTTGTCGGGCATAACGAGTATCATATAATAAAGTCATCCCCAAGAGAGAGAAGCTGGCTGGAATAATGATGCGTTGCCTTCTGGCATTGAGTGCCTAGTGAGGTTGAGCTGCGGGTATGATTTGGAAGGTAACAAAAGGCAAACTGCGTATTTCTTCAAAAACTTAGATTCTTGATATTTTTATTTGTAGTCATGGATTCAATTTTTTGGAAATGTGCAAAATATAAAAACGATGATCATATGTGTAGAAACATATAGGTGCATCTTGTGCATGTTTATATGCGTGTGTGTCTACCTATTTGTCCCGTGTAACCTATTTCTTCCTAAAAGCACAGTCTTCCTCAGGAGCTCCACAGGTATTAAAGCCTTGTTACTGGACAAACTTTAGTTTGAGAAAAGGTGGGGAAGGGATAAAAGGAATCACACATGCGAGAGATAAAGCCCCAAGGATGCCAAGCTGTGAGAAAGTTTCTGGAACACATTAGATCCTTGCTGTGGGACAATGATCTTGTACCCTGTAAAGATTTATCGGTTGTATTGCTTTAATGAAATGCTGATTGGCCAGGAGCCAGGCAAGAAATATAGGCAAGGTGACCAGGCAGGTAGTAGCGTCAGGGCAACGAGAACAGAATTCCGGGAAGAGGAAAGATTCAGTCTGCAGTCATCACCCAAACACAGAGATGAGAACGCCTCTCTGAATAAAGGTACCAAACCACGTAGCTAACACAGCCAAGTATTATGGGCTAATATAAGTAATGAGAGTTAGTAAGAAGCCTGAGCTAATAGGCTAACCAGTTTGTAATTAATGTAGGCCTCTGTGTGTTTGTGACCGAACTGCTGCAAAACCAGGTGGGACAGAAACGTCTGAAACAGATCCTGAAGTTTTATTTGCCTGTTTGCTCCTGCTAATCAACAGCAAACTGTATCCCCAGACCAAGAAAGGATTTTCGCATTTCAGTCCTGACCATGCAACCCAGGGCCTTGGGCCTGCTAGGTGGGCGCTGTGTCACTGAGCTACATGAGAATCCCTCCCCAGCCCACCCCACCCACCCCTGCCAAGAAATTTTACATGGTATACTGGGTGAACAGTTAGGGGAAGTCACTTTTATGATCACAATAGTAAATATCTTAGAATGAAAAGTAATTTCTGATTGTAATTGAACTAAATGTTCAAACACAGGATAAGACTGTGTGAGAACATTCTGGTTCATTAAAATGACTTCCATTACTCACTCAGAAAATTAAAGTGTCTTTACATGTGCATTTGCCTTGACCACTTGATATACATTCCAAATATAAGAGCTACAACTGGCTCTTTTCATATTCTGAATACTGATGACTGGCCTTAGTTTATCCGTAAAATCGAACAACACTGTCCTAGAACTTTTCTTGAAATAAAACTAGAAGTGCAGATATTATGTCCTAAGTATGCAGATCAACACATTTTATAAAGTAAATAAGCTTATGTGACTAGAATGGGAACCAAAATATTAGAACAATGAATACCCAGGAGTCGGAGAGCAGGCTCAGTTAGTCATGACAGTCTTAGCCTACCTACTCTGTTTTCCAACTTCCATGCTCTGGGTGTGTTTTACCTGTATCTTAACTTGGCTTAACTGAAATCATACTTTCTAGCTCCCTATCTTTGAGTCGCCCCGGGCTGATAGTTGAGAAGCAGATTCACAGTGCTCCATGTAAACCACAGTAGAGTTAATTTCTGTCTATTCCACTTAACAGTTACAACAGCCTCAGCACAGATAATGAAGGAAATGGGCTTTCTCATTTATGAAAGAGGCAAGTAGCGGCACTGTGAATGGCTGGACAGATGCATGTCTATGTGGTTATGTGCCAAACGGTGATCTTGTGGGAATGGGCACAGGACATGTGTGATCAACTTTAATGGAAATTTCTGAACAGCAAATTTACCAAAGAAGTAGCATGAATTAAATTCCCAGGTAACTGTTTTTACATAGTTGTATTTGATATTTTAAATTTTATTTGTGTGATAACTAAAAGTGTTGGCCAACTTTTATGCTTGTTAGCCATTTGGGTAGGCACTTTAGGAAATACCTATTTACATCTTTATTCTGAAATATTTGACTTTTCATGATATCCTGTATACAAATCATTTATTAGGCCATATATAAAAATAATAACAGTAATAGCATATGGCATATAATAACAAATAAATAATAGAACATAAAGATAACCACGCTTTTTACTCTTAAATCATTATTTTTAAAGAAAAGTTAATTCTACTCTTCTCCAAAGCACTATTGTATTCCCTTTGAATTGACATTTTGTTTATAGCTTAAGACATTTTTGCTTTTATTATATGGTATAAAGATATTTTCTTATGTGTTTTTATTTTGCCTTCCACTTTTACATATGATAAATTGATATTTGTCCATGGGGTAAGGAAAGGGGTTAATATTTTACTCGTATTAATACAAAGATAACCCAACACCATTTTACAAAGATTTTTTTTTCTCTGCACTGAAAAGATACAGCCTAAGACAAAGTCTTTACCATGTATGTGGGTATCAGCAGCATCCAGGTTTTGACTTCTTTATTTTTCACTTCTTGTGACCATGACACGTTATTTAGTTACAGTGGGCTTATGGGTTAGCATTCACTTTTACAATACTGACTTATCTGTTGTTGATATCCTGCATTCCCATATAGTCTTAGAATCAGTTAATAAGTTTCTGCACTTATTTTAATGAGAAGTGCATTCAATCTTTTGCACTTACATATACTCAGTTTTCTAACAAATAAATCCATCATCTATCTTTCCTCATCTTTTCTGTGTAGTGGCTTCTATACCTTCCATCTCCCATCTATGCTCATCAAAGGGATTATTGAATACTATTATATTCACACACACACACACACACACACACATATCCTGAAGTGTTGGAAATGAGGATTATACTCTCTTTATAACATGTGTGGGTAAATGTTATACTTTTATTTGCATATAATCTAGGAAACCTTGTACAAGATCGGTGTTTTTTATATTCATTTTTAGAAAGAATTCTGACAATTTTTTTATCTATTTCTATTAAAGCACCTCACTGACATTTGATATGTTCCCCAAAATATTAACATTTTATGTCCCGGAACACCCATCATTTCCATGTAAAGAAAGTTCAGCCAGCTTCATGCAAAGAAGAGCCTGTTTTAACAGCACTGCTCTGGAATTTCAGCTTCTGTTGAATCATCAATGAGCTGTTCACCATACTTTCAGGAGTTGTTATTTTCAGCCACTGTGTCCATAAGTGTGTGGATATGGTCAGGATGGGCAAACCGTAACAGAGATACTTTTAGATACATTCGCATATTGACATTGCCACACGCCTATGGATATTTTTGTTGTTGTAGAGTTCATGATGCAGCTAGTTATTTTCCTAACAAGAATCATCCTTGATTCTAATTACTGCCTTCTCCTCCTCCTCTTCTCTCCCTCTGTGTGTGTGTACACACGCATGCTCATGTATGTTTGTCTTTGGAAGCCACGAGTCAACATTGGGTTATTTCTTCTACTGTTGACCCCCTCCTACAGTTTGCCTATATTTCATCTACTTACTGTGAGAGCTGGTAGACCCAGGGGTGACGCACTACAAACGTGAAGGCTTGAGAACAGCTTATAGAAGCTGTTTTTTTTCTCCTTCTACAAAGTGTGCCCTAGCATTGAATTCAGGCTGTTAGGCTTGGCCACGCCCACCTTAATTGGTTGAGCTATCTCATTAGTGCCCCACCCTTACTTTTGGAAACAAGGTCTCTCAGTGAATCTGGTGTTTCCAGAAACTGGCTTCCCTGTGAACCCCAAGGATCCACCTGTCTCTATCTCCCTGCACCTGCCTTATAGACATGGGTCACCATATCCTACTCTTACGTGGGAGGTGGGTCTCTGAACTCTGGTCCTCACGCTGGTACAGCTGGGGCTTCACCAAATAAGCCAGCGCGGCTATCCACATTCTTAACCACCTCATGATTACACGTCTGAATGCTGTCTTCAAGACCCATTTTCTGAGACAGCAAGGCTTTCCTCAGTTTGAGTGACAGTCCTGAAATGTACTTTTCCTAGGTATGGAATGCTTCTTCTTTGAGCACTTTCTACATACAGTGTTATCTTCTCATTATTTATTATTATTATCACTATGGCTATCATTATTACCTTCTTATTCTTGCCACTGGAGGCTCCTTAGGCTCCTCAACCTCAATACTGACTCCCATAGTCCACCCATGGTTCCCACTCTACTAATTTCCATAGCAAAAGATCAACACTACTTCCCTAGACTTGGAGAAAGACTATCAATTACGTACATTTTATTTCCTTGAATCAAACAGCCATCTTTGACTCCGCTCTCTCTCCCAAGTGATGCCAATTCCTCCTCATTTTCTCTTATAACTTCCCAATTAGACTTTGCTATTTGCTCTCACTGTGCAATGCTACATAAGCCTGGGGCACCATTAGTCTATTTTAGGAACACTACAAATGACTTAGAACTATTCTCTATACTTTTCTAATTGCTAAGCCACCCACTGCAACTAGAACACAAGTTTTATAAAACTTCAGTGAGTTGCTTGAAAGTAGCTGTTTACTATCTGACTCCACTAGGGGAATGTTGCCTATTCTGCTCATGTATATCATCAATCTGTGTTTAGTATGTTAACTGCTAAGTTATAAGAAAAGAAGAGAAGAATCAAAAGGTCATTTTATAGTTCACAAATATTATATTTTTTTCTATTGCCTTATAAGAATGTCTTCAAATATAAGACATTGTATAATTGAATGGTTTGACATTAACATAGCCAGAAATCATATATATCATACAAAATAAGCTCTCTACTTCATGTAATAATTATTATCCAGGATATGAATAATAATCTATCCTTATTATTACTTTTTTCCTAATAGCAACATATGAAAAGACACAAACACAAATGGTCTGTGATTGTGCTGTTAGATCCATGTTTCTGAGTGACTTACATGTTGGCGTATTCTGGAGAGAATACCAGGGACAAGGCCTGTGGGAGCTTTGACCTACAATAGACGTAAAGATTTTTTGACGTTTCGGTTGAATCCTCTAAAATTCATTCCCTCAAACCATGATCTTCTAATTATCGGATATTTGTGCTTGAAGACAGGGCATTTGGAAGGTAGTTTGTATGAAGGTCCTTCAGGATGGCAAGATTGTTTTCATAAGTGATATGCACTGTTAACACGGCCAAACTCACCAGCTGATCCCCTCACCATAACACTGCATTAGGAAGTAGAAACTCATATAGCATAAAGACAAAAGCAACATCACCAGAGCAGAACTTTGAACAATTTGAAGAACAGAATTTACTTAGTCAGAAATACTAGGGGGAGAGATCCACAAGTGAAAGGGTTTTATGTAAGAAGACTAGCCCAGCCCAATGGGACTGCCAGCACTGACACCATTTGCATGATATGTGGGATACTGCAGACAGTCGACTTGCAAGGTGGTCATGGCCATCTGGATAGAAACATGACCACATCGACCCTTGAGTGACTACATTTTATGGGTTTGGAGATGAGAGAAAAGTACAAACATTAAATCAAGTATATCCAAGGAGACCCTTGCCCCCCAGTCCAGGAGACAAGTCTTTAAGATATTTTGGTAGAGCTATAAATGGGAGTATGGGGTTAAAAAGAGAACTGTGAACACTTCACACAACTTTAGTATTTCCACTTAATTATCTTTAAGTCAAATAGTGTGAATATGCAATTTTCAAATTTCTCCAAGATCATTAAGTGGATTTCACACACTCTGTCTAATGTGGCTATATCTTGCACCTCATCGTCCATCTTTTCCTAGACGTGATTGCACCTCCATTCTGAGTATCCACACTATGTATGCTACCTGCCTGCTAGTCACAAAGCAGATGCCGTGCAAAACAACATAGGGAAGAGAGTGATGCACTAACAAAATAATTTACCAAGACACAATACATAATTTATTGAAATACACTCCGGTAAAACAGTGAGTAAGCTTCTAGAGAGAGAAAAAATCATGCCACTCAGAGAAGCAGATGGTAGTTACATTATTGCAAGTAAAAGAGAAATTACTTAGTCTTTTTATCATGGAATTCACGTATTGGCTCAATCAAATCTGAGGGGTCAAATGGAGCTCTTGGTACTGCTTCTAAGTAAGTTTTATAATAAGATTCATGTTCTAAAGACTTGCCAGTAAGGAGTTGAGTCTTTCTCTATCCCACCAGCCAGCTCCCAAATAATGACCTGGAGGTTTCTTATTAACTATGAAAGCTCAGCCAATATTTTTGGCTTGTTCCTAACTAGCTCTTATAACTTAAATTAACGCATATTTTTAAAACTCTATTCTGTCCCATGGCATTACCTTTTTTCCATCTTGTACCTCCCATTTTCTCTCCATAGCTGACTGGCAACTCTGCCTTTTCCTTCCCAGAGTCCTCTTTGTCCCAGGAGGTCCCACCTATACCGCCTCCATAGCTATTGGCCATTCAGCTTTTTATTACATCAATCATAGCAAAACATTTTCACACAGATTACAAACATCCCACTACACTGGTCTTTTGTGTGAAGTGCTGTGAGTGTTTAAGGGTTAGGCTCCAGATGTCAATGTAAGGCATTTGGGGACACTAGGGAATGAGGCTTCAAATACTTATGTCTGGACTCTTGAAGTGTGGGGAATTTAGTTTCATTTGTCTCTTCTGTTTTTAGAGTGGTGATCAGCTATCAAATTCACTGCTGTGGTACTGCAGTGATTCTATTCTAGTAGCATGCATGTTATTCAATACTGGTCCCAAAGCATTCAAACTGTCATGCTGACAAATCTGGACATGCCATAGGACTGCTTTCCAGAAATGCAAATTGTCAAAATTCTTAGGAAGAAGAAGAAAGATCTTGAAGAAGTTGGTAAGATCTTGGGTTAAAATAAATCTTCCTTTTGTGTATCAAATAGTGGTGGAAGAAAAAGGAAACTCATAATAGTTTTGGTGTCATGCATACAAGGACAATAGTTCTGCCCACAGTTTGTGACAGGTGCTTCCTCAAGATGGAATAAAGTATTAAATTATAGTATTTATCATTTTCTGAGATCCTGGCCTAAGACAGAGTCTGCAAGGATTAGACCTGTACAACTATAACAATTATATAAATCTTAACATTTCACTTCCAAAAGACACTCATTTTCTCACACGCAATGTCAATTTAATCAACTAGTGATTGTCTTCAGTAGAGAGTTTAGGAGAAGTTGGCCCTGTCTTGCTCCCAAATACCAGCTGGCATTTGTGTCCTAAATTTAATGTTGTGAGTTCTATTTGGGCTAGAGAGAAAAGAATCCTCACTAATGATACCTTCTTGTCTGGTAAATTATTTCATTTAGAAATTCTAAAGCAAAAGAACAGTCATGAAGGATGGGATCTACATTTAAATAAATAAGGGGTTATTTTGCTCCCAAAAGTTTTCATTCCAATGACTGATCAGATCGCACACGTCGGCTTAAAGATGTCTGCCTTGGGTCATTACTAAATGACAGACTATGATAAACTGGATGACAGGAACAAGACAATGCGGTATTGTTTACACAGAAGATTGAGTAACTGGTTAGACAAAGACATTCTCGAGTAGCTATTGTATGTACAACTAACAGATTTACTGGGGCTTTTAGAATCTCTTCAAGGCTCTTTTCCAGCCAGCTTCATTAACTTGAAGTAAATCAAATCATGCAGGAATCGAGCTCTGCCACAAAGAAACCAGGAAGAAGTATATGAAGAAAAACAGATGTGACATGATAAAGTTTAGAATCTTTGGCATTTTTCATAAAACATTTTGTTAGAAGGTTATTAAGTTACAATGCAGAAACAAACAAAGAAAGAAGTAAACATAAGTAAATTCCATCTTTTCGCTTCAACTTTTCTTTATATTATATAACTGTATATATATATATACAAACCTACACATAGCAAGTATGTGTCAAGGAAATACAGATTTTAAAGCTTATATATAATTTTAACACAATAAGATCTGTATACATTTTCTACATGCACAAAATTAATTGTTTTCAAATTACCAGGGTTTGCTGTGGAGTTGTTAGGAGCTCGGGACTCATACGCACGCTATTTACAGAGGACTTTTTGGTGGTTGTTTTGAATGAACGGGGCTTTGAGACGAAATTGTATTGTCTTTATCTTATTTTGATCCTCAGAAAAACAAAAGACAAATTCAGACAGCCAAAAGCATGTTAACTGTCTGCTTAAAACGTCGGGTAACTGAAATGACTGTATTTCACCAAGTCTCTAAGTAAGTCCCTTCCTACGTTCCTATTCCTAAGTACTTCCTGAATTTACTAATTAGTCTCCCCCAACCCGCATCATCTCTGCAGAAATGAATATTGACATCTGGTTTTGGTAATAAGCAAAAAGTGAAATTGGAGGAAATGGCATTTTCACAGCAACAAAATACTATCATTAAATCCTTATTCTTCATTGGGATCTTCGGTGACACCCCTTGGCAACAACAGCTAAATGCCATCCAGGCTGGCATCCATTACTGAAGGGTCATCAAAATCATGACCATGACTTGAGGAATCACAGCTGATTCCAATATATTTGGGTTAGTTCTAGACATCACTAAATGTTTGTGTTCTAATGCACATCATCTGGATAGATAAACAGTGGCAGAATAATCTGAAACAAGTGCGGGGGGGGGGGGGCTGGGATGGGGGTGAGACCGGAAAGAACCGCATCTCTGTGGATTGCCGCATTTTATGACAGAGCTTTGTAACAGAGCAGAGACTGGAATGTTACAACTCTTGGGCTGGCACAGAGCTTACGACTGTCCCACCTTGGCCTCTTCATTGTTGTGATTGTGAGCCACACCAGCTCCAGATGGAAATTACTGTATCTTGGTGAAAATCTGCTGACGGTATTGAAATAAGTTCAGCATCATCCTAGAATCAGGTGAGTCTCCTGTTTGCTCTCCCAGAGTTCAGCTCTGTGGACACCTTGTTTTATGTCCTTCCTACAAATGGATGAGACACTCTCACAGTCTTAGACTCGGTGACTTTTGTAGAGCTGACTGTGTAGGCATCAGGATACCCATGCATGGGGACATATGTGCAGGCGTGTGTGCATCCGTAGATGTGAAGAGAGTAGAGGATGATGAGAGAGCTGCACAGAGCACCCATTTCCGGGCACCTCCATACCACTGGAGCAACCCGAACGGAGGTCTGATCAGCTACACGCTAGAGCCTGGGGTCCTCAGTCAGCGTGAGCCCTAGACAGTACTCCGCTTCTTCCGAAGTGGGCTGTGGCCGCCACCGAGCTTCAGCTCTGCATACTGCACCTGTGAAAACAAATAGACATGATGCTGGCAGTTAGGTAACCCTAGCTCGCCACAGAGCGTGTTAATGGCTCCCCTAGGACACGGCAAGGCAAAGGAAGGAAGGAAGGTTCAAAGGCAATGAATCATTATTTAAACACAGGACCATGGAGGGGATTAATTGCAGGAAGGCTTTCAGAAGTCATGCATCATTCCTTGAAACCAAAGTATTAAAAGCAGATTTCTCTAATGGGATGCATGGGCTTCTATGGGCTTCGGGAACTGCTGCCCCTGATCTTGGTCTTGCTCATACCAGCTTTTAACCGTAAATAACCTAATAACTACTTCTTGGGATTGTTGATAATATGTTATGATACGACAGCTTACTGAGTATTAGTCCTTTTAAAGTACTACAACGATAGGGGAATATTCAGGCTCTTACAGTCATTAATTTTACCTAACGGGGGGGGGGCAAAATATTGAAATGGATGGTAGGCCCCAAACTTCTGTAGATGTCTTAAAATTAACTTGACTATAATGTAATGACTGGAACATCTGTGATAAAGATGAGCCCTTGGGGAGTCCCCAGAGGCACATCGTCATTGCCATTAAAAGGCACCAAGGGTGGGGACAGGGGCACTCATGCTAATGCGTGGAGGACTCTCTTTCAAATTGTTATCATACGTATCTCTCTGTAAATACACCAAGTATACCTGGATGAACACTCCATGGGCTGTTGCCAGGACTGTGGGGAGACAGAATTGATGGGGAATGTCTATTCACAGATGCTGTATGAACTCACACACTGTAACCCAAGTGACGGGACATTGCAAGCATAGCGTTTTCATGTGTAGCTCTGGTAGGCTGAGGGTAGAATGCATTTATGTTACCGGACACATGTGCTCCCTACTTTTAGCATTTCTGCCAAATTCCCCAAGGTTGTTATACCTATACTTACATTAGCCTACGCTTTGCCAAAACCAGATAAACAAAAAGACAAATATATCCTTCCCATCTTGCGTTTCGTCAAAGTCCCCCAGGATAATAGAAGATACTATAACTGTCGATCTTAAATGCAGAACACACAAAGGCCAGGCTATTATTTCTCAGTTATGCCATGTAAAGCTAGAGAGTAAATATATCTGCAGAACAGATTTGATGCTCACTGATTTGAACAGGTTTATGTCATCACGTAAAGTTTTTTCTGTTGTTGTTGTTTTGTTCGTTATCTTCGGTTTTTTAAAGCACCACAGAGTCCATTTTCATCTGTAAAATGTGGATGAAGGGGGGAGGGGCCCTTGAGCCCTCCAGCCCCGTGTGTCTCTAATCCACCTGAAGACACTGGGAAAGCAATTACGCTACATTGGCTCCATGAGGAAAATCGATACTCGAATTGGGGTTCTCCCCGCAAAGAAAAGGCTGTGCCTTTGATCATCTTGATGATGCTTCATGCCACGCTATCCCCCTTTACCTATTCAGTGGTCACTCTTCTCCATTAGTGGAAATGACAGCCTGCCTGCCTTCCTCTGGTTTTGGTGCAGGCAAGTTCGCAGGGCCCTGGATGGGGCCGCCATTCTTCGGGACTTCTTTCACCGTTGCCTTTGTTAATCTCTGTGCATCCACAAAATTGGGACGCTGCTGGACTAAGTGAGCATTACCTGTGAATAATACTTGCGATTGATCTCCAATTTGATTTCCCACCACCACTTCTTCTGTGTGGATCAGCGTACGGAGGGCCTTTGCCCTCAGCATTCCTCAGTCTTTAGAGGAAAGAGGATAGAGGGCAGGCTGAAGAGATAATTGGGGCAAGAAAGGAATAAAGAGAATAATCCTCTTGTCTCCTCTTTCCCTGAAAATGCCCGCCATCTGGAGAACTAAGAAAATAAGCAGTGTCTCTCAGCACTGGATCTCCGGCGCCTCCTCTGAGCTCATCTCAGTCTCTTCAGGGAGGCGAGCCATCAAAAGGGGACCGATGCTGCAGCCCATAGCTACTCAGTATGAGTTCCGGATTCGTTCTTAAGTAGCTCTTTTGCAGGATAATTTTCCCCAGTCGTCATATCCTTTGGACGAAGGGCTGGCTCTTCTCCCCCACCACCTCCCAGGAAGAATGCTTTAGGGATTTTCTGAGTCCTCGTTTCAGTTACTCACACAAGCACCGCCATGCGCCCGTCCAAATCTCTAGGACTGGCAAGAACTCAATCTGCTGCCCCTAGGGGTGGTGACCAATCATCACCTACCTTTTGAACGTCTGAGGGCACCCTGGAGAGAAAGTCCAGCAGCTCATTATTGTCGATGGAATAAGGATTTCGAAGCTTCTTAGTAAATTTATTTATGCCTACAAAACAAAAATATGATGTGTTTATTGTTCATATCTACCCATCTATCCATCTATCCAGTTATCTGTCTCCCCATCCACATGTCCATCCTCCATCTATCTATGTATCTATGTATCTATCTATGTATCTATCTATGTATCTATCTATGTATCTATCTATGTATCTATCTATCTATCTATCTATCTATCTATCTATCTATCTATCTATCTATCTATCTATCCATCTACCCATCTATTTATCTGTCTTTCTGTCTGTCTGTCCATTTGTTCATTCATTCATCTATCTATCTATCATCTATCTATCTATCTATCTCTATCTGTCTACCCATCTATCTGTCTGTCTGTCCATCCATCCATCTGTCCATTCATCCATCCATCCATCCGTTATCTGTCTGTCTGTCTATCTATCATCCATTCATCCACTCACCACCCACCTATCTATCTATCTATCTATCTATCTATCTATCTATCTATCTATCATCTATTTATTCTCTATCTCTATCTACCTATCTATTATCTATCTTTGAAAACATGCCTGAGTGGAAGAAGGAGAGACATTCACAACTAAAAATTAGTGTGAACACAGTCACTGTACTTCTAGCTGTACACAGGTTGCTGTCACGGGACATCATTCACAAAAACTTTTTCCTGAACCGACGGAGGGCCGTGCTGTGAAAAGGGGACTCTGCCTTCTTCAGCTGTGAAAATCCCATTACAATCCCAGCAGCAGGACTGCAGAAACATGCACCAAAATGGGGGAACCGATTGGCTCTTTGGGTAAGCACTGACTAAGAGCCTCCTCTGCTATGGAGACAGATGTCCCAGATGGGAAAAGCCCTTTACCAGTCAACACAAGTCCCTGCTTGGATGCTCCGGACAAAACATAGCTGCGGAGAGAGGAGGGTGGGAGCTTCAGTGGATAGAAAGAAACTCCAGCAACCGCTCTCCCTCTACTCCTTTTCCCGGGATCCTCTTTTCTCGCAGAACACAGCTTGACATGTTGATTGCACGTTGCTGGCAGAAACTGTGAAAAGTTATTATTGGAAAATTATCGTGCTGTGGTCTCTAACTTCATTTACGGACCGCAACGCTGCCACACGTTTGTCCATGTGGGACAGTAGCAATTAGAATGAGCTTCAATGTTCAAGATGCCAAGTGACCATGCAGCCTCTTGTCAATCTTTGGCCGTGCATATGGAGTTTCTGGGCATGCCCAGAACATGGATTCCTCTGCAGACAGAGATTCCTCCCATCCTTCTTTTGTCTTCTACTCTGCTCCTTGGGGTGCCTCTGCCTTATCCAGATCTCATAAGCTATGGTCTTTTCACCAAATGTCAACCCTCCCCTTTTTTTTTCATGTTGAGTTTTAGAAGCAGAAAGACTAGGTGGCTTTCTGAAGTTTTGCCACAGGGTGCTTGTTTAACAAGGATCGTATCTGAAGGCCCGCCTGTCCCAATGATGCTGAATGAAAGCTCAGCTTAGTTGTGCTCTGAATGGCTCCTACTCAGAAGCCAAGTTCAACAGTCCCCATCACATAAAAGGTTTGATGTTTCCCTTTGTTCATTAAATATGACTTTGCCTTCATCTCAGGACTAGACTTCCTGCATGGCATTGTACCTGACACAATGACAACCTCCAGTCCTTTCTTTGGGGGGTCAGATTTACATCTGCTTTGCAAATGGGAGCAGGCCATTGTTCATGAGTAAATGGTGGCTTGGTGGTTGGGCGAGGGTAGGATCTCAGTAATGTTCCCCCTTTCCTTCAAGTCAAAGCTGCACTCTGCCTTTCTTCCCTGCACCCCCACAGCAAGCTTCGTGTTTGGAACTAAAATTCCCCCCCAGCGTTCCTTTAAACTAAAATACTCTCACTGTGTTATTCTAAAGACATTTAATTGTAGCATGGGCTCTTTGGCAAAAGAAAAACAGACAAGGCAAAGTGATGAAGGGAGACAAAGACGTATTGAGAAAAGATGTATCTTCTATTGTTAATTATATATAGTGTGCGCATCTGGAGCCTTTGCAACGAACAGCAAGGCAGGGATAATATCACAGCCGATCAAAACACTGCATTCTTAGTCACTGGGAAGATTACAAACCTGCACAGCGGCTCAGACGCACCCAGAAAGGCAGAAGGAGTCCACAATGCAGTGAGACTGACTACGTTTGAAACACTTGGAATAAAAATCACAAGGTATTCAGCTTGCATGCTTCAGAGGCATAGCTCGTTTTTAAGGTATCTTAGGTTTGACAATTTCAGGTATTCTGCTGAATTGTCTATTATGTGAGATCAAGTATGAAGAGGACATCACAGACCTCTTGGCCAACTTTACGGGGCAACAGGGCAATAGCAAAGGGACAGGCATACCTGGCCTCCCGCTCTAGCTTCCTAACGTGTTAACCATGATTGCAGGTATATCACTTAGTTCTCCCAGGTCCAAGATTTTTAACAACCCAATCTTTGTAACAAAATCTTTCCCTCTGGTTTCCAGGGTTGATGACAGAAACCATGTTGAGTAATAGAGGCAAGGACGTTCTAATCTGCAATCAACCAACAATAGAGCGGAACTGGAATTGGGACTGTAGATGCCACTTAGGTAATACCCCAAGGAGACAGTGACAAAAAAGGTCTTTGTGCCACTCTGAATCATAGGCACTATTTCGGGAGCACATATCCAAACATGGAATTTGTATCTTCATCCAGTGAATACTACTCATAATGCTAGATATGTTTTTGTTTGTTTGTTTTTCAAGACAGAGTTTCTCAGTGTAGCCCTGGATGTCCTTGAACTAGCTCGTGTAGATCAGGCTAGCCTCAGATTTACAGAAATCTGCCTACCCCTGCCTCCCAAGTATGGGATTAAAAGCATGTGCTACCACCACCTCTTTTTTTTTTTCCAACTGAAATGATACAGATAGTTCTCTGTTCTTAATATTGTTAGTCAAGGGGCGGGGGAAGAGTCAAATTTTAGGGTAGAACATTTGGTAATAAAATTATTGGTGAGTGGCCACAGACCATACAACATACAGATCAGTGAATGGAGCTGAGGCCTCCAATAGCGAAAAAGAAATCACTTGGAGAAATTGTGTGTCTGCTCTGCATTTTCATGACACAGTTACAACCACATGGCATAGAATGTCATTGCCTATCAAGTATACCTGAGGACATTGTGCACAGTCCCAACTATAGCACTTTGGTTGAGTTTAAGTCAGAGAAGCCACGCTTATCCTCTCAAATCCTGAGTTCATTGCTTGTGACAATACCATGTTCTTGAATGGAAATACAAGATGGGTGGGTCATCATCTCTTCTTACAAGAGACTCAAAATGTAGCATGAAGAGTTTCTATCTACCTTGCAACAACGGAAGTGTCTGAGACCAGAACTAATGGATAATCACGGCACAGCCATGATAAAGAAAAGAATCAAAGTAATTAGGGGAAACATCTCATAGGGAACAAAACGCAGGCCTTAGACTGAAGAGTGGAAATTGTGTGACCCTCTGGAACTGTATATATCACATAGGTTAGCAAAGTCCCACAGAGACTTCCAGAAATGTGTGTATCTTACAAGTTAGCAAAGACTGGTAGAAAAGCTTCCTAAGGACAATTTCAGAATTTCTTTATAACTGACCCTTGGCGAGAATTCCCAAAGTCCTGCTTCCAAAATAAAGAAGTGGTGGGTGCCACAGCAGGTCACTTTTAGAGAACACAACTATGAACATTCAGAGTCAATTGTTCCTATTTCCAACTGTTTCTTACATAGTGTTTACACCCAGATGTCTACACTACACACTACAGGGCCAAAGAACAAGAGCAGTGTTTCACCTGTCAAAATCTCATGGTGAATTTTCCGAGTCCAGCAGTATTTCCCATGAGAGTTCTGAAGTTAAGCTGTTTTCATAGGTTTATGTCAAATCATGTCTGTGCTTGAAATGCATTTACAAAAGTATTTACTGTATAAAATATGAAATCTAGTGCATAAAATTTGGTTAATTTTTCCAAAGGGATGAAGTCATCAATTAGTGCTTGATACTAATTCATCTGGCTTAGGAATCAACAAAAATTAACGGGTAATCTTAAGAATAAGACATTGAAACCTTAACAAAGTTAGAAGGAGCAATGAATGTTTTAGGTGCGCACGTGCAAGCGCGTGTGTCTGTGTGTCTGTGTGTGTGTGTGTGTGCATGTGTAAGTTTTTCTAAGTGACAGGGTGTGAGTCTATTAGAGGATTTAGTCATTTAAAGAACATGTAAGAGAGGAGTATTCTCTGAGCTTATGCTTACTAATACCTAACTCATAACTAATAACTAACTTGAGGAAGGAGAGATTATAATAGAACTGCAGAATATATTTCAAAATGCAATGTGTGTTTTGCATAAGGAGAGGAGGCAAGCAACTATGTATTGATGTTTTAAGCCTTGGACTCCATTACCAATTAGTAAATTCATCAATAAATTATCAACTATTGTCTATCATGTAGAACTAAGCAACCAAAATAAAAGGCTAGAAAGGTTTGTTTGGGGCAATAAGAGCAGAAAGAATTCCGCGCTGTTTAACAATATCAGCCACAAACTGAAAGCCAGGTAGAGAAATCTTTTATTAAGTTTATGCAAAGAGATGTTAGAAAGCTGCTAAAATACAAGAAGATAAAATCAGAAGTCAAAGTGATTTGGGAAAATAGAGGCACCAATTGCCAAAATCAATAATCAGAAGACAAAACAGAACCATGTAGTCTTTTCATATCTGAACTCCCTCCGCAGCCCTGAATTAGAGAGCCAGGAATCAAAAATATTAGCAAAAGAAATGTCTGTCCTGGACCAAGGCTGGCTTTTCCTTTGCCGGTCCCTAAAAATGGAGTGTGACAATTATTTATCATATTTTATATAGTATTATATATTAGTAATCCAGGTGATTACTAAAGTTTTAAAAGACAAGGGAGAACAAGTAGAGGTTAGAGGCAAATACTGTGTCAGTATACATGGAACTTAGACATCTAGAGGTGAGGGTATTCATAGGATTCAGGCAAGCCATGTCTTGAGGAAATACAGGAAAGGCTGTTTCAGCCTTAATTGTCAAACAAAAGGTGCGTAGAAGAATAATCAACTATGTATAACGTTTAACAGCTGACCATGGCATTCAACTCAATGTGAACAAGACAGTAGCCAAAGGCTTATCATTATCAGTCTCTTCTGGTTAGAAGATAACATCTAAGTGCAAACAGTAAATGAAAATCGAATTTGAAAATGAACAATGAAGAAAGAAAAAAATTATGCTTGCTATACAATGCAGCTGTGTTTCAAACTTCACACTTGATCCTCATTCATGCCTAATATTTTTAAGTCGAAACTCCCTGAATTAAAGGGAATTAGAATATGTTCTTACTCTGACTGGCTACAATGGAGAGAGCCATCTACTAGATTTCATCTCCTAGGACACGAGGAGAACACATCCTCCAGAGTCAACTAAGCAGGGCTCATGGGGGCTCACAGAGATGGAAGCAGCGATCACACAGCCTGCATGCGTCTGCACTAGGTCCTCTGGATATACATTATGATTGTTGGCTTGATGTTTTGGGGGGACTCCTGACAGTGAAAGTGGGAATTTCTCTGATTTTTTTGCCTGTTTTGGGGACCCTTTTCCTCCTACTGGGCTGCCTCACCCAGCCTTGACGTGAGGGCTTATGCCTGGTCTTATTGTATCTTGTTATACCATGTTCAGTTTATATTACTGGGAGGCCTGTTCTTTTCTAGTGGGATATTGGGACTGGGAATGATTCTGGGAGAAGTGGAGGGAGGGGAAATTGTGGTCAGTTTGTATGGTATGAGAGAAGAATACATAAAAATGTTAAAAAAGAGAAATTCCATCTCCTAAATAATATAGAGAATGACCCCGTTACCCTCTGTACACACACTCCTTGCTGTTCTGTATTCTTACGAGTTCTTTCCTTTCTCCAATAACTCCTACTTCCTAATGTCCACTTTGGCTTTTCTCATCAGCAGGTTCCCTCCACCACCCCCACCTTGGTAGAATTGCTTGACGGCGCTAGAAAAGGCTGCAGCTTTTATCTCCATTTCCCGGCTTTCTGCTGTTGCTTACGAGCAAATGCATCCCAGCGGTCTCTTGTCTTCAGGACTTCCTTGAATGTCTTGATGTGCTAGATCCCAGGAAATGATGAGGATGGGGGATGGATTCAGCAACAGGCCTAAGACAAAGGCCCCTGGCTTCTCTATCAATGATGTAGGTATGCGTCATCCCAGCAAAGATGTAGGAGTTCACAAAGAGGCTTCCATTTGGTCCAGCTGCTTGTTTGACTGAAATCTAGTCATGAAATGGGTGCCAACCCGACCATTTTTCTTGTTGCTTTCTCCACGTGGCTAAAGTTAATGCAGACAAGCCAGGTCCTCTGCAAACCATACCCGCCTCCTCTTTCACCCACTGCGTAGGTAGTCACAGATGTCCATCCCTCACCCCACTGCTTCTGGATTTAACTATGAGGTTAGTTTATTTCTTCCCTGCAGTCAAAACGAAGTGTGTCAGAAGCAGCAAGGCAGTGGCCAGACCCATTTTTACTGTCTATAAAGGGCAAGATGCAGGTATTTGCCTACCGTTTGAACCACCATGCTTCTGGAAAGTTACTAGGGCACTGCCATATATTAGTCGAGGGGATTTACGACAGGGAAGCCTAAAGGGAAATAGGAAGCCTGATCACAGTTTCATTTGATTGTGATTCTGCACAGGGCTTATAAATATCCAGGTGGAGCCCTTACGCAACTGGCCTTTGCGGAAAGGTCCTGGAAGTGTTCATTCCCCAAATGTTTTCCTTAATCTCATGTTTAATTGGTAACAAGAGCACGTTTAACATTTATGGTCGTACTTTAAGAATGAATAATTTGTCCTTACCTGGAACTGCCTGCTAGCAAAAGGATCATGTCAGACTTACCCCAGAGCAGAACGATATACCGCAGAGGAATGAAATACAAAGCCACCGTGGCTATGGCCAGAATCAAACAGGCCAGCAGGGAAAGGAAGGGCACCGTCCAGTTAAACATGCTGCGGAGAAACCATGTGAGGGTCAGTTTATCCTAGGCCGAAACCTGCCACACAGTCATCATGTCACATATATTTCTGGTATAGCTATAAAATTAGATAAATTTAAAAAGGTTCTTTCAAACAGAGTATGCACTCAAATCTCTGTGTGTGTGTGTATTTGTGTGTGTGTGTGTATCTCTAATAGATATAACTTGAAGATAAAATTCTGCTAAACTTGAGAGCATACCCGACGAGGCATCTGTGAGATATTAATGAGTAGATTATATGAAGATGAATTAGCACTGAACTTGTCAAAAGATCAGCAACACTGGTTTCCTCGAGCCACCAACCTCCAACAAAACCCTTTCCACACTGCACCTTGCCTAAGTCTCCTGCCATCATGGCTTGGTGCCTAAGTTTCTTCAAAACGAGTCACTAGTTAAGGCATTTCTAAGCTCATCCTTCTCTCCCGGGGAACAGACAGTGACTGGGAAATGTGTAGAACAGGGAGATAGTTATTTGTGGGTTTTCGTGCTTCTGTGTGTAAATGGGGCCCTAGAACGTGGGCTGTGGGTGTGAACACAGGATGAGCAGAGCGGCACAGTCCTTAAAACCTGTCTGCTCCCGAGCTCCCGGTTGGACTGAGACTTCGCTACCCCTTGTTTCGCCTTCATGTATAAACGATATGTGGATGGACTTCCTTGCAGTAGGAGTACCTAGAACTTTTCCTGTTGTCCTTGTTTGGAGGAAATGAGGAGAAATGCTGGATCATCTCAGAGGAAGCAAAATAAGCTAGCCCTCAGGCCATTAAGTATCATATCTTATGTTCATGTATTTGAACTGCAGCATTCTTAATAATTCTGCCATTCAGGTACTAGCCACATTTTACAGATGAGCACATTTGAGGCTGACTTGGGTAAATAATCAATATTCAGGGCTGGGAATGTGGCTGGGTAGATAAACCTATCTAAGTATGAGGACCTGAGTTTAGATCCTCAATAACAGTAAAAAATTAAGTAAAAATAAAAATAAATGAATAAATAAATAAATAAAGTAAGTAAGACAAGCAAAACCAAAACCCAAACCAGGCACAGCTATATGCCCTGCAATCCCATTGGGAAGTGACTAGGGCTTGATTCCCAGAAGCTCACTGGATGACCAGTCCAGCTGCAATAGAAAGCCTCAGGTCCAGGGAGAGACAGCATCAAGAGAGGAAGGTAGAGAGCTTGAAATCAGAACATTTGACATCTTCCTGTTGATACAGTGCATGTTTCCATGTCAGCACATGTACCCACAATGCACTATGCACACATATTTGTAACCATATACACACGCCATAAATAAATACTCATGATTTCATCAATAATAATAAACTGCAAGTAGCTCACCCTCTCTTTCAGATGATTATCAATATTTTTTAAATCTTTGTCCATTGAGATGTATATTTTTATTTCTATATTAATTTTATAATATTTGCATAATATAATTAAAATTATGTGCAGTTCCTTCATATTAAGCAAATTTGTATACCTTTTGGAAAATCTAAAGGACATTGTTATTAGAGTTTAAGAGAAAAACATAATATATGTTAGGAGGAAATCCAGGCAACTACCAGTAAGAGAGATGAAGAAAATTCACTCATTATAAGTTCAGCATGGAATTTAAATAGTGTTAGCTTAATAAGACAATCATTAGATAGTCTCTTTCATCAGAGAGTCCTAGCTCTAAATCTTCATAAATCAGTGTAATCTTTATCCTTCATCAAGAAACTTCTCTTTCCATCAGACAGAGACCATTACAGTAGAAAAGCCCAACCACTCAAAATTTCGAGTCGCAGAATCCAGTCCCAATGGATACATCTAGAAAACCCTTCCACACTTATGCTCAGATAACACTGAGGAAGAGAGAGCAGAAAGACTTTAAGAGCTGGAAGAATAGGGAACTTGCTGTTGGGACGGTGTCTCCTAGAAATGTCAAAAACTACACTCATGAAATCTCACCATCATGTCTGCCTAAACATGAGATAATCAAGGCCTGCACAATAGTCATGCTAAAGTGGATGGAGGACAGCCCAGGAAGCCTCCGCCTACACAAGAACTAGAGGGAATTAAGGAGCACTGAGGGTGGGAGACATAGTCTTCGCTCGAGAAGACCACCCCAACTGGTTATTCAATACCAAATGTTCAACCCTGAAAACATAGACTAACGGATGACATTATATGAATCAAACAGGTTGCATTTATGAATATACATAGATGTACTTATACATATATACATGGATGCAATAAGTAACATAAAAGAAGGTCATGAATTTGAAAGCAAGAAAGGAGAATATGGGAGGATTTGGAAGGAAGAAAGGATAGGGGGAAATGATATAATTATAATTTAAAAAAATAAAAAAGTAATTAAAAATGAAAAACCACTACTAAAAGTGGAAATGGGTCATTGATGAGGAAAAAATCCTAAAAGCCAAGTTTTTATAGCTTTTAATATGACTTTTGACTCTCTTATACTAGACATTACCAATAAAGGTTTATTTTTTCCTTGCTGGTACTCAGTTTAGAAAAGTACATATGATCACTGACTTATAAGCCAACTAACTTGGGCTCTAGTCCAACTCTAATATTAAGGGATTGGGGGAGCTGATTTAACCAATCTGACTATGATATCCTCTCAGAGAAATAGTATTATTAATAGTATGTATATCACAGATATTTCTAAAATTAAACAACAATCTCATATTTTAGTAGCCAGTTACTTACTTGGTGTCTTAAATTTTAGCCTACATAGAAACCTTAAGTAAAAATATGCATCTTCTTTTTAAATTTGTTCTTGTTTTCCTTGTCAATTTGTAAATGTGGTAAGGCATCTTACTTTTATCTATTTTTTAATTTTTTGAGACATGGTATAATACCAGCCCAGAACTCAAACACAGTCCTAGCTGGCATCCAACTCATGGCCATCCCCCTGCCTTATTCTTGCCACTGTTGGGACTGTTCCACATGAGATGCAGCTCAGAGTGGAAAGAAATTAAAGAGCAGCCTTATCCAAGGACACACAGTCACTATATGAATGGCTACCAAAGCACCTAGAACTTACATTTTAGAAAATCATCTCTTTATTAGAAACAAAGAAATCTTTCAATAAAATGCATAATCCAAGAAACAGATAAGAAACAGGCAGATCTCTGAGTTCGAGGCCAACATCATCTACAGAATGAGCTCTAGGACAGTTAGGGCTACACAGAGACACCCTCTCTCAAAAATAAACAAACAACAATAACAAAAGTCAATGGTGGTGGTGGTGGTGATGCATAGTGGCCTGCAGGACAGAAAACTAACTAGCCACAGTATTAAACACACCTGTAATATCTTAGGCATGTGTATATCATAAAATCCAGCAATAAAGAGGCCAAAAGTATCACATATCTCTGTATTATATAGCACAGAGGGGGTTATTCCACGGTGGAGAGCTGGGCATACCATCTAAAAAAAAAAATCAACCACAAGACTTCATTACATTAGCAAAAAGAAATGAGCAGGTACATGAGTCATCCCCATGACTATGAAGAAAAAATGTTTGACAAAGTCAACTCACACGCACAATGAAACTGAGAGACAAGGAGGCACCACAGGAATACATCTTAATCTTGACAAAAATTTATAGCAGAAGTCTTCCCTCAGGGGGCACTGTTAAAAACTTTCAATGTGACATGGACAAAGCAATCTCCACCAAAGGCATTCTCATCAGTGTTGTAGCCATGAACAATGCTCCAAACCAAACTAAAAGACACAGAGATTGTCCTGAGAAGATGACACAGTTTCTCATATGATAGGTAGATCTAATAGAAAATCAAAACCCCTTTCAAACAAGAACTGCAGTAAAGAAACCTACCAAGGTTGTTAGAAATGAAGTCAGTGTAGGGAAATGTATTTGATTTCTAAACGCCAGGAAGAAACTGGTAGAAATAAGATATAATTATAAAGTATGACAAACAAATCAAGAACTTGAGAATCAATCTCTCCCACACTTAAGTGTCAAAACTCTAAGGTGGAAATGAAGATGGTCAGGAAAGATGGAGGAAACCACCAGTTTGTCTGATCCTAACATTTGTGTGTACCCATGGAAATTATGCATTGTGTTTGTATGTCAAAGGCCACAGTTCGGGTGGGAGTCTCCTACAGCACACCCCAGGTTGAATAACCTTGGTCAACACAGCTTTTCCATCTTGAAATCAAACCATTTTCACAGACCTGAGAAGTTTTCCTGAGTTGGGAGGTCTCCACATTCTTGTCATGGGCAGCGGCGGGGGGAGTGGGGAACTAACCTTCTTAACATAGTCTACAAATTTCAAGTCACTTAGCAAAAGTGATTAGGACACCAGCCAGTAAGGTGGGTGCAGACCTCTTCTGTGTTCCCACCCAAGCTGTGTTGGAGTGAATTCAGGACAAATTGAATGGTTACCTTTTTCCCTCAGGCTGGGACAAAGGAAGCCCTCAGACACCTCCCTCCTCTCTCAGTAACAAAACAACTGGCCACATGTTTCTGTAGATTTTTCTCTTACAGTGTGTCCAACAAGACGGCTCACTTAGCTTGGGCACTGCTCTCATGCCATCTTTCCAAATGTTCTTCTAGGCATTTGCCCTTTAGTTTCTGTACCTTTATCTTCTCTCGGGTAAACACAAAATGAGTAACTGCCATTCTGCTGAATTCTCTCGCTTCCAACTGCACGCAACTTGCTTTCTCAACAACACCACCTAGTAAGGACAATCGTACTTTATACGGGGGGGGGGGGGCAGCTACCTAGATCAGTGGTTCTCAACCTGTGTGCTGCAAGCCTTTGGGGACTGAATGAAAATTTCACATGGGTCACCTAAGGACCACCAGACAACATAGATATTTACATGATTCATAATAGTAGCAAAATTATAGTATGAAGTAGCAACGGAAATAATTTCATGGTTTGGTGTCACCACAACATGAGGAACTGTATTAAAGGGTCGCAGCATTAGGAAGGTTGAAAACTACTACTCCACACCTGCCACAGAAATGAGTCCCTATCTTATTAGGCTCCCTTAATCTTATCAACTCTTTGAAGCTTTACTTAGATGCTCAAGGACATGGAGTTGGAACCACAATCCACAAAGGAACATTTGGTATTCTCAGCTCTTCAAACTACAGCCTGTTCTCTAGGAGAGTGTAGTACTGACCATGAGTTTCAGTGTGCTGTGCACACACATTTAAAGTTGGCATATATTAGAAAACGTATTCAGAGAAGATAAGGCAGGAAGGATAAATACTGCTTCTCCCATGTGTAAACAGCGCTGGTGACAATCTTCTGGGCAGTAGCATGGAAGCCTTGCTCTAAGAGTTTCATGTAAAATGCTCCCTGTTGCCCCAAACTGGGTAGAAGTTTCCCGAGTTTGTAAGCACAGAACTACAATAGAATTCCAAGAGTGTGACACACGACATCCCACTTGAATGCCCAGCAGGGACTTTAAGGTCACTGTAATAATGAATAGGCAAAGAATTAATAGGAGTTGAGCCCGTTGAGCCTTCCTGTGTTGCAGCTGGGCACAAGAGTGCTCTGTTCATTGCCTGTAAACACGTTCCGGGCATGGCCACCACAGCTGTGCTAAGCACAGCTGCCCCTCAAAAGCACTGTAGAGATGGGAGCCTGCTTAAATCACTCTGCCCTCTTCTCCCATCAGACGCACTTCCTTTTCCACTGTCAGCGGCACAACAGCAACACTTGTGTTCTAGAGATGTCTAAGAATGAGACAGTTGTACCAAACACCATCTTCCTTCCCCAGCCGTGCCCCCACTCCACATCCTCTTGTCCTCCTGCCTCCCAGTATATTCTTCGCTCTTTTTTCTTGTTTTCAATGACCTTTCCTTCCTGTCCGCTCAAGGTCTTTTGGGATGCGCCTCATCTCTGGACACCATCACTTTTCTTCCTAGCCCTTGGACCCTTGTATCCCCTACCTCTTCCTGTATTTTCTCCAACAGTGGTTCTCAACCTGTAGTTGTGACCCCCCCCCCCCCCGAAGACCATCAGCAGAGGTATTTTGCTATAATGGTAGCAAAACCACAGTTGTAAAGTAGTAATGAAAATAATTTTATAGTTGGAGTCAGTTCAGCTTGTGGAACTGTATTAAAGGGTTGCCGCATTGGGAAGGCTGAGACCCACTACTCCACAGTGTTTGGATCTGGATCTACACACAGGGTGCCCATCTGTTGCAGCCCCCCACCCACCATTTGCTGGACTGCCTTCTCCCATTCCATGAGATGGCTTAGAAGCTTCTTCAGTCTTGCTTTCTAGCACATTCTAAGCCATCTTCTGTGCTCATCAAGCCTTCCCATAGTAGCAAGCCTCACTTTTATCTAGTAAAGATATACAATTATATTTGGCGATTACCGATTTTCTCCGTTACTGAAAAGAAAGCAATCCTTGGAGAGTGAAATTCCTGTACAACAGTAACAGACGTGGGTTCAAATCTGAGCTCTGAGGTTTATTAAGCATGATCCTGGATTACAAATTGAATTACTCTCTTCAGGCTGTACTAGCTGTTGGGAGCAGCAAGATCCCAGATCTTGAATTTCTTGAAATCCCCTGATCTGAGTGCCTACAGCTGCTCTGAGCACAAGACCTTCAGGAGTTCCTGATGGCAGGAGAGTGGTTTCTGGTGGGTTTGGCTGGGGCGTGGCTATCTCTATATAATCTGCCCCTGAACACAATAAAGGGGCATTCTTGGGGCTTTGGTACCAGTGTTAAAAGGTCTGTGTGTCAGTGCGTCTCTGCGTCTGTGTACTTCAACCTCCAGCCCCTTGCCCAAAGCTCGGTAACTGGGTAATAGCGCACTGTGCGCAGACACAGGGGTGCGGGGCACGGCACTAGCGAGGCTTACGAAGCTCTGCTAGAACTACCCCATTCAGCACTGGGCGAGTCTATAAATTCACTGTATAAATGGCTATGCACAGTGGTCGGCCAGCATGCCACCAGCTGCTGCTACTGTTAATCTGTACAGCCGCTATGTGCACCCTGTCATTCTTGGCAAGATAAGCCAATTGTCCACTCTCCTCATTGTATTGTACTATTCCATATGCTTTGCTTAAACATTTGTGGAGCTAATCTAAGGCATGATGTGTTAATCATGTGAAACCTCGGAAAATACATCAGCTAAGATGTCAACATGCATCAGCGCAAATCCTCACATGCTAATCCCTTTCTCTTAAAATATTAGGAACGACAAATACACCGCATAAATTTAATAAAACCCTGTCTATTTGAAAGGGTTTGTTTTTCAAATTTTACTATTCTTAATTATGTGCATGCGTGTGTTTGTATGTGCGTGGTTGTAGGTGTGTACAAGGGAGTGCAGGTGGCTGGTCCACAGGGGTCAGACATGTCAGAATCCCTGGCGCTGGAACTAAAAGCAGATGTTACCTACCTACTGTGTGTGGGTCCTGGGAATTGAACCTGGCTCCTCTGGAAGAGCTGCAAAGGCTTTAAACCACTGAGCCCTCTCTCCAGTTTCTGAACACTGCTTTGGACTTAGTTTTACCCAAACGTGTATTCAGCTAGATACACGGCTTATGCTTGCAATTGCAGTACTCTGTAGGCTGAGGCAGGAGAGTTGCTGTGAATAACAGGCTCACTTGGACTGCATAGTCACGTCTGGCTAGCCTGGGTTACATAGTAAGCTTCAGTTCCACCAGTGCTACAGAGAGAGGATGTGTCAACAAAGCAGCAAGAACAGGAAAATTTACTGCCCTGATAGTCCAATGTTATTCCCTGGCAATGACTTTGAACTTCTAACTGCAAACAAACGGTATTCAGAGAAGACATTTCTCTGATATTAGCCATCACTTGGGATTTATCTGAATTTTTATGCAGAAACTTCCGCAGGGTATTTAACACTAGTTGAAATTTCTTTACTTCTACAATTTCAAAACTAGCACCTTCTTGAGGCAATTAGAATGGATTACACAGACATGACCAATAGGAAAAACAGTGAATTACATAACATAGATGCTACGGTTCTGGATCAGAGATGGAACAAAATCTATTTATAAACTACAGAAAACAGTAAATATTAATGCCATACCAGATAAAGACGCCCTTATACACATAAATACTACATAAAATAAAACAGAAAAAGTGGATCCTATCCTTATCTGAGCCTACATTAGAAGAGTGAAGCCCTTCAGCCAAAAAGTATATGATAGAACATGAAGGGCTGGATTTGAGGGATATATTCTGGATTTGAGGCAATGCATCCTGTCCCCCACCCCTCTCTCTTTTTCTCTTTCTTCTGGCTTGTTTTTTTGCTTTTGTTTGTTTTTGCTTGCTTTGATAAAGAAAATATTATGGGGCACGTATTGTACCATTCATTTAAATAACAATAGTAAGTAACAGAGTAACTGTGTCTTATTATAGTACACTTGGCCTTCTAGGGTGAAGGATATTCTCTCTGACATGTTAAAGAAAGTCCTCACCCTAACCCCGAGATATCCATGGAGGCGGTGAGGTAATTTCAAGTCACTCCACCTACGATACTACTAGCTGTGTACCATTTTTGGAGAAGTAAGAAAATGTATTCTAATGTTTACTGGATTCCGGGATTCAGATTTCAAAACCCATCAGAGCATATTTGCTCCTGTCTGATTTCTGAATAAGTTGAAACGGGGCATTGTTAATAGCTGTGCTCAGAGAGACAGAGGCAGCACACACAGGGACTGCATGGATCTGCACCAGGTCCTCTGCATATATATGATGGCTTTCTGTTCAATGTTTTCTTGGGATTCCTGAGTGTGCAAATGAGAGGGTCTCTAATTCTTGTGTCTTCTCTTGGGATCTTTTCCTCCTGTGGGTTCATTCTTTCCTGTTGGTTCAATGTGATAGCTTCTGTTTTATCTTATTCTATTTTAGTGTGTCATGTTTGGTTAACTCTCAGAAGCCTGTTCTTTACAAAGGACTGAAAGAAAGGGCACACATCCAAGAAGGAGTAGAGATGGGGAGAAAGTGAGAGGAGCAGAGGAAGGGGAAACTGCAATCAGGATACATTATGTGAGAAAGGATTATTTTCAATAACAGGGGAAAATAGTTGTGCTCAGACAACAGCGTAAACTGAGTCATTTCTTCACCCCAGTTCTGAAGTGCCCTGCGTCTGAGAAGCTGCCACACCCAAAGGACAAGGCAGACAAAGTCACACCAGTTTGTGTGATGTCATTACTTTCCACATCATTTACCAGATCCCATGCCCTCCCTCCCCCACTGTCCTGTGGGTGCCAGGTCTAGTTTATACGCCACCGCGCATGTGCAGAACTTACTTCTTAATCCTTTCTCCGAAGGAAGCAACTTCCTCCAAGATGTTCTGGACAGTGGAAACAATATCTTGTACCATATAGATTCTCTCAATTAATCCCCTTTTCTCAGATTCCTAGGAAACACAAAAAGCAAGATGTATATTAGCTACTTAAAACCAAAACAAAACAGTTATTTATAGAGACCAGCCACAGTTTCTAAAACTGATTATTTGTTCCAAGATATAAAGGCCAGTTAGTTCCCTCTTTTAGTTACTCTCACTCCCACTGTGAGATCCAGCCAGCTCTTATGATCCAGAGATGATAAGAGAGGGTCTGTGCCACCAGATACTTCAGGTCCCTGCAGAGAATTCTACAACCACTTTAGCATGGCCAGCTGGTGTCCCCTCTGTCCTTTGGGTATCTAAAGTAAGCCCTCCTCTATGACAGTGCTGCAGACATGCACTGCAGTAAGAGAGGACCCTTTGGAGGGACACACAATGCATTTCTGAGTACTGTGACTGCTTGTGCAAACTCTTACATTTTAACCTTGTTTCTAACACACTGCAGACTTCAGGAAAATGCCTGTTGTCCTTGGGCAACTATGTCAGAAACAGAGCAGTGTTGGGAGACCTGTTAAAGACAGCAGGACTGCATAGGCCTGTTCTCACAGCTGCACTGTGATTTCTTCATGAAGTTGGAATACTACATAAGCTTATCTTCCTCAGTTTTCAATTCTTTATGCAAAATGGGATTCTGTTGTCTGACTGTCACCTCTAACTTGTATATAGAAGATCTTCAATATATTTTACTATGCTCAGAAGCTGTAACACTATAAATACAGTTTAATGATCACTCAAATGCCCAAGGAAGGGAAATTCCTACATTGATATTTGTACACTATTTCTTCCCTTCTTCCCTACTATAGTCACACAGCCTATTACAGTTGCTATATACAGCAAGGGTCTCTAGAAAACTTTTTCACTGAGAATGTTACTCGGGTTAGGGCTATGATAAACCACCACGTAGGCGATCAGTAGGGTAACGCTCCTATGATATTCTCTATGCTAGAAAGAAAGGAAGAAAGGAAGGAAGGAAGGAAGGAAGACAAACTCATTTTCATCTTCCATTTCTGCCTCATTTAAATGAGGTCATGAACAGAATGAGGAAGCAAGCACCCTGTGTGATGGTCGCAGGTATGTACAATAGGGCAGGTATGTACAATCCACTCACTTGTTACAGTAGTCTCTACCCCACCCTTTTGTGCAGAAGGAAACATCAAGGTTATTGCTTCTTCCTGCAATGGCAACTTTGCGGGACAGTTTCCCTCTCTACCTTAATTTTGGCTCTTTTTCCACTTATTTTTATTCTTTAAGCAGTTTGTGCTAAAAGTCAGACCTGCTGCTAAGGCAACCTCATTCATACTCAGCAACCCACAATGACCTCAGAATAGGCACAATAGTCAAAAACCCATCTCTGTCTGCTGCAGAAGACCCAAGTTTACAAAGGAGTGTTTCAAGGCTCTGGAGAGCTTCACCCAAAGGGCAAAGGAGCTTCCCCTTGCAGCAGCATTG
Organism: Microtus pennsylvanicus; assembly: GCF_037038515.1. NCBI lineage: Eukaryota > Metazoa > Chordata > Mammalia > Rodentia > Cricetidae > Microtus > Microtus pennsylvanicus. The sequence goes on from NC_134596.1 coordinate 21,687,518, forward strand.
GCTTTAGGAAAAAACACTTTCTTACAAAATGACTCCAATTTCTGAGTGACTCAATTTCCTAAGAAATGTCCCATTTTTATTGCTTGTTTTTTTTTCCTTACTACAAAACAACCAAAATGTAAGGTTCTGTTTAGGAAGAAAGTGTTAATTAGCACACCAAACTAATGAACAATTGTGACAGCACCCTTTCAGTTTTCAAATGAATTTGACATTTTGCTGTGAGTATTTGCTGTCCATGGATAAGAATCAGACTTTGCATATTGTTTTATGAGTCAGAGTAATCAAAATCCTATATTTTCATTTTGATTACAGTAACCAAATTATGAAATGATTTCATTTTAATTTCATAATGTGTAGTTTCAAAGCAAAAATATATAGTGTGTGTACATTAAAAGGAAAAAAGTCTTCATGTTGATTATGTATTTCAAAATGACACATGAAGAATGGTCATTAACAGTCCAAACTCTCAAATACACTCAATAAATACACTTTATCTGTGGCTCTACTTTCATCTTCTATCATCATGGGATACACATTCTAAGAGGTTTCATCTTCTCATTTCCAAGATCCAGAAAGATGTTCTTAGCTATCTTCAAAGGTGAACTTCACGGCCATTAAATTGAAATATTAATTGACACCACTGCCGATAAAATTGAGGCTTTCTTAGCAAGAGCTTAGGTACCCTGAAGACTCACAAGCATGACAGGTGGAACATAGTCTCAGTTCTGTACCATAATATCAAACTTATACACCCAGGGTATATTTCATACCCATCGCTATGAATGTTGTCTCTTAAGCATTTGTAAAGGCAGTGCCTCCCATGAGATATTTGCTTATCTGACTATTTCATAGAATTTGTTCCGAACGACCAATGGGTTCACTATTTTCCCCATTTCTGGATATATTTTATGTTCAAATATTTTTATCATAATTTGAATTAAAGCATGGTTACCAAGTACTTGGCCATTTTCTCTCATCCATGGTGTAATATAGCCAGAAAGACCCACCAAAGGTATCAGTATTTCCTGTTACCAGGATCATGAACAACATAGGCCTTTCTATGAAAATATAGCCCTGGATATTTTGTTATAACAATACCAAGCAATCTAAAATATAGCCAGCATACCAACAACTGCCTTTAGGAATATATTATCACACCCTGTCTATTTATTAACTATATACCTCTGTATCATTCTTATTTAAATACCAAAGTGCATTATCCAAGTTTTTTGAAGTGCAGAATTATTCAATATAATAGATGAAATAAAACCTTCTATTCCTGTATTCGAGCTATTTTTCCAACATATTATCAATGGCATGAATTAAATTCTTAATATATTCAACATATATTTATATGTAGATATATAACTTCTTAGTCCTCCTGCTAACCATTCTGAATTGGCAGTTTGGAGATTTTATGTCTTTTATAGCCCTGGTGACAATCATGGCATGGTAGGCTGTGGACAATGAGGCAGAGGAATGGGGTGGATTTCCACCAGTCCCTGAGACAAAAAGGGGCTGGCATTTTGTTCTCCCAGTGATCATTCACAGCCTTACCTTGAGGAATAGTTAGTTCCAGCCCCTGGAAAGAGTCAGGGATGGATAATTTCTGCTTTTCTTCTAGGTTTAACCTACTGTTTGTCTTTGAGAAGTTTACTACCCAAACATGCATTTCAAAGGATACTAATAATGACTGTTGAAAAAAAATCTAAAATACGTAAGCAGCTTGCTGCAGATTGTTTTAATGTAAATATTAATTACAATGTTTAGCTCTACAATGGAGGCTATTAATAAATGGAAGTTTTTTGGGAAAACAGGAACATATGATATATTGTTTTCATCTGAAATATATTGGTATAGAAAGGGATCAGTTCTTCCCATTCACTGAGATGGGGATGCATGTCTTCATGAATTCCCATACCCTCTACAGAATCCCTGCACAAGGCATTTGATGTTCATATATGATACAGGATATGTCCAGCTGAAGGACGCATCCTCACAGTTAGGGTCAAGGATAACTTCTGTTCTATGAATGGCTCTGGTGGTCTTTTGAAAGGTTCCTCTGTGTTGATCAAGGCATACTAGCCTCTACCCCACAGTAAGGTGGTATTTGTATTTTCATAGTTATATATGTGATTAGCATCATCCACCCCCACCAATTGTGCTGTTCCCTGGTGGAACATATTATATCAGCAGATAAGACCAGCTTCCTCTATCTGACTGCATTCTCAGGATCCGCAAGATTGCAGCAGGGACTGACTCCTCAGGGCTAAGATGCTTTCTTGGTGGAGAAATGGGTGGATCCAGAGAAAGGGCAGGGCCTCGGGTGTGCAATAATGTCAAAGTACTATTGACACTGACCTCGAAAATGGACAAGCTCACAGACATCTAGTAAAGTTCTAGGCATCATAAATGCACGAAAATGAAAAGTCCAATTCAAATTCCATGGGATTAGAGAAGCCTCCTCGGGGTGCCTGTCTACACTGACTGCTGCCTGTCTGCCTACATCATGCCATGCTTCCACCCTTAGTTATCCGGTAACACACCTACTCATTTCCTGCAAGTCTGAAGCTATCTTTGAAGTCACGAATCTGCCAATGTCACACAGCTACCTACCAACACTCGTCCTACTTCCTGGAGACAGTAAGGAGTTTGTTTACAAACAGGTGCCAGTGGACTTAAACCAGGGCTGGCAACTGCTAAGAATGTGTTACTCCATAGAAGAAGTGTCATATGTTTTAGGTGGCCTTTCTTTTTAAAATAAAATCATTTATTTATTTATTTATTCATTCATTCATTCATTCGTCCTACATTCCAGCTGCAGTTTCCCCTCCCTCCTATCTTCCCAGTTCCCTCCCTGCAAAGCCCCTTCTGGTCCCATTCAATACACTACTCCATTTCTGTTTTGGAAAGATCAGGTGTCCCATAAGTATCAACAAAACACAGCATATCAAGCTGAAAAGACTAAGCACCTCCCCACGTATTAAGGCTGGGCAAGACAACCCAGGATATATAGGGTCCCAAAAGCCAGTAAGAGAGTCAGAAACGACCCATGTTCCCATTGTCAGGAGTCCCACAAAAGGACCAAGCTACACAACTGTAACATATATACAAGTGGCCTTTTTAAAAGTATCCATTTATCTGATATTTGTTCTTTCTGCCAGTTGCTCTCTCTGCGCCTATGGATTTCTATTCCCTCTATTTGCCATACAATACATCATTCTGAGAGAATGGCTCTTGCTAACTTTGCCTTTCTTGCATTTTCCCTGGGATTTTCTTGGGCGGCTTTCATGAGAATGCATATGATTTGATACCATTTAAAAATATTTTTGGAGAAATTTTCATTCCATTTTCATCTAAGAAGCTGATAGGTAATCCATGACTTAGATCAGTAGAAGAATATTTAGATAAAATATAAAATAATGCTCCTAAGACATATGAATTCAATAGACCTTCACAGTCTGGAAACCCACTCATCTTTATAGTAGCCAACATTTTGCTCACTTGCTACACTGCAAATTATGTCCAATAAGTTAGATCAATTTTACAGTTTTAAAAGTAATATCTATCTATATAACAATGCACACAAAACCTTTAGTACTATTTGAATTTTTAGGAAAACAAAGGTGTATCTCTGAATAACCATCTATGGAGTTGGGGAGAAGTGGGTGCTTCTCTGGTCCTGCCATGGAAGAGCTTTGCCGTACATGAACTCACTTGGCTTGTGAAGACAGAATGCATGAGCCGAGTGATTTGTATAGCAAACAGGCTCTTGGGCTCACAGTTCCATGGCTGGAAGATTCCAATAGCATGGCACCAGCATTCTGGTGAACTTCCTCTGGTATCACAACATTACAGAGAAACAGAAAAGGACACGGACATTTGCAAAAGGGGCCAAGCATATACTTTTGTTGTATGATAGGGCATCTCTTGGGTATATTCCCAAGAGTGGTATGTTCATGGCAGCATTGTTTGTAATAGCCAGAACCTGGAAACAACCTAGATGCCCTTCAGTGGAAGAATGGATGAAGAAAGTGTGGAATATATACATATTAGAGTACTACTCAGCAGTAAAAAACAATGACTTCTTGAATTTTGCATACAAATAGATGGAAATAGAAAACACTATCCTGAGTAAGGTAAGCCAGACCCAAAAAGAAGAACATGGGATGTACTCACTCATAATTGGCTTCTAACCATTAATAAAGGACATTGAGCCTATAATTCGTGATCCTTGAGAAACTAAATAAGAGGGTGAACCCAAAGAAAAACATATCGTCATCCTCCTGGATATTAACCTTCATCAGGCAATAAAAGGAGACAGAGACAGAGACCCAATTTGGAGCACCAGACTGAAATCCCAAGGTCCAAATCAGGAGCAGAAGGAGAGAGAGCACGAGCAAGGAACTCAGGACCACGAGGGATGCACCCACATACTGAGACAATGGGGATGATCTATTGGGAACTCAACAAAACCAGATGGACTGGGTCTGAATAAGCATGGGATAAAACCGGACTCGCTGAACATAGCAGACAATGAGGACTGCTGAGAAGTCAAGAACAATGGCACTGGGTTTTGATCCTACTGCACCTACTGGCTTTTTTTAGGCAGCTTGGATGCTCACCTTACTAGACCTGGAAGGAGGTGGGAGGTTCTTGGACTTCTCACAGGGCAGGGAACCCTCACTGCTCTTTGGGCTGATGAGGGAGGGGGACTTGACTGGGAGATGGGGAGGGAAATGGGAGGTGGTGGCGGGGAGGAGGCAGAAATCTTTAATAAATAAATTAATTAATTAAAAAAGGGGGGCCCAAACATGCAGGGTGCTTGACATTGTAACAATCCCTTTCAGGGGCAAATGCTTTCTTCGGCAAGACCAGCACTAATCCTCTTCTTTGGTCTGGTGCCTGACATAGTTACAACTCATTTGCCTTGCTTCTACTCCAGCCGCTAAGGACCAGAACCCCAACCCCAAGGAGTCAGATTCACTACAGCGGTGAACACGATGACATTTACCACGGAGTCTTGGTTGTGGTTCTGAAAACTGAAACTCATATCTGCGTGGCCCTGACTGCAGTGGGAGGCAGGGCTCAGAAGTCTTAGCTGCTTTTCTATGGCTGTGACAAAACACCATGACCGAAAGCAGCTTGAAGAAGAAAGGGCGTATGTCTTATAGGTTATAGTCCATCACATTGGAAACCCAGGGCAGGAACTCAAGGCCGGAACGGAAGCAGACGCCATGGAAGGACACTGCTTATAGCTTAGTCAACCTGCTTTCTTATACATCTGAGGTCTAAAACCCAAGAATGGCACGCACCATCTACAGTGGGCTGAATCCTCCCACAACAACCATTCATCAGAAAGTGCCCCACAACCTTGTCTACACACCAATCTTGTGGGCTTATTGTCTCAATTAAGATCTCCTTTCCCCAGATAAGCCTCGTTTGCATAATGTTGACAAAATCCAACCTGGAAAGAAACTTTATCACATATGTAAATTGCCCAGGACAGAAATGAACAGGAAGCCCTTCCCTTCTATAGGCAAAAAGACAAAAGATGAACAGCCTTTTGTCTAGCTTCGAGGATACAGGGGTTGATTTAGGTTTCTTAAGAAAGGCTGTTCTGGAGCAAGTCTGTTCATGTCGCCCCGATGCTCGGAGAGATCGTCTAGCAGCTGGATGTGCATCCCGCTGGCTTTATTTACACATCTCAGATTGAACCAGGGAATGTGGTGATAACAGTTTAGCAGCCACAACATTGCATCTGCCGCCGACACCACGCGGCCCGCAAAGAGGAAGAAGGATTCATTCAGAAAGACAGACAGAGGCTGCGCGCCTCTAGTCCTCTCGCCACAGAGGCTCCCGACTCATACAGAGAACTGTGTGCAGAAAAAGAGTGTTGACCACCGGCGTGGCTGCACAAATGAACAAGATGATTGCAACTGACCGCATAGCCACAGCAGGTCTTCTCTCTGATTATAAACCTGTAAAAGGATGGAGGCCTAAGTGAAATCCTCATGACTGAGGGTCTCCTTGATGTGCGAGCACCTGTCGTCAATAACATCGTAGGCAAAAAAAAAAAAAAAGGAGGACTTCAAATCCAGAATCCAATTTTACAAGGTTTCTTTTTTGCCATATGTGTGCACGTGGAACATGCATGTTTGTGTGCATGTTCCCACATGTGGGTATGTGGTGAGGGAGAATGAAAGCAGAGGCCAGGAGGCTGATGTCATTAACTTTATCATTCTCTATCTTATGCATTAGGCACGCTTTCTCAATTGAGCCCAAGACTTGCTGTATGGCTAGTTTAGGTGGCCAGCTTGTTCTTGTGATCCCGTTTCTATCCCCTTGTGGAGGGGGCATTATAAGAGGGCAGATGTACCCTTCTGTTGTCATATGGGGGCTGGGGATTTGAACTCCTCATGCTTGAGTAATTAGTGACCACAGCCATGCCTACCCATGGCTCCAGCACACCAGTTTCTGATTTGTGTAATGCATTGTCAGAATGAGTGACGACGCTGACAGCGAGTCAAAACCATGACGAGCTCCAGCTCTTAAAGGTGCTTAACCTGTAAAGCTGGTGCAAAATCAGCATCTTTTAATTGTGCATTTGTTTCTAGGCACCAGAAGGTTTGAGTCTTTGGCTGAGTTTTGAAGAGAGTTGAATTAAAACTCAATAACGTACCCATGGCATAACATAGCTGCTCACTCTTTTAAAGCAAGCAAAATACCAGGAGTACATCATGTGAGTTTCCCTTCCTTAAGGCCTTGCTGCCTACCCTGTGTCTCCAGTGAACACAGCTCTGTAGGTGCAATGAAGGGCTTGGAGCCTCTGGGAGAGAATTAACACCATCGGAATGAATTTACAACGGAGAATTCATTATATAGTCAGTATGTTACTTTAAATCTTTCCTGCTTGTTCTGATTTACAAATATCCTTCATTTCTCTATTAATTATCTAAGCAAAACCAGGGAGCTATCCCTGAAAATTGACCCTGTCAGAAAAAAATACTTTTGACATGCTTAAAATTTGAGTAGTACTTATCAAAGAATGCTTACTAACCCCAAAGGATCAAGGCAAAAATTTTATCCCCAAATCCTCCCAGCTAATGTCAGGCACCCAGATGAAAGACGTTAAACTGGAACTTTAGACAAGAGGAAGGCATTGTCTGTTTTAATTCATTGACTATTAGAAGCCTGTAATTTCAAAATTTGAATGATCATCATTAGAAATTGATTGAGTAGCATTTAGTATGGAAAAAAATCTTAACATCTGTGCTAACGAGGATCAGGAAGCAGTATTTCTGCTACATGAGATAAAAAATTGTTCCCTGGGAACCCTAGCTTCACAAACGAGGGACTGAGTTCAGGATTTAGCTCCGTGAGGCATGTTCATGTGCACAGGTAGACACAATATCATGGTGTATGTTATTAAATTGAGTGGGGGAAGGCGCCTAGAAGTCCATGGGCAAGCTCACTTGGAGCACACAACTGTGGAAACCAAAATGATCCTGTTTCAAACTGAGTAGAAGGCAAGGGCCAACACCCAAGATTGTTCTCTGATGTTTATAAGTGTCTTGTGGCGATACATCAATCATTCTCATAAGCATGCATGCACAAAGGTAGTGTTAGATTTATCTATTCTTATTTTATATGTAGGGTGTTTTACCCACATCTATGTCTGTGCACCACATCGGAATCTCCTGTGCCGGAGTTACATACAGGCATTGCAAACTGTCAAGTGGATGCAGGGCTTGATCCCACTGAGTCCTCTGAAAGAGAAAGTGGTGCTCTTAACCACTAAGCCATCTCCTGTTGCAAGGGAGAGGGCCGCTTGTTCGTCCCGGCTGCCCAGCTAGCTTAGCCCCAAAATAACCACACAGAAACTGTTTATTAAATTACTGCTTGGCCTATTAGTTCTAACATCTTATTGGCTAATCCTTACACCTTGATTTAGCCCATTTCTATTAATCTATGTATAGCCACGTGGCAGTGGTTTACCAGGAAAGATTTGGCATGTCTGATTCTGGTGGCTCCATGGTGTGTCTCTCCTTGACTCTGCTTTCTTCCTCCCAGAATTTAATACTGTCTTCCCTGACTACCTAAGTTCTGCCCTATCAACTAGGCCAAAGCAGTTTCTTTATTCATTAACCAATGAAAGCAACACATGAACAGAAGGACCTCCTACACCAATCTCCCCAGCCCCAAAGATTATGTTTTAATAGGAAGAGAAGGCAATATATGCTCTTTCTGGAAAGTGCTTTGTCTCGAGTACATTTTCATCTTTGAGAAATGAACACAAAGCTGTTCGAGTTTGAATCAATACTGATATTTTCCTGTTTTATTCCACTTCAACCATCTGATCTTGAGAAAATGCTCTGCCTCGGTGTTTATGGAGATGTGCTTTCACCTGAAACAGGAGTCTGGTCGGGTGTAAAGAGAAAGGATGGGAAAAGGAAAGAGCACAATCCCCAACATCCTGAGAAAGATACTGGAAACACACAGCTCAGAGGGAGCCAGTGGTCCTTCACTTTTGGGTCTCAAAGGCTGGGTGGACTAATGGTTCCATGACAACGCGTCTGGGCCAGCTGATGAATAAATGTTGCCGCAAAGCAAAGAGGACCTGTGGCTTCTGGAGCTGGAGCTGCTGCCAGATAGAATGCACAATCAATGGTGGTTTCTGGCTTTGCTGCATAGATCCCTTAACTTCCTCCTAGTTAGGAGAGGGAGGGGACTACTGGGCAAGATGTTCATCTGATTAAGAACAGTAAAAAGTAGAGCCGGGACTAAGGTACTTGTCATCCTAGTATGAGAATGTTGGATTGGGCCCCTGAAACAATCCTAAAAGGCCAGATATGACAGCACTCATTGGAAAGGATTTAGCAAGGTGAGACGGCAGAGAGATCCCTGAAGCTTATTGGTTGGCACACCTATCTGAAAAGATGAGAGTGGATAGAAAAGACAGCTGATGATGACCTCTGAACTCCACACTCACGTGTGCACATACCCACAAGAGTAAGTATATAATACACAATACACAGCGATTTAAAAAGCTAAAGGTAATTCTTATACACGAAAACTCCACACAAACATCAGCTCCTATTAGCAAGCCTGATTCCCTCAACATTTCCTCCCAACTGCCTCAGCTGCGCCCAAACTTTGTGCAAGGGTGACTCTTGTCAAACTCTGGTTTCCGTGGGAGCACCTGTGAGACCATGACCTTTCTGTTCACAGGGAAAAAAATGAGCAAATGCTGCTGCTGTTGCTCTGGTGTGGAATGAAAGAAAGAATGAAAAGGAAGGAAGGAAGGAAGGAAGGAAGGAAGGAAGGAAGGAAGGAAGGAAGGAAGGAAGGAAGGAAGGCATGCTTATGACCATTTCTAAACAGTGTAGCACAGTTTACAAATAAGATTTTGACCAGAGTGTCTGGGTTTGAATAGCACTGTGAATTTGACTGAGAAATCTCAGATGCATTCATTTCTCTTAAACAAGGTTTGTTAATTGATGCCTGGGGAAATTGATTGTCAGTGGAGTAAGTATTCTGAGTGCTGAATGTGTTAAAGGTCACAGAGGAACATAATGCCTGAACACTATAACGTTACTAATATTTCCAGGAGTCTGAATATTTAAATGTCGTACCATCTTGTATTATGTTAATGCTGTTACAGTCATTTCGTGATGAATTATTTACTTTTCTAGTAGGAAAAAATGCGGTGATGCTATTTTCTATCAATTGTTTTGTGAAATGTCAGTTATCTTTTTTTTTTTTTTTTTTTTTTTTTTTGGTTTTGGAGCCTGTCCTGGAACTAGCTCTTGTAGACAAGGCTGGTCTCGAACTCACAGAGATCTGCCTGCCTCTGCCTCCCGAGTGCTGGGATTAAAGGCGTGCGCCACCACCGCCCGGCTGTCAGTTATCTTATAAAGTATCTCAGATGCATCTTGTAAACTTGGTGGATAGTTGTGTTACAGGATGAAACGACGGGCTTCATTGGGAAAGACAAGGGCAACCATTACTATCCCCACCCCCAAAATGAGTAAGAAATGTTGATCCCTCCAAGCTTTGATGGTTAGTTTCAAATTCAAGGCAACACAGCCAGCCTCAACATGATTAAGAACAATAAACAAAACCGCAATTAAGAAACAGAGAAAGTGTTTTTAGGGAGTGGAGGCAGGAAAGGCAGAGAAAGGATGGAAATAAAAGGGTACCAGAATGCATAGTTTACTAGTGTGAGGTCAGGAAAGAACAAATGGCCAGTGGATAACCAGGATACAATGTCCAGTTTGTTCTATCATGGCTTCATGGAATGATTTTAGACAGTGGGAAAGTAAACAACTTGATGTAGCACCGACTACGGAAAAGGCAGAACTCTGGACTCTAGGCTTTTAAATAGCAATGTTACTTAATAGCAGTGTAGAAGACTTGTGAAATTTACAGCCTGGTGTGTCTTGCTTCATGTTGTTTGAAAGCACATACCAAGAACAACATTTACAGTGGGTGTTTTAAAATATCTTCAAGTACCAAGCACACTGCTCAGTGTCATAACAAGCGTGATACCCAGATAATGATCCCAGGACCAGGTGAAGATTATTTTTGTCTGACTTCAGAAGCAAATGAAGTTGCAACACTTTGCAGAATAAAGATTGGGTTTTCAAAAAAGGAAATAAATATGAGACAATTTGTTAAGGCAGCAAGAGAACTCAGGAATTTGCCTTCTTGTAATTCCAAACATACATACACTGGTCCTTAACAATTGTAACCCATTCTCCTACTAAAAGCTTAAAGGAACACAGTTGTAGAAACCCTAGCGGTAAAATCACCGCATCAATAAAGAGCACGTTAAATCCAGTTATCAGAGCTTAGATCAGACTGGCCATTTGCATTACTGCCCAGAAATTTCCATAAACAGGTTCTCCACAGCGCATCCTCCACATAGGTTGTACTTGTTCTGAAACTATGTGCACACATGTGTACACACGATTGCACGCCTAAAGCTAACTGTTCAAAGAAGCTTACTGGAATTTTGCTTTTCTTAACAACACCATACTCTGTCATTAACAACTGGCACTGTGTCTCCTATAATTAACAAAAACACCGATTGACCTACATGGTGTGTGTGTGTGTGTGTGTGTGTGTGTGTATGAGAGAGAGAGAGAGAGAGTTGTACACGCGAGCTGCTGTTGCTATTTATTTTCTTAAGAAGATAACAAAATAAACAAAACCCCTCCTTCTGATAGACTGTAAGACAGACTCTCCATGGCCAACAGTATTCTTAGGTTAAGGGAACAAAGGATTCACTTCATTAGGAATTAATTTCAGTGGCATTGGGCACCGCACCAAAGTCTTCTGCAGGCTAACTTGGGAGGAAACTCCCAAATACATACCACATGTGCAGATCTGTTTGGAAGATAGAAAGGCATCTTAAATGCTGACAGTGACAGCGACAGCTTAAGACAGGGTGGCATTCTATGTTTTTTGTTTGTTTTGGTTTGGGTTTTGGTTTTCAAGACAGGGTTTTTCTGTAGCTTTGAAGCCTGTCCTGGAACTAGCTCCTGTACACCAGGCTGGCCTCGAACTCACAGAGATCCACCTGCCTCTGCCTTTCAAGTACTGGGATTAAAGGCGTGCGCCACTACCTACTGGCAGCATTCTAGGTTTTCAGGGATTTATATTCTAATGTGTTTGTGTATATGTCTGAGTGTATGTGTGCATCTCACATGTATGTAGGTAGCCACAGAGACTATAAGAGGGTTGTAGGTCACCTGGAACTGAACTTACAAGTGTGCCACCTGATGTGGGTGCTGGAAACTAAACCCATGACCCCTGCAAGAGCACTAAATGCTTTTTACCACTGGGGCACCTCTCACGACTTAGCATGCCAAGTTTTTTAAACAGAAATGGGATAAATAATGCTCATTCTTCCTTTTTCAATATAGAACACCCCTCAATGACTACTTAGGCACTTCTTGCTTAAAGAAACATATCCATTATCTTTTATTTTTTTATCCATAACTGATATAAACAGATGGATTTCTTTTCTCACAAACACTGACCAGCATCTGTGACGTTATCAGTGACCCTGAAAGAAGAAGTCAGTCAAGTCCCCTGACAGTCTAACTATACAAAAACTAGCCTACACCATGACCATCAGAGGAGGCTTTCTTCTGAGAGCAAGAAGCAAGGTCTTTTGTTTTTTAATTTTTATTACATTCTATTATGCTTTCTTCTTCCTGATGCTAATGGTAAATGCTGGAATAGTCTATGTGACTGTTGGCCTGACACAGGAAAGAAACTCTCTGGAAAGTATTTATACCTTCAGCCATGAAAACAAGATATTATTGTCTTACATGACCTTTCATAAGTATGGGATACGACAGCATTTTACACAGTCATTTCTTGGTTCATGCTTCAATTACTGACCTTTACTGTGTACAAAATTAATGCAATTTTCATTGTAGTTCATCCGTACAAATAAGGTTCACATGAGGGATTCCACATAGCAAATCTAATAAAAATAGAAAATGCTAACTGATTGTTGTTGGCTGAACTCGGTCATTATCTGTTTGTTCTCGGGTCCCTAGAAAACTCGACTTGCAATAAGCAATTTCTTACATGGACCATCTGGGATAAGAAAGAAGGATTTGTCTTTCTTCAACGTTTAGCCTGTGTGCTTCATTTCTTAAAAAGCCCCAAATCTAGTTACCTGCAAGATCCATGTGCTATCACAAGAGAAAAGAAGGCAGAATTGTGGCCGCCAATCTGGTTTCTAACACAGATGACTGCACTGTGCTGTTAACAAATATAAGGAGCCAGAGGCTACAGTGATGTCGTTTTTCTGACCACCTCTATTCCGGACAATAAAAGTTTGACAGACCCCAGACCATGCATGTCTTGGTCTGTAAGTCAGAGAGAGGCAGAAGATGGGAGTACATTCATCCCCTGAAGAAGTAGGGCCAAGGGGCCCAGGCAGCCTATCTTCGTCTGTCACCTGTGATGGTGTTTTCTGGGAAAAGGAACTGTAGATAAAGGTGTGCTACTCTCAGGATAGATGGGTAGGGTAAGGAATAGCTTCCCTCCCTTCTGCTTGTTCGGGGAATGGTTGTGTGTTATAATTCGTTTGTGATTCCTCTTGGATTGGGTATGAGACACATCCCAAAAGCATGTTCTGTCATGTCTAACATGCAGCAGAAGCCATGGGAGTCTGTGAAGAGGACCATTCAACCATCCCCTGGTGGGGAGTGACAATGTCACTGCCTGGTCAGGTCCCAAACAAGCACATGATGGTCCGCAGAGAAGAAATGACACACGGAGACACACATGTGGAATGTGCCCTCATAATGTTGAACTTGAAGCTTAACAAATCTAGTTACAAATCCCCGATAGAAGTGTGCTGGCTAGTTTCATATGAACCGGACACATGTAGGAGTCATTTGGGAAAGGAGGACTTCAATTGAGAAAATGGCCCCAGCAGATGGGCCAGCGGGTCAGTCCATAGGACATGCTGTTGGTTGGTAATGGATATAGGGGGGTCCATCTCACTGAGTGGGGCTCCAGCCCTGGGTTGGTGGGCCTAGGTTCTATGAGAGAGCAGCTGAAATAGGCTTGAGGAACAAGCTAGAACGCAGCATTTCACCATGACCTCTCTATCGGTTCCTGCCTCCGGGTTCCCACTCTGCTGGAGTTCCGGCACTGATTTTTCTCAGTGACAGAGTTTGCTATAAAGGAAAGAAATGAAATAAACCCTCTCCTCCCCAAGTTGCTGTTGGTCATGATGTTTTATTGCAGCCATAGAAACACTAAAGGCAAGAAGCAAGTTTGACATGATATGGGCGGAGACTAAAAATATGCCAGACTCCCTAGCGACAAGAAAGGTGTGTTTATCAGAAAGGCCATAGATAGCTATTTTTGGTTTTCATTTTAGGTTTTTGTTTTACAAAGTTATATAAAAGCATAAAACTATGGAAACAAAATACCATGGTTATGACCAAGCTAGGAAAAGAACATACCACGATACCTTATTAGAAATCTCAGAACTGAATATACCCTGGAGTGAGGACAGCCCCACTGCCCACTCTTCCCACACACGACAGGTTGATAAAACCATTGTGTGTTGGTCCTCACTAGGTCCTGGCCCATCTCTGTGGATGCCACTTTTAGATGCTTTCTGTTGTCATCCTTGCCCAGAAAGATTTGAAACAGCACATATTGCTCCATCTCCCGAACCCCGGGCATCTCTAGGAAGGGATCACATTCTGGGTTAGACTCTAGATTGGACTGTGTTGCCTGAAAGACTGTTGGAGAAGGCATACGAGCCATTCTCTTTATCAGTGTAGCTGCTTCTACTTGCAGAAGAGCCCTGTGGTCAGGCCTATTAGCTGCTAGCGTTCACTTACAGAAGGAAGTACCAGAGAGGTCACCAGACCCTCACTCGAGGGTCTAGCCACTCCCTGCCACCCCCTCCCAGTCAGGTGTACGTGATTATGCTCTATTTTCACACAGCCTCGTGGTCTCTGGAGATCTCAGGGTGCATAGACTGTAGAAGGGGAGTTGTAGGGGGACTCCATCTACGCAGCTTTGGGGAACTTCTCATGTATGCTTGGGTGAGACTTTTTCATGGTGCAGCTGCTTTGGGGTCACTTCTGCTCCTGCAGGTAATCTGTCTCCCACGTTCTCTACTGAGCACCGTAAACCCACTGGCGTCACAGGTCTGACCGGGGCAAAAGTGTGCCTTGGTTTTTCCATGGTGCCTTATCACAAGTGAAAAGCCTTTTTTAATATCTGCCAGGTGGAAGAGTTCATACAATAATTTTTCATTCTGTGTTTTATGTGTTTTGTTGATGATTGCTTGACACAGTATCCTCCACTCTGTACCTCAGGCTGTTCTTAGCAATCCTCCTGCCTCAGCCTCCCAAGCACTGGAAGTACACTTAGGTCCATTTCCTCCTGTTGGAAGGTTGTCTTTAGGTGGTATGTTAAAGATATCCTGTTACTACTGTCACTAGGGGGGAAATGTGGTCCTCTTTCAAAGGTGGCACATTTAAACAGATTTGGAAGAAACAAAATCTGCTTCACATTTAAGCTTTGGCTTTCAAAAGATTTAATTTTTGCCTAGTGCGATATTGAGATATAATAAGAAATACATATTTTGTCATAGGTCCTGGCTGTTGGCCAGACTTGAAACTCCCCTGCTTTGCTAAGCAATAGGAGCAACAGGAACGTGTTCCGTTGTATTTGGTTTTGTCTTTGGTTCCTGAAACAGGAACCAAAGAACAGGACCTCAAAAGGTGGAAGGAGTCCACTTTGCTGTGACGAACAAGCTCCTCTTGGACACACTGAATTTAAGTGTGGTGTCCTCAAAAGACAAGGGGAGCTTCCTGCCATGGGAACCAGGCATCTGATGAGGAACCATGGCCGGAATTTGCAGGAGCCTCCTCCCAAGCTCCTGACCCTCCAGAAGAAGACAGTCTCCTCTATCACCGGAGGTCACTAACTTAATCAATCTCATGTTGATAGAGACACCTCATGCACATGATAATAGAAACACAAAGCAGTGTCAGGAGGCTTCTGGGTAGGCTAACGTATAGAATTCCTGGGCCTAGGGTGAGCATAGATGCTCTGCTCTGCCCCAGGCTTGTCCCCATGCCTCTCTTCTATTTGGTTGTTCCCAAGTTGACTAACGCATAATAAGTCAGTAAAGGGAAGTATTTCCCCATGTTTTGTGAGCAGTTCTAGAAACTTATTAAATCTCAGGGGTGGGTTATGGGAACCCCAATTTACAGCTGGTCATCAGAAGTACAAGGGGCCAGCCTTGCAAGTGGCTTCAGATAAGTTTCAAATAACCACCTGTAATTTTCGTTGGCAAAGCATCCCTCCATGATCTGAGATTGGTCTTCACCTATTATTCAATGGTTTGATCATTCAAAAGCCATTCGAATCAACTAATCGATAATTATTAAAGAAGTTTATATTGCTATCATCTCTATTCTGGAAAAAAAGGAGATTTATTTTTTTAAAATATATTGTGCTTTACTCATTCATGTCTTTAATAATGCTCACCTTCAGACAACAGATAAGATTCAATCTGTAATATACTCATTTGCTTCAAATGGGCAAAACCATCTGGTCCCCTCAATTAACTGTAAGGATCTGGTGTCACAGAGCCAGTCTTTGAAATAATGTCTGTTCGGCAGGCATTTATATCATACACTTGCTCTTTGGGTTCTTTTTTCTGCCCTTTTGTCCTCCACCAGCCTCCTCCAAGCCACCGCCACGGCCCCGCACATGCCCAGGTTTTACGGAACTGGAAGTCCGTTAAGCTCAAAGCCTCTCAGTTGGTACTTCCCTTTTTCCCCCCATTTTGCTCCAGAAGGTTTGTCTAAAAGTGTAATGACAACAAAAGCAGCAGATTTGAGAGATTCTCCCTGGAGAAGGGAAAGGACAGCTGTACCCAGACATATAGCAGAGAACGCTGCCAGCAACAGCTGGAGAAGTGACAGGCTCCGAAGTGGGTGACCACCCCACAGCGCAGACGTGAACCTAAAGGAGCAACCATTTCCCTTGATTTGCTCTTGACTTTTCGGGCTCCCTTTCATCAGCAGAGAGAAGGGACCAGCTTGGCTTGCATCCTGACTCTTAGAAAAATTCACTTATTTGCTTATGGTTTTTTCCCCTCGTTCTATTTCCTTTTTTAAAAATCTTGGAAAAGACTCAATACCACACGATCCATCAAAACAACAAACACATATTATTAAAAAAAATAATCATTCTGAGATATGATAGGTAGTGTTCACTACTACAATGTATATTAGAGGAAAAACAGATATTGTAGTCATTCTATTTTAAGTAAGCAAAAGGTTGATTTCTTTCTAAACCATAGTGTTTCTATAACATTACATAATGCCAAAAGTCAAAACAGACACAACCTGGAGACACATCGTGGCCACCATGGGTTGCTTCTAAGGGTCTGCCATTGGCACAGCACTCACCTTCTCCTCCTCCTCTTCCTCCTCTACGTCCGTGCTCTCCTGAAAAGAAACCCCATAGCTCGTTAGTTAATTAAGGAAACATCCACTGGGATCGCCCAATGCAAATGAGACGCACGCTTTTAACTTTTCTTACAGAGCTGGAACATCGACATGTTTTAAAACTCATTAGATCCTCTTGTAACATTCACACTTCTGAAGTTCAGAGACACCGTGGCAAGGTTATAAACAATATGCAGAGTCTACCTGGAGCCACTAGGTAGAAATAAACCTACTGCGCAAGCGCCCTTTGACAGTGCCCAGCTTCAAAGCTACAGAGCCAATTTATCCTTTCTGCAAACAGATTTGTTCTTGTCTGGCAAACACCTTAAGCACTATGTTAAGGCGGACTACTAAACTCATCATTGTAAGGATCACTCCTTTCTCTTTGCTGCCATTACCGAAACATTCGGCAATAGAAAATGCACTAGTCTGAATAGTGTCAGCATGAAGAAGGCTACAGGAACAGAGAAAGAGAAGAAAACCGCAGGCTCCCATACTGACTAACAGTTGCATGACTAGAGGAGGTGCTGGACGGCACCTGTGTTGCTACGGGGTTCGTTCAGCACCATTAGAAGTGCTGTCTATTTAATAGGAACATTTTATATCATATAATTGCAGGGTATAAAAGTAAACAGTCACATATGATAGCACATGCTTTACTCCCAGCCTTCGGGAGACAGAGGCAGAGGGATCTTTTGAGTTTAAGGCTGGGTTGACTAGGTTGTCCATATCCAGTGTTCAGGGCTATACAGTGAAACCTAATCCGAACAAACAAGGAGAAGAGGAGGGGAGGGGAGGAGAGAGGAGAGGAGGAGAAGGGAGGGGAAGAGAGGGGAAGGGAGGAGAGGAGGGGAGAGGAGAGGAGAGAAGAGAAGAGAAGAGAAGAGAAGAGAAGAGAAGAGAAGAGAAGAGAAGAGAAGAGAAGAGAAAATTACCATTAGTTGCTACAACCAGAAGGGCGCAGGAGCAGGGGAAGAACATTCAGCATCAGAAAACCATTTTTTCAAAGCAATATCTTTCAACATGAAGACTTCTTTCTACATAACCACATGAAGGTCAGACTTCCTATTTAGTTCCATTCCAGCAACTTAAAGCAATGTTCTGCATTATGACTGATACAAGAAGTTGTTTGGGGGTGACCAGAGAGCTCTACTCTATACCTCCAGATTTCTGAGCAGTCACCAATGTAACCTCCCTCAGGCTGGTTCTTCCTCACGTCTGTTCATCCTCATGACCGTCAGCCGTTGGTCTGTCTGACACTCTCTGTGTAGGGGTTAACTTATTCATCCCTCATAAAAACCGATAGATACATTGGAATGCAGCGAGGGACAGGTTAGCAGGGGTAAACAAAGTTCTCTTGTACTTTTTTTTGACTATCTAGTAGTGGTAAAATAGAAGAACCAACTAACAAAAAATGGATTTATGTGTATTTCTACCTTTCCTCCATGCTAAATGAAACCAGGAAAGCCTTTCAATATCTATTTTTTTCAAATATTAGCTTTAAAATGAGAATATAAAACCACGTGGCAATGGTTTGCATTTGAATCATGAAGAAATCATGCCTAGATGCCGGTTCTAGAAAGAAATTTACTGGGCAATGAAATTTTAGAGCTTTTGATTTTAAAAGCTGTTTCTTAGATCAGAAATATCAATATTTATTCCTAAAGCTAGTTACTAAAGACATGTACCTGTTCACCTAGAACAGATGAAAAATACCCTCTGGGCTGGGAGGTTGATAAGTGCCGGGAGGACAGGGAAGCAGTGGGCACCAAGGAATTTCCTTCAGAAGTGACCATGTGTCCATCCACATAAAGAGACTTCGAGGGCCAATGGAAGAAATCACAGCATTTGGGAATAGATGATGGGAGTTATTCCCACCCACTTGCTGAGTACCCTGGAAGTTGGTAATCCCTGCATAAACTTCAAAAGGACCAATGGCCTAACCCAGCTGTCCAGAGAGTGCTACAGTATGCTGGAGAGGCCCAAGGAACCACCATAGATTTTTCTTCTAGTGTTTAGAATGTAATTCCCAGGATCTCTATGAAAAACCAGATAGATGTACAGATTTCTAGGGAGGAAATGACAACGGAGATCTAGAGAGCTCCTCTCATATTGAGAACATCAGCTGAGATGTGGGACTATGAGTCCCCAGAAAAAGGAAGATTCCAGAACATCTGAGAAAAAATACCTGTTCTGGAAACTGTACTTGTATCTCATTCTTCATGCCTCAAACAGTAGATTGGAGCATGACTTAGTCATGGGACAGGTCTTGCTGCTATCTTAGTCCTCAGCATGGAGTTGGAAGAACTCAGGGAATCTTTGCTTACCTGGCTGTCCTGTGTGCTGCTAGCCTTCCCTTTCATGGGTCTGAGGAAGTTGTACAGAAAGATCAGCAACAATGCCAGAGGGATCATGTAGAGTTCAAAATTCCAGACAGTAACCAAAAACACCTGCCGGGAAAATAAACGAGATTCCATGAATCTTAGATCAGAGGATGGGAATTTTACGTTGTTGATTCACTGACAGAGTGAGAGTAAATTTAGGGATTGCTCAAAAAGGGTGAAAGTGCAAATGGGTGCAGCCACCGTGGAAACCAGTGCAGCAGTTCTGAAAATACCTAGAAACCGATCAACTATATGCCCAAGCCATACTATTACTGGCATTTACGCAAAGGGTTGTATTTCCTGTTACAGAGACACATACTCAGCCATGCTCATAGCTGGTCTACTATTCACAGTAGATGACCCATGAAAATAACCTAGATGTTGCTTAACTGGTGAATAGATAATGAAAATGTGCTGCCTATACACAATGGAATTAATTCAGCCGTAAAGATAAATGGAGTTATGAAATGTGCAGGTGAATAAACGGAATTGGGAAATACACTAAGTGACATAGCTGGACATAGAAGGTCAAAGATGCTACATGTGCTCACATGAATCTTCCTGCCGGCTCTTTAGATTTGCGTGTTTAACCTGGAGTATCGGGGAACTGGAAAGGGACCGCTGGTTGAGAGTGTTGGGGAGATCATAGGGAAGAGTGGCTATTAGAACACAAGAGATATTAATAGGAAAGAGAGCATAGTCAGGAGGAAGGAGAGGAATGATAAGGAGGGGGGAGAGAATCCAGCTGAGGAGAGGATAACTAAAACTGAGGATAACTGAAAAATGATACCTACTGTTTGAAACACTCTAGATGATTGATAGACAGACAGACAGACAGATATATATATATATATATATGATAGATATATGAAGAGATGATAGATGGATAGATAGAGAATAGATAGATACATGATAGATAAATAGATGATAGATAGATGATAGAGAGATAGAGAGATAGAGAGATAGAGAGATAGATAGATAGATAGATAGATAGATAGATAGATAGATGATAGATATGATACATACATACATACATACATACATACATACATACATACATACATACATAGAAAGAAATAAAAGTGAAGTTTCCTTATACAGGGGATAATGTTCTTCTTAGAAACCATAGGTCACCAAAAAATATAAAGCCCTTTGCCAGGTGTGGGATACTTCTCCCCAGCTGTTGGTGAGGGAATATCTACAGATAGTAAAATGATACAGTGTGTTGTCACTGCTCCTGGCTGCTAACCAGAACTTAATGGGAAAAGTCTATTGCTGAAGATACAACTTCATGGGACAGGGACATGGAAAGGGACATGGAGAAGTAAATGTGGTATTGACCAGGAAGTGTTATCCATGATGGCTGGATTTCATAATATTGGAAGGCACTATGCAGGCTGCTCGGGTACTATAGCCACCAATCAACACGTGTATCAAGCTGTTAACCCTTTGAGCTACAAAAATGACCAGGCTAACAAAATATGCTTATCATACAATAGTGTCACAAATATTGGAGGAGCAACCAGCTATATTCTGACATGTTTTAAGACCCTCTCCACAGGAAGAAATACTTGTTTAGGAATACAGATCTAAACAAGAGCACATTATTGGAGAGAACATAGGCTCTAGGGATAGCCTATTGCTATTACTCTAGTAAACTGGTGAGTTTCAAACTGTCCATTCTAGATTCATACTTCAGCCATAAATTAGCGTAGCTCTCAGATACCATCAGAGACACTTACTCATTTGGGTTGACATTGGTTAGTGCAGAAACTAACAACTTGTCAAAGTGCAGAGAACAGGGGCCAGTGGGTTATTAAGTCACAAATGGATCATCTCTATCACAGATCTTTACCCCAAAGCTCAGGGACCACCTCAGAAGAGGTGTCAAGGCAGACTGTAAGAGTCACAGTTTATGGAGACTGGAACGAAACAGTGTCTTCTGGATATGGCAGGGTTGCTTCATGGATGACCTCACAAAGGCCCTAGCTGAAGATAATCAATCAATGGTTTCTGGGGAAGAAAACTCAGTTTTCTTAAAGGGTGTGGCCTCTGGTCCCTGGTAGGTTGGGTACACTCCAGTCCATGGACCCACACTTTAGAGTCCATGGAGCACATAGTGAACTCAGTTTTTCTTTTTAAGTCCACAAAGTTGAGATGGGGGAGTAGATCTCAGAGGAGTTATAGTGAGGATCAAAATAAATGTATGAAATCCTCAAAGAAGTAAAAATATAATGTTAAGAGGGATTAAATTTAGAAACAGTTCCCAAAAGGTATAGATGTGGGCACATATGCATACACAATGAACTCTTAGAGACTATGACAGAATAAAAAGAATATAGGCAGAATTAGCAGGTCATGTTCTGCAAAGTGAGAACAGTGTCATATTTCATAACATCACTTTCCTGACAGCCCTGTTTAATATTGTTGCTTCTGAATTTTTATGTGTCAAAAATTGGAGAGCAGGCTAAAAGATTCTAAGGTCACAGGCCAAATACTGCCATCAGTGAAAATAATTTGAACTAGGGAGAACGGTTGTCAATATTTCAAACTACAGGTATTTTACATACATGTATGTTTCTAAAATCCCTTGAAGAACCCTCAAATGAGAAAGCTATGAAATTTTAGGGCTCTTAGAAAATAATTAGATATAACTTCTGATGTAATACAAGATATGCATCACCTGGACCAATCAGTCTCAGCCTTGGAGACATGTATCCTTTGCTGTGGATGGACGAGCGAGAGTTTCAGGCCCTAAGCTGCAGAAGTAGGTGAGAAACACAGGCAAGTGACAGGGTGCTACCTCCAAGGACACAAAGCGTGAGAGCACAGGAATGCCCTCTTGGAGAAATTACTCCAAAACATAAGGCACACTGTCACACATAGATTATGAGATGAGTCACATGATCTGTATGTATCAGCTTCTAGTGTGCAGAAAAAATTCAAGTAAGACTATGTCATCATAAATATAAAAAACTTCCTAACTGAAAGCAATAATGTTTAAACACTGAAGACACTTTTTACCTAAAATTTTAAAACTTTACAAATATTATATATCACATAATTCTTTCAGTTTTGGTTACTCTGAATCCTAAATGATTTTTTTTTCAAAATCTGGTTATAATTACATGCAAAATCTCTAACTTGAATATATTCATTTTAAAAATTAGCAACCTTGTGGAAGTTTTTCTTGTTGATTCAAATAGTATTTTGTTTAATTAATCTGGGATTTCTAAAATATATTCACATGTGTTGGGGGCTGCAGCCCCCTGGTCCCTTGACTTTCTTTGCCTGCCTCAGACCATTTGCCTGCTGGAGTGAATTGAGCAAAACAACTTGTTTACCTGTGCCTGCAGCTGCTCTGAGCACAAGACCCTGATAGCAGGGGATTGGGTTCTGGTGAGGTAAGGCCTACAGCTGAAAGATCCCGAGAACTGGGGCATCGCTATCAGTTAAGGATCCCTATATAAGCTTCCCTGGCGCACAATAAACTTGGCATTGTTGTATCAAAGATGACCCATGTTCCTGTGTCTCTGTGTGCATAAATTTTAAGTCCCCAGCTTAGTTTCCGGCTAA
The DNA here is from genome assembly GCF_037038515.1 of Microtus pennsylvanicus. Lineage (NCBI taxonomy): Eukaryota > Metazoa > Chordata > Mammalia > Rodentia > Cricetidae > Microtus > Microtus pennsylvanicus. The sequence continues at coordinate 21,710,496 of NC_134596.1, forward strand.
CGTACTGTCCCGTAGTGCAGGCACTACACACATGAGCTATGTATAAGAAATTTGTTCTGTTTCTTCCTTCCTTGTGTTTGTAACTTGGTTTTTTTTTTTGCTTAATTTCATTGCTCCTACATAAAGAGATATTATTAGAAGAGATATTATTGCCAAATTCCAAACTGTAATGAAAATTGTCCTGTTTTTTTTTTCATTCCTCTACCATTAAGCAAGGTGTTTGCTTTTAGCTTCCACTGTATAAATAATATCATATTAGGAATATGCACAAATCTATTTAGTTTTAATATGGGGAATTTCATCGAGGTACTCCCCTCATTACTGCTCACATCTCTCAGATGTTCTAAAAGCACCCCTTTGCGTCTGCTTCAAATTTAATGGAACATTTTTAAACAATAAGATTTCCATCCATTCTAATAAGGGTTTATTTCAGGGGTGTTATTTAGTAAATCAGTAATGGATGGTGGCTTTTGGGTTGTTTACTTTTCATTTTTGGCATCTTCTGGAGAAGAATTTTACCTTTCTCATTTTAACACCTTCATAGGATATATTTAACCTAAACAAGAGTTTTGAAAAAAATCTATTCCTTTGGGGAAACGCCTTCACTGAAGCCTGACTGTCTCTTAATATATGTTGTTGTACTGAATTCGTAAAGACAAAAGAAGCTTTACATTGATTCCAATGACATAGTGCTTGATTTTTGTGTCGTTGTCAGATTTTGGAATTGGGCTATTGTGACATCACATAAGCATTCTTCAACACCTTATGACACATGTTATAGTTTAATATAACTAGATATTTTAAGATGACAAATGACACACAGAACCCTTCAAGTGTTAAGATTTTTTTCTGTCATTTTTATGTGCCTTAACTATTTCTCCTTTTCAAATCCAAGATACTTCAGGTAGTTGTTCCCTCTGCTAACACTCCTCTCTGCTGTATTCTTCTCCTCCCCAAAGCAATGGTAAGTCTTTCTCAACAGAGGACCCTTTGGGTGATCATTAGAAACTACAGACATTATTGATATGTGTAAAGATACATATTTAGAGAGAATGGCCCAGGGGAAGCATAAAAACAAGAATGACTGCTGAGGATAACGTGGAATGGAGCTTGAACAATTGAAGAATGTATGTATCTATTGGTTGATCAATTGGAAGCACGGGTTTGGGATTGAAGTAGACACTAGTATGTGGTTTAGAATTCAAGATAAAAGCAATGGTTGTAGACATAATTTTGTGTATTATCAGTCTCCAGATAGCATCCAACAGCTTCAAATGGGATAACCTTGCAAGGAAACAAACATACAGAAAAAGGACCTGAAAGTGAGCCCTGAGAAGGTTCAAAGGTAGAGTTTCAAAAGACAGGGAAGATAATCACATATATCAATGTAAACATACAACACCTTACATAAAAATAAAGTATAAATTTATGTAGCAAAATAATCTGGACCATAAGTAGAACATAGCAAAAACCTGTGAGTTGAGATGTATATGATTTGGTGTAAAAAAATCTAGGTTTGGGTCTATTACTTGCAATATTGGTTTTGTCTTATTCTGTTTCCCTGGAAAACAAATAGTTTTACACTGATGTGAAAGAATAAAATCATGACTTTAGCAAAAATATTTCTATAGATAAAGCAGAAATCAAAAAATCTATACTACGTCTAATGATGTATCTCTGATGTATGGTATGGTAATCTATAAAAGAACAATACAGAAGAATACCCGTATTGGTCTTTTATAGAAACACATAGGAAGTTGTTGATAACCATTTATAAGCAGACCATGATTTTTTCCCAAGGAAGCACGTGTAGAAAGAGGCTTGGATCCCAGTTCATGGTACTATGAGGAGGTGAAAAAACACTCAGAAGTCAGGGCCTTACAGAGGAAGGTACATCACTGGGGTATGTCTTCAGAGGTTATATTGAGACCATGGCTCCTGTGTGTCTCTCTTTTTGTTTCTTAGAAACCACAGATGAATCATTCTCCTCCATACATTCCCACTGCTGAAGAATACAGCAGAGAGGAGTGTTAGCAGAGGGAACAACTACCTGAAGTATCTTGGATTTGAAAAGGAGCGAGTCAGCATAGACGGATACCTCTGAATTTGTGAAACGACTCAATAAATTGTATGAGTAATGAATAAAAAGGATGTCAAAATGTGATGCATTTATACAATGATTCATTATCTTCTGTCATTTATAAAAATGTGAAATTGTAAAATCCCCAGGTCAGATGTGAAAATAGTCATTTAAAGTGAGAGAATCTAGATCCAGATAGATAAATACCTTCTTTATACTCATCTGTGGATGCTATCATTGACTCTTTGGATATATGTATTTAAATTGGCATGATCATACGAGTCAGGAAATGAGAAAGGAGCCATGTTTTCGAGGGAGATAAGATGGAAGGCATGTGGCATGAAGGGGAAATGGGGAAACAATGGAGCTACAAAACCCAAGTGTGTCTGGGGAACAAGGAGGGTCAAGTAGGGATTATGGGGAGGGATAAACAACACTAAACACTTCTGAAAAAATCCACATCATAGGCTGTCAAATAAAAGGTCTAATGATAGGAACAAGTTATGTGTCTTGTAGTTTTGGGTCAGCGGGATCATGCAGACCACAACCAAACATGACAAGATATTGCCCTTAGTTTTGGTTACCCTCTAGAACTTGATGTTAAGACCCTATTGCTGAAGATGTCTTATAATAGATTTATAGAACATGGAAAGAGTGAGTTTGTACTGGGTTGGACGCTTAATACCCTACTGACTAGTTATCACATTGTAGGAAAGATTGTTCATTTTACTGAGGGGGAAGTGTTATTAATGGTCTTACCCATCACTGAACTCTGTGAGCTAAAATAATGATCAGCTTGGAAAGATATGTGCACTAGTGTAATAGTGGCACCAATGTTATGAAAGTAACCAACCACTTTCTAAGTTATATTTAAGCACCTATCCAAAGATCGAACTCATGTCTGGCACCATTAAAGGGATCAAGAATTTGTGTCTAGTTGAGTCAAAGAAAGAACCTAATATTTTTTTGTAAGTGAACATGCGTTGAACTGATTCCTTATGATTTATTTTTTACAACCATAAATTATGGTATCTCTCAACTCTGATCAGAGAGGCAGCTTCCCATTTCTAGTAGATAGCTATTAATATGGAGGCCCACTACTGGTCAACATGCAAAAGATGTGGAGTCTTCAGCCTAGGCTGGAACACCTAAATCATATCCTTTTCTACCAAGGCTTGGGGACTCATTAAGAAAAAGGGGCAGGAAGGTTTAAAGAGCCATACCTACTGGAAAACCATTTTCTGACCACGACAGTATAGTTATACATATAAACTTACAGGAGTTGTGTGAGCATGCAGAAGACCTGTACAAGCTCAAGCCAGACAAGGTCCCATAGGAAGGGGAGGGGGGCATGAGGTCCCACCACTAACCAAGGCTGCTAGGTGCTGGAAGGAGAGTCAAATGCTTTTTAAGGATCCAATCTGGGAGTCTTCCAACTATGACTGACAACACTAAGTGGACTCAGTGTGTTCAAAAATACAATACATAAAATTGGAATCCAATTATTTTGTAGGGATAGTGGAGAAACTGTAGGGGAGTGACTGTGAGATAAATTTAATTACAACACATTATATGCATTTATGAAATTCTCCAATAAAACTACCAGTTGGCTAACATTAATGTAAAGGTCAGAACAATAAAACTTTAAAGAAGTCAAGAGCTAAGGCAGGACTCCTTAAATATTTATACAAAGTGTAAAGTACAGTGGGTAAGAAACTTGACATGGTAGGTGCTGCTTAATCAAAGAATGACATACACAATGAGCCTGCAAAAGGTAGACAGAGCCTTAAGAAAATATTTGCTTTGCAAAGGACTTATACCTAAATTATATAGTTTGTACAATGCTACAAATCACTGTAAAAGGGTGGCACCGGGGAAAATACATAACAGAATAACAAAGTATGAGGAGCCCAAACTTCTTCAAACATAAAAAAGTCATTAGTGAGAAAAATGTATTTTCATTATGAGAAAAATGAAATTTTGACCAAATTTGAATACTTCTTACACACCAGTTGATGAAATTAAGAAGTCAGATGAGACAGATGTTTGTAAGATTAAGAAAGATAAATTCAATTGGATGTGGATGATCAATGACTTGGAACATAATTGGCACTAGCTAATCAAACAATCTATGTGTATATGATACTCCCGAAGTCCTGTATTCTAAAACAGTCCATATAAACTTTAAAAAAATATGAATACCTGGAAATCTATCAAAATAAGACATGGGTCCAACTCCCAGAGTTCTGACTCTACAAGTTTTATGAGAAGTATTAAGAAGTTTTTAAAAAGATCCTGAATATTGCTGTACAGTCTCTACACTGGGACCATAATCTCAACTCTTCAACATGTCTACCAAATGACATGTATATGAATATTTATTTTAAAATCTTAATAATAGCCAAAAGGAAAGTAAAACAAAATCTACAATCTAGAATCAACCCAAAGTCTAATGAGAAAAGAAGAAAATAACTCAGAAAATTACAGAACAATATGGCCATCAAAAGTAATGCTGATTGGATTGCTTCTCAAGTCGCAGAAGAAGACATCAAATCTCACATCACTTCCTCTATCAGACCTTCCAAAATTAGGCAATGTTGAATAAAGTAGAGAGGAATGGCCTTTAGTGGCAAAACCACAATCAAGTGGAAGGAATGTCACTCATTGCTGAGAACTCTTCTATGAATGGAGAAGGAATAGGAATTCCATCACATTAATTACATGAAGTTAAACCCTGGCATTATTTCCCCAATTTACCTGACACATGGAAGCCTTCTCTTTTCCTGTAGTAATACATCAACCCATGAAGCCCTGGCCATTTTACAACCACTTCAGAACTAAAACTCACTGGCATGGTTATGAACCAAAACATCCACGTTGATCAAACAGGTAAAATGGATGAATAGTATGGGAATCCCAGGTGAGGGACTCTGGGAGTGGATAACTTAAAACACCACTCCTCTCAAAGGGCCCATTTTGAGCACTATCTAATTATTTATGTAAATTTAAGTCTGTCATTGTCCAGCCCTCCAAGCAGTTAAGAAATGATGAGACAGATGACTTCTTGATACACAGAACTGGAATGGATCTTCAGGTCACTAAACCAAATGAATTTACTTCATCTTAATGGGTCCCATACTCTATGATTTTTTTTCTCACAGTCCATGAGTCAGTAGTACAGTGATGGGAAATAGTGAGAGGTGACCAAGAAGAAATACAAGAGAGGCCCTGTGTGTCACTGGGACAGTTGAGCATCGTGAGGATGGCATTCTTTCCTTGCCTACTGTATGAAGAGCTCACTGAAACTACCCAGCACACGCCACAACTGGAAAAAGAGGAATCAATCTCATACTGGAGTTAATAATATCAGAATCCCAATCCACAAATGTACCAATACACGGTACATTTGTGATTATATATGGTATCACTAAGAAAAAGCAGGGGTCATTGAAACTCTTTACAAAATATTTTTTGTATGTTTTCGTGAGACTTAAATATATTTCACAACGAGAAGTTGTATTTTTAAATGTCCGTGACATAAACCCATACATTTAAATATAACTAACTGCTTCAATCATTCTGTAATAGTCAATTGGTTCCTCTCCATGGACGCATAGTCAGCCACAGTGGACCAAATGTAACCCGAACCATTTCCCAGCTTCTGAGTCTGGACCCAGATTATTTAATGTTTCTATTTCCTAAATGATTCCTAATGCTTTTCCCCAGATCTCTTTCACAAGAGGACCAACATCATCAAGCAAGTCTTACTGCTCAGCATGCTCTCCTGCTCACAGCCTTTTACATCTTCCCACCCTGTAGAGTTTTAGACTAAGTATGGAGAATTCTTAGTTTGCTAGTCAAGGCCCATTAAATCAAATAATGGCCTAAACTTGCAGTTTTCTGTACTTACCCTCTCTGTGTATCCTTCCCTAGCCTCTAAATTCCAAGATATAAATCTGTGCAACTCAAAAGTAACCTCCTCTGTTTCTCTTCCCAGTGTTTTTATTTAAATTATCCCCAGGGACATTCATTTTCCCTTTTCACCACTTGTTCTACATGGAACACACCATGCTTTTCTACCAGAGAAGAAGCACATAGACTTTTATTGTATCATGGTTACTTTTGTACATATGCATTTTTAACTTCAGAATTATCTGTTCTTTGGATTAAGAGATCATAAATGACTTTTGTCTGTGTATCATAGTAAACAAAAGATGGAATTAGCCCGTCACAGATACACAAACACTGGTTGAATTGAATTGGGAGATCAAAATATAAACACTGCAAAATAAAGATCTAGGCAAGTTTTACTTGTGGTCACTCATCTGTAGTAGGGCCATGGTACATGGGTGTGAAAAGAGCACAGTGGTCTGGAGGAAATCTGCACCACAAGCTGAACTGTGGGCTTTTACTACCATGACACCAGGAGCAGGGCTTGAAATCATCTGTGGAGTGCATGGACTCCCAATGCCACGCCAACGTGACTCAATGAGCGGTATGTTGGTGCCTTGGAAAGTGGGCATATGTGACATCTGAGGATGGCTAGGTCCAAAGGGAACTCCATTTCCCCAAATACCAAAAGGTATTTCAAATATATATGAATGAGTTCAACCTGGACTATAAAAGGAAAGACTTTTGGAGGTTAGACAAAAGCCAGCATCCCTCAGGAATCTGTGAAGCTAGTCTCTTCCTCCCCCACCCACTAAAAGAAGTCATTTCCTCTTATCACTTGAAGAAGGGACAAATGGCTGCCTATGGTGGTGTCTATGAGCATACCAAAGTATATACTGGCCTCCAGGTTCCTCAGTATCACAAGTACCAGTTGTACATTTCAAAGTCCATACTAGCTATCCTAGCCCTTCTCATCTCCTCCCCTACCTTAGAGTCCCTCCAGGTCACTGGGCTTCCCTCATCACCACCACAGCTACTCCTTCTTGGTGTGGGAGATCCTTCTGTCTCTGTGTTGCTTTTATTGGCTAAGGAATAAAGAACTGCTTTGAGCCTATGGCAGGGAAGAACAGAACTAGGCGGGAAAAGCTAGGCTGTATGCTGAGAAGAAGGGCAGAGTTAGGAAGATACAATGGAGCTGCCACTGGAGATAGACATGGTGAAACTTTGCTGGTAAGCCATTACCATATGGCGATACACAGATTAATAGAAATGGGTTAAATTACGATGCAAGAGTTAGCCAATAAGAAGCTAGAGCTAATGGGCCAAACAGTGATTTAATTAATACAGTTTCTATGTGGTTATTTTGGTTCTGGGTGGCCGGGATGAACAAGGGGCTCTCTCCCCGAACACCTTCTCCTTATGTTCCTGCTACTCCTGTTTGGCTCTATCCCCCTCCCCCACCTCGTTCCTGCTTCTCTCATGACCAGGTTCAGTCTGCTGGCCGTGTTCTATCTCCTTCCTCTCCTCTGGACTCTTTAGATGCCTTTGGATGTCTTTCTCTTATATCTATAATAAAAGCCTTCCCCTTAAGCATACCATGGAGTGGCCATATTATCACATTATACAGCTTGTTTCCATTCCAATCTGGGTTCTGCAGAGCTACTCAACCTGGAACTCACTATATAAACTAGTTATAGCCTCCACTTCGCAGTGGTATTTCTGTCTCTTCCTCCCTGTGGAGATGCAATATTCTGACAATATCTCTTACATCCTAAGAGGCTGCAATTTGAGCTGGATCTCACAGCCAAAGTTAATAATACACCTTGGAGTCACTTAAGCTAAAGACTGCTATCCTTGTGTTTACTTAGCCTGTTTAACCTGCCTTTAAGAGAACGCTGTAGCAATCAACCTTACTTCTCTTGGATTTCCATGCGATCAACTTTGATAACCTAAGCTAATGTGTAGCTGCAATCTTAAATTAGGCATCTCCCAGGCCCCTAGCCCAGAAAATGCATGTGTATCATTTCTTGAAAGTTTCAAATACAGAGGCTGAAATCAACTTCATGAAACAAACCAGAAAAAATGAAAGCAACAATTTTTGATAATGGTTGACAAACATTGATGTTCGTTATCTGGGTCAGCTGCGATCATTTGGAGTCAATGACTTAAGCCCTTGTAAAATTGTTAAGTATTTCAGTAAAGTATCCCATTTCTTCTCCATACAGATAGAAGGGGATAGACAGAGATACAGATGCCGGTACAGATGCAGACTCATTCAACAGAGGGAGGGCAGAAGCCACGGGGAGCATGAAGTAAAGAGTTCAAATCCGCACTTGCTCTTAGTTAACTGACTCCTAGGGGAAGTGCTTTGATTTTTTCCCTTCATGCAACAGCAGAGCTTTTCTTACTGGAGACTCAGAGTTAATCACTCATGCATATAATCTACACATTTCCCAAGTCCTAGATTACAGGAATATGCCACCGATATGCTCATTTCTCATTCAGTAATCTCCCCATGTTCTTTCTGGGAAAATAGCCTCACTTTGATGTCTGTGATGTCTGCATGATGTTTATGGCCCTTGTGTGCTGTACAGTTCTTGATGCTTCCAGTTTCACTCATGGCCCCAAACAATCTCCACATCACACATAAAGGACAGGCCACTAAACTGAAGGAAAGACATGTATCTAGTGTGCAGTAACTGCTGGCTTTCCCCTGCAATATTCATAATTTCAAGTTTACAATCAGACAATCAATTTCTCATTATGAATTTTTGTCAAAGTCAGTAATTGAGCAGTTGAAAGCCTAATTTCGAGAAATACATTTTTTTCACTGTCATCAGCAAGTTTCCTATTCTCATTCAAGAAAGGGACGGAAACTTCTTACATCTCTATGTATTCTTTTAAGAAGCTGGGTATCCGAAGAGGTCAAAACCCAAGAGTTCCCCTGTGTGAACTGGTGAGGGTCTCACTCCTTTCAGAAGCACTGTTTTAGACGGCTTGGTATCCTCATAGGAGGGGATGAAAGAGGCCCACTCTAATCATAGTGCAGCTGGACAAAGCTCGTTGGGAAAGGGCTCTCTGTCCAAAGTCAGAGACCAGCACGCTGTCACTATGACTAAAGTTGAACCATGACTAGTCATTGGTTCTTCAGGTTCCCAGAATGATCAGAAGAAAGACAAGGTATGGGCAGGTCCGATATCAACTAGGTAAAGCTGATGATTAGCAGGAGTGGGGCACTAGAGCCCAGGGGTTCCCTCGGCTGAGCTACCCTATCTGCAGCTTAGTTTCTGGGACTGAAAGCAGCGGGACCATAGGGCATCTGCACCAAACCTGCTTAAGATACATTGAGTCTGCTGAAGTACAAGGGCCTCTCGCAGAGTGAGCAGTGAGTGGTGTGTTGTGTAGCAAAGTAGAATTCCTTTAGCAATTCCACCACGCATGTCTTGGAGTACCTCTCTGAGTATTATTTTTACTTAATTAGAAAGGAAAATTGTGCTTGCATCAGAGCCTCCCATACCTGACACTGAACAACATATGTGTTGCCCAGATTTGGGATTGGCCTTTCTCAGATAGGCACATTCAAGAGGTTTTAAACTATGCATCAGCAGGAGCTCAGGAAATCCCCTCCTAAAGTAAGGATTCCTTTGTAAATCAGGAAACCATCCAAAAGGCCTCACAGCACAGTTCCCATACCCCTGTCTATATTCAACCCAGAAATCTTTTCCTCACCAACAAGAAAGTTCAAGTCTAGTCAAAACAGAATAAGCACACATTCCACTATGACCTAGCAGGCGGAAAATCTGTCGCATCATGTAAAAAAAGAAATGGGCCTTTGCCTAGATGAAGAGAGACCACGAGGATCCTATTTAAACATCTTCTGAATTCTATCGAATGTGTTTGTTATACCAAAGGACAAAAATACTACTCTTTAAAAAATTTTTATTGAATCCTTGTGGATTTCACATCATGCATCCCAATCCCACTCATTTCCCCATGCCCTCACTTAAACTCTCTGCCCTTGCAGCCTCCCGCCCACCAAAAAAAAACCAAACTTTAAAAATAAAACCAAATAATAAAACAAAACAAAAATAAACAAACAAGCAAAAAATAAATTAAATAACAACAGCAAAAAAATAAGACTAGGAGGTAACCCACCCCAATCCCCACCTCATCTCTAAACTGCTAGAGTGTGAGAAGGGGCCTGACCTGCAGAATTAAAGCTGCAGGATCCCCAGTACACAAGCAACAATACAATATCCAAGAGGAATCCCAGTGAGGACCCAGAATGGAGGTGTAGCAGAAGCCAGAGGCCTCAAACCAGACCATTAACTCCTTACAGTGAACACTCACAAGTAAAGCTGGATGGACTAAAAGGTGTACTGTGTGACTCACTGGGCCACACAATAGCATCCACGCTGAGATTTTTTTTTTAATATTACATTTAATAGCAAGAGTAGAAAATAAAGTCCCTTTTTTGCAACTAGCTTAGAAACAGAACCCTTTGAAAGGATCAGGAAATGCAACTATTTCCAGCGTATCTTTAAAAGCCGAGAGGCAGATATCCAGGTAACACCAAAGCCAGGAGACTGCTTAACAGAGCTACTCTCTGTACAGCCTCAAATTAGGAGTGGCACTGAGACCAGGGACTGTCTAAACCATTGCCACCTGTTTGCCCTCAAAAATCAATTAAAGTCACATTTTCATAGCCGCCACATTCTAACGGATAAAATGCAGACAGCTCCATCCTCCCGTTCCCTGAGTTACTCCCAGCGAACGAACATGCCAGAAACCTGCATTTTTAGTCTCACCTTACCTCCCTGTTCATAGCTGTATGAACTCACAGCAGTAATAGCAACCCCGGGAGCTGGGGGTGGGGCTGTGGTGGGACTGGGCAGGAGAGAGCCAGATGAGAGGGGAGCCAGAGGAGGGGAGGAATGCCAGCTCCCCTCCGCTGCATATCAAAAAATCTACCTCTTCTGAGTGAACTACATCGTTTCTTCAAAGGGTCTTTTTGCTTCTCCTTTTCTTTTCTTCCCCCCACCTTCAAAACAGAGTTCGGCGCTGGATTCTCCGAGCAATAGAGGAGCTCCAACTTTGGAAGTTGAAAGCAAGGGCAGAAAAGCCATCACAAGTGTTTGAGTAATTAAACGAATATGCATAATGAACCATATGCCCAAAGGGCCTGTTCTTCATGTGGGCCAGATTTTTGTTTGAATTTTTAATTTTTATATACAGATGAAACATTCAGTGCAATCTACCCACAGTAAGAGATAACACACACAGAAAGAAAATGTGTGAGAAGAAGTCCACCACGTCGAAGCAGCAAAGGCCGGAGAGCCTCGAGAAGCGCCCTCTGAAGAGTTTGACTCAAATGTGTTTTTTTCCTCCCTCCAGCAATTGCTCCTGTCATCTGCTTAGCGTCTTCAAGACACACACGCAATGCACACACTGACAGCTTTATTCGGGATGAGTACACTACCGTGTTGTCAACGGAGACGTGTGAAAATCCCAAGGGGAAAGCAAAGATTTCTTTTTTTAAAAAAAAATTCCTTCCCCACCCATCACTCAGTAGCATCGTGAATCCCAGGGAATCCTCCCAGGTCTCATTCGCACGTGACATAAATATTATACTGTGGGCTTCAGGCCATATTCGCAAGCCGTATGCATAGCTGGGGCTGCTCTAAGAGGGATCCGCACCTCTCTGTGATGCAACGGTGCCCAGTGAGGAGAGAACCTCTCGGTGATGCAACAGTGCCCGGTGAGGAGAGAACATCCAGGGTGGTATCGAGACCTGCCCTCCCCACTCCTACAGCCACACAGATTACAGACATGGCACACAGATACCAATGCTCCCTAAACGGCCTTGTGAAAGAATCAGTCAAGCCTTCATTTTAGGTTTTTGGTGTCATTTAGGAATGATCACATTGCTTCATGGGCTCCCAGGTATACACGATTCCATAAACATACCCCAAAGTTGGTAGAAGTGGGCTTGCATGCTAAGTGAAATTTGCAGTGTCGTTCTGGACAGAGCTAGCAGCTGCTATTTGTGGAACGGTCTTGTTACCATTTTAGAATCTGTCTGGCTGTGTGCGTTCTTGTGTGTGCATGCATGCCTACACATGTGAGTGTGTGTTTCAGATACCAGTATTAGGGAGGTGTGTATTTGTGTACGTGTGTGGTTCGGTGATGGAGGAAATCCAGAGACATTAACGCTCACACTTCCCCCCATGCTTGTTTAACTAATCTACTGATCGGACCCCAATACAAACTGCCGGGTAGCATTTCAGCACAGAGAAGAGATGGTGAAAACACACTGGGCCAGAAATCAGTGCAGAGCTTTGGATCTGTGTGAAGGCCCCATGGGGCACAGTGGCGCTCTCCTCACAAGGTAAACTCCATGGGATTTAAAGAGCAAGTAGGAACTATGCTGTAAGCATCATCTCTGGTTCCCTTCCTCCCTCATTAGAGACGTGGGCCGTCCAACCTGGTGGGGGATCGAGTGGTCTAGGTGGGAAGACAGATACACTTCAACTGCAGCAGAAGACAAAAAAAACTGCCAGGGAGCACCACCTCTTCTGACTGCTTAAATCCTTTAAGGATGTGCGTGAGCAATTAGAGAGGGTGTGTAATCTTTGCAGAGTGCATTAACATTGCCGACCTCCCAGACAATAGATCAGACCTCAGACACATAATGCTTCCCTAAGGCTTTTTAGCCAGTGTATTTGATCTCTTAGTCACTAGGGCCCCTGATACTAAAGGTATCATCCACCTCCAAAGCATTATTCTTGGGCAACTGTGACCACTGCAGAGGGTGGACTTCAATCAAGCAGAGAGCTGGATTGTCCCTACAATCCTCAGCAAAATACCACACCCTCCCCATTTTTTTCCCCAAGCTACAAGGCTGGTTCTGTAAAAGTAAATGAGTTATATGAATATGCATAGGTCATTTGATGGTCACAAGACAGGGATGGGATTACCCCCCCCAAAAAAACACACCATGCTTTTGCCCTTAAAATTAGCTTCATAATAGATCTGTTGAAGGAAACCTCGCGAGAGTTATAGACAGCACAGTTACATGCAAAACACGGGGGCGGGGATCACATACAGTCCTTATCCTAGTACTTTAAAATCAACTTCTATCCTGAAGGCTTCTGGGCAAGACAACTGGTCAAGCAGTAACCTATTTCCCGATGAAGGCATCCTCGCTGCCTGCTAATCTCACAGAGGAAGTTTGGCTTTCACCATTTATTATAAACATTTTCAAGAATTGCTTACCACGACATATTTTTAATGGATTAGATTCTGGTCAGCTGCTAACAGAGCAGAGAACTGAATATTCTTCATACGGAGGCTGCAAAATAGGTTTTCAGGGGGTCGGACTTGCCTTCCCCTAGTCTCCCTCATGAGTAATTGAAAGAGCAATTGAAACAGAATATAAGAAATCTGGTTACTTCTCTCTCTCTCTCTCTCTCTCTCTCTCTCTCTCTCTCTCTCTCTCTCTCTCTCTCTCTCCCTCTCTCTCTCTCTCCTTTTCTCCCCCTTTTCTATTATAAGACGATCTGGATTTAAGGGACCAGTAGACCAGACCTTATTGTGTTTTGAGCTTTATCATAAGATTTAGCAGACAGTTCTGAAGAAAGACGACAGAAATGCAGATATTTTCCCCAGGATCATCACAGTTGTCCGCTGATGACACTCAACTTCTAAAGCCTAAAGCATTAAACCAAACTAATTACATTTCCTTAGAATCGTGTCAGTTCCCTCAGAAAATGTGCGCTGCAAGGATTTTGTTTTGTTTTATTTTTTAAATGAGGCTGCAAAAAAAAAAATAGGAGAGCCGAAATTAGCTTTATGCTCAAGCAAATTGCGCTAGAGTAGTGTCTTCACGCTGAAAACTAAAACATTGCAGATGAATATGTGCCTTTGCAAAATCTGCAATTGAAAAACTTCTGAACCTTAACCTGCTTGAGAGAAAGAAATCTTGACTTTTTAAGTCATTAACTTTGCCTTGAGAGTTCCTAATGCCCCAAAAGAAGCAATGAGAGAAACTGAAATGTTCTTATATCTGCTATACATTTTCTAATTGAGGACAATTGTTTGTGCTGTAATTTTCACAGGAGATAATATCTTTTAAGAAATCTATAATTCTGAGAACATTGAAATTAACCTTAATTGGCCAAGTTGGAAAATACCCCTTATAGCAACTGAGTTTAGTATTACATTTAAATATGTGTCTTTGTATACACACAGAGAGAGAGACAGAGAGATTGTTTAAACAAGCAATAATGTGTAACTTTACCTAAAAGTTATGTAAAAATAAAATTCAATACAAATAGGCAAGGCATGTTATTGACAGAAAATCTGGACCACTCTGACAGTGATCTAGATTCTACCCCTTCTGCATGGTCATAATCAGGCTACATAACGTGAGAGAAAATGACTGCAAAAACGGAGCAGAAAATTACACAACATGGAAATTAAATTTTTTAAATGGATGTAATAATTTCTGTTTACAGATTATTGTATCAAATTAAAAATAAATTGCTGGAATTAAAATCCCCACGTAGTCAACAGAAAAGTACCTTGGGACTTTCCTCATCTGTGGGCTTCTGCCGCCACCTGCAGGATTTGAAATAACGCAGACAGGCAGCAAGCGGCTTGCCCGTTCTTTTTTATGTCCTTTCCTCTTTTTTCTTTCCTTTTTTTTTTCTGTTTCCTCCAACTTGTCTTTGTGTGTGTGTGAAGGGGAAGGTATGTCTGTGTGTCGGGGGGTAAGTGGCCGTACATAAATATTATTCTTTGGTAGCAGTTACATTTTTTGAAAATTTAAAAATCACAATAAAAGGCAAAAGTAAGAATACCCGAAGAGAGTCCTCCATTTAAGGAGGGATCCAGCAGCTACATTCAAACACAGCATGCTTTTTGTTCCTATAACGCAAACTAAATGGGGGTGGCAGAGACAGCACATAGAATTTCCTTCTGAAAAAGGACTGTATTCATTTTTCAGGAAAACAGTTCATTTTTGGGAATAATTTACAAACTTTCTGAATGGTCTACCTAGATCCATCCAGAACAGGGGCAATATTACTATTAGCAAACACTCAGTATGCTGCTGGTTTGAAAATGGAAGGCATATTTTAAAATATGTTTCAGAAACGATGATTGTAGACCAATGAGTGAAGAACAGGTTTTTTTTTCTTTTTCTTTTTCTTCTCTTCTCTTCTCTTCTCTTCTCTTCTCTTCTCTTCTCTTCTCTTCTCTTCTCTTCTCTCTCTCTCTCTCTCTCTCTCTCTCTCTCTCTCTCTCTTTCTTTCTTTCTTTTGGCAGAAGTCAAAACTCAGCACTTTGCAAACACACAGACCTCAGACTATTACAATCATTGTCATCATCTACATCATCCCCATCTCTATCCTCACTGCATCCTGATGGAGGTGATCCATGCGCCCTAACAGAAGGGTCAACCAAACCCACATGAGTTGTGATTCAGATCTAGGTCCTTGGGAGCATTATCTTTCCAACAACTCCACTGACTTATAAACTAGTTTCCAATAGGAGGCCTTGAGGGGAAAATGTCGAAGAAACAACAGATTCCGTGGCTGCTGTGTAGATGCAATTCATACTCGGGAACTAAAACCATAATAGCTAAGTGAATGCCAATAAAAGTCACACCTTGTAAAAATGGTGGAGGGCTGAGATGGCCTGGGGGGTTGGGAGGTGGGCTCTTATGCTGTCTCTGGGAAGTCTAAGGAAGGCCTTGTTTCTGCTCCTCTGATGGAATACAAACATTTCTCCAACTTTAACATTCTGTGGCTCCATCTTCTCCAGATGCAAATGGCAGCCCTGGCTGTCTCACTCAGTATTGGTTTTGCCAAGAAGTGTACGCTATGTCTTCCTTTTCTTTTTCCCTCCTTCTTAGACAAGAAGGAAGCCTCCCTGACAATTGGCAGAAACTTTAAGGAGACTGTGTAGAAATAGACAATTCATTCCAAAGGGACAAGGGAAAAAATTATAGATCGTGGGGGTTTGAAAATCCCGGGGAAACTAAAATAGTTCATAAGCCCTGCTCAAAAGGGCTTTGCATTGAATATGATTGTGGCTTTTCTCATATCCTTATGTGGCTTTTGACATAAGTAAGATGTAAGATATGGGCTATTAGGCCAATGAACAACTCATACAAATAAAAACAAATAATACACACATACACACACATACATACTCACACAACTATCTGTTATTTTAAAGAGCTAATGACATAACCTCAAGATCCAGGGAGAGGCAACAAAACATGCTTTTCAAAAGCATAAATCAAATGGCAGTAGTGCAATCCGGCAGTAAACCCTAACCAGACCACAAAGCAGGTTGCTCTCCATAAACATCAGATCAGGCAGCTCGAATGATTACTGGGCTCTCTTGTAACTGTCACCTGTGGTGGGTCTAATTACAGGCTACCCAGGCAAGAACGCCCACATCACACAGCAATAAAAGGCCTTCCGTTAGCAGCGCCCGGGCAGACAATGAGAGCACACGCCACCTGATGCGGAGCCCCAAAAGATCAGCCAGAGAGACTAATAAAAATGACAGCTTAGAAACAAATAACAAAGCTCAGACTGCAACAAAAAGGCAATATCAAATTAGCCAGAAATATAAGCGCGGAGCGTGGTTCTTCAACAGGTCAAAGCCTATGCAGGGGGGAAATGGCTGTGGCTGATTCCACATGGGCCCTTCCCTCTCTCTATTTCTATTTATTCTTTTCCATTTTTGTATCACTCCAAATGTTTGCACATCCAGGTGTCATGTTACAGAACAGATGGAGAGGAGAAAAAGCACTCTGCTCTTAAAAAAATAATAATAATAAAATAAATGCTCCAAGATTCAACGACCAGAGGTTCCCGTTGGAGATCTCACCCAGCCCTCCTGTTGCTGGCTGCCTTTTGGCCATTTTTCCTGCTAATTAGCACTCCCCTGGACAGGCAGGGTGAGAAAAATGCATAGGAGACAAGACGACAATAGAGTTGTCAGATAGTCTCGGGTTTTCCCGCACAAGAGAAGCTACTGGGTAGTGCAACAGAGGAGGGACGGGAATAAAAGGAACAGATGGTTTCCAGTGATCCTGGCATTTTTCCAGGAAGCAATGTTTATATGCCTACTGTGTACCCCGCACACTTATCAACAGTAAGAATCTAAGGCTAGACTTGTGCCATTCGATGCATGGTATACCAGATCATAATAATCCATAGACTCTGTATGATTCTGTATAGTTCCTCAATACAGCACACAAGCAGAGAGTGTGTGTCCTCCTTTTGATGTGAGGAACTTGAGGGAGGCAAGTGTGAAGACAGCTCTCAAAGCCTTGAGGGTGAAGGTCCATGCTTTGGGGTTTGGAGGTCACTGGCACATTAATGAGTCCCTGGAACTAGTTGGCTCTTGAACATTCCTTACAGCATATAACATGGACCTTGGCATTTTTACCTCACAAAATCCACTTCACAACGCCATACTCTTAATAAGACTTTTGTTAAAACAACATCAGTCCCCATTAGTACTTGCAGCTCCTGCCAGTACTTGTCGCTTATGTCATAAAAAATGTTCCATGCTTACTATTAAAATTGGTTTTCAAACAGATTTTTTTCATCAAATATTTTTAGATTCAAGGCATTATCTTTTGTTTTCAATTATGAGAAAAGAAGGTGAAAGAACACAGGCAAAGAGGTAAATTGTGATGTTTCAGATTGTCAGCCTGAATTTAGAATCTCCTTAGTGCTATGGGTCTCAGAACATACCTCGGGAGGGTTATATTAATTGCATTGATTGAAATGGGAAGAACCACCTACTGTGGGTAGCATCTTTCTCTTGGTGGGATGCTGATCCAAATAAAAAAGAGAAAGTGAACTGAGCACAGGAATTCACTGCTGACTCTTTCTTGACTGTGGATATGACGTGACCAATTGCTTTAAGCTCCTGGCGCCTTGACTCCTGTATCAGGATGACCTGTACCCTTGAACGATGCGTTAATATGAACTCTTTCTTCCATCTGCTGCTTATGTCAAAGAGTATTCAATCACATCAGTAGGAATGGGAGGTAAGAAACACAGGGATGAGGAGCAGTAAGAAGCAGGGAGGTAAGAGAGGAAAGAGTACATGGGGTGAGACATATGAGACACAGGAAGAAAAAGAAAAACAGGGGAGGAAATTTGATAGACCAACAGCTATGTAGTATGAGAAGTTCATTTTTGCCTCTCCATATGTAACTATCATAAACACGCTGTACCACCAGCAGCAATGGGAAGGAAGTATAATAGAAAGGGGAATGGCAGTAAAGAAAGAAGCCAACCATTTGCTACACAAAAGAGTCACACGGCTGTCAGAATCCTATCTTTATCTAAAACTTAAGGTTCTAACATGAGAACCACATTCAAGCTCACAATAGGGTCCTCCTGGAGATTAGGCTGAAGTAAGTTGAGCTCATTGGAATCCGAAAGATGCAAGGCTTCTAGGATAAAGCTCAGAGAATGATGTGTGTGTGTGTGTGTGTGTGTGTGTGTGTGTGTGTGTGTACAAGACACACCTCTTGTCCTTGTACATATATCTGATGCTGTGTTCAAGTGCAAAGAGAAAAAACAGTTGCCCAAAGTTCAGCCCAAGAGGACGATGGGAACAGTTAACAGTAATGGCAGAGTTCTGATGTCGAGGCTAGCATAAAAACCACAGAGACAAAGCTTATCATTCCTTGGCTTTCTAGCATGGCTACGTGGGCTTGGCAGTATATATTGCTCTAGAATTAGGATAATAAAGACCTGGTGCGTTATAAGTCAAATTCAGAATCCTCTAAGCTACCAAGTGACTCAGTCTGTATGCCCTACGATTCTGTCTGCCAGCACAATTCAATTATAAGTTGGAAAACATAAACATGAAAATATGCTAAAATAGTTAATAGTGTCCTTTTACATCTTCCTTAGATAATTTTTTAAATGCAATTACTATAATTTTATTAAATGGCATAATTAGTTAATGCCTGAGAAGTTGTCAATATAAGGTACAATTATGTTGTAAAAATTATAATCATGATGTGCAATGATGAATAGTTCTTCTTTTAAAAAGTGTCAGAGAAGAAAATCTTTAAAATGTTTTTGGAAGCATGGGTAGTGTCTTCCATGCTAAAAAGATGAGCAATCATTATATCAGTATTAAAATAAATGATATATCAAGAACTGTAACTTTTATATGCATATTGTGTGCATGTATATGCATGTACTGTTAAGATGTCTTAAGAAATTCTCCCCTTCATATAAAATGGTTCAAACCTTGTGTTTACTTTCATTTCCTCTTATAAAAATATTGTTCATCTTTAAACTCCAACTGCACAGGCAATGACCACATGACATGAACAGTGGTGGCCACCAGTAGCTATGGAGACAGCCACCAAAAGAATGATAAAATATAGGTACAGCTGATTACGAATAAGCTAGTGATTGAGCTTAGAAAAAAAAAAGCTAAGCATTTTAGATCCCATGAACCAATATCCAAATCATCCAAAAACCACTTGCATGGCACCATTTAAGAAGTTCAGAAAAAAAAAATTAGAATGACCATGGAGACACATTTTTGGGTATTTCTGTGAAGTGAAGTTGCACATTGAGTTCACTGAGTTGAGAAGAGTCACCTGGACCATTGGTGTCAGTACTTGACTGCTAGTGGGCAGTAAGGAGTCCTTGTTTGAACAAAAGAGAAGTGAGCTGAGTACCAGCTTTCATGCCTTCCTGGTTCCTGAGAGTCAGGTGTAGCAGTCATGTGGCCAGCTGCCTCTTTCAGCTCGCAGCATCATGGCTTCCCTAGTTTGATGGACATAGTGTTTTCCAAATTAGAGCCAATGGAAACCTCCACACCTTTTCTGTCCGGGTGTTTTCTTGTAGCAGTGCGTAAAATAACTTATATTCGCCTCAAGGCTTTGCTAAAGGGATCTGGCAGAGAGAACTCTCTCTCTCTCTCTCTCTCTCTCTCTCTATATATATATATATATATATATATATATATATATATATGTGTGTGTGTGTGTGTGTGTGTGTGTGTGTGTGTGTATGGTGTTCTCTCTCTCTCTGTCTCTTTCTCTCTGTCTCTCTTTCTCTGTCTCTCTTTCTCTCTCTTTCTCATGTATCTCTCTCTGTGTTTTACACATATACTGTTGCATGTCGGAAAGACTGGCTCCATTATTACTGTTGTGTTTAAGTTCAAAGTAAAAACATTTTCTATTTCCTAATACGCTAGGATTTCAACCTGCAAAGGAGTCTGTAAATGTTAAACACTGTCTATGACTAGGAAATGGAGAGGTAGATGTCGAACCTTATCTGAGGGGTTGATTGATACCTTAAATTATATATCCTATTACAAGGCATATCAACTCAAGAAGAATTCTTCATTTTTCTTACACTCAAAAAGTTTAGGGAAAAAATCACAGATGTTAAAGTCATCGCCTTATGAAGATGGCCATTGATATATGGCAGATTTAGATTACTTCTTAACAGCAAATGTCTAAGGAAAAACTTAATAAAATAAGGAATCCATCAATGCCCTGCACACGAGCCTCTCTCAGGGTAGTAGGTGCCTGTCTGAAAGATTGGTGGAACGACACAATTCCATAAAGCAACACTGCTTTAAAGGCATCATGGGAGCTTTGCTATTTAAAGAAACCTTGGGAGGAGGCCATCTCTTAACAAATGCTACCTTTTCACAAGGGAAATGTATTTATGCAATAATATAACCTCACATCGTTTAACAGAGTCCTGAGCTAATACATAAATCTATACAGAAAAAAACAAAATCACATATTTATAATTCTACAGTATACTATATAATATCACAATGCAAAAGTATTTTTGTGAGTTAACCCACTATCAAATGCTATACTACCATAAAGCCATTATGGGGATTAAACAAGAAATGCCGGGTTATTTACTGGTTCTATAAGACAACAAGAAGGCCTTTGTTACTGTCTACAATAACTGTCCATTCTATCTCTTTAACAACTTGAAATCTTAAAGAAAACTAGAAAAGGAGAAGCTCCTGTCATGACCCGTTAGTTTTACTCAGCCTCTGTTTATGCTTTCTCTGCAAACACTTTTGAATCATCCAAGATCATCCTTCCACAGTAGAGGAAGCCAACATTCCTACCAGGGATTAAGAAAAACGAGTGCCTCCAAGATTACATAGATGGATTCCAAAGTGAATGCAGGTCACGTGATAGCTGAGGCTGGAACTGTTTCCCAGGGTATCCCAAGCATGCCTAGTCTATTTAATTTTAGCCCCATCACTTAGAACAAAGGGACCAATGGAGAACTAATCCCACCCAGGTGGGTATCGTTCTCTCAGTGCCTAGGAAGAGGCATCTCCCCCAATGCATACAGTGTCCCGGCATTTCTGTGATAATCTGTACGCTTTCTCCGAGAGACAGAATATAAACCCGAAGACAATAGTGACCCTGACTCATGAAGATCAATGGCAAGGAGAAGCCCTGGAATAAAGCAGGTCCCTGCTAAAGTCAGATGATCTGAGAGTCAGTCTCCACTTTACCTCCTGAAAACACGTGAGCATCAGCGTTCTACTGCGTGGGCTCATATTTTTCACCTGGGCAAAAGTGGGCCCAGCTTTTCATCTACACCGGCAGGCTTTTGTGGGAACTCACGGAATTCACATTTGAGCATGACTTGGGCTGACTACATCCAGTCAGGAAAGCTAGAATCTGATCTTAGTATTCCCAGAGGTCAAGGTCTGTGTGGGTATAGCCATGTGTACATGGAAAAATACCATATTTACAAATCAATTCATAGAGCAGTATGCAGACAGAAGTCCTTACTCCAGGTGCATTTGCTCTCTGTCAATAACTTAGCACTTATATCGACTTTCATTTGGAAAAGTCAAGAACATAACTTTCTGAAGAGGGAAATTATATAATTTAGCATGAATAAAGCTAAATTATAATCAAATTATAATTAAATTCAAGCTCAGAGAGAACAATGCACCAAAATATTTAGCAAACATTCATAAAAGGAAGAAAATCTTTAAAGACAGAATAAGAATTTTCTTGGAAAGATTCTGTCTAACTAAACACATTGAGGTGAAAAACATGATTTTGTATGTTTTGACTGTTTCCCATAAAATAAAAATTTAACATTTATAAGTCATGTTTTAGTATATGTTTTTGTATTTGTTAATTTTTAGACTGTATTTTAATTAAATATTTATATCAAATATATTTTAAATTAAAATATAGTGATTCCCCCCTCTTTCTTCCCTTAAACATCTCTGATGTCCCTCCTTCCAATTACTCTTCACATGTTCTCCCCTCTCAAATCGATTTGAATTTGATTTGAATTTTTGCAATGACGAATTCAACATCTCACAGCCATTTTGACACAGCACAAATCAGGAAGTATTCAAGATCGCATCCTTCCCCTAGCGTTAGGGATGCGACCACCCACAGGATCAAGGGGCAAGTCCTACCATGAGTCAGGCTTATACTTAGATAATCTAACATGATGAATTCTTCCACGTCTGTCTATCTCCTTCTGATTACACTCCCTGGACTTGGATCTTAAAACGCTGATTTAATTTTGAACTGAAGCTTCCGACAAGGGATGTTCTATGCATATACACTCATAGGGATCCCAGGGAAATGTTAAGGCCTGCTTCACTTTATATAGCATTAATAGCCAGCAAATGCTAAATATAATCCCACAATGTGCATGCCTTGTCTCATCTGGAAGAACAGGAAAGAATGAGAAGTTAGTAGACTATTTTTCGAGTGAACTGAAGGAAAAAAGTATTTTCCTTTCTCCCTGAGTATGTAGTGTGCTAGCATTGATTCTTACTCCCGCAGGGACAGAAAACGTCCTATCACAGATAGTTGGACCAAAATCGTTCTATTCAGCCCTTCAATAGACAAATGCCATCTCGCATCCTCATTTCCAATAGAAGATATGGAATGGACCTTCCAATACAATCTGGCTCTTGAAAAAATTCTCAGATTAAACCTTTGCTTCAGACCTCCACAAGGCTGCTCTCCTCTGTAACACCCACGACAGCAAGTGGACCATGAGGGAAAGACCAGGTGGATGATAAAAAGCATCAGCACCCTGCCCTAACCCTGGGAGAACTATTGGTGGGTACCAGTGGTGATACATAGGGCATCCTTGCAAGGAGAGACAGACAGACAGAATGCTGAGCTGCCTCTTCCTAACCTTGCAACTTTCTGGCTCAGCTTAGCTGAGGTGCTAACTTCCTGATAGCTGATAGACAATCTATGACAGAATTGCATATACTCAAGGGTACAGCAACATGCCCAGTGGAGTCCCTTTGTGTGTAGCCCCAGCAGAACTCTATGGGCAACCAGCAAGTCCACAGAATACTCTATGAACAAAACATGCCTCCCCAGAAGAGCGTGACTGCTCACAATGTAATTTAAACAACAACAGAAGAGGAGGTAAAATGCACACACACACACACACACACACACACACACACACAGATACACACATGCCCTTAATTCTGTCTTTTAAGTGTATTTCAATATAGCCCTTTATTTTAAAGAGCAGAAACTATACAAGGATAATCATAATAGTGGTATATAGTAACAGAAAGGGTTTAATAAAATTCTATTTCATCAGCTATGGGGCAGGAACTATCTTCCCTTTAGTGTCTGGGTATCTCTGAGATCCACCATGGGCTAGGCACTATGTGTTACATATGGTATAAGCTTTTGGATATGAATGCATTTCAATGCACTATACTCAGGATAAGTGATACAGTTTATGTATACAGTAATCCCTCATTATACTTGGGGTTCTGGTGCTAAGACTCCCCCCCCGCAGACACCCAACCCCACAGAAGCTCAAGTACCTTATGTCCAATGCCATCATCTGGACTGTAACATACACATATCTTATACAATATTTCTAGATTGCTTATGAACTAAAACAAAATGCAAATGAAATGTTGATGGCTATGAGACTATTCTGTACGAGTCAAGACAAGAGGAACATCCATACTTGTTTAGCGCAGCTGTAATTTTGAAAAATTATTTGAGTTGTAACTGGTTGGATCTGGGAAACTGGAGTGCCTGGGCACAGCGAGTTGACTGCACAGGATATGTGACTAAATCTGATGTTTTCCCAGTGATGTTTGGAAGGAAATATGCCACTCACACAAACAGTAGGGCCTGCCACGGTCTCATAGGCCATGTATCCTTGTACATTGGGCTTCAATAAAACCAGGGAGGACAGGACAGCACTGTTGTTCATCTATCTGGGATAGGGATCCTTGGTACAAGAGAACGTTACTGCAGTTTTCTAACACCTGGGTACTGGATCTTCTCCTGGGTGGTGCCCAGCAGAGAGGGCTCACCCAAGGCAGAGGCAGTGGATGAGGGGCCCCCTGGCAAGACTACCTTCCTGTACAGAAGTACTTTTTACTGGACAACCTGTTTCCATTCATTTGTTTTAATCTTTCTTTGGATCAGGCCGGCAGCCCATTAATCATTTCTGTCATCCCCTTACCGAATCCAGGGCAACAGATCTGTTTTTCTAAAGTCTCTGGGCCAGAAATCAACTGAAAAAAAAAGGGGGGGAAATCCTCTACTTCTCATGCGGCTGGCCAGAGTGCTGGCTGGAAACAGCCACCAATTGTGATCACTTTCCTCTGAGGCCCATAATTGTACACAACACTCCATGGAAAGTTTTGAAAGGGAATCTGGATAGGAAGTGGAGCTGGGGAGTTACAAAAGCAACCTCTGAAGACAGCAGCTAAGGAAGATGTAAGCACCAGAGAAGGCTAAGTAAATGCCAGGCCAATAACAAAGACATAGATGACCTGAAATGATAAAAAAATGAAAATAAACCAATCAAAATGTTACCCATTGGCAAAGAAAAGTTCTCTTAGGGAGGTGACATAATTGATTATATAAAAAATGTGGAAAAAACTTTGAGATCACAATGAAGCATTAGTATCTTAGGTTCATATTTAAACACACACATCTATAACAGCTATGTTTATATTTTACTTCCATATCAGTTTGTTCTCATGAATATATTTATGTGATATATACATCATATAAATTAAAGCTGAGCTTTCAAGACAGATGAAAACATGAAGGATGTACTGTCAACAGAAAACAGGAGAACCCAGCTTGCCTGGGACCATTACATAGATAAAGACTCTTTCAATCTCTTAACTATGTAGAACATATAGAAATTCGCATTCATACCAGGTATAAAATACATGTAAGGCATTAGCAATCTAGGTATCTTCTCCACAACTGATATTTTTAAGTTGATTAAGGACCAGTTCTTTAAAAATGGGAGAGAATGCCTGAGAGATGCCAGGAAAGGCTATGGTGCCAACCGGGATGTTCTTCAAAGACCATGGACTCTCGGTAACAGATTCAGGAGGTATGACAATTTCTTAAAGCTCCCCAACTCTATGATACTATCATGCTCATGAGAATGGGCCAATGTTCTGAGAAAAGTAGTGGATCTCATATAGACGAGTATTTCTCAATTATGGTATTGAGTCCCATTTAATTCGCAGTGATCAATTGTATCCAAACTTGATGTGGATACACATTTTCAATATTGAATTTTGTGAATGCTTTACTGAAAAAACTAAAATAGAGCCATTTAGTTATATTTTAGTCATATTACTTGCCAGCTGCCACTTTTTATAGACCATGTAAAGAACTATACAAATATGCCGCCATAACGTCACAGAAATACAGACACTGGCTCTTTGGAGCTGAGAAAGAAATGACATAGGAGCAGTATTTGAAGAATTTAAAGAATTCTTATGGGTTCCTTTTACCTAGGTACATCTTCGAAACGCTAATCACCTATGTTATAGTATAGTTTAGAGAGATGAATGGGTACAAATACAAATAATGTGAACATTACAAAGAAAAAAATCTTACCACAAACGCTATTGTACTTCTCAGGGTGGACTCCCACTGGAAGCAGCTTTTGAAGAACTGTATTGTATTCCATACTGCCATCGTGAGTCTTTTCACTCTGTCTGCATCTCTTGATAAGATCTGGGTTTTTGAAAAAAAAGGAAAACAGAGAGGTCAATTAGACTTACATTCTCTGGCTGTTCCCTTAGACCAGCTGTTCCTGGCTGTTTAAATTGTATTATGCGCAGCGCCCATTAAAAAAGGACGGAGTCCTCGCACTTCTAAAACTATTTCAAAATATTGCCATCCATCGGGAACAAGAAGTTCCGATCTGTGCTATGGCTCATTTTTATGAAAACTAGCTTGTTTGAATAGTGTTCAGTACGAAACCAGGTAGAGGAGAGATCTGCAGCAACCAGGCATTTGGTGGAGGCGAGTGTTGTGTGCATGCGCGTGCATGTGCGTGCTTGGCGTGGGAGAGCCCACGTATGTGCGTGTACACAGCGTGGCAAGGAGCGAGAGCAGTATAGAGACATAGCAACCAAGAACAGTATTGAGTCCGAATGGAAATGAGTGTCAAGATGGTATTTAGTACGGCTGCAACTGGAGAGAACACCAGTAAGAAAGCCCTAGTATTACAGCTTAGTTAGACCAAAAGGTGACCTTTTGGTCACCCGGCCTTCCCTTTCCCAGCTGGACAGTCGTAAGGACACTTCTCGACCTTTCTCCCCCAAAGGACTGCCATTGTGTTTAACCTTACAGGTGGTTGTGGGAATTCCAGACTTGGGTTTTAAGTATTTGTTTCATAAGTAAGAACTTGAACTTTATGACCGTCGAGGGTAGCCCAGCGGTGTGCAGGACTTGAGGAGGGTCCTGACCCACCTAGGGAATTTAGTCCCAGATTTCCCCTCTACTCTCAAAGCCAAAGCCACCCCAGTGGCCAAGTTATTTTGTAAAGGAAATCTCTTTTCTCCCAGCGGGAGGCACAGTATTTTGATTTGCTTGCAAAGCTGTCGCCCTGCCTACCTCCACTGAGGTTTTAACTTTCAAGTAAACAGAGCAAAAGACAAAAAATAATAATAACGAAGACTTTTACTCGGGTTACACACAATGATTATTGCGCTCAATGCTATGGCACTGAAACAAAACATCCAGTTACTTCCCACCAGAAGACTGCTAAGTCCCTTCCTCGGTGTGTGTGTGTGGGGAGGAGGGGGGGCAGAAGTTCATGGGAAACAAAAGGAAGATAAGATTGCTTTATATTTAACTGCTTTGTGTCATGCACAGCTGCTCACCCCAAAGGAAGCTGTGGAAGTAATAAACACTTTTAAAGGGGGGACACTTTGTTCTTTGTTACACAACTGAAGAGGAACAATGGGTCCTGCCTGAAATCCCGGACTCTATCTAAAGAGGACAGGGAGGGACACCGAAGAAAGAAATGCAAAGGTCATGAGTTTTCTTTTTGAATAATTTGAAGTTCCTCCCACTGCCCCCCCCATCCTAGATCTTTACCTTTTGTTGAACTGATAAGAAAGGAATTCAGTGTGGTGGGCAAAAAGAGAGATAGCTAATTCAGTATGGGGTGAAATGCCCACACTGCCTAAATTTAGACACAGGGAGTAAACGGGTGAACCTGAGGCTAGAAGCTTCCCCAGTCCCTTGGGAAATTCCTTCATCCACTGAACAAACAGAGAGCCCTTGCCTTTAGCCGTGAAAGGAGAAACCAAAATGAAGCAAATGAAGGAAATTTAGGTTATCTGGGCTCCACACTCAGGCTCAGAGAACCGCTTGGCCTGCTGCAGGGCGCACACCCTCTCTCTCCTCCCAGGGATATGTTTTCAGCCTCTCCTCCTTGACCTGGCTGAAGCCCCATTTTAAGAGAGAAGACAAGAGAAAGAAATGAGGAGATGAGGAGTCCAGGTGAATGAGTGGGAGAGGAGCAAAGTGAAAGAATCCAGCCACAACCAGAAATACTTGGATCCTGGGTGCTGAAGGGACTCCAAGCCAGTTGTGGGTGCCACCTACCTTTTTGGACAGCTTGCGGCTGTCTTCCACAAAGCGCTTCTCTCTTGGAGCGAAGGTCCTGATACTTGCTTTGACCTGGAAAAACATGGCCGTTACAGCATTCAGAGGGACTCCATTCTCTTCCCAGGTAGCTGAGAAGATCACAGAGAATGAGACCTTTTAATGCACAGGCCATGGGTAGGGACCAGAAAGTGGTGGGTCCTGTCTTGCTTAACCAAGGTCCCAGTATCATAAAATCCCTGGGAAAGTCAGGCTGGACCTGGGACAGTTTGGTCCCCATTTGGAGAAATCCACAGAAGTATTTCAAAACCGGGACAGACACCGAGCTTCATAAATTTTCATGCTAATCTAAATGACAAAAAAATTCTCCTCTCATTTTGGACTCAACTTTCAGCAATTGCACCTAAAACAGGAATGACAGTTCCCAGTCCATAAAAATAACATTTCCAACAGACAATCTCATTACTTCCAGTGACCTGAAAAAGCAAGTAAATGGGCCATGTTAGCTCGTTTACAGGGGGGAAAACTGTGCCCCAGGGGAATTTACTGACTCGTTCAAACCAACAGAGTGAGGGAAAACTTCAAAAACTGAAACAAGAATCTACCGCCACTGTATCCCTTAACCAACATATTTTCCACCTATGACTACACTCATGTCTTGACTGAATAACATAATCTCCATATAATCCATACACAAGTGCTTCTCAGGAGGAAGCAGAAGATTGGGTCACCTCTCCTGCAAACTATGCAGACAGTCTATCTGGGTGGAAAAGGAAGGGATAGCAGAACACACTCTTATGTTGACGGCCATCTTTCAGTTTCAGCATTACTGAGAATTTGAGACTAGGGAGATATAAAAATCTATGACAGTCATTGTTTTAGAGCCCACACACTTATATATCACAGATTAAACAGATATGCTATATATTGCATGTGGATTATATATAAAACCTAAAATGTATGTTTATAGAATGGACTATATGTATGTATGATGTGTGATATTTTTGAATGACCAGTAGATAACATATAGACATACAAAGTATGTATGTATATATAGATATACAAAGACTACTGTTTCCTTTATTTTTAATTTTTTTCCTTGATATTTAGGCCTCACCAATCCTGTGGCTCAACTATTTGAAACCTGGGAGCATTCAAGACGAATTTTATGGCTAAGGTATAAAACACAACACCACCATTCTCCAGCTTCAATTCTAAAACGTTTGACATTAATCTGAGACTACACAGCCTGAACATCATCTGTTTTCCATATTGAAAAGCTGGGGTGGGGAGCACATCCTGAGGGCACTTACTGGATTATATATGAGGTCCATCTCTAAGTAAATAAGCCCTTTAAAAGCCTGTTCCAAATCTTTATTCTTCAACACGTAACAGTTTGGTTGTCCATCTCTAATCTGTTAGGAAAAAAAGACAAAGTACATATTAGTGCCAATGTTCTTCATGTTTTAAATGGAAAAAAAATCAAAACTAACTTTGACTAAGTTGAGAACGTATTTAATTTTTTTTGCCCTCTATAAAAATGTATTTTACAACTCATTTTGTATGTATTAGCATGATTGGGTAATTTACCTACAGTTTATATAGTGATCTCATTTTCCCACTATATGATTACAGATGAAACAAATATTAGGTAGGGAATAAATGAAAGATGAGTCAACTTTTAATTCTAGAGTGGCATTGCAATCGACAGCAAGGTAAAGTAACGACCATTGGCTCAACATGGTGTGTAGCACAGATTATGACAAGATGACAGGAAGTTTTTTTGTTCCCAAATTCTAAAGTTTACATTTTCCACATACTCAAATACGATGACCATTCTTTATAATTTCTGGCCAATAGTCCTAAAAATTGTCAAAATCATGGAGAAAAAAGTGACAGAATAGGAAACTGTTATGATTCCAAAAAGACTAGGGTTAGAAGTATATAGTGCCATGAACTGGGCCCTGGGAAAGAAAAATATATATTATTGAAAAACCAGATGAAATCCAATTGAGACCCAAGTTTACTTATTCATAACATACAACTATTGGTGATGTTTTCATGCTGGCAAATCAATGTAGTAATGCAAGGTGCTAACGTAGGAAGAAAATGGAGAGCTCTCTTTTCTTAGCAGTCTTAATTTAGTTATAAAATTATTACCAAAATGATTAAAGAACCATAAGAAAATGAATAAAGGAACTAATTTTTATTATGAAGCTATCAGTGGTTTACTGGTGCCCCCCAAATTAATATTAAGTAAATCAAAACCTACCTGAAATTGGAATCAAGATCCCAAATCATTCAAGATATACAACATGCCTACACATCCATGTCTTTGACAGGACCAAGACCCTGTGACTTCCCTGCCAGACTTCAGGGCACTTCCTCTCCCTATGCTACCTGCCTGCAGTTCCCAGCAAACAGGAACCTCCCTTCTCAGCAAGCACCATCCTCCTTCTGCAGTTCAGAAAGCCCTGGGCTCCCTTGAAAGCATGCTAGCTATAGAATTCCTTGTTCTGTCTTGACATTGAGAGCAGCTGCCCTGCTTGTCCTACATAGCCATGGTGGATGGTGATGAAACTTCTGGAATTTAGGAAGCATGTTCCACTCTAAAGAGCCTCAGCACAACCCGGGCTCCTTGTGACTGTGACGCCTGATGATTCAAAGAACTTGGAAAATTGGAAGGCCGGGAATCTGAGCCATATTTTAAATGACTATTGCTGTCACTGCAGTCATTCACACAAGTGTTCTTATAAACACTGGTGGAAATGAGTTGAGTAAGTCACGGCGGGGAAACAGCAATTCCACTTTACAAGGGAGAGGTCATCTTCCTTCCCAAAGCGCCCCACCTCTCAGATTGAATAGCTTTCATACAGAAAGATGGTTTTCCTGGTCAGTGGCTGAGAGGAAGGGGGTGTCCCATAAAGTCCCAGCTTCCTTCCTCAACGGTGTCCAAACAGGATTTGCGGCTTCCGCTCTGGCGTAGAGTCTCACTCAATAAATTGTCGGTGTTAAAGTTGAAAGACATAAATACAAAAACAGCATGTCAACTTGCCAAGCTGAAGTGCTTCCAACTTCGTTTGGTTTCGGTCTTCAGTTCTTGTAATGTTATCTTAAAATTTCCATGGTTTCTTAAGGATGAGGGAAGGTCAGCAGAAGAACAAAAAAGTAGCCATATAAAAATATTTCATAGAAGAGGGAGGTTCTCTCGCTCTCTTTTTTTAAATTCGGTAAATGATCATTTCCTGTTACTCAATGTCCCCAGCATTGTGTCAGCAAAACTCAGAATCCACATAGGAACATTAAAGGTATCATCAAAGTCAGAGATATAATGAAATATCATCATGTTTTCTACTTTAATAGCAGATTAATATAAAACATACAAATTTCAAAAACTTGAAGATTACAAAAATAAACACCCAATTCCTTAAATATATATATATATTCCTGGACCACAGATTAAATAGGAATTTGATGCACATCTCCCTCATTTTTACCAGTGAAACTTTAGAGTCACAAAAATTAGTCTTAAATAAAGGATTTAAGTTAGGAACAGTACTTTTCATATATAGGGAAGCTACTGCCATAATTATCAAAAGTAACCACCACGATTTAAAAATGGTCATTTCTATCTACGTTAGATTATTTTTCAGTTCAGTATGAAACATAAATCATCCATCTGGAGTACGGTAAAAGCTAACTCTTTGATAATTATCCAGTGATTTTTAAAAAACACCAGGAAGTCTGTTACTAAATAATAATTTGAGATTTGGGATCAAAGAAAAACTGTGAGAGTGGCCTGTAACCACAGTAAGGAACAGACGATATCCAGGGCCTGCCCTCCCCTCTCAACGGTGGCCACGCACAGACTCTGCCAGAGAAGTCCACTGCTCCAAGACTCCAAACAATAGCTCCAAAGCCACAGTCACTCAAAGGGGGCTGCTTAATCCTCATGGGCCACAATCAAAAGGAGCAGAAACGAATACAAGAGACAGATTTGTGCAGAGGAAGGAAGATATGGTAGAAAGGTGGCAGGGAGGTTTTATATATTTGTGAAGTGTGTGTGTGTGTGTGTGTAAATGTGCAAACAAATTAAACTTTAAAATTACCATGTTAAGAAAATAAAAATTCTGGGGCTGGAAAGACGGCTCAGTGGTTAAGAGCATTGCCTGCTCTTCCAAAGGTCCTGAGTTCAATTCCCAGCAACCACATGGTGGCTCACAACCACCTGTAAAGAGGTCTGGCGCCCTCTTCTGGCCTTCAGGCATACAGACAGAATATTGTATACATAATAAATAAATAAATATTAAAAAAAGAAAAGAAAAATTCTAATATAAACCACAATAATCCCAAAACTAACATTTTTCTACATAAAAGAGCATCACCTGGGCTTATTCTTAAGCACTGAAAATGTGAAAAGCTTTTAAAAGTTGGTGAATAAAACATTTGAGTCAGAGGAATATTCTACTCCTTGTTTTTAAAAACATGAACTGAAGGTGATGTACTGTAGCACACGAGGACACACAGAAAATAAAAAAAATCCCAATCGCATTTTTCCCAAACAAGAATTATCTCTATTGTGATTCACCATAAAACTCTCTGATGTAATATGTTACCAAAGTGAATCAGGATCAATACGAAGGAATAAAACCACGGGAGAGCTTAAAGAGGAAAGCCATGCATTTAAGATCAAAATCCCAAGTAAAAAGTAGTATCGATTCCATCACTGCTTGACCTTCAAACTAGAAAGGGGAGAACATTTGGATAAAGACTAGTTTCCTGTATCAAATACTATTCTTCACTCCACATGATGGGGGAAAAAAATGTGGCTACATCATTGTACAGCAGCTGAGCCCAGTTGAGGCACAAGCTAAATAACTTGCCAATAGAATATGATAAGGAGAGAGACACGTGAGACACATGACTTGGCAAGAGGACAATTGATCCACTTTATCTGATAGCACTTTACTTTCTTCATGCAGCTTAGCACCAGGCCAGGGGCCAGTGACATGAGCTACAAACAGCAGGAGAGGTTAATGCCTATCCCTGCATAGACATCAGCTACCCAGGAGCTCAAGGAGCCCAGAACCCCTTCCTTGGCCCATGTCACCATATCTTACATCTCCTCTCCAAGGCAGTCAAGCCTTGTAGCAGAAGCAAACCCAAAACCGAAATCAAGAAATGTCATGAAGCCTGATACTCTTCGGGCTTCTCACAGCCACTGTTCCTAAAATACAAGCTATTTCCATACACACTTTACAGAGGATTCTAAAAGTTACGGGAAAATTTACACACAAAAAAATTTACAAGAAGAATACAACATTAATAATTTTGGACAGATGCATCTGTAATTTGTAATGTAGACTCTTATTGATGTTAGTTCTTTCATCTCAAGGAGCTTCTAAACAGTTAAACACCCATCCTGAGGTTTACCTTGGACTTTGCATTTACACTCTCAAATGCATTTTTATGCACCATGTCTCTGTATAACTTCTGTATGTTATGTTATCTTTCTTATTTAGGATTTCTTTATAATAAACTTTAAATTAAAAAAATCTAAAGAGGACAGGCAATGTCTGAGGCAGACCCTAGAGGCGAATGAACTGAGTTGATAATTCTGCCTTTGCTTCTGGCTCGCTGGATAACTTCATTTAAATTACCTAACTCTTCTGTTCTGGTTTCTTAATCCTTAAGATGTAAATAATAATGCTACTTATCTCTGAGGTGAAATATATCAGCAGTCAGTCACAGTGGGAAGTACATAAGAATTATTAAATAGATGGCATATGTTTAATATCATCTATCTCCATTTGATTTAATTTGCATGTGCAGAAATTATGCATATATACATATGCATAGATATGTGTGCTAATATATTGGTAATAGCAGGTTCTCAGATATCCTGGACTAGTGCTCTTCCACTGTCTTATACCACCCCCCCAGTTCTTTCTTCTTTAACATTTTGAAGCAGGGTCTTCCTAGGTTGCTTAGCTTGGCACTAAGTGCATCCTATAAGCCCAAGAAGGGTTTGAATGTTGCCATTCTTTTGCCTTAGCCTCCAGAGTAGCTGAGATTACAGGCCTGTACCATCAACCCAGGTGTAAAGTATGTTCTTTTAAATTACATCTGATGAGTTGTGTGTTAATAGTTCTTTATATCCACCAGTCTCCAGCAATTTTAGACTGTGATAAATGTTGGCAGAAGGCTGTGTGGATCATCCATTCATTTCTCAAGCTACAGCCCCTTGGTATAATCACTGAGTCATGGGAGGTGGGTGATTTGAGGGCCGAAACAAGCCTTGCCAGGTTGGGTTCCTGAAATCCTTAAGTGATTTGCATTCCCAGTGAAGAAGGTTGTTTTTCTCCACATTTTACCTTGGGGAAATGAGCAGGTCTCTGGTACATAGGAGCTTTTGTAAACAAATGAGACTACTTTGTGAAAGCAGACAGATATATTTAGTTCGCATTTCTGCTATTGTGTCTGTGTGACTGACTATAGATAACTACTTCATCCCTGTGAGCTCCAAATGTCGTTTTAAAATAGATACCCAGATACGAGATGGGTACACATGACATTCTAAGCCATTTTTATCTGAGTCACTCTTTCCAGCATTATTCCAAGGCATTCCTTCCTCCCAATTGATAATGAAAACTCTTAGCAGATTTGTCCATCCAGATGCTTATATTAACAGGATCATTTAAATTGCTAAAATAAGGTAAAGGAACATGACAGTTGACGTGCGCGGGCACTGATTCATATTCACCAGTTCGCACATCCTCACAACATACATGGAGGAACTAGCTTCATATCAACAATAAGGACTCAAAGTCAGAGAAGCTAAGGAACTTGCAAAACCTCAGCCAAGTTCCATGAGAGGCCAGTGGTTCATTCCCTGATTTGCCAATTTGTTCTCCATTCTTAACTACTGAGAACCTAACTAGAGAGGCCATTTCTGGGCTACCAGGGTTTCTCTTTTCGGTTAACTTTTCTGCCAGGTTGACTTGACTCAGATTCAATAATTAAAAAAAAATACATGCTGGCCACAAACATTTGCTTATAGGCTATAATTCCATTTTCACTGTTGTTTTGGTTTCGGAACCATTCCATCTTTCGTCTTTCAATTTACCATGGTAACTGGTGTTTAGGCTACATCGACTGACATTTGAGGATCTTAGGAATTTTTCTCTCTTACTGCTCCTTTTCCACTTGTATCTCCAAGACATCCCTTTAATATAATCAGCTTCTTGACAGCTTTTACTGAATTCATCAATTAGATCAATGTATAGAGTGTATTCTGATTATCCTACCCTTTTTCTGCCTGACGTTAGCTTCCTCCTTTCCCTCCACCCTCACACCAAGCCCCTTCCGCACATATGAAAGTGCTTTGGTTTGGGTTTTGAGACTCACTGGGTCTCATAAGCATCACATGTTTGACCACAGGTTTTGAAATCTCACTGAAGCATGGTAGGCTTGTCAGTGGGTCCACAACTGAACACAACCATAGCCCTTCTCAGAAGCCACTGGTATCCAATAGTTAAGCGTGAAGGGATAGGAATACATGGGCCCCTCCCAGATCCTTAACTGACTATTGACAGATCTAGTGGGCGTGTGCAGGCCCAATGCAGGTGAGTGCAGCTGCTGTGAGATTATGACGACATTGTCTATATCACATCTAGAAGACGATTCTGGCTCTTACGTTCTTCCTGCTCCCTTTCCACAGTCTTCACTCAGCTTCAATGGAGGTGGTACAAATGACCTGTTTAGGCCTGTATACCCAGCCACCATTTATTCTCAGAACCCAAACAGCCAGCCTCTCCACATTCATCATATTTCATTGCAAAGAGGGGTAAGATTATTAAGAGCAGAAGTAGCATTTTCCTGAGGCTATAAACATATTTAGAAAGCATCTTGAAACCATGTCAATTCTGATAAGCAATAATAAGTTCACCCCCAGCTAGGAGACTGTGAATTATGAGATGGGCCTTAAGTACAATCAGAACATTGTTGGTTACCACCGTGAACAATCATGGCACTCCTATAACAGTGGGCACCTCTTGCTCGACAGACTGGGTTTCTAGTCCCTAGTGTTTGCAGCTGTGTAAC
Organism: Microtus pennsylvanicus; assembly: GCF_037038515.1. Classification (NCBI taxonomy): domain Eukaryota; kingdom Metazoa; phylum Chordata; class Mammalia; order Rodentia; family Cricetidae; genus Microtus; species Microtus pennsylvanicus. Next base: position 21,746,525 of record NC_134596.1, read on the forward strand.
ACCATCGGCCCTCATCAGGCTGCATAGTGCTTTCTAGACCATGAAACCTTGGGAGCTGGGAGAAAGCTTACAGCTCAGTTCCTACTTGATACATTTTACAAGTAAAACATGTGTGGCCTTCAGTAATAAGGTCTTATGGACTAGTTCTGACAGAAACCAAGAAGAAACGAAAAGAACTTGCATTCTTTTAAGTGTTTAGTGTTTAATTCTTCTTGAAATTACTATTGCGCTTAGTGGGATGTTTTACCCTAACTTCCTAAACAGCTGATTTTCCCAGACCAACTTACCAAGTCTCTTATCATTTACACAGTGACTTCATATTTCAGATTTATTTAATGCTAAATGATCTCTAATTAGTGCTCTATCAAATCATTCACTAAGTTCTAGAATATCTTCATATAGATCTTAGAAATACTATTTTCTTTGCTTTATGTTGCAGTCTTGGTTTTTAATTTTCTAATTAATACAGCTATCAATATCACTTTCTTAATATGTATCTTACTGATCTTTTATATTCTGTTGCTTAACTATGTTTACAGATATCTGAAATTATGTGATAGCAATTAATGTGATTTTTTAGTTAAGATGTACATAATATTTTTCCATATAATTTTGGATTGGCTGTAGCTGATATAGATATATGTTTTCACTGATTGATTCATAAACTTCAGCCTGTTTAATTCTCTAAGCAGTTGGCTAGAGAAGGCCATAATACTACTTTCATTTTGGAGGTGAAGGCATAGAAGGAATATTGTGGTATTACTGTCATGGTTCTGAGGCTTTGGGCAGACCCTGGGACTCGTGGTAAGGAAGTATCCTTCCATGCTGCTATGGTTTAGATATGGAGCATTTTTCCTAAAGGCTCATGACATAAAGCACTTGTTTCCTGGCTGATAGAGCGATCTTGCAAGACTCTGAATTTCATAATCTAACTGGTAGACCTAGACAATAGGGTACATCTTTCCTCTGACTGCAGCCTCCTCCTCCTCCTTTTCCATCCCATTTGTCTCTTCCTCCCTTCCTTCCCTTCCACTCCACAGTGAGACATAGTGAAGAAGCTCTGGTACCACACACTGATACTGGCATACTCTTTTGTTTAAGAGTGCATGGGACCAAGTGACCATGGGCTGAAACCTCTGAATCAGTAGCCAAAAATAACTATTTTTTACTTTCTTTGTCTATGTCCTACATTTTGTCACAGTAACAGAAATATAACTAAGATGGTTGCCAAATTATTGGACTACTTGGTCCATACTCAGGAATGGGAGTAGAATTTTCTCCAGTACCCCTTCCACACCTGCTGATACAGCTGTGGAACATTCCACCATTAATACATCATTGCTATCAATTACACGGTATGCTTCCTAATGTGTCAAACCTTTCTGATACACAGGAAGCATATTATTTTCTTTTCCTTATGTTTTTCTTGTTATGACTTCTTCTAGTCACAAGGAAGAATTTAATACATTTTCCAATTTTCATATTATTAATGCATGTAAACACTATCAACACAACTGATCTCCTTGATAGGTTATTTTTCTTCATGACAAAAGAAGAAAATGCACAGAAAAAGTTTAGAATCATTTGAAAACTTTTCTAAACTTTCCACGACTAATAAATTTCACTATATGGCAGATTCACTGTCTGATATCTAAATTCCTCTAATTACACTTCTAAAGATGATTTCCTTTGCCCTTTCAGCACATGCATTATTCCATGTGCAGAACGGTCTTTTAGTTCCTTCGGAGAGAGCGAGCATCTTCCCAGCACTCGGGTCCTCTCACATCCGCTTCCAGAGCCAGCCCTACTGTCTGGTTCCTTAACTGAGAAGAGGTGCTGGTATTCACAGTTGCATCTTGTTTATTGTTTCTCATCCCCACCATATTTTTTTTCTTTAACACTGTAAATGGCTTATCAATTGCACTAGTATTGGGGGTGTATGCTGGTATGTGGATTTATCACAGCCACTGCACCACTGTCCGCATTTCCTCCTTCTCATTCTGCGTTTTACTTCCTTCTGTCTCCACGAAGGGAGATAACACGGCTTTGCACACATCTGGCCAGCGTTCTGCCGCTGTGCTACACTGCCTACCCTACTCTGAGGGAGTTGTTTTTCTTTATCAATTCCCTTCTAATCTTCTTAGTCTTATTTATCTTTGTTGAGTTGTTTAATTGAATTTTTAATCTATATATTTAGTTACTAAACCAATCATGTTACAATTATACGTTTGGCCCTTGTGCACAGGTTTAGGTAATGTTGCAATTTTTAAGAATCATCTAACTGCAGTTGTGGAATGTGCGTTGACTAATTCAGATATTTTTTCTTTTGGAGCCAGGTAGTTTGACAATTCCTTTTTTCTTGTTTGATAGCATATGAAAAGGAGACTTTGGTACTGTGACCATAGTGTAATTTTTGCCTTTTTGGACTCTGCAGAGGTCTCCCAAACCAAGTCAACAGTATTTGGACATAATCAGTGGGTACTGGAAGACAACATTTTCCAGTTTTATGCATGCATAGACACATAATACACAGATTTTTTATTGTCTAATTTTTTAAAAATATTTATTATGTATACAATATTCTGTCTGTGTGTCTGCCTGCAGGCCAGAAGAGGGCGCCAGATCTCATTACAGATGGTTGTGAGCCACCATGTGGTTGCTGGGAATTGAACTCAGGACCTTTGGAAGAGCAGGCAATGCTCTTAACCTCTGAGCCATCTCTCCAGCCCTGTCTAATGTTTGAGAATTACACATTTATTGTATCTAAAAGTTATCTGGTAATCAGCAGATAGATGAAAATGAGATTACAGATGTTCCTGCTCAGAACTCTTCTGCTCTAAAGTAGCATGCAAGACCTCACTGTGGACAGACCTACAGAATTGAAGCTCCATGAAACCACGTAGCATTGCTTTTATTTTGTCTGTGTTTGGAGCTTCCATGTTTATTCTGTTTCATTACTCAGTACTGCTAATGATGGAACAGCAAATATCCACTAAGTTGTAGCCCTAATCCATGATATATTTTATTTCAAGTTGGGTAGACGATATACATTTTTTATTCTAATCTTTCAATTTAAAAAAATATTTTCTCTCCAATGTAAAACGTGAGATCTTCCACATGAAGGGCCACGTCTCTTATAATCTGAGTGATAATTCATCCTGTTTTGAACTCTTACAGCCATCCATTATGTGACAGGCAGGTTATTTACATCCACAGTTTTCTGCTTTACATCACTGAGTTTGAGATGGCTCAAAGCAGGAGTCAGGAAGATTTTACTTTGACTTAATATATAAGAGATTTGCCATTCAATAGAAGAGTTCAATGTATTTGAGAAATGCCATTCTGTGTGATGTGCTCAGCCTTGTTCTCACCTCCTTCTTGTTTAGGAGACTGGAAAATCCCCACCCTGCATTCTCCCTCTCTCAGCCTGACTGACGTGACCCAGTACTATCCTTACGACATGCTGCATGTGGTTCATGAAAAGCCCAGAATGTTAACGGTGCCCTGGTCGAGTAGAGCAAAGCTAATTTAATTAACCTTTCCTTTTGCTTCTTCTTTGTTTCAGTTACCACGCATGTTTGGAGAAGTGGCCAAGAGGAATTGAATGTTTGTGCTAAAAGATGACTCTTTGGGGAGCTGGAAAGGTGGCCTAGAGGTTAGGACAATCCGTTGCTCTTCCAGAAGATCCAACTTTGGTTCCCAGAATCCAAGTCAGGTGGCTCACAACTCCCAATTATTGTCAACTCTAGCTCTAGGGAGATCCTACACCTTTGGCAGCTGGGTACTTGAACTCACGTGCTCATCCTCTGTCCCCACATAAACACATACATATGAGAATAACATCCTATAACCTTACATTTGGATTTAAGTCTTGTTTATACCTAATAATCTTATAGGTGATACATTTGTGGTTTTTTTTTTTTCATTTTATCTAACCTCCACCCCAAGACTAAACTTGTTGGTTCATGGATCAAATCTACACTTCAAAGCCTAATCCTGGCAACATGCCACTTCTAGTTTTTATATTGATCATAAACTTGTTAATACAATCTTAAATTTTACTGTTATTTAATTTAGTGGCCAAATCTCCATATTAATCTTTCAATAAACCAACAAACAAAAAACTATGATTGTCCATGTTTCTTCCATCATGTAGCCCCACTACAGGGTCTTACAAAGAATACCTCATTGAAAATGCAAATGGAGATTTGTGTGGTATTTATTTGGTAAAAGGAATTACAGAAAATTTTTCCCATAAAGTTATGTAAGTGAGCCTGTTAGGGATATAGCATACATGCATGCTCCACCAAAACACTGCAGTTCCATAAAACAGTATAGAGGCCATATTTCTGGCCATAGGTTGCTTTCCCTTACGGGCTGTGCTTGCAAAAGAAGAGTCAAATTTGTTCCAAAATGCATTCCATTGAGTGGAGACAATAGAGTTATTTTCATTTGAATTTATTAGAAAATAATAAAATACGTTTTTCATTATTAGAAAATAATTAATTATAATAATTTATTAGAAAAGAGTCGATATAAAATATATAAACTTGGGCACCTTTGTGTTCCACACATAATGGTTTGAGTTGTAAAAGCCTCTTGGATGAATTTGTAGTGTCCAGCTGCGGAATAATCTTTCTGTACTCTGTGAATATGCATTACTCTCACTGATTAATAAAGAAGCTGACTGGCCTATAGCAAGGCAGGATAAAGTTAGGCAGGAGGAAAATCATACTGAGGATACTGGAATGAAGAAGGGTGGAGCAGGAGAGTTGCCAGCAGGCACAGAGGAGGCAAAATGGGTATCAGCACTGAGGAAAGATACCAAGTCACGTGGCAAAGCATAAACAAAAAATATGGGTTAATTTAAGTGAAAGAGTTAGCTACCAATAATCCTGAGCTATCAGCCAAGCATTTGCAATTAATATTGAGTCTCCGTGTGGGTTATTTGGGAAGCAGTTGAGGCACAGGAAACCTCCGCCTATAGTATCCTTTCTTCGCTCTTCTGATTAGTTTGGTTTAAAGTCTATTTTGTCAGATACTAAGATGACTAGACCTTCTTGCTTCTGCACACACTGAGCAATTTAAACAATTTGCATTCTTCTCAAATTGGTCCAGTAGATTATGCTAGAAGGCAACTACATTTTGAAGAAGAGCGTCTAGGCTAGAGAAGAAGCCAGTCTGGTTTTGAGTGCACTCAAATTGAAAATACAAATAGTAAATAAACCTAACTATTAGGATATTTCAAAACTGAAAAGTGCTTTCTGTCATCCTTTGCATTACCATGGTACTGATGAAAGAATGAGAGAGAAAATAAAAATGATCCAGTACTAGATGTCAAGTTAGGGTACATTCTAACAGTCGTTTGAGATCATCTTGGTTGTATTTGATTAAAGGAGTTTGCATATTTATGTGTCAGTTTTATTAACTATTATGCCTTTATTGAAAATATTTTTAAACAATATGTTTGATAATGCTTTCTCCTCCCTGATTCCTCCAAGATTATCTCACCTTCCTACCCACATAACTACATGTTATTTCTATCTTCCTTTCAAAAACAAACAACCCCCCAAATAAAATAATGCAAAAAAGCTACATAAACACACACAATCAAAAATAAAAAAAAATAAGACAAAAAGGAAAGTTTGTGATACATCTGCCCAGGCCCTTCTAGATTCTAGGGTTTCATTGTTTTAGTGAGCTACCTTTATATGTTACTTTTTTTTTTACCATTTATTATTTTTCCTTGTATTTTTAATGCTTTTATTATTGGGTCATGAGTCGTTTCTCTCCTAGTTCTGTATATTTGGTGTTCTGTGTGTTCTTTGTTCCTTCATAGGCATCTCCCTTATATTAGGAAGTTTTCTTCTATGGTTTGTTTAAAATATGATCTGTGCCTTTGACCTGGGTTGTTTCTTCTTCCTCTCTCCCTATTATTCATAGGTTTGGTATATGTTGCATAGTATAACCAGATCTTATGGAATTTTTGTCTCGTTTTTTTGGTTTAGTATTTTCTTTGGCTGGGATATCCACCTGAAAGTCTCTCTTCTGTGTTTTCTAATATGTTAGTAAGGCTTACCTCTGAGGTTTTAGTCTGACATCATAAGCTTTTTGTTTCCAGTTTTATTTCAGTTTGAGTTTTCTTTAATGATTCTATTTCTACTTTCACATAGTCAATGGTTTGTATTATCTCATTTAACTATTTCTATTCTCATGCTCTTCATGTCCTTTTTAAGATTCTCCAAAACAGTCATAATTTCTGTTTTTAAGTTCTTGCTAAGCTTCAGTTAGATTGCATTTCTCAGAGTCTATTCCAGTACAGTTATCAGTTTCTGAGGGAGGCATATTATCTTGGGTGTTCATGCTTGCGTTTTGGCACTGGTATGAGCTAGGAGGAAAGGCCAAGAGGGCCTGCAGGATAGAGCTAGGGGACCAGAGTCCTCGCCAACAGTCAGAGTTCCCAGAGTGCAGGTAGGAAAAGAGGAAGGCTTCTGGAGGCTGGCTGCTACTGGAGCAAGAGTAAGCCTGCAGAGACCAGCGTAGGAAATAGGAAGACTAGTAAAAAAAAAAAAAAAAAACTCCTTTGTGGGTCCCAGCCCATTGTGGTCACTGGCAATAGGTGGGGAGTGTTTCTGGTGAAAAGTATTTCTGAAGATCAGCAGCTGACACAAAGCAGTGGGGATGGCCTGGAAAGGAGACCCTGTGATTTTGTTTTATTTTGTTGTGTTTTCAATTGATGATAAATTAAGCATATGCAAGATGGTCACTGATCTTGAATCTTTTAGTCAAATATACATTGGATATATGTATATATATATATATATATATATATATATATATATATATATGCCTTGAATAATTCACTAGCACCAATAATTATTGTAATTTCAGTGTATGAGTTTTTAATTTTGTTTGACTTTATGTGTATGAGTAATTTGCCTGTATTATGTCTACACATTACAAGTAAACCTTGTACTTAACAGAGGCCAGAAGAGAGCATCAAATCCCCTGGGACTGGAGTTACAGGGGGTTGTGAGCCACTCTGTGGGTGCTGGGGATTGAACTGGGTTTCCGGGAGAGGAGAGGGCTTAGAACTATGGGACCATCTCTCCAGTGCCAATGTTTGAATTTTTAAATGACCGAGGAAAGAGAGTAGTTATGTTGAAATTATATTTTAATTTCCAAAAGGAAAACACAAAAGCAAAATTTCAAAGGAAAAGCTATAGTTGAGCTCAGCGCAGGCGTTTTGTTCAACAGTCTTAAATGCACCTTAACAGCAGGGTTTAAGCACATTTCTAGCGAGCGAAATGAAAAGTGAAAGTCTGTTCTCTGCCGTGGACTTGGGTATTTTAAGTGCACTGTGACTTACCTCACTGTGCGGAATAGTTTTGTGTCAACTTGACCCAAGCTAGAGTCATTTGGAAAATGGGAATCTTAGTTGATAAAATGCCCCCCCACCAGACTGGCTCGTGGGCAAGCCAGCAGGGCATTTTCTTAATTAGTGATTGATGTTGGCTGAGCCAACTCAAGGTGGGTGGTGCTATCCCTGGCATGGTGGGCACCGGTACTATAAGAAAACAGGCTGAGCAAGTCATGAGGAGCAAACCAGTAAGCCGTATTTCTCCAGTTCCTAACTCCAGCTTCCTACCCTGTTTGGGTTCCTTCTCTGACTCCCCTTGGTGATGGGCTGTGATGTGGAACTGCAAGCTAAAATAAGCCCATTTCTCTCCAAGTTCCTTTTGTTCCTGGTGTTTTATCGTCACACCATCAGAAACCTGAAGTACAACACTACCCAGTGGGGAGTGGAACTTTAGTTCAGGACTTCGGTATAGCGAAGACAATAGCACAAAATTACCCCCATTCATTTAGGAATATGTTGTTCACTACAAGTTTTTGTCATATGGTCCGAGCATTGAACCTAGGACCTTCTCCATGGTAGGCAAGGGTTCCATCATTGAAGTCTATCCCCAGTTCTACTTTTATGCTGAGTCAGGATCTCCCTATAGGGACAGGACTGGCAATAATTCACTCTGCATCCCATTGAGTTCATGACTCCCCTGCCTCCATCTCCTAAGTTTCTGGGATTATGGACCCGTGCTACCAGACCAAACTAACAGAAGGCATCACTGAGTAGAGTTTTCCTTCTTTTGTAAAATGACTACTAAGTGCTGCAGGCTCTTCTCTCCTAATTCTTTCCCACAATGAAAAATAAAAGAAGGCATCAGCCCATTTCCTAAGAAATACAAAAAATAAAACTGGAGCATATTCTTTGTTAATTCTTGGATATTTAAGAAATCTTCTGGGATCTTCTCACACCATGGTTCTAGTGGGGTGTTCTAGAGTCGCCGCCTCTATTCAAAACCCATCCTGGATTCCTGCTAACAGAAGATCCAATGCCCTTCTACACACCCCCGACTCTCACACTGGGGCCCAGCGCCTCCTTCTTCCCACATGACCACTTCCCTGTACCTGCTTCACCTCCGATTTAGAGGACTTCCCTGTTCATCCAGCAGTTACAATCAAAACGCTACTCCTTCCGGAGCCAGTGCAAACCCCTGCTTCTCAATGTCTTCTCAAACTTTAAACCATGTATCTCATAGCATCTCTTTCCTTTCCTGTGGCATGGGTGGTTTTCCGTTATCTGTGCCGAATGGAAAGATATCTCCCTAGGAGTCTAACACTTTTGCCGTGTCTCTCTTGCCAGCCCTAACTGCACACATATCACAGTTGTGCAAACACATCCTTAGCATTCCTTATGGCTTGATGCATGATGGGAGTTCACTATGGCTATCTAAGAAACTCCGGGGAGCTCAGACTCCAAGATGAGGGTGTCTACAATAAAAACTTGCTTACTAAACTGCTATAGTACAGGGTCACTAATTTGTAAATGGCCAAAAATAATTTTAAAAAAGTAAGCTGTTAGAAAATTAATGATTTACCATAGCAACCATGCTGAGCTTGTTAGCTATGCATCCTGCAAGAGATATAAACTAAAGAAAAATGCATTCACCTAAAGCAGTCATATCTTTTAAACAAAGCCTCCCAAGTACAGGTCAGTATTATTTGATAATAGAACAATAAATTAAATAATTATTGGATTATAATTTTCAGTTACAGTGAGAGTCGTGACATTTAGAAATCACATTTATAATCTGCATTCTATTAGAAAATAAATTAATTTGAAAAGGTCAATTTGTTGCAAGTGGACCACCTGATGTCAAGGAGACACAGATCTACACTAGGCTTTGGTCATTTCGCCAAACCATCAGTCAAGGAATTAAAATTAATCTCAATCAAATCAATTGCATGGACAGCAGCAGCAGAACCGGCCACTCAGTGCCATGCCAGCGTCCCCAAGGTAACTAAGAGGATTACACCCTTGGCCAGGTTGCTATGCAAGGCAGAGACTGCTAAACTGGAGCATTCTCCTGGTTGTTCCACATGTTATTTGTATTTAAAACAAATAAATAATGTGTCCTGCTAGGTTTATGTCAATTTGATATAGTTTGGAGTCATTTGGGGAAAAGGAACCTCAGTTGGGAAAATGCTCTAACCAGAGTCTTGATTGATGACTGATGATTGATGTGGGAGGAACCAGCTCACTGTAGACAATGCCCTCCCATGGCTGGTGGTCCTGGATGCTGTAAGCAAGCAGGCTGAGGAAGCCATGAGGAGAAAGCCAGTAAGTAGCACCCCTCTGGTGGCTTCTGCTTCAGTTCTGCCTCCAGGTTTCTGCCTTGAGTTTCTGTCCCCATTTTTCCTTAGCCATGGACCAAAATGCACAACTCTAAGTTAAAATAAAAGCCATCCCCCCTGTCCCTCAGTTGCTTTTGGCTATGGTGTGTTATAACAACAATAGAAACTCTAAATAATACAGGAAGTAAATTGCAATTCCCCATTCCTCACCTAGGAAAAGCTCAACCTCTTTAGAGGCTCTCGGGGTATGGCAAGGCTCGCCACTACCCTGCACTGTGTCCCTTTCTGTTGCATAGGCCTCTGTTCTCTGTCCCCTGTATTCCATCTACACTGACCTCTCAGCCATCTCTGGATGTTGACAGGTAAAGTTCATTCTCTGAACAAACCTTTGAACATAAATCCTTCTCTGAAAATTCCCCCAATACTTATATTGCTTGCTGTGTCACCTCCTTGAATTCCTACTTTAATGTCCCCTTTCGTGTGCAACCAGAACCATGTAGCCATGGAGAACTGAGGTTCTTGTCCCTAGATTCTTGATGTACAAGTCATGGATATTTATCATGCAACACTGGATATTAATTTCATTTTAGTCATCTTTCTGTATCTTCGTCTCAAAGAAAATATGATATAAACAACAAGGGAAGAGGGTACTTCCTGTGGTCAGCATTAGAGCCCTGTTAGCTAAAACTGCCTGCAACACAGTGAAATTTCATCAGCCTCTGCTAAACAAATGAATGAACAATAGACCCTGGTACAGCTTGTTTCTGTATTGCAAAACTCAACTGTGGAGCTCGGCCTGTGATTAAAGTGGGTTTAAGTAAGGTATGCCTTTCACATAATTTTCTACTTGGCGAGGGATGTTTTGAAAAATGAATCCATTAGTTGGGTTCAGTTGTTGCCTCCATGAGGGAGTCCACCCCCTTCAGTCCTTTTGTCCATGTCTAGGGTTACCTTTAGTCTTTACTAAGGTAGAGAGAAACATGTGCTACTGTCACCGAGAAAATCCAGGAATCTGCTGGGCACCCCAAAATGCATGGGATGCATACAAGTAAGTGTTCTGACTCTAAGGGTCAATTCCTTAGGACTGGATGGTACTGATCCAGCTGGCCATCCTGTCTTAGGTCTGGGGAGAAGGGAGGGAGGGAGGGAGGGACAAAGACAAGGAGTGACTGGGGGACTAAAGTAAGTAAGCAAAGACAATTTCTATCGAGGAAAAAAATTGTAGGAAGTTTTATCACCAAAGGAAAAAAAAAAGATCAAGGGCTTCTAAACTATCCTAGTGTGTTCACTGCCAATGAATAAAATACACTGAAGATTAATCCATTCAAAAGTGTAAGGGGGAGGAAGGGAGGGAGGGAGAGAGAGAGGGAAGGAGGGAGGAAGATAAAGAGAGAAAGCGAGAGGGAAAGAGAGAAAGAGAGAGTGGGAGAGAAATAAAGAGATTACTCTCTCTGCTCACATACACACATACTGAATTGTTATGGATGGATGTTTGGGCTTTGTACCATCCCTCTTTAGACGTCTTTTAAAGTGTGTCCCATATTCCTGCTACATGTATTCTTGCAGGAATATCTGCCAGAGCTGTAATAAAAAAGTGGAGGAAAATCCCAGATTGCCATCTCCTCTCCATGAGCACTGCCGCCTGCCATGGAGGGCTCAGAGCATGTGGCGGGGGCAGGCTGCAGCAGCCAGCAGCTGCTGCCTGCGTTCTCTTGGAGGAGCATCAGGGATATGAGAACTTGGGGAGAAATTAACCAAGTGATCAAAAGCAGATGAAAAGATATTAAGAGGGTACAGTGTTCCCCTCCCTGTAAACATTATGAGAGCAAGATGAAGCTTGTGGTTAGATCACAGAGTACACAACTCACAAAAAATGTACAAATAGCTCTGAAAAAAAAAGTATGAGAGAAGAAATATATTTTGGTGACCCCATAATGACTGTATAACCAATTTTACAAATGGTTGGAAAACTGAAATGCTTGCCTCTAACAAGTTCATTTGATACATATTAATGTCCCATCAAAAGGGAAAAGGGGGGTATTAAATAATAAATAAATAAAAGAGTAATTGATGGGCCACCTTTTCTCCTTCACCTTGTAAAGGTATTCAGGGATGCTTTCTCTACTGCATAATTTTTAGCATTCTTTTTCATTCTCTTTTCTTCTTTGCTGACCTTAATTTGATTATTGAAATACTCTTGATTTTCCAAGGGAAATCTTTATTTTCTTCTACCAAAAAATATTTGAAGTCTGAAAGCATCCATAACAGACAGAACATTGGGGAGAAAGGATCTTTAGGAGAACTGCACACAAGTGCGCAGTCACCAACAATTAATGTTGAGTGAAGCGGACCAGGAGGAAGTCAAAGGAAATCAGTGCGTATTCCTCATTTCATCTGCGGGAAATCTGACGAGAGAGCTGCGCTCCTTGAAATCAGACCGAAATCGCCATTCTGAGACGGAGTGAAGTCTGAGAGTGTATTGAAAGATTAGCCAAGATGTCTGGTTGATTAAATAAATATTAGACTCACACAGAAAAGGCCATGTCTCTTTGTATCTAAAGTACAAAATATAAATGCTACTTTCCATTGGAGCTCCATGACTGTCGAAGATAAAATTACTCTAGACCACAGTAACTCTGATTTACAAATTGTTGATGAATGGAGAGGACTTACAGATAGCAAGGGGATGGCCACTTTTCCGAGAAAATCCGGGGCTTTATCTCCATCCTCATCAAACACCGTCACTTCCAAAACATCGTGGATATCCTTAATAGGGCTAAAAGCGGAAATATCAGGTATTATACACAAAAACACACAGGTGACGTCTGCTCCATGAAGATCTGAAAACACTTGCACTAATTAAGCCTGTGTGTCCTCGGGGCATAAAACTACCATTTAATTAAACCCCCCAAATTAAATCAAACTGACTATTCCCAAACCTTCCATCATGGAAAATTCAGATGTGCACATACTGAAGGAAGTCAACTTTCTTCCTGTGGCGTTTTCCACACACATGTACACTCAAGGGTGATACTCTTAAAGAAACAGGAATTTTTAAAAAGAAGAAGAAGAAAAGAAAAAAGAGAGAGAAATCAGAGGAGAAAGGAGAGGGGCTGCAAAGTCACCCTGCGATGGGGAAAAGCAAAAATCATCTTTGGAATTGATGAAGAAAAAATATGAGGGACCAGTGAGATGGCTCAGGGGTTAAAAGCATTTACTGCTCTCCCAGAGGACCCAGGTTCAGTTCCCAACACCCACACTGCATCTCCCTCCTGCCTGTAACCATAGATCCAAGGGATTCCACCCCTTTTCTAGCCTCTGTGGTCTTCCGAATGCACATGCGACACATAGAAGCTCACACAGGCATACACACTTACATGCATACTTAACATGCATACATAGACAAACATAAAAATAAGCAAATCAAGATTTTTTAATACATTTCTTAAAAAGAAAATCAGATAAAATTATTAGATGAGGTACATAGAAAGCCTTTTCTAATTGAAACGTAAAGTACCAAAAGCCCCACACATGATTGTAGGAACACTTTTTCTTTGTCTTGAGCAGAAACCAAGTACCACTGACAATAAAAAATAGTGCCAAGGCTTTTGCCAAAATCCCTTGTACCTGGCAGTTGGCTGATGTGTCTGTCTCTAGGTGGTTTGCTTCTGCTAGACCTTTGAGGGACTTCCTATGAATACAATCAATTGCACTGGAGGCAATTCTGACTCTTTCTACTCATACACACAGACTAAGCAGTCTGTTTAGAGGGGGCAAAGCATCATCAACTCACCCAAGGTCAATGGGGGGGGGTCTCCTTTTAACTGTCAGGTACCTTAAATCTAAGGCAAACTAAGAAACTAAATACATGCAGCTTCCTGGATGCCCACGTTTGATGAGATATACAGGGCAGTCCAAAGGAGCCAGTCATTCGAATTGAAGGGATTATTAATACCAGGAGTCATTGAAAGTCTTTAAGAATTCACAGATAATCTGCATTTTTCAAAAGATTCTGACAGAATACAAATCTTCATGCATTTAAGATAGTATCATAACATGTAAGTGCTTAGAATTTAAGACAAGACTCCATTTGTAACTTTTCTTAACCCAGAAATAGATTAGTCTGGACATCTAGAAGCTTCTATCTATCCACAGATTAATTTAGTTACTAAGAGACCTATTTTATAAATGTCCCTGAGCAGTCCCTTACAGTTCTAAATGGTCTCTTCTATTATTAAGCCATACTATAAAATAAAAGGATAAAAGGTTTTTGGAGAAAAAAAAACAATAAAATACGCTCTTTGCACATAAAACTGAGTGGAAAAGTTCCCCTCAAGAGCCCCCAGTCTGCCCCACAGACATCAGGGATAATTGTTCTCTAAGTTAAAGCTGCTCCTTGGATCCCAGGGCATCACACACTTACAATGTGAAAACTTTGTTCCACTCAGGATTGAGGGTTTTGTAAATGGTGTGTGTCTGAAGTCGGTCGTTGCCCAACTCCAGCAGGCAGAAAGGATCACTCTTCCCTGGAAAGAGAACACAGACAACCATCAAAGACCAATGAGTCTCACAAGGGACACGGCAAATCGAGCCAAAGCTGGATGCTTTCACAATAAACTTGTGAGAACGGAGAGAAACAGAGGGCTGGGAGGCTGTGCTCTCAGCAGGTTTTCTGGATCCACATTTGAGAATTCAGAAAGTGAGGGAAGCCCATGAATGTTCAGTCTTTAACTTATCAAGGGATCCGGATCAATGACACCAGAATTTTTACTCTGAACACTAATGACCACAGCTCTCACAGGAGGGTGCACCAGGCCTGCATGTGGAAGGGTCCTCAGTTCCTTGTGTGTCTTTAAACGGAACTCAATAGCAAAATAAAATAAAATTAACTCAATTAAAAAATAGTCCAAAGACTATTAAAAGGCATTCAAAGCACCAAACGTGAATATTCAACATCACTCCTCTTCAGGAAAAGAATAATCAAAGCCACGATGATAGAGCATCTCACCCCTGTGAGAAAGCTGCAGTCAAGCAGGCAGCAATGGGGCTGGAGATGGATTGAGCGAGAAAGCATTTAGCACATACAAAGCCCTGTGCTTTACTCCTAGTACTTCAAGAAAACAGAAACAAGGGGAAATATAACAAATACCATAAATATATGAAGGAAAGGAAGTCTTAGAGGATAGTGGGACAATCAGTAAAGCCATTATGGATAAACAGGGTTCTTTTTAAAGCCACACATAGATCTATCACCTGGCAGCAATTCTCTTTTCACACACACACACACACACACACACACACACACACACACACACACACACATATAGGGGTGGGTAGGTGTGCATGTGTATGTGCATATATACATATATATCCAATATATATCCATATATATATATATATATCCAAGAAAAATGGTTTCAGCCTCTATAGCATAGTGTCTCTCCCAGTATTCCTCATAATAGCCAAAAACACAGACAACATAGGTGTCTACCCAAGCATAGGAGGAAATGTGCTACACACAGACAACAAAATTAGAACCAGTCCTAAGGAAGATTAAACTATTAAAAGGATTAAACCATGTCATTTGCAGCAACACAGATGAGCCTGCAGGATAATATATTATGAAAGTCAGTCACAGAAAAAATAAACACTGCAGGGTCTCATTCATAGACAGGATAGATAGAATAGATAAGATAGATAGATAGATAGATAGATAGATAGATAGATAGATAGATAAGATAGAATAGATAGATGATAGATAGATGATGATAGATAGATAGATAGATAGATAGATAGATAGATAGATAGATAGATAGGTGATAGAATAGATAGATAGATAGATAGATAGATAGATAGATAGATAGATAGATAGATACATGATAGCTAGAATAGATAGATAGATAGATAGATGATAGATAGATAGATAGAATAGATAGATAGATACATGATAGCTAGAATAGATAGATAGATAGATGATAGATAGATAGATAGATAGATAGATAGATAGATAGATAGATAGATAGATAGATAGATTAGATAGAATCATGAAGAGAGAGCTGGAGAGCTGGTTCATGAGTTAAGATCATTGTGGTTCAATTCCCAGCACCCACACGGCAGCTTACAACCATCTCTGGTTCCAAGAGATCTGATAGCATCTTCTGGCTTCCACAGGTAGCAGGCAAGCAATGGTGCAAAGGCATGCATCAGGAAAACAGTGATACATACAAAAAATAAAAAGAAATGTCAAATATTTGGAAGACGTGTAGAGAAAGAGTGGTGACAACATGCTAGAGGAGGAAGAGGGAGGGGTGGGTGGAGAAAGAGTTATACACAAGTACAAGGTTAAGATTAAGGAGGAGCAAATGCTGGTGTTCTCTTATGTGGCATGCTGATTGCGGTTAATAATATTATATTGGATGTTTTAAAAGAGCTATAGGAAATGATTTTGGATCTTTATATACAAAGACAGGCTTGATGTATAAAATGACAGACATGGTACATGTGCTTGATTTAATTATGATACCATGACACACATACCAAAATACCACAATCTATAATGTTGCTATCATGTGCCAGTTAAAAGCAATGTACTTGAAATGTAACACTATCATCTTCCTAAATTTTCTTTAGGTCAACGCAGATAATAACTCTTCTATAATTGGAAACAAATGAAAACATTGACTTCCATTAGGCAATGAGAAGATAGACCAACAAAGTACAAAAAGGCTGGTTTGAACTAAGCCTCTACTCTAAGTGAATAAGTAGACATGATATACATTCCCAGTATGAGACCCCACATGCTAAAGTTTGTGATGCCATGAAACATTGAAAGTATAATTCAGGAAGTAAGGTCAGAGCTGATTTTTAACTTAAAATTTTCATCTCGTAGAGTTGGAAAGGATGAAAATTTGAGTTCAGGTCTCTAGAACTCACAAAAACGTAGGCAAGATGGGAGGCAGAGGTAAGAAAAATCCAGAAAGATTCTAAGTCAACTGGCCTGGTGTATAGTGGAAAATACCCAGGGAGACACAAAAACACAAAGACAGACAGACAGACAGACAGACAGACAGACAGACACACACACACACACACACACACACATATTCCCTGTCTAAAACGAGGTGGAAGATGATGACGGACATTCAACATTGAATTATGACCTTCATACACCTCTATGACATGTGAGTGTAGGTCCTTGCACATAGGTACATCATACAGGCACAAGCATGCACATACATACATGTACATACACACACAGTTGCTTCACACCTCACATCTTCTCCTTTTCCCTCCTATCTCCCTCTATCCTCCAAAAGAACACATACAAGAAACAAGGACACCTAAAATCCAGAATCTGCTTGACAACTTCCAAGTGAAAAGCCATTGCTTTTCACAGGGACAGGCAGGGAGGCCTAAGATTGGATCTGTCGGGGGAAGAAAGAATGGCTACAATGTCCATTTGACATTAGTGAGGCATGATACAGGGCTTAAAGACAGACGTCCCTCTAATAGGTATCTAGGACCTACCACAAAATGTACTCAGGCATGCTAAACGTTTAGCCAATGCTTCAGGCTGCTGAACATACATCTGATGTGGGAGTGTCATATATCAATCAGTGATGTGGGAGTGTCATATATCAATCTGTTGATTTCATTGATTAAGTAATAAACAAACTGCTTGGGCTCATAGCTTAGAACATAGGTGGGTGGAGTAAACAGAACAGAATGCTGGGAGGAAGAGGAAGTGAGGTAAGACACCTCAGAGAGACGCCATGCTCCCGGCTCCTGGGCAGACACACACGATGAAGCTCCGACCCAGGATGGACGTAGGCTAGAATCTTCCCGGTAAGCACACCTAGCTGTGCTACATAGAATATTAGAAATGGGCTAGTCCAGGTGCAAGAATTAGCCTAGAAGAGAATGGGCCAAGCAGTGTTTAAATGAATAGTTTGTGTGTTGTTATTTCGGGTAAAGCTAGCCGTGCGGAGCTAGTTGGGAACGCAGCCCACTGCAGCTCCTTCTACATACATCTAATTCTCTTTAGACACACTTAGGAGTGCTGAGGCCCTGCACATCCCCACAGAGTTTTACTTATCCCAGAGCCTGCACATGCGTATGATTAAAAAAAATTTTTTTTAAGTTCAAATGTAGAAGCATGGGACAGAGTTAGTATTAAACATGAGAGCCCCATTGCACTGACTCATGGCCTTGACAACTCAGGGCCCAAGAAGAAGCCTTTTAAAGGCAGTTCCATAATCTCAGTTGCCTGTAGAATAATGCATCCATGGGCAGAATGGAAGCATCACTGTCCTCAGCTGCAAGCAATGGGAAGGACCTGTATCCACTCCGCAGAAATATAATAATAATTAGATTAAAATTATTTTATACTAATATAAAATAAATATGTAAAAATAACACCATCGGGCTGTGAATTCTTGAAAAAGCCAGATAACCAAGCTAAAACTATATGTACTCTATCAACCAAGAGTACACATGCAAGAGACACCCTTCTCCCTGAGCGACACCTGAACTGGTCTCTGCTTCGCCAGGATTCTGGTACCAAGAAGTCATTCTTTCTCCTGACCTCTGACTGTGGCTATATCTGTTATCAATTCCGGCTCTTACACTTTCATGAATGAAAGTGGCTCTGACCTGCTTTATAAGCATGTGACACGTGGCAGCCCAAATACCGAAGGGGCACGCAAAATGCCACTGACACAGAAATCCACCAAGGCCCAATTTCGTTGACTTGTCGTCAGGTTCCTTTGGCAAGGCCTTCTGTAGAAGAAGTGCAAGCGGAACCTGCTGGGGCAGGAAGACGTGCATCCCCTTCAGCTCTGATGGGAAGGAAGATTCCAGCCCTGGATGACATGCTCAGGTGCAGCCGCAAACCCCCTCCCCAACCTGAGCTGAAACAGCTACTTAACCGTTTGTCAGACCATTAGTAGGTGTCAGCGCTGCTCCTCTAGGGGTGGCGCCATGACATGCCATCAGCGCTGGCTCTGGGGAGAGCACCTGACACATTTAATGAAAGCTCCGGGGTTAGTACACAGCAGGGCGGAGGCGCCACAGTCCTGCAGAGGCACAGGTGGGCTTGAGCTGTGCCCAGCTCTCAGAGCAGCAGCAGCCCTGTGCCTAGCTAATGAGGAGCACGCTCCTCTCCAGAACCCAGGAACTTTAGTCATGTGTCTCTGAGGAGCCTACTGCAACAACTCTCTGAAGGTAATTCAGTCAAAACTCATTAAAATGCTGCATTTATTAATATTGCAGTACGAACAGGCAGAGAGGGGGAAACAAAGACACGGTGCTTATAATTTGTGCGTACTTTGGATATTAGTTTCGTTCTCTTTCAAAGTTTCACAGGGGAGGGCTCTCTAAGATTTAAATGATGAATATTCAAATGGAGGACGATGCTCTCTCATAAAAATGGGCCATTCTAATATTTCCCAACGATACTAAGAGAATAATGCCAGACTAACTGAAATCCAGACACACTAAACCTTATTTTGCTGTCAAGCTCCTAGTCAACCTTCAGTTCAAGCAAATGCAGTCGTAACATTAGTGGCTCAGGTTCATGAAGAAGCATCAATCAAAAACTCTTATTTGGGGGCACCAACTTAAAATTCATTTCCATTCCTGAAACAGTAGGTTGAAATTTTTCATTTCAATACCTTTATTTGGATGCTACAGATGTCAGATATCGATATTTTGGGAGTAGTATCTGTCTTAGGCTTTCCATTGCTGTGACGAAACACCATGGCCAAAAGGCAAGTTGAGGGAAGAAGGGGTTTCTTTGGCTTACACTTCAGTTTTGCTGTTTGTCACTGAAGGAGGTCAGGACAGGAACTCAAACAGGACAGGGTCCCAGAGATAGGAGCTGATGCAGAGGCCATGGAGGAGTGTTGCTTACTGACTTGCTTCCTGAGGCTTGCTCAGCCTGCTTTCTTATAGAACCCAGGACCAGCAGCCCAGGGATGGCACAACCCACCATGTGCTGTGTCCTCCCGCATTGATCACTCAATAAGAAAATGTCTTACAGCTGAATTTCATGGAGGCATTTCCTCAACCGAGGTTCCTTCCTCTCTGATGAGTCTAGCTTGTGTCTAGCTAGACACACAAAACCAGTCAGTACTGTACTGTTTTAAAAGTAATTTCCTGAATATCTACTCTATTCCTCGAACTGGCCAGGACGTGGATACACAAAGCTAACCAAGCTTCCACCCACAAAGACTCTTCTCAGAGGCAGTGATCTTATAGTAGAAACAAATGGCTTATCGACAGATTCATCAGGAAGGTGTTTGTGTGCACACACATAGAGCTGGTCCACCCTACCTGATGGGTCTAGTGAGCATTAATCATAAATGTAAGTATGCCTGTGATAGCTTGACTCATTTGACCAGAGACAACCGCATCACCATTCAAACCCTATCCCCATCGTAGCAGGCATTAGAAAGACAGAGGTTAGTGAATGTATGTGGGAGAACATGTGTGCACAGTTTTATAAAGTTTACACATTTTATACAAGGGGGTCAGGCATCCTTAGATCCTATGATAGTGGCAGAAGTCGTTTTTCCTTTTCATTTCACTTCCAAGTTTCATCCAAGTTCCGAAACATCCCAGCATCCTCTGAGCTTGCCTCAGCCCTCAGCAGAAACCAGGCTCCTCACAGCTGCCAGAATACATCTTTGTAGTCTGCACGGGATCACACCACTCCCTCTCCTCGGTCTCCCACTTGCCATTGCTTGGCTTTCAAGCTATCCAGTCCCACCTCGGAAACCAGCCTCCTTCTTCCCCAAAGGTCTCCTTCGGGATCTGCTTTCTAGTCTCAGTTGATGATCTCTCCCCGCCTTGACAGAGCTCTGCAGGCTTGGAGTTGGGAAATGCTCGGCACTTGCTCCGGCCATGCCAGCCCCTTCTCTGTCTCACTTAGCATGTCACCTTCTCTAGGACGCTATCAAGTGTTCTTCCGTGAGTCCCACACTGATCATAGCAGCAAAATGATAATCGCACATCTGTTGCTGAGCGTGGGAATCAATTCCTACCTCCACTATGTTACCAGAACACAACACGGGCCCACTCAGAAGCACCTACTGAAATGAATTAGGATGGGCTGTGACCCCTGCCTCTAAAACCAAAGTGACCTATGCTATGAGTTGATGGGATGCCACGCAAGAGTAGGATTCATTAAGCACTCATGGCAATACTAAGATACAATTGGCAAATCTTCTACATCCTCCCAAACTTTACTTCAACCCAAGTCCGCATTCTTTGGCAGACAGTTGAAATGGACAGGCTGCCAAAGGCAGATTTATATAGTTTTTAATGTGTTTTTCAAACTCCTCGATTTGGGCTCAGCTGTCCAGGAGGATCTCATGAAAATTAAAAGCATTCAATCACTACCACGAAGTTTCTAGAAATTCCAATTATAGTCGTCCCCCTGAAAATAGGGCATCCTTAGGAGGAAAAGTATTGCTATGGATACAGCTCCCAGAGACAGACAGTGAATTTAAACCATAAAATGGGCATGTGGGTTAAAATTCCCCGTGAACAATAACTACAGGTCTGCTCTTCTGATTCAAGCGGGTTTAAAAAAAAGAAGAAAGAAAAAAAAACTAAACACAACAAAGTAAAATTACAGAAATGCTTCAAAAGTCAGTACTACAACGTATGACTGGGAGACTTATACTCTGTACTGTGAGGTTTCACTGTGGCGTTTCAGTCAACAGTTTTACGTGGGGGAGTGCTTTTATATATAATAAAAATGTGACGAGCCCACAAATGTGCTTTATATAGATAAAATTATTATCCAGATTATCGAAATGTGAAATGCAGGTGTCAGACAGATTAGCACAGGAACTTCCTTACTGAAAAACTTTTCTTTTTTTAAAAAAAAAATTTAGCAGATAACAGGACCAGAAATAACAAGAATAAAGCATCCTACAGTGATCACTGTCAATTTCTAAAAGTGACTGAAAAGTTAAAAGTGATTGGAATGCTTAATAATTCCAGGATCATCTAAAATTAAGGCAGGTTATAAACAATAGGTTAAGAAGACAGAGTTTGACATTTTTCATAAGCCAGCAACACACTAATAAAGTAAATGTAATAAAGAATGGGAAAATAATCTACTGGATATAAAATATATACTAGGCATGCTCATTTAGGTTTTAATTTAACCCTAAAAATACTCATGAGAATGGGAAGATTCACAGTGGACCCATGCCACTGGGGGAGAAGCAACTAACAACTCACACAACATACACATAAACATATATGTGCCTTTCCATCATAGTAACAAGGAGGTCTCAATGAGAAGCAATCACCATAAAAATCAAGGGAAAACACATACACTGATTGCCATCTTCTATAAATTTATCATTAAACTATACAGGCTTAATCAGGCACAGGATTTAGGCATGGGGGAAGAGTTCATGCACTGCCTAATGGACAGAGGGTGTTAGCAAAGTAATGGGTGTTCATCTTCACGTGTTAGATGTACTGAGAGCTCCTCCTAATGGCACAACCAAGGAACAGCAAATGGTTCTCCCTGATTCAGCAATCTGTGTGCCTCCCTGACACAGATGGTACAAACCACCCCTTCATCTGGAATTCTGCACTGGAGGAGGAGAGAGGGGGCCCAAAAGAAAGATACAGATTGCACCTACAGATCTTATGTCCCTAAGGGTCTGTTCACCTTGTAGAGACATTCAATAGTAAGTGATAAAAGTCAGCCCAGTGCTAAGATGCCAACTTTGCTTGGGTTGAGGAAAACTTTAAACATCTGTGGGAAAGCAAACTATACTTCCCAGAAAGCAGCAGTGGCATGGACTGAAATGGACTTCCGAATCTTAGCCCTGCATCAGGTCATGACCCTGGTCCTAACCCATTTACTCATCAAATAAGACTATGTTGATAACAACTTGCATTTCTTGCTCAAAAACAAAAACAAAACAAAACAAAAAACAAAACAAAACAAACATGTTGTCCTTGACATTCCTCTGAAAGACACACTTGAAGATTATTTAATTTGGCAGATATTGGAAACTGTTTATAACCCATGGCTGGTGTTTATAATGAAATACATTCAAAGCTCTCAAAAACGAAGTACAATTCATGGTGGGATGTTCGAAGGGCAAGTAGATGCCAACATTGGGTGAAGACTGTAATTCCAGGTTTGCCTCCTTCATTGCCTCAGGTAAATACCCAGATTCTCCTCCAAACGTAAAGCTCAGCACAAAGATAGGATTGCAATGCAGAAAGAGATCAAGCACAGCACAGCACAGCAGCAATGTTCATACTGCAACATTCAGCCATGCAGCATTGTCCTGGCCTGGTCTAGGTAGAGAACGATCACTCTGGCAAAGGAAGCACACTTAAGTTCCTACCTCTTCCATTTCTATATGATTCATGAGCCAATCTACTGCCATTCACAGGGCTGGGGTAGTAGGATAAGGCACAGAGAGACATAAACATCTCATCTACTTGAATTTTTAAAGAAGGGGAATAATTAAATTCATGGAAAAAAGCTTGATTAAGAAGAAAGTCGATGTGTAACAGAGAAGAGTCGGGAATAGATGTTGAATCTCTACCTGCTTGCTGTGCAAAGGCTATCCACGAATGCCTTCTTACTCTGACATAAGGAATTGACTCCACAGGTTACACCACCTCACAATCACATTGAGACTATCCTGAACAGTTAGACCACTGTAAGCTGAGCACGCAACACTGCTCCCTGTGATCCATCACTGACTCTCAAGTGTAAGAGAAGTGTTCTTAATGGACAATTCTAGCTAAAAAATGTGTCAGTTCTCAAATGCCTTTCTATTAATACATGGTATACTTTGTTATCTTTGTATAGTCTATGAGACATATTTGCATTATTCTTTAACATTATCTATGCATTTGATAAACTGGGGGCAGATGAGAACATACAGTCTCTGCTGGGGCCTCCACTGTTGCTAGGGAACTGGGTGCTCTTACCATTTTTTCAGCTTTGTACAGAAAGGGGGGGGGATTTCAGCCACTCTTTTAAGTCATTAGTTTGAAAGTTATTTATTTTTCTCTAAAAAGCTGAGTTTTAAGCTAAGTGAACTAGATTTGTCTTATCAAGCATTACACACAGGTCTGTTCACCTTGAATCAAACAACACAGTACATCATTTGTTTCATGAATAAAGGCTGCAACCCAGTTACCAGAGAAGTGATGACATCAGACTGAAGAACCCATTGTTGTAAAGTACGAGGTTACCCTATTCTCAAAGAGTTGGTAATACAGCTTATAAGTACATCCTACAGGCTCCTCATTTGAATAACTTTAAGATAGCCAGAGCTAATGTTAGCATAGACCTCAGGACAGGAAAGAAAAAAAAAACCTCTCAGTAACTTTTAGAAAATGGGATCTGAGAAAGACCACCTTCCTGTTTTTAACATGTGGTCTCACAGTGTTACCCAGGATGGCTCCAAAGTTGTGACCATCCTTTCTCATCTTCTCACTCTCTTAGAGATGGACATTTTTAGCTGTGTTCCATCATGCCTGGCTTTCAGATCCATATTACTTAAGTCTTTTCTCTCAGACTCTCCTGTAATCCACATTTGTCTTGAACTTTCTACCTAGTGAAGAGTGGCATACAGCTTTTTATCCTTCTTCCCTCAGCTGTCCAGTGCTAGGATTACTGCTTGCACTATCACAACTAATGTATGCAATGCTGGAGACTGAGCTCAGAACTTCATGCAAATTAGACCAGCACTTTAGGACCTGATCAAAATGTTGTAGGATATTTGTACACTGTTTGAAAATGTATTGCTATTATTGGTGTAATAAAAACTGAAAGGCAAATGGCTAGAAAGAGGTTAATCAGGACTTCTGGAGACAGAAAGGACTCTAGGAAGGAGAAGAAGAAGAAAGGTGGAGCTACCACCCAGACAGAGAGGAATCAGGAGGTACAATGTGATAGAGAGGTAATGCCATGTAGCAGAATATACATAAATGGGTTAATTTAAGTAATAAGAGTTACTTGAGACAAGTTTAAGCTAAAGGCTAAACTTTCATAATCAATAATAAGTCTCTATGTCATTATTTGGACAGAAAAGAAGGTTTGTCTACATATGGCACCCAATGTGGGGCCTCAAATATCCAAACATAGGGCCTGAGAAAGCTAATAAATGTCTGGATAAGAAACTGAACATAACTTCCTAGTCCTATGGTCTCTTACACAGGCCATTGATGTTGCCTGAAGGCTTGAGACAGTCAGCACCATGCACAAAAGCTGAGCCACACTCATGGTAGAGCTGATATGGCAGTTTAATATTTGTCTCATGTATTCAGAGAATGCTTCAGTAACTTAGCAAACCAAGTCCAGACACAGAAATCCTCTAAAAATGTACAATATGTTTTAAAAATATACTTAGATACTCAAGAAAGAAAAAAAATGTATATACACTGTCATGGAAAAAATACTTTAAAGGTAATAATGTCTTTAAAGGAATAATAAAGCAATATAAAAAGATAAAGCCACATAAGTATGGGAAATACACAGGTTGTCTGGATCCTGTATAGTGCTTTGTTGACTTTGAATTTTTAAATGCTAATATACAAGAAACAATAGCAGCTAAAATATATTGGATCATGGAAACTGCTAATTTAAACCAAACTGTATATTTCAAGCGTGTCTTAACTTCAAACGAAAGTCAAAAATTATGTTGTGTTGGGGGACAGGTTTTACCTTTATTTCCAGAGGAAACAAAAGTTATGATTCTCTTTAAAATGAGTGAAGATCAGATTTGATTGGGGGAGATCTGAATATTTTAGCTACAGACATGGAAGAAAACAAGAAAAACTACAGAATCAGTGATATATATGCTGATCTCTCGACATTGGAACAGTTCTGAGACTGGATTAAACATGATAAACCTTGTTGGCCACAGAATCCTCATGACTTATTATTACATGCCATCCTTTTCATGTGGCATGGATAAGTGTTTGACTATATAGGCCAAACAAATTTATAAAGTTAACAGACACTTTTTATGTGCTCAAACTTAGAACAAAATAATCTTTAATGGACTTGTGCACATTATACATTCTGTCCTTGTATTAATGCAGTAACATACATCACATTTAAAATTTGTATGTTTTCAGGAAAAAAAAGGACCAGGTACCAACAAACCAGTAGCCCAAGTGATCCAGCCTCTCCGAATGCCTCTGTTCCGTTTTCCTCAAAATTCTGATCCAGAACAACTTCAAAGCTACTAGCTGAGATGGTCTAGCCTTACAGATTACTCTAGCCAGGACTTCCAATAAACCCTGCACTTTCCCATTACACAGAGACTGGACAACAAATGTTATAACTAGTTTCTTCAGGACTTAACCATTATCCCAGTTTCTCAGGGTCCCCTTAAGATGTTGTCACCTTCATATACAGGACATGTCTAGAGAACATGAGAACCACATTCTCAAGAGGTGAGGTGGGTAGTTTGGGGTTGTTCAATGGATTGTGAATATTTATCATCTTTTAGGGGGCGTCTTTACAAGTTATTATTAGTCGATGTCAGGAAAAAAATCTGAGCAAAGGAGAATAGATTCGGGGATCTATTTCTGAAGGCAAAATGGGATATATTATAGAAATGATGAGATAAAAGGTAGGATTGTTGGGTCTACTTTTGTACTAAAAAAACTACTAGTCTCAAATATTTTATATTAGTATGAATTTTTGTATATTGATACAAATTTAAGGTTATTTTTGTTATATTGTGTATATGTTTCTACTCTTGTTTAAGATATTGTACCTATGCAATTCATTTAAAGATGTAATGTAATGTAAAGTTTTTAATCATTGAAAGCTATTTAGGATAATAAAGAAAGGTAGGTTAATAATTATTTATAACAATCAAACTTACAATCATGTTAGATGTTTTCAAGATTAAACAGAGATATATTTTAAATAGATAATCTTCAAAGACCTACATAATATGACACTTAAAATTTCTTAATAACAAAAGGCTTTTCTTGACAGTAAGATAGATACATCTGCTCTTGGCAACAATTTACTTCACAAAAGGATGATGGGCATCAAAGAATCTCTATATGGAACTTGCTTTCAATGTGGCAAATCTAGCCAGCCTCAGGACTAAACATACAGACATACAGACACACACACACACACACACACACACACACACACACACACATGGAGGGGGCATGCACACATATCTATGCATAGACATGAACCCACATATATACAAACACATACTAGACACAAGTCCATATATAAAAAATTGTTGAGTATTTTATCTAAAAGACTTAAAATTACTATCTTTTAGAAGGTCACAAAAACAGTTCTTAAAATCTATTCACTGTGACCTTCCTTGGGGTGGAGACAAATCATTTTGTATAATTACATAGTAGTCCTTTCTTCCCATGATCTGTGGCAGGGTGCAAACTTCTGGAAATTAAGTTCCTATTGAGGTTAAGTTCAATAACTGTTTACAAAAGGATAGCTTAAACTTAAAAAATTCCTATCAAGTTAAGCTTCTAAAAACTTGGTCTTATGGTCAGGTGGCGATGGCGCACGCCTTTAATCCCAGCACTTGGGAGGTAGAGGTGGGCAGACCCCTATGAGTGCGAGATCAGCTTGGTCTACAAGAACTAGTTCCGGTACAGGCACAAAGCTACACAGAAAAACCCTGTCTTGAAAAACCAAAACCAAAATCAACAAACAAACAAACTTGGTCTTATGAATTTTCAGCTTATTAAAACTTAATGTAGAGCTAGACAAATGGCTCACAAGTTAACACTTTCTGCTCTCCCAGAGGACCCACAATTGAGTTCCAGCCCCCACAGTAGGAAGCTCACAGTGCCTGCATATGCAGGAGATTAAACCCTACACATCCTTCCATTGTGTTTGGTGTGCAATGTAGCCATGAGAGGGAAGTGACTGGTTGGACTTTGCCATGTCTGGAAGACCTTACATGTTGCACAGCCCGCTGCAGAACAAAAAAGGTCCCCTTGGGCCTCCACCCAAAAGTCCAAGTTCACAAGGGACCAGGAGAGTATTCCTGAAGGGCGGCAAAAAGCAGAAAGCAGTCCCAGAGCCCGGACCTTGGTCACTAACACAGTGATGCTCAGATCAACCAAGCATTGCCTGTTGAAGATTGAAGGGCAGCATTCAGCAGCAAAGTGAGCATGTGAAGGGGGGCAAGGAGCCATAGGAGGGACTTCAGCAAGCAGGGCCCGGAACCACCATTTGCAAGTACAGAAGCTGAAACTGTGAGGCTATCAATCCATTAGTATTTCAGAATGCCAAATGAGCTACTACATGAATCCATCTGGGCGGCATTATTTGAAACGAAATGATTTTGTGGGAAATGCACACTGTGAGAAACAATTGCTCCCGTGTGTGCTTTGCCTCCTATTACTTTATCCAAAGGAACCCAATAGTTACTTCTGCTTATTAAGTGTCTGGTTTTGCCTGAAGCTCACTTTGAAGCAAGACAAATCACAGTAACAAGAGTGAACGAAGAGGCTTATGTTCTTCTCTACCTGAGAAATCAGCTGCCAAGAGGTCCACCGCCTTCAGAACCTTCACCTGGAGAAGGCCAACGTCTTTCACGTCTCTCAGTGAGTTCTGTAAGGCCTGTGGAGACACGGGAGGTTAAACACAAGAGAGAATGCATTACTCGTGCGTGCGCCGCTCTTGCCGTGAAGTTCCCCCGGAAGTATGTTCCAGATTTATCTCCCCCTTCCTCATAAAATTCTTAGAAGAGCTGCGAAGCTGTGCATGTCAGACACCAGGGCCGTTAGGCATGCATCACAGCCAGATGAGAAGAAAATTGACTGAGAATTAATTAACTGCAGCCTCAAAATAAACAAATTAGAAGCACTCACAATCTGCTTTTAACATTGCCCCCCGGTGCTAGCATAGATAACCCACTGGGAAAATGTGTGGGTGGAATTACATTCCTTCTCCCCTGCCTTTTCTCATTAAGGCAACTTTTCAACTACCTTTAAAGGCAATGGCAAGCTGATCTTGTTATTATAAACTTTATGGATACTGTAGGACTAACCTTCATCCCATTGCAAATGCTTCCGATCAAGGAGAAATAATCGGAGATAGAGCGAAACTCAGTTTCCTGATCTATGATTAAATCTGTTCCATTCATTAAATGAAAACTTGGGCTTCTGGCACCACCCTGTAGTCACATTCTCTTTAGTCTTTAATTAACATTTTCCATAGATTGAATACATTTACTCATGATGCTGAAGCTGGTGCTGTACAGCTTCTCTACGCACGTAGCATCCTTACAAACACGCGTATCAGAGACAAGCAGTACGGTACCTATTTTCATGCCTATAGAAGGTGTCTAATAAAAAAAATGTAGCTTCAAAACCATCAAAACGGTTGTCATTCTTATTAATAACTAAAAAGATGGGATAAGCAGGCTCTAATGACTTAGGGGACAACAGTAAAACCCTTGTTATTTGGGCATGTGAGGGTAAAACAGCCAAAATTAATTTCTGTATGTTTGGCCTAATCTAACACGCGGCAACTCTAAGAACTTTTGAAAACTATTCTCTCCATGTACTTTTAACCGAAACAAGCCAACCAGCTAGTTTTTGAGATAAATGGAAGCTTTTGAAGTAAATATTACTATAATGTAAAGGGAGAAATGCTTTCTACAAATGGGTACTCTGCCGGGATGGTAGGCATGTGTACCTGTAATTCCAGTGTGGAGACTGAGGCAGGAGGATTAGGATCTGGGGAAAGTCTGGGCTATATAGTAAGTTCTAAGCCAGCCAGAGCTATACATAAAGACTGTATGATAGTGTATTCTTTCTCTCTCTCACATGCTGGCTCACTGAAGAAACTCAGGATGTCTACTTTCTTAGTAGCTTCAAATGCTAAGATATTTTCAAAGCAGTCTTCATGATGCCGCAAATACTGTTTTATAAATATAAAGCATGCTTCATAAATTTCTGAATCCACTTGAATTGCAACCCACTGTCTACTTGAGGAGTGTATTTATTTCCACCTCCCATTTACATAAGGCCTCAGAGAAGACAGCCACAGTGAATTCCGCCCAGACATCTTCTGAAGATAACAAACTGGCTCGCCGAGTCTGCGCTGACCTGAGATGCAGGTCTAGAATGCTCCCTCGTGAAGATTAAGCATTATCCAATCCAATACACTTCCACAATGAAGACCTCTAGAGGCACTGGCACTACACGCTATCCTGAGGACAGTGTGGCCACTGACTAAAGAATCCTTGGTTCTGGATTCTAGGCCTTTGCATTCAGCCTAAGACAGAAATAACAAACACATGTTGATTTACCAAGAGGAGGAGACAAAATAAGAAACAATAAAGAAGGCCATAGTACCAGAAATAAATGGATAGATAAATACTGAATATACCATTCACCCCACATCTTATTTTGTGAGACAGGGAGTTTAACTTGCAACAGAGATCTCTGTTGGTACTTTTGTCAGTGTACAGACTTGGTTCTAACTTCAAACTGCACGTTGTTGGGAGGAGTCAGGGAGGAAGGGGCCATGTGACAAGGCCATGCACTCACATATCGCTGGGAAATCTGCTTCCGCTCGCTGGGATCCTCCAAGGGGCAGACACAGAGGTCGGAGATGGAGACTCCAGTACAGGGAGTCAGGGTGATCAGCATGAGGAGGGCCCCCAGGCAGCTGTCCAGAGGCAGCTCCAAGCAGTTGTCTTGCTTCAGTGGGAGGCCTGAAATATCCACTTTACACCTGGGGACATTTCAGGGGATGGGAAAAGCAGGGATTATTCCAAAGCCATCGCAAAACTCCCAAGCCCCCCATTTCACACAAACTTCCTCAGTACCAAACTTCACTGTCTGGGCATGGGTTATTGATCGAGGAAGGTTGCCAGAGTCCCCTGGCCCAGGGTATTCTCTAGGCCTAATGTGCTCTAAATTAAGGATTCTCTTTCATTAAAGAAAATGAAAAGAAAAAGGCAATAACAGAGTATGACAAAGCGGGGAAAAGATGCCAGGTCTTTGCCAAATAAGGGCCATAAAAGGACAATACAATCAAGAATGAGGGAGAAGAATATTGTGACCTGTAAGAAAGGGCGGGGGCGGGGCTTTCCCTGTGACTTCCCTATCCAAAATAAAGGATCAGGAGTTTTTGCACAGAAAGAGAAAACTCAGGCCAACCACATGGGGTGGGGGGAGAGTGAACACATGTCATTTTCTCCCCAGTCGATTAAGGCCAACTGGAAAATTTCTAGTTACAGAAATATGTTGAGGGTGGTTTCCTAATAGGCAGGCTTCCCAGGTGAGTTTCTCGCAGACACAGGGAGATGGCTTGTTGTTGATGGATCCCGTCTCTGCCGCACTGTCAGCGAGGCTGTAGGCAGCTGCTTTAAATTACAGGTTTTCTGCCTCTTAAGAGCCAATGTGGCAGAGCTGCTGAAACCCTCAGACACATTCACCTACAGAAGCAAACCCTCTGAAGGCAAGGCTTCAGGGCTGAGCAATTCCTTTGCCCTTTGCCTCAGCACTTCCAGCTCCAGCTTCCCCTCAACCACCCTGTCTTACTTGAAGGGTACAGGTGGGTGAGAAGCCAGGAAAGCACTGAGGGGCAGGAGGAGGCAGGCCACAGAAGCACTGAGATTTCATTATTTTCTACAATTCTCAGGGATTCTGTAGAGTTAGGAATACGATGAATATTCAAGACTTTTGGGGAGAATAGAGGCACTGCCTGTTGCAAGGAGTGAAAGCAGATATTTATACAAACTTTCCAAGGGACTTTGTGTGTTAGCAGAGAACCAGGAGCAGGCGACCTTACAGTAAAGTAATGGCAATTTGGAGTCACACAGATACAAAGGCAAAATTCATTGAAACAATTGGGTTCTCCCTCACAATTAAAAAGGTAAAAAGCAAATTACCAGTCTATTCCCATTTTCATTACAGGATCAAAATTCACATATTAAAACTAAACATGCACGGGCTTTTATTTGCTATTTATGTAAAGAAACCCCAATTATACAAAGGGATATTGATTATTTTATATATATTATATGTGTTATTTTATTTTCATTCTACAAAGATTTATAATATATTATGTATAAATATATAGTAGTCATTATATCAATTTATATTATATATGCTGTATATAATAAATTCTCAAATATTTTTAGAGTAAGATTATAATACAAATATGTTTCATTTTCTGTGCTTTTAATCAAAATTATATCTTCTATAGCAATAAGAAGCTTTTGTGAAATAATATAGTGCTACCCTTGAAAAGAGGGGTCACTTAGTAGTTTTATTTAATAAGCAATTGTTTGAGTGGGTAACCAAATGCGCTTAATAGAGAAATATCAAGTGTTATATGCTATCTTTTAGCTACAAACTCCCACATTATTAATATTACAAGAGTATGTATAACTTAAGAATATTATTTTCCATTGTTAAGGATACTTTAGTTTAGAAGCGAAACATACATTCTCTAATTTAATCAATTTGAAAACTTTTTGTCTAGTTATCCATGAGGTTTAAAACCGCCATTGCTCTATGTGATGCTTGGTGACCAATTTCACTGATGATTTGGGGGGAAATTTTTTTTTTTTAGCTCATTGCGAGAGGTAAATCCTCTGCTCCTTATTAACAAAGCAAATCTAAACTCTTCGAGATGGAAACAATATAAGTTCAAAAATCAATGAAAGATGCCTTTATTACTTAAAATCTTAAAATGACAACACAAGAAGATCCTTTTTGTTTGCTTAAATAATTTTATTAATTCTTTAAAAACTTCATACATTGCATTTTGAGCATTTTTATCCCCATGACTGCAATGCATTTGTCTGAGGGAATCTACCAAATAATTTTGATCCATTTCCTGTTTGTTTGTTTGCTTGCTTGCTTGTTTTAAGCTGTTCCTGAAGTTCAGCCAACATTGTTACTGCTTTTTATAATTCTCCGCGTTTTCTTTTTCCCCACTAGCTGTTGTAGGTAGATGCAGGATTAATCTGTACTAGCTACAACGAGGATACGAGATCAACCTCTCTACCTTTTATGGGCAAGGCACGGAGTTAGCCTGTCGGCTTGTTACAGGCAGCACCCAGTATATTCTCACACAGAGCAAACTCTTTCATGTGAGGAAGCAGAAATTAGTCGCTGTGGTTTGTAAATCACCATCTCTACTGAAACTCCTCTACTCCCTTATAACACAAAACTACTGGATTACTAGCCGTGGAAACAAATATTGTTTTCTAAAAAAGTTTCATTGACACAAAAGCAGGCTTTGACTCCTGGATTCTAGTTGCCAATCTTGATGCACAGAAATGCGATTATTGGGGCTGTAGTGAATTATGCCAACAGAAGTATTTTTAACTGCAAGATTTCTTGAAGGTAATAGTAACAGATCCACAAAGGCATTGGAGATATTAATGTAAGAAATTTTTAAAAATATGTATTTTTTTAATCTCACTATACCCTATGAAGCCAGGTCAAAATACCCAATGATCTGTTTGTCAATAAAAAAGGATAAATAAACATGATTATAAAATTGTTGTGCTGTAAGAAACTCAACCACTCAGAACTTCCTTATAAGAAATCTGGTTAATGAACATTAAGGATGTATATATAGCTGTCACCGGGGTGCCAGGCTTTCCTCCTTGTGCAAGGTCAGGATATTCAACCCATAGGACCCGTGGGGAACCAGAAAACACACATTCCAGCTTCAGATCTTCGCAAATCAAATTGACAGGAATACTGGAACAATTCATAGATTCACCTTGTGGGGAAAAAAGGCAGAGAGGTCGCCAATTTCTGCACACCTAGAGAGAAGCTGCTGTATTCACCACCATGACACGGGATTCCATGGCTACATGCTCTACTCTGTTTTCCACCTTCACCCAGAGATGTCAGCAGCTTTTCTCCACCTCTTGAGATTCTATGGAACAAAGGAGCTCCTCTCTTCTGTAGATACGTGCCTGCATTTGTGCTGACTTCCTAAGTGTGTGTGCCCTGGGATATATGTCGAGGTCAGAAGGCAAATTCAGCAGTTGGTCCTCCTCTTCTACCTTGTTTTAGAGAGGCTCTCTTTGTTCTCTTTCAGACTGGATCCTGAGATCCCTGTATTCTCCCATCTCCAATTCCACCTCCCTAGAGCAGGGCTGGGATCCCAGCTGTTCACACTATACTTCCAGCTTTGACGTGGATTATTGGGATTTGAACTCTCCGTGCTTACATGCAAAGCTATTTGGTCCCCTGCACCATCACTCGAGCCTCCTCTGTCCTATCTTCAGGCACTCATTTTACAAATCTCTGCTTACGTCACACTGTCCCTGGAACTCTGTCTACTTTTAGCCAGAAACCCAAGGTCATTTGCATGCTTCTGGAATCCACAACCTTCTTACCAATGGAAGAGTCACTGTTGGCTACTTGCAGAGGCCAAAACTTAGTGCTTAAGGGCAGGAGATTCACCTCCATTATTTCATAATGAACCCTCACTTCTTTGAAGCCTGCCCAGCACACAAGAGGGCTCTGTACTGGTGGATACAAAGAATGCTCAATTGCCAATGAGGTAAGAACAACTACACCCCCAGTCACAAATGATCAAAACCTGTCCCTTTGTCTCATCATTTCACCGTCACTGTGCCTCCCCGGTCTAGAAAACACCTGCAGTAAATGGATGTCCTGAGCTTGAGGTTAAGATCTCCACCGTTCTACCCACCTGAAGAAAACAGAGACTAGCTTACTCTTATTATTTCTCTGACATTTATTAGAGCTTCCCTCTTTCACGGCAGGCTGTTAAAGTGCTGAATTAGCATTGTTTCTGACCTCCTGTTCCTGTCTTTCTGCATTAATCCCACAACATTTTAATGTTTTAATTCAACACATAATTTTACCATATCAGTCAGCCAAACCGGCCCAACTTTGACTCGCCGTGGTAGCTTTTAACCTCTTCTTCATTACCATAATTCCATGTTTTATATTACAGACTGGTCGGCTTTTAGCTTAAATGCAAGGGGCAGGAAAGAGTGCTACGGTTCGAGAAGCTGTAAATCTCCGCAGCTGAGGAAGTGGTGGACAGGAAGGGAACGGGGGAATGTGTCAAGCCCGGTTGTAAAAGCAGATCAACGACACGGGCTGCAATTTGTCCAGAGAAATATTCCAGTCCGGATTGTTCACTGCTTCAAAGCCACTAATAAACTGGTAGGATGTCAGAGCCACTTTAAGGCACCATCTGGGACCGAGGAATGACCGTGAGGCAGATCAAAACAGGAGCGTGCATTCTCGGTGCCAGGCTTTGCAAATGGGGTTTAGAATACTCTATGAATCAGAATCTCTACCTTCACCTTGAAATGGAACATATCCATTAAGAAAGTGATTTCTTTGAAACAGCACAAAAATGGAATAATTGATATTCATCTTTCCTTTATACTTTTTCATTTCATTAACAACAGAGGCTGGAGGATGGCCGAGTGGATAAAGGGATTGTCGTTCAAGCAGGAGGACTCCAGATCCTCGGCACACACATAAAAGCTGGGCATGGTGTTCACAACTAACTCTGTGCTGGGAGCCCAGGGCAGGAGCGTTCCTGGGGCTTGTTACTTGCTTGTATTGCTAGTTATATTGTAATGCATGCACACATAGCTGGGACTGGTTTCTCTTGAGTTTATGCCCTCCTTTCCTAGAGAGTTCACTCTCTGTGCCTCAGAGCTGACCATTTCTTTTTATAGTTGCTTTGCCAATAAAACTACAGTGAGTTAGGCAGCGTGATTTCAAGGGAGGCTGGCTCTCGCCAAAAACATGGTCATCTTCGGGACTCCATCAACTCCGTCTTCCCAGCTCCCTGAGTGTCAGGTAGAACCTGTGGGTGGATATGCTATGGCAAAAGGGAATCCGGACTCTAGAAAGCCTCAGAACATAGATGCAGAGAAGAGACATTCTAAAGATCACCATTGTGTATGTGACCCCAGCTCCTATAAGCAAAGCACCTACATAAATACACATATTTACATAAAGTCTATATTTTGAAAAACATACTGAGTTTTACTGCTTATATTTAATTTACTTGTACTAAATGATTTCATTTTTAAATTTTATACTGATCTATAGTTGCCATGCAGAAAATTTCCAAAATTACAAACAGTGATGTAGTGCCCACCATAGACTATATCAATGGATATGCCACTGTTTCTGACCTGAATGTTAGCCATTGTCTCCATTATATGGCAAAACAGTCAGACACGCAGTGGGTTCATTACTAAAACCACATAGTAACCCCCCAAGTGTGGTGTTTCTTCCCCATATCAAACTATCTACAATGGGAGTCTTCACCAAGGAGAACTTCCTTTGAGGGGTTTGAAAGTATTAACATGACGCTACTCTCCAAAATAAAGTGGAAGAGGGGTCTCGGGAGACAGCGAACATTCGTTTACCCTGCTAAAGACTCTTCGACTTTTGAATAGTTGAAATAAGAATAGCTAAGTCTCAGAGTAAATGATACAAAGGTAAATAAACTGTTGGGGAGGGGACAAAAATGTTGAAAATGTAGGCTCATGAGAATGGCTCAGTAGGTAAGGGCACTTTTAAAGGTACTTGTACAAGCCTTATGATCTGAGTTTGAATCTGTGAGCCCATGGTGGAAGAAGAGATTCAAGCCCTGGAAGTTGTCCTCTGACCTCCACGTGAGCGTCTTGACATATGCAAACCTGCACAACCAGACACTGCTAACTAATTTTTTTAAGTTGAAGTTAAAAAGAGAAAGTCATAAGAATGGTCTACAAGCAACTTGCCAGAAAAAACTGCACGCTACCCCAATGGTTTGTGGTTTTGTTTGTTTATGAGACAGGGTTTTGCTGGTAGCCCGGGGTTGGCCTCAAACTTACGATCCTCCCAGCTTAGCCTCCTGAGTGTTAGAATTACAAAATCCAAGGCACCTTGTCCTGTCATTCTGTCTCCATTAAATCTGAGATGGAGTATTCTACATGAGTAGAGACTTCGGTGCACCTCTATTCACTGCAATGCAATGCTGTCCAGAGCCAGGGCTCCCAAGAGATACTTTTGTTATCTTTTGAATTGCAAGAGGGGAAAAAGGAAAAGGATGCCCCCAAAAGAAACAAAAACCCTTTCTAACCATAAAGACTGATGAGAAGACAGGTAGACATCTCAATTACAAACAGGAAATGTCTAAAATAATTAATGAACACTTGAATGGCAAAACACAGGCCATACAGGACATCTCTGGTTATTTTTTGTCTCTGTGAAGCCCCGTAACACTCGTTTGGAAGAGCATTTCCTATTATGTGACGGAAACGTGACAATGCAGTGACATGGGACATACAAGGCATTATTATTTGCACCCACTAAAATAACCCTGGGCCATTCATCACCGGAGGCCCGAGTACCCTCTGCACAGATAACATTTCGGGACACAGAGTTCTCTGAGTTTCCTAACTTAGCCACACTCCCAACGTTCTGATCCTTCTGCCCTTGATACTGGCAGGGCTGTGACATGTCAGAGCGCCGAGGATGTCGGACGTAGAAAATGTCTGAGGATTTCAGTTCCCATGCGTGGGCAGGGGAGAACAAAGCAAGGCTAGATTAGTAACTGGACATGAAGTGACTGACAAACCCACACCTGCTGGATCTAGGCTACGTGGAATGACTTAGCACGCTATGCAATGCACCCAGTTGGTCCAGCAGACTTAGGAAAGCCACTGGTGCTGCCTAACAAGTGGGCAGTAGGGAAGATGGTGCGAGGCAATGCCAAATGTGCTCAGCAGGTACAGGGTGAAAGGCAGAAACTGCCATAGCTTCTGGTGGCTGTTCCCTTAGCGGGTACCTGGCCATGCATAATGGAATGCAGACATCATGTGCAAAGAGGCACATGCCTGTCTTTGTAGAATCGTGGGAAGTAATTGGTGTCAGGTGGATGACAGCCAGCCAGTCTGCTACCAGTATCTCGTTATATGCCAGGGAACACCACATAACAGGACAGCTGTGTTGAGAAACAAGAGGGGGAGTTCAGTGGATGTTTAATTCCTCTTGCAACTGCCCCAGGAATGGTGAGATGCAGAAAGCAAGAAGGGTTAACACGGCATTGCCAGGTCCGACGTCCTATACCAAAAACGGCCTGCAGAGAGACAATTCTCTGAAGGAGTGCTTAGCTGGCCTCATGCCAAGTCTCCCTCGGAACTTCTTACTGTTCTTTCTGCAATCCCTCACTGTAAAACGAATGGGTTATAGCAGATAAATTACGTTAATCTTTCGTTTTGAGTACTAAAGCCTTGTCCTTGGCTGGAATCCCAAATACCAAGGTGTACTGGCTACATCGGAGAGGTGAAGGCACCCTTCTCCTCCCCCAGCGGTGGCTCAGATCATAGCCGGGAGCTGAGGCTTCAGACTAGAAGCTAGCAGTGAAAATAGCTGCTGGTATCCCTTTAAGCATCTGTGTTCATCATTGAAGATATGTATACAAGTTATGCTTCTCGGGGGAAAACTAAAGGGATTTAATATAAATAACTGGATCCTTAAAGCCCCCAATCCCGGCCCTGGAATTCATTGTCCTCAAGCCCAAGGCACTGGATGACTTGCCCTCCTTCACTGGCAGGGCCCAGCTGCCCGAGATCAGAAATAAGGTGAACTTCTTCAAGGGTTTCCTTTGTGTCCACAACAGTCCAGGCACAGTGTTTGAGATTTTATTGTATTCCTCATGACTATTCTATGAAGAAACTATAATTCTTATGTCATTATGTCACCCACGGGCGACCACATCAATTGAGTTGTTTGCTTGAGACCACCTCCCTCCCAAGCAATCAAATAAACGACAAGACAGCTTTTGTTGCTTCAGACTCCATGATAGTTTGTCACGGAACCCATCAAAGACATTGAAACACTTCTATCCTGGGGAACAACTCACCTTCTTCATCTACTCAATCACATGATACATTGCAAAATTAAAATGAAATCCTGTGTTTACAGATATGTCCCAATGGTCTGAGAAAGCACATAACATGCTGGAGACTTCTTGGCTCACAGACTGCAGTGGGCACTTTGAACACACAGCGTCCACATGCGTGGATGCAACCAACCTTGGATACAATGGTTGCTTTAAAGAATATGCCCATAGTCCATAGTAACGACATGAAGTCACCTGGGACCTAACAACGACTTACATAGCTTTTTACACTATGCTAGATACCATTTGCAATCCAGAGACAAAGATGATGTAAGATGAGCAAGTGTCTGTAGTACCTAAATGCAAATATGACACATGCTCCTTGCACTCTGACCTTTGAGTATGTTATTATCATCAGGAGTTCCTGGAACGGCCTCCCCGTAGACGAGGAGGAACAACTCTATTTTCTTATTTTTAAAGCCTGATTCAAATACTGAGTTGCATTTACCAGCTAGAAAGCTGACACCCCTCCCACACTGAGTGGCTGCCCAGCTTACTGCTTATTCCTTGAGGTGGGAGATGGGTACCCACTCCCAACACAAACAGGCAAGACATTCTTTCAGAGCTAGCCATTGTACAGTTAGGAGCTCCCGCCCCCTCCTCCCCCCTTAGTAGCAGAGTGACTCACGTGCCCAGTCGCTCCTCGTGCTTTTTCCTGTCCTTTCCCCACACTTCAATGTCCAAAATGCCCATCCTGTCAGAGAAGTAGTGAAAGTCAAACTGTTCCTGCCATTGCGGGTTTGCACTCTTACACAGTGTCTAGAAAACATGCGGTTATAGGGTTTACTTTCTCAGCAGGTCGCTCATGGCTACAGCAGCTACACATTCACGTCATGTCTACGGGGCAGGAAGTCACCATGAGGGGGCGCGATCTCTTAACAAGATACATTTAACATCTGGGATAAAAAGGGACCCTTGTGGATTCAGGATTTAGCAACATATGATTAGTCTTTAACGGATTCCCAAATGTAGCAATTTCTCCAGCACATCAAAAAGAGCACCATAAGAAACTGTAAAAGCCGCACGAACATCCAGTGACTATATACGAAGAGCCTGCAGGGGCTCGTTCCTACACAAGAACTATTTGTATTTGTAACTATTGTGTCAAATGCAAACAATGTTTGTGCTGGTGCGTATATCGGAGCCAGCCTAAACATCAGAAAAACTAACACTTTGTGAGCCTATTTAACATCTTTTGAACATATTACATAAGAACATCATTATATATGGTAGCACAGAACTGTCTACTTCTAAGTCCAAAGATACTGACTCGCTATGCTTTGGCAAAGGGAAAACTAGACAGTTCCACTTTACCATGTTTGAAAATTAACCAGTTATAGAAAATGAAACACATGCTCCTGCATTCTCCAAGTGTGAACAAATTGCCTATG
Source organism: Microtus pennsylvanicus (assembly GCF_037038515.1). Classification (NCBI taxonomy): domain Eukaryota; kingdom Metazoa; phylum Chordata; class Mammalia; order Rodentia; family Cricetidae; genus Microtus; species Microtus pennsylvanicus. Next base: position 21,786,554 of record NC_134596.1, read on the forward strand.
GGTGGCTTTGCTGACTTTGCTGACAGGACCTTCATTTTTCTTCCTTTTATAGAGATTTGGTTTGTCATTAAGCATCTTGAGCATTGGTGTCTGAGTCGGGACTCTAAACCCACAGATCACCTCTTAAGTCAGCACCAACTACGCCCACACAAGAAAAAGCACAGCAGCTCCCACCTCAGCTCTTATCATGTCATATAAACATATTTGGGCTGGGTTTTATACCTTTTTTGTTATATCGGATCATAGAATTTAGATCCCAAGGAGAAAAATATGTCTTAGAAATGAAAATCTAATTCAGTGTTTCCCACAGGGAATGTGCTAGACATTGGTCTAACTCTACTTTTCACCTCCTACTGAATAGCTCATCATCATAGAGATGAGTAAGCTTTCCAGAAATCCGTAGCCTGACCGTGAGTGGCTAAAGATTTCTCAGTGGAGGGAAGTGATCTTTCCGTTCCATTTGAAATGATCTGCTAGGAATGATTCTCTGTATATTTCAGGTCTCACTCACTCTCGCTTTTCCATTCATTGTGAACACTTGTTCACTGTGTGCCTTCCCTTCCCCTTTATGCCGGAGTGAAGGATGTCTGATATTGGATTTTTGCACTGAAATTTAGGCAGCACCCAACTTCTTGCCTTCCTGTGTCCTTTTCCAAGTTGTCTGTGTCTGTTTGACTGCTTCCTAGATGCCAGGGACCCCAGTGCACCTATCCTTGGATGCTTTTTCAAAGCCTAGAAATTGTTTTCTGTTTGTTTTGCTTTTTTTAAAGTGGCCTTTGACAAGTGGCATAACTTTCAACTGCCCTAGTCCCTTTAATTCCTAAAACATGAAAAATATTTCTATCTGGTCGTCATAAAAGAGTTATATAAAGATGGAGACTAATTAATTTCCATGGTTTAAAAAGCATTGTTTTTTTTTTAATTCAGTTCATGCCAAATTACTAAGATCCAAAACTATATGACATTTGGATTGGCAGAATCAGACAACTTATTTTTAAAGCACTGTTATTTTTTAGTACTACTTTATGTGATTTATTTTCTTCAGGGGGACAAAAAAAAAAACCAGAAACACCAAATATCTAGTTTTGGTGCTAAGACTAACAAGGTAACAAATACACAATTTTGAAACTATTTTTACTTATCTCCAACGTTTTAATGTTATCAAGTAGTATGGTGCTTTATTTTAGAATAATGAAGACAACTCAACTACTTTTTACCTACAGACTTTGAAGCCCACATTGCGTATTCTCAAGCTCATGCATCTAGCAAAAAAAAAAAAAAATAATAATTCTAGGTTTTGAAAAAGCATCCAAGGATAGGTGCACTATGATTTAATAAGCTTTGTTTACCTCCGAAGTACATGAAAATTAATTATTTACCTCTGAAATACTCTGTAAAGAAATGACACTAGGTGATACCTATATCAGTTTAGTTAATCTATACAATTGTTTTGATTTCTGGGACGCTGCTTAACATGGCTGGGGAAAAGCTCAAAGTAAGTTGGCTCTACTCTTGAGAAATATCAAATGGTAAAACTTTTATCTTTATCACATGGAAAGATAATATCCTCCTGGTCTCGTTAACAGAACTTACCTTGCTTTTGTATCTCTGGTCTCCCAGTTTTAACTGAACAAACATCTCTGTCATATTCCCTCCTGAGACATTCTTCCCTTCCAACAGCGTTATACTTATAATCCCATTCCAGAGTTGGTTTTTTCTCAGGGACTCTGAGAGCCGGAGGTTGCGGATCAAAGAGGACTAGAAATAAATAAATAAACAAAACGGCTTGTAAACAGACTGATTGCTCTTGAAAGTGAGTCTGGCAGTCAACGGGAATCCCAGCCCTCCCTGTTTCAGCCTGAAGTTACTCCTGCCTTGGAGAAAAGCCTTGATATTTTTTTTTTTTTTTGCAAATCCATGCTCCCAGTTCTGTGACTTGCTTCTTTTTGTTTGTTTGTTTGTTTGTTTTGTTTTTCAAGACAGGGTTTCTCTGTGGTTTTGGAGCCTGTCCTGGAACTAGCTCTTGTAGACCAGGCTGGTCTCGAACTTACAGAGATCTGCCTGCCTCTGCCTCCCAAATGCTGGGATTAAAGGTGTGCGCCACCACTGCCCGGCTGTGACTTGCTTCTAATTAAGCAAAAGACAGGTGCAAACAACAAGTGGATTTAGCCCTTCATCAGTATGTCTCTCTAAAATATTTCAGGAAAAAAACATTTATTTTTATAAACCCAAAATGCCACAATTATACTCAACCAAATGAACCATTATCCCGTTAGCATTGTTTAGCCCCTGTGAGGCTTACATTGCCCTGACCTCTCAGTGGTCTCTCCTTACTTAGCTGCTTGAGCTGAGAGTCCCACCTGATTGATATGCTCCACGTAGATGGCAGAGCTCATTTCCAAACTCTGCTTATATATACTTTTTCTTTAGAGGAAGAACCACTAGACAGAAGAAATGTCAACGGAACCGAGCATCAGAACAAAGCAATGCAAGGCTAACTCCGTGTAGGCATTCCCAGCATCTGCTTACTATGTCTTTGTCGTCATTTAGACGCCAATTTGCTCAAACACCAGGCAGTCACAGTTTATCCTAACAAGTAGTAAGTTAGGTCTATAATAATAATATATCAGCTTACTCGATCCAACTATGTCACCCCAACATTCTCAAGACATGTATCCATGCCACTCTGGATTTTACTGAACATTGTATGATAACCATAAACAGAATTATTTTTAAGGAAAGATGTACTTCCAACTTTAACCATGATAATCATAAGGATTTTCTTCACACACACACAGACACACACACAACACACACAGACATGCGCACATATACACACATGAGAGAAAAAGAGAGAGAGAGAAAGAAACTGATTTACAGATACTAATGCAGACTAGAACATGCAAATTGGAAAACAATTTAATAGGAAAGAAACCCCCAGTTGTCACTTGGTCTTCTTTATAATATATTCAGTTTAAAAAAGATACAAAACAGTTTAAACTAAGTGACTTTGTTAAAAAAAATCACACCACAAAAGTAGCACATATCACTGACATATATCTATGTGTGTCCACATCCACAGATGTACATACAAACACAGAATATGCAGTTACACCGTTTGCAGCTGATTGAGTTCACAGGCTGAACTGTGTGCCGTTAAAGGAAAAATGAGATTTTGATTCATAAGTCCGGCTGTAATTCCTTCTTTTGCTGCCTTTTCTTTCTTAAAAGTTTGACTTCTACCCAACAATCTAAAGCATGACCTGTCCCATGGCCATGCTTCAAAGTTCTGACAGATATATTCCTCCCTCCACAGTACAACTATTTCAAAATCCCTTTTATAAAACAGGGAGTAATGTCCACAGAGGATCAAAGGGCATCCTACAGTCTGGCAATTGCCGAAGAAAAATGGCAGCGTGTCCATGAAATATGCCCTAAAATAATTTTGCGGTGCAGTATGTCCTAATTTCAAATTGGATGTTTATCTTGGAAAGGCCTCTATCTAACTTGTCCATAAAGCAGCCCCACTTAGCGCAATGAGCTCTGTGAAAATGGAATCCAAAGCTGGTTATTAAGGGGGCTGGAGATGGGTTCCATATGGCAGAACAGCATGGGAGGGCAAAACTGGGGCCTGCACCGGGCGCGCTTTGGCTGAAGCTCCTGATCTATCCATGGACACTCGTTGCATTACACCATAACATCTGGATTATGGCTTGTAATGTCCCTGGGAAATATCCTCTTTCCATCAAAGCCTTTATCTATCTCAGTTGGACTTTGAACATTTTAGTATTTAACACAGTTGTGTTTGATCTGATAGACTTGCTCGTCCACTGGCCAAGTTTTCTTTTCTTTTTTTTTTCTTTTTTCTTCACCCCTCCCTTCTAAATGCAGGGTGGGAGAGGAGAATTATTTATTGCAGGTTTCACAGATAAGAAAGAAAGTTAGACTTTTATTCTACTTATTTGACCTTAGAAAATATTTCGCTTGCATGTCCCACACTCTGCGTACTTGTGTGTGATCTAAAGACATTCTTTAGACTTGCCTTCCCAAAGAGAAGAGACAGAACATGACAGAACCAGGCACCCTGTGTGTACTCTACAGCACAGCCAGGTTAGCAGAACCTATTTTGTTCTTCAAACATCCCCTTTCTCCCCCACAATAAATCGGTTCATCTGCACTTACTCAGTTAGCTGAATAGCTCAGGTTTTCATGTCTCTGTCCCTGCCTTTAAGAGGGAATTTGTCATCTTAATGCAGCCTGGAATACGATAGGAAAGGAGGAAATGACCCATCAAAGGGGAAGCCCACCCCACCTGAGCTGAAACAAACACCAGCTGATAGAGCAAAGTTTCTGGGTCCTGACCCTAATTCCTCCACAGACAGGAGGGATAAAATATAGTGCATCAGGGTTGGGCTATTTTCCTCCTTCCTCCCCAAGGATCAGAACCTTTTAGTGTTTCTATGTGATCCATTCATCTCTCCGCATCTGGCCCCACTCCCTGTGATCCACCCTCATCCTTCTCAGCAAGAAAAAAAAAAAAGGATGTCCATTGAAAGTGCATGCATCAATTATTAGTAGGAAAATAAAAACAAGGTGTGGTACTCAGCTTATTTTTTTTTATTTATTTTATTTTTTTTATTTTTTTTTTATTTTTTTTTTTTTTTGGTACTCAGCTTATTAAGCATGCTTGTTTTCATGCGAATGGAGCAACCCTCCAAAGATGTCTTTACTTCTTAAGTCATGATAAGCCCGCACCCAGAGTTCAGTGGGAAGTAAAGGAACTCCTGCTCACTTCAAGTAGATGCCGAGATTCGCTCTAGAACCTCAAAAGGTTCTCATCCAGGAATGGAGTCTCAAAGTGACAATGTGTTTATTCGGGGTTTATATAGCGGATTGCAGTTTGGTGGCATTAATTGATGAGGGAAACACAGGTCAAGGTAGAACATGGAGTTAAGAGCCAAGAGGATCGTCTATGGCCAATATCCAGCAGTTTCCTGCGAGCTCCAGAATGGAATGTGCTGAGGGACATCAGAGAGATAGAGAGAAGAAACAAAAGGGAAGGAAAAGGAATAAAAGGAAGATGAAGAGCTGGGGGAGATGGTTCAGTGGTTCAAAGTACTTGTTTAGCAAGCATAGGGGCACGAGTTCAGATCCTCAGCACGGCGCCCACATTAAAAAAAAAAAAAAAACAAAAACGGCAGGGTCATGGGTATCCGAAATGATGCCATGGCTAGGACTAAACTGCCAGCAGATTTAAGGCAAAGAATTAGTTTTAGGCTCAGTGAGACAATGTCTCAAGGAAGTAAGGCACAGAATAAAAAAGCATGACAGGCAAAAGGTTTCCACAGACCTCTACACAGGCATACACGCCCCACTCACACACACATGCTCAGATGCCACACACGTAAATGCCACGTGTACCTAATAAATAAACAAATAAGTAAACAAATAAATACATAAATGTAATAGAGTAACAAGAAAAAGCAGAAGCAAGTGTGGTTTTTAACTTTTTATTATCTTTTAATCTTTTCAGTGATGGCAGTGTAATAACCTTGTGTTGCTGGCAAATCCTATTCTTGACCTATCCTTTACATTCCTAAGGTCTCTCAACAACACAGGGAGCCGACAAAAGCAAATGCATGAGAAAAAACAATCAACCACCTCTGTAAGAAAAGCGACTTGCCAGCAAAGCAGGCCCCAGCCCTGGTGACTGTTGCTTTGCAGAGCTGAGGGAAAGCACTTGGTCTGTAAAAGACCCCGCTGAAATATTCAAGTGTTCTCAACATGTAGAACTACTGCTTCCTGTCAGCAACTTTATAGCACAATGGGACCAGATCCATGCATGCAGGGGACCAGCTCCCAGAACAGGTCCTCGTCTGCACCTCCTTACGTCGTCCAAAGAGGGTCCTGGGTCCTCATATAAGGACACAAAGAAAACAATCTACATTTTCCACACGTGTGTACGCATGAAGGTTGAGATCTGTATTTGTAGATGCAAATATTAACACTGAGTGTAGAAAGTTATAGAAGAGATGTATTCATTTCATGTTCTTAGTTATAAGAAAATATTATCACTCATGTTTTCTACTGGAAACTAAAAGCTAAATTAAGAAAAGAGTTAATAAACAGACAAGGTCTGTAAGTGCTCAACAACTCTAAATTTGGGACAAGGAATATACATTTTTTATTATGACCTGGGAAAAAAAGATGAAGATCACATGATCCATGAGATTATTCCTTTGTCCTGGCCTCCAGGGAACTCAAACATTGTACAGCACTAGTTATAATCTAGTAACTAATTGTCATGTCAACTGCCTTAGACTTCCAGTCTGTTCTGTGTCCCTCCTTCTTGCCTTCATTTAAAATATAGCGAATGCTCCCATATTTTGGACCTAAACTAAAGGATGCATTGCTGGTCTCACTCTTAGGTGTCTTAAAGCACTGGGCTAGTGTCGGATGCCGAGCATCTTCTTGTTTTGCCCCTAACACCTCCTTGCAGCATCTTAACCCCAGCCCTGCTCCTATCCTCCAAGAGATAGCAGGTAGAGCCACTAACCATTTCATGTACCCTTCCTGACCTCTCTACTTTCAACTTCCACTATCTCCAGGAGCCTACCACACTTTTTTTTTATCTCATGTCAATGGCTCTCAGACTGGGGTATGCTTTGTAGCTACCTGGAGGGCTAGTTAAGACAGCCGGTACTAGTTAGTGGAGATTTTGATTTGAGAAGTAAAAACAAATGGGGACAGAGAAGTTGCATTTAAAGTGGGCATGGCAGTGCATACCCATAATCTCAGTCCTTGTGGGGAGGTGGGAGGAGATGGATGTAGGAGGAGCGGAATAATCTTAAGGCTAATTTCATCTATATAATGGGTTTTAGATTGGTCATAGCTACATAATGAAAACCTGTCTCAAAAACTTACAAAGAAAGCTTTTTAAAAAAATAGACTGTTAAAATAATTGTAACAAATCCCAGCTGTGACGGGTCTATGGGTTACACTGAGGAGCACAGGTTGTTTGAGGCCATATGGTATAATCTCTGGCTCCTGGAGGTACTTCGTTATGTTACTTTGAATGGTCACATGTCCATGCTGCCCTGTCTCATTTACTAACGGTCACTTTAGTCTTCTGAAAATTTCCGGTGCAGAACCCTGGGCTCTCCCCAACCCCCTGCAGGACTAAGAGAGGGTCCTGCTGTAGGACCCTGAATACTTGCACCACACATGCAAATTCTCTAATTCACAATTACACTCGAGAACAGCATGCCCACTGTAAGACTGCTCCCTGAAGAATTTTGGTGTAAGACTGAATCTAACGCTACTGAGAAGATAGACGTGATGAATCGGCTTGGAAGATGGTGCCCTGACTCTCTCCTCATATGAGCTTACCGTGCTCGAGCAGATTGACAGCCTAACCTGAGAATGGTTAGCCTCCAGAAACTAGGAAAGCACAGAGGTCACTGTATCCAGTCTCACAGTGACCTTGGCTGCTTTAGCACAGTAGGAGGTCAGAGTTGAGACACTCACCTTGGGTCTATGTAGGACCTCGTCTAGAGGCACAGAAAACAGACAGAATAAACAGATACAGGTCAAGGGTAGAGCTCAGTCATAGAGTGTGCATTTAGCCTAAGACCTGGGATTCTATTTTTATCATCAAAAGTTAAAAAAAAAAAACTAAAGAGAGTAGAGTGATAGATGACATATAATACATACTTTGAAGAGATAAGGTAGAGATACATAGATGCATTAGATTAGAATAAAATAAGCACCCAGATATGTAGAGATAGATCTTTATGGACTAAAATATGTTTTTTTTCTTCCTCTTCTTCCTCCTCCTCTTCCTTCTCCTTCTTCTATCCCTTCTTCTCATCTTCTTCTTTTCATCTTCCTCTTCTTCTACTCCTCCTCATCCTCTTCTTCTTCTTTTCTTTTTAAACATAATTGCTTAGTGATTCTTCGGAAATTTCACATCATGCACCCCAATCCTGCTCAGGATTGTGTGGAGCTGCAGCAGGCATCACACTACACCAAAGTGAGGCTTGGAGCAGCCCTGGCCACAGTGGGTACCACACAGCAACAGTGAGAGAAACGGAGATGCTAATCCATGGCCTATTACATCAAACCCCAAATACTCCATCAGATGCTCATTTGAAAAGATTTTCTGGGAGGAAGCTAAGCCTATCTTAAATGCCATCCTTATCTATCCATCACACTGAAATCTAGGGCAAAATTTCAGAGACATATTTTTAAAATGAGCCACAAAGATACACTTATTCAGGAACATTTCTGGTAACACAAAAGTGAAGTTACAGAGAAAAAGAAGCAAGTCTTTAAATGAAGTTATTATATGAGGCAGGTTGAGAGTAAAATCCTTATTTTGCCATAGGTAGCACAGAAACACTGTTTTCTATATGCGTAGCTAAGTATTCTTTCTATCAGGCATTTTCTAGCATTAAGTCTAATATGAAAGAAGTTTATACAGGGTGGAGAAATGTCTCAGTAGTTAAGTGCATTGGGCTGTTCTTCTAGAGCAGTCGGTCTCAACCTTCCTAATGCTGGGGCCCTCTAATATACTTCCTCACACTGCAGTGACCGCCAACCATAAATTTATGTCACTGTGCTTCATAACTGTAATTTTACTGCTGTTATGAATTACAGTGTAAATATCTTATATGCAGGTGATCTGATATGTGGTCCCTGTGAAAGGATCATGTGATCCCCCCAAAGGGGTTGCAACCTGACCCATGGGTGAGGAAGCACTCTTCTAGAGGCTCCAAGGTCAATACCCAGCACCTACCTGGCAGCTCACAACCATCTGTAACTCAATTTCAGGGGGCCCAGCTCCCTCCCCTGGCCTCCTGCTGCACCCAGACACGCATGATAGAATTGCAGCAAACATTCATACACACAAAATAGCAAAATACCATTTTTAAATGAAAGAAATTTGTGGTTTAAAGATATCAAAAGATAGATGATCAGATACTTTTATCCATGTTTATACAGAATTAACATCAGTGGGTGTATAATTCTCCAGCGACTCTTTATTGTAATCCAGATAACAAGCCACCTCACTTTCCTCCTTGACTGTGTACTTTCGGATGCAAAGGAATTAGCATCCCCATTAGGTGCTCACCAATGTATAATCTCCAGGCCAGGTCTTGTGTATTTCCAGCGTTCACCAAGCTTTACTTGTCTGGAATTTTACTAAACATATGCAGTGGCTTTGGGCATTTACGACATTCCTGAGCCCGGCACACTGAAGTCAAAATTCCAGAAAGAGAAAAATAAGAGCAGTGGCTCAGCCTCAACACATAACTCTATAGTATCTATATATAAATACTGCCCTCCGGATCCTCTGTCCCCTTCATAATTTTGATATCTTTATCCAAGCTGTGGGCGGTTTTCCTACCCCTCTTCGTTCCTTGGGCCATTGTTCCATAACCTCTCCTGTCCTCCCTAGACTCCGATATTCCCCAGGCTCACAATTTCTGCTTCTCGCCTTTATGTTCCCCCACAAACTGCCCGTGCTCTTCCACAGACTGAAGCTCCCTAACTAAAGATGGTTATTGATGTACAGTCCTGGTGTTTTAGTGCAGCAGCCGAATCAATAAAGGAGAAAATACTGCATTGTCAGGCTTTACCAAGGCATTCTGGGAAACTTTACGGCTTTGGGTGGTTACAGCAACTCTTAATACAGAGAGAGAGAGAGAGAGAGCTGGACGCCCTTCTGTGGTGAGAAATGATGTTCTCCTACCCTCTAGTGACTATAAAGGAATAAGGCAAAGGTGGAGAATGCTTGAGATTGCAGCCCACCATTCTTTATCTTGCCCTCGCTCATCTGTTTCTGAACACAGACCAGAGTGCAAGAAACCCAGTGAGATGGGAGGATGACCCGTGACCCTTTCATGATTCTGTTTACATGCTCAAAATGCAGATCCGCTTTAGTTAGTGTGGATACAGTATAGTCAGCATGTGGCATCACAGCATTGGCTCCTATGGATTTCTAAATGCAAGATAGTCTTAGTCTCTCTCTCTCTCTCTCTCTCTCTCTCTGTGTGTGTGTGTGTGTGTGTGTGTGTCTCCCCCTCTTCTCTCTTTTTCTCTCTTTCTCAGAAATATTAATAATTCTTGTTAGTGATACAAACTCCATATTGTATAGGAAAGTAGTCAACTGAGGTATTGTACAGTAAAACTTTAGAAAGTATGTATGTGTGTTTGTGTGTGTGCGTCATACAAACACACACACACGCACACACGCACTCATACATATAGACATGATTGCCCTCATAATCTCTTTCTACAACAAGCATGGATCAGGCCCCAAATTCAGAAATCAAATTAGACTAAGAGCCTGAAGCACCATATCACTTAACCAGAATTCTCTCTCTTGATAAAGTAGGAAGAACTGCTAACTTGAGTTTTAAAAAAAAAATACTTTGGAGGGGGTTACTTCTAGAATGATCCTCACATTTAGTTAACTAGTTTATAATTTTCTAATTTACTAACTTAATAAATGATTAAATTCCAAAATTTTTATTAGTATTCCCACTTGTATAAACTGTGAAATATCATACTATTGCTTAGATATATTAATGTTGTAAAACCCACCAGTAACTTGTGAAGATATATTTAAAATATTACTGCTATCCACTGAGAACTAGTTTTGTCCCAGGAGATATGGAGGCGACCGAGAATGGCTGCCACATACTCTCCTGGTCTTCACGTTGCCCCTGGAGGACTTACGTTAACTTCTCATGGCAAATAACCCCCTGAAGGGACAGCGTCCAACCGTGCCACAATCTAAGTGTCCCAAGCTTAATGAAGTGTAAAATCCTAACATGACTGGTACATATAAAATGTCACTACCCAAACAAGTGTGACTTCCAACATCTGGCCATGCCCTCACTTAATGAAACTCTAAAAAAAGGCCCTTCCGTTTTATTTATTATAATAAGAGGTACAGAATATTTACACAAATCATATCTGAATGATACTAATTTTACAAATGTAGGCACATATATGTATATATATATATGAATGCATTTGTGGAAATATGTAGTTTTATTCACCTGATATAAAGATAAAAAAAAACAAGTAAATTTACCTTGCTGGCACTTAACCGCTTCCGATTTGACCAACGCTTCATTGTAGAGTGAAGATATTAAAATGAAACAGAAGAACAGTGGGTTATTTATAATGCAATTAAACTCTTTTACATTACATATGTTGCATATTATATTCAGGTTATTAACTCTCAAATCTGGAAGTTACCCTCCCGTGAAAAGCTCATGTAAACAAGAAAACAAAGAAAGGCAAACCACGCTTAGATGGCTACACATATCCTTTTCTCGGAGCCTTCAGAGCGTATCAGCACTGGCAGACAATATCATCCTATCTCAATAGCATTTTTGAATTAATTAAATAGTATCATTTCATCTCCAAAAAGGAGGGTCAGGTTTTTCCTACTTATACTTACAATGTTTAGGTGCCGTTGCAAAAATGTTTATAAATTCTTAACTAATGTTGATTCATGTTTGGGTCATTATAGTTTTTGTCAACAGAAAACAAAATTCTGTTTATTTGCATAGGTCAAAATTTGAAAGCCAAAATAATAGAAAACAATGCAGAATGTATGCCATTTGGAAGTTTGCTACTTTGAAAGCTAATTAAAAAGATACTAAACAGTTTAGGATCACTCTTGCCTATGTAAATTCATTCAGTTGATCCAGAAAATGTGTGAAGCAAAAAAGTTTTGAAGGCCAACACATTTCACCCTATTCCTTTCGGGCCCTTCTTTGTCATGCAAAAGCTGTTCAGTTTCACCTAGGGTTGAAATTTTCTTTCAGCAAAATCCATCTCCTCTCCCAAGTTGGTACCCAGAACTACAATGCTCTGCTCTGGCTGGCTCACCAGCTAACTGCTTGTTAAAACGTGCTTAAGTTCAGGATACTGCAATTAAATTATGAAATATAATCAAGCAGACTGCACTTACTCTCACGCTCAAGGAATGGAAAAATGCAGGTAAATGACATGTCTACTTTGCTAATATGTCTCCTCCATCGGTAAGAAACCTGAAGAACATTCGTCAAGAGGAGTCCATTCACATTCCACTAGCTAGCCATTAGGACAGGACAGAAAGAACTTAAAAGTCCTCATTAATACTTGTCCTGGGGAAATGGTGAGGGACGGCATCATTGTGCAACTGGTGCTGGTACAGATGCTATAAGGGGTTTTCGCAATAAAAATGCCAAGTATTCTCACTTAATCAAATCACAGAATTTAATGACTGCCTCCTAGTGGCAGGAAGCTTTTGAGTCCTATTTTTGTATAAAGACTCAATTTTTCTCGTAGCCATCACAAAACATAAAACCAGATTAGAATACTCACATGCTATCGACTTTATTTACCATATACTGAATATTTCTATTATGCCTGGCACCGTAGTTAGTCATGTGAATCTCCATGATGCTATAGAAACAGGTACCCTCATTCTTATCTCTTTAGGGAGCTTAACTAACCCTGTGGATTTGACTGAGTCATGGGAGATCTAGGAGTCAAACACAGACAGTTGGAGAAAAAGGCCACAGTTTTATTTATGATTTTATTCCTCTTTAAAAAAAAAGTACAACTAACTGGGGCTTTCAATTAGGGCAATGTACCCCACTCAGATGTACGGCACAGAGGAGGGCTGAAGATTTTTTGGGGGGTCACTTTGGTTCTACAGCAACAAAATTTGCCTCACTGGTGGCAAGAAAAATGGGTGCAAAACTGAGAATCCAAAGCAGCCCTCCTCCACAGTTTACACATAAGCGGCAATGTATTACCGAGCATTCCAAGCACATAGATCTGCTGCCCTCTAGGTTCAGGCTCTTGTTACTTCCCCTTAAAAACCCAACAAGAATATGCCTCTTAATATCCACTTAAGCTTAATAAAAAGAACATCTTTTTTTTTTCTTCTAACTAGTATTCTCAAAAGGACCACGATAGTCCCGTAAGTGGAAGGCTATCTATAATGACTAGACATGGCTCAGAACAAGCCACTCATCCCTTCCTGGCCCTTTGGTTATGCTTAGATCGAGAATGTAAAGAGAAAGCGGAAATTACAAAGCAATGTAAACAAGAGAGACAGGTTTTCCTGGGATGCTGCCTTCGCATTATGTAAAATGAACTGCACACTCGGCTTCTGCTGGCAATGCCTCCGGAGCACATACCAGGAAGCAGAGGCGCTGGCCACCTCCACAGAGGAGGTGGTGAGTTGTGCTCAAGCCCTAAGAGGGGCCAGGCTAAGTTAGATGAAGACGTGGGTATCTCGGTACTGTGAAAAGACACGCTTTGAGATTTATCACAAGTGCAATTCCAAGCTGCTCCTTGCAGTATTTGTCCCGCATTTTGAGCTAAATTGAAATCAAATGGCCAGTCCTTTAACGTTCCTAACGTGATGGTATTGAGGTAGGGCTAAGGTGCAGGAAGACTGCTGAGCATAGTCCAGTGTGCTGTGTAACAGTTCAAAGGGTACAGCCACTCTCATAGGCGACATCAGCTTTACAAAGGTTCCCAAGGAAATTTTTAGAACACATGGGCTGTCAAGTGTTCCATCATGGGCACCTGGTTCGAATACCTACTTACATTGCATGTTAATTTAGCCTAGCAGATACCACAAGGCACCCACCACCTACTGTCCACTTGAACAGTGAATCCAGGGCAATGGTTCTGAAGTAACAATGAAAAGCTAACAATGAGGGTTAAAAAAAAAAACCTGAATCAAGGGGGACAGCGATGATGATGCTTGTCCTCATCATCGTCACAGTTTCCTTGAGGTCCCAAGTGTGAACAGTGCTACCTTAAGAGTAAGGAGAGTTTCATCCTGTTAATTTTTTTTTCTAGGTAAATCAACTCAGGGAATTCAGATGTTAAAAAGAAAATGTTTACTTGATACTGTGACAACTGAAAGCGTCATAGTGCACTTTTCCTTCTCTATTACTAGCTAGCTTCTAATAAATTAGCTATGGTCCTCATTATTAAATTAATTACAGCAGAAAGATTAAGCAGCAGCTAGAATGAAGACTATTTATGTCAATTTAGGAGGTATTTAGAAGCCTAATTTCTAAACAGGCTTCAGATTTTCATATGGGATTCCATGTGGGTTCAATTGTACCACGTCTATTCTTCCACCAGTAACTTCTTTAGTTGGCTTTAAAAATATCATTCAGTAAACTGTAATCAAATGCATTGTGCTCTTATTTTAATTATTGGAATTCTGATGTGCAATCCATGAATATGAAAATGAGATTATGATTTCCATCAGCGTGTTACTTGCTAGGGCAGACTTTCTATCTTATCGTAACAAACTCGAACGCTTCACTGACGGTGCAGGCGTCGCCACGATATAGCGTGTTAATGAGAAATTTCCATGTGATAGAATACGGAACGCTCAGATTTGCATTTTTCGCAAAAGCACACCCGGTAGAAAAGTTAGCAAGTTAGCAGCTAAAAAAGCAACGGCCAGTAAAGAAGGCGAAGGACTCGACGTATTGCAAGAGGACACTTGATCACTTCGTAATTCATGATGCGACCATTAAATCCTGGGAACTGCTTGAGTAACTGAATATGTGAATGTCGCCCAGAATCTAAAACTTACTAAACGGAACTCTGATACTTAAGGAAGCTGTATTTCAAATCCAGGCAAAATACACACAGTATAATAACAATCCTGGCCATATTTTAGCCAATTAACTTCTTAGTCCCTCGGTTGTCTGGTCAGTGGTCCATGAGAAAGAATGTTGATAATGACATACTTGATGCGATTGTTTTACTTTTCCTCTTAACGTACAGTGGGCAGGCATCCGTCGGATGCTCAGCTATCAGAGAACTACCACAAAGGGGAGGTTAACCGGAAAGGTTCACACTTACGTGCCTCTTGAAATCACCCTGTTTTACAATTAGGTTCAGATTTAACACAATCACTCCCATGTCATCTTCCAAACTGTTCGGATCTTCCAGTTTTAAAACATGTTCAGTAGTCCTGCAAGCAAAAACGCGACACGTGATTTTAACATAAATTGGCAACGTTGCAGGCCTGATAACCCATCAGACGCTGAAGGTATGAGTCTGCTATCTTTGCATAAAGATTAGACACAGGGCAGGGTGGGAGGATACGAAACCACACTTAATGAAAATAAATTTTCTGGGGGGGGGAAAAACTCTGACATTGTCAAATTTAACATTGCTTCCCTGCAATTCACTGATAATGATTCAAGGTAAAAATATGATACCTGTTAAGTTCAAGGTCCCTGAGAACGACAAAGGCAGAACCCATGAAGTCAGATGTGGTTAAGTCTCGATCGTACACCTAGAAAAAAGGGAGGGCATTAGCACCCAGGGCCACACACACCGGCTGGCTTTATCAAATGACTCACACATAGAACAGGCTGAGGACTGGGAAATACATCTTTCCATCCTTACAACAATGCACAGTGAAGTTGAAGAAAAATACGGTCAAGCAAGCATATACAGATAAATACCTTGCCTATTTTACCAGCCATGTTCAAAAAAAAAACTTTTAATACAACAAAATATTACACACAATGGACCCTCCCTATAGTTTAATTGGCCTTTCATTAAAACTTAGCATTTTCCATGGTGAGCAGCTCTGCCAATTAAAGAGAAATTTGCTATGATGCAACTATCCCATTCTGCCCGCAACTCGTACTGTTTAAACCCAGATGTTGCACTTGGGAGGCAGAGGCAGGAGGATCTCTGTGAGTTCGAGACCAGCCTGGTCTACAGAGCTAGTTCCAGGACAGGCTCCAAAGCCACAGAGAAACCCTGTCTCGAAAAACCAAAAAAAAAAAAAAAAAAAAAAAAAAAAAAAAAAAAAACCCAGATGTTGGAGTAATTGAGGTCTACACCTGGTAGCTCGGAGCTCTATTAAGTATAAAGTTCTTTCTAATGAGAACATGGTCCCCACTTGTCACCACTGCGGGGCCAGTAATAATTCTTCTGCACCGAGTAAGTGCAAACAGAGTCAAGAAGGACATTATTTACATGGCGGCTTCGTAGCATACGTATCTCCTTGATTCGAGGGAAACACGGTTTCAGAAACAGTCTGAAAAAAATGTCCCCTACAGTATTATTATTTCAGTCCAGGCACAGGGAAAAAACGGGGCTGGGGGATGGGGGGATTAACAGAGGCACGTTCACTTTTAAGGAGGCCTGGGAACTAGCGAAGAATAAATATTTGGAAGAAAGGAGCCGACTTGAAAGCTGTCGGGATTATTACCTTCACACGAAGCTTTTGATCAAGGCTTTGTATTGGCAACACAACTATCTCATCCCAAATAGGGTTCAAGTTCTTATATATGACTTTGCTTTTGTACAGCGTCTTCCCGTTCAGCTTAAATTTTACATATGGGTCACTCGTGCCTTTAAAGGAAAAAGAGAACAGGACAGAATTTTAAACACACACATGAAAGTCTAACATCTCTACCAAGTCAAGACTCTTCCCACAGTCCCCGGCCTTGAAGCAAGCCACAGAACACACCGAGATTAGTGGTGCTTCATAGAGGGGTGAGAAGCCCCCTATAGGTGTCACGGGGAGGAAGAAATGCTACAATTTAATGGTAAATGACTAATTCTATTTTGTCATTTAATGGTTGAATATGAATGGGCTCTTTGAGCTTTTTTTAAATGTGGTTTCAATTGTGGATATGTCACCCCTCAATAACCACAAAAATTCCAAAAATCAAGTCAGTGTCAGGAGTCCTGGGGAGAAACGTGTCCCTGCTAGGATCAGCATAAAGTCCGTGAAAATGGAAAGCAACCATTTCCAAATATTTAGCAGATGGCCGATTCAATTGAATCTTCTACCTTAAAATATAATCATAACAAATAAACCAGTCTCTGCAATCGCTCCTTCAAAGGGTGATATGAGGGGACTCCGCCTGGAACCAGGGGCATAGAGATTAAATCAACAGAGTGGCCATTCTTTACTGCCTCCTCGCACCTGCACCAAAGCCGCACATACTGTCCCCAGCCAGGGCCAGCACATCAGCCAGGCCCTCAGCTGGCCTCTGAGCTGACACAGCTGACCTGAGGGGGCCCCTCCTGGGGTGCTTTGAAATGGATGCCAAAGGGAATGAATAATATCCCTCAAGTCGCAACCCCCTCTTAACACACAAAACTGATGGTAGGTCCTCCTCCACATTTCGCAGATCAACTGAAAAGAAAAACGACCTACGAACGTGATGCCTGAATTGGAACTGTGTGCTGTGTCCGTGTGCTGCATGAATGCAGTTATCATCTAACGTGCCAAAGATGTACTTGCTCCTCTGTATCAGGTGAGGGAAGAAACAGCAGTAAGGGAACCATCAGCAGGGAGATAAGGGAAGGCCTGCTCAAGACACTATTAAGATGAAACGTGTGGCTTGCAGAGCTATAGCATTGGGGTTAATCTTGAAACCCAGCCCTATGATGATACATGCAAGGACCCACCGTCTTAATTTAGGGCCCCAGATAAGATTCTAAGAATATCCACTGAAATGAATTTCTGCTATGAAATTCAAGCCAATACCACCTGCAAACATTAGGTCAAAAATTAATTCCTCGACTTTGATGCAAACATATCATTAAAAACGATCGTGCCTTACTTCAATAATTTGTGACAGGCCCGTTCTTATGTTTCCATGTGGTCCCAGTGGTAAAAACCACAGAAAACAAAAGCAATACATTCCCTGGCTATTTTGAGAGGAAGGTGGCATCCCTTTAGAAGAAGACAGTATATATTATTCAATGTTAATAACCTTACTAAAGCAGGAATTTTCTGAGTTGGCATTCCAGTAATACAAGGGCACTAACGTTAAACAAAGAAGAATTAAACGAAGCCACAAATATCAGATGTGTCCAATTCTACCGTCTTAAGTTTGGCAGTGTAGGAATAGAAGCCCAGCCCTCATTCGAAACGCATACCCATGTTGAGCAGCTTTTGAGGGCTAGTAAAAAAATATATATATAAATGCATTCAGAGCCACTCGGTGGAATTCTCACTGGTGAGTGAGCATCTGCCCGCCCCCTTCCTTCAGCAGCTTGAGAGAACACCTCTAGCTGGCCAGGTTTTAACAATCATCGTGATATATATATATAAAAAAAAGTAGGGGAAACTATAATAAAAAGAGGCCTTTAATTAAATGAAATTGCCACTCTGGGATCAGGGCCTTCATGCTTGTCAGCGTACTCTCAAAATAAACATCTCAAAACTCAGCCTCCGTGGTGTCACTTTCTCACAGGCAAGGCATACTGGGTAATCCCCAAGCATCTTGACAGCTACATAATGTTCAAACTGTTTCACGGGTGAATGGCGGCAGTTGTATGAAAGAAAATATTAATGTCTGGAATTAATAGAGAAAAAGGGACCAGGGTTTACAAAGCCAAATAAGGAAAGAGGGTGTCAAGTTAGTGCGGTGTTAATTGTTAGTGAAAATTTGCGAGGAGGGGGTAGTTCATGGTGACTTTCTCTCTCTCTCTCTAGGAGCCTAAGTGCCTGACTGTCAGGGAAGTGGCATCTCAACTAGGCAGGTCCTGAAAAGGGGCCAGAGGCTCTGGAATGCAACTCCCGGATTATACAGATGAGGAGCTGACACCTGAATGGGTGGACTTTAACCTTCCTCACGGGGAGCCTTGGATACAAAGAGGCTTTTGTGGTAGCTGGTACTCTCAGTGGAGAAGGGAGCAGGCTGTGTCTCCCCAGAGTCTCAAACTCAGACTCTTAGGACCCAGGGCCAGTCATCTTCTCCCACCCTAGACAGACGGGAGCTTCCGTAGGCAGGACTTCTACATGCATAGACCCAACCAAACATGGGCACAGCATTTTTTTTAAAAATATGTAAAATGTGTCTTTACTGAATAAGTCCTGACATCTGTTCTGGTCATTATCCTCAACATGACATAACTATTTACTTACAAGATATTGACATTGTGTGATTCATCTAAAGATTAAGTAAAAGATAGGGGGAAGTACATGTAGGTAATATACAATTCTCATGCTAATTTACATATAATACTATATATACACACACAAATGTTGCAGTTTATATGCTACATTCTATATAAAGGACTTGCAGACTCATGGATTATGGAATCAACAGAGGTACTAGAAATAATGACATCCAGATTCTAGGGGGTGGTTGGATCTGCATGCAGTCTATCCGCGCAGCAGACAGGTACCAAATGTACCTCCTAAGAACCATGTGAGTCACTGCTGTTTCTGCTCATGCCCACTATCCTATGGATGGTCACTCTCCTTTGACATGTACCTGTCAATCATGCTACCTGTCAGTCATGCTACCAGACCACTGATACTTGTGGTCTTTTCCAATTCTTGTTCTGAGCTAGACACCCTGGGTGTAGCCAAGACACAAGACCCTGCTCTTCTGTACCAGGGAGAACTTGCACCCCACAACACGACATGGGGTCCCGGGTAATATTCAAAAGAAGTAAACACAGTGTGGAGTTATATTCACTAGGAAGTAGGAAAGGTAGCTCCTACTTCACATGTCAGTGAGGGTTCAAATCAAAAAGGCAGGAGTTAAAATCACCCTGGGACCAAACAGGAACAAAGACTAGGATAGGGCAGGGAGAGAGATCCAAAAATTAGCTACTGTTGTCATACTAGACAGGCATTTTAGTGAACCCGGAAATTAAGACTAAAGAAAGGAGGGAGGGAGGGAGGGAGGGAGAGAGAGAGAGAGAGAGAGAGAGAGAGAGAGAGAGAGAGAGAGAGAGAGAAAGAAAGGAAGGAAAAAAGAAAAGAAGGAAGAGGAAGGAAGGAAGGAAGGAAGGAAGGAAGGAAGGAAGGAAGGAAGGAAGGAAGGAAGATTTGAGACAGAGACCAAAGTGCTCTAAACATACACAATAAAGGATTAGCTATTATCCTGCAAGAAATGTGCGTACTTTATTTCCTGTTCCCAGCCTTTTTAATTTTGTTTAAGTACCATATGTCCCCAGTATTGATAGGAAATGAAATCTGTACCCTCGGAGTGATCCCATTTGTCTGGTTTGATACCCATAAGCAGTCCCTTGGGTGTTTTACAGGAGAACATATATGTAAGAATCATTTTTAAATGGCTTGATTTTTCTCAAGTAATACGCCGTAGTGCTGGGGCCACAACAGCAATATGCACTTACTGGTGTCTTTCCAGTATACCCATCCTGGCTGTGCTGTATCCGTGCAGGCAAACGCTTAATATGTTCCCTGCCGCAGACAGTAGTTCAGCCAGCAGGTTTAGGCATCCATCCTTCAATCCCTTTCTACGGCAAGTTTGTGCCGCTGAAGTCTGACAGTGGCTTGTTCTGGTTCTAACAGACCTTATGAAATTTTTTCTAAGCTTATCAAACCTAGGCGTGGCTGCGAAGGATGGCCCTGTAGGTAGGAGAGCTTGCTGCTCTTTCAGGGGAACCCCAGTTTAGCTCTCGGTATCCACTTTGGGCAGCTCATAGGGGACCCACCCCCCACTTCTGGCTTCTCAGGGCACCCACATACATGACATATAAAAGCACACACACCTACATGTAAATAAATGTAAAATCAATATCCTTCTAAATGCTTATCAAACTCACACTATACATTGTTTTTGTCTCTTTCTGCCTTCCCAGACATTGTATATTTTAAACCTTTATTTGAATTTGTTGGCAGGTATGGGGGTGGGGGGGAACCACCTCTGTCTCTCCCCTTATCTGTAACACCTTGAGGGACTTTCCTGCTGCTCTGACTTCTGCTTGTTTTTGTCAACCGGGTTCTTGTTCTTATTATGTGATTCTGTTTCAGAGGGCTCAGCTGGTCTTCTGGCTACAACTGGAACGGATCTTCCTTATGGAAACTCTCCCCAATCCCACATGTTGTCAGAATTTAACAAGTTATTACTGGCAATAAGTTCTTTTCTTTTTTATTTAATCAAATTAGCCAAGGTCTGACTTCTGCCTTTGTACTTCCACATCCTGAAGAGAAGCATTTTTTTTAAAACCGTAAGATTTTAAATTAATTCAGCCTTGTTTCTTCCCATTGATTTTTGTACATTATTATTTTTTTACACTATAGTTTTTGGTCCATCTGGAGTTATTTTAGTATGAAGAGGAAGGAAATGTAGATTCACTCAGGAGGAGAGTCAAGTGATCAGAGCCCGGCTTTGCACATATAAATCTGGCAGCAGCTTGTAATTCAGATGACAGAGAAAAGAGGAGAGAGCAAGGACACCTGGGAGCTGGCCCAAAAGCTGCAGTAGGAAGTGGAGGGTGGAGGAGAAAGCTGAGCTCAGACTGAAGAAGCTCAGGCAGGAGGCTAGGGGGCTGGCACAGTTGTTAAAGTGCCTCTTGAACAAGTGAGAGGACTCAAGTTCAGATCCCTAGAGCCCAGGTCCATGGGGCAGGGTATGTGTGGCATCCTATCTATAGTTCCAGACTCAGGGAGCAGGGGCAAGGCATCCTCAGAGGATGCTAACCATCTGTATATTCCCTGGTTCTGATTGAAAGGCTTTCTCTAAGAGTAAGGTGGAAGAGAGAGTAAAAATGATTCTTGTCATCCAACCTGGAGCTTCCATATTCTCTCTCTCTCTCTCTCTCTCTCTCTCTCTCTTTCTCTCTCTCTCTCTCTCTCTCTCTCTCTCTCTCTCTCTCTCTCTCTCACACACACACACACACACACACACACACACACACGCACACACACACCATACACACATGCCATTTAAAATGGAAAATAAAAAATGAAGTACCCAGACATTCTTGTCATCTAGAGAGATGCTCTGGAGACTGGAAGGAATATGTCGCCAGAGCCATTGGAAATGGCTCCTCAGTGTCCTCACTCATCTGGAAATTTCAAAATGTACAGTGAAATATTAAGTTCCATTAATAGGGCCAGTGAGACAGTTTAGTGGATAAAAGCACTTGCTGCTCAATCCTTAAAAAATTGATCTCTCGAACTCATAGTAGGAGTGACTCCCATACATGAGCAGCTGTCCTCTGACCAGCACATACATGCCTCAGCATGCAGGGAGACACATGCACACGTGCACGTGCGCGCGCACACACAAATAGTAATAATAATAATAATATTAAAAATACAAAGTAAAAATCTCACTAATAGATGCAATATATAATGAACAACAATATAAGTACAACTTAAAATTTTCGGGAAACATATTCTTAAAATAATCTGAATACGGAAAACAATGACTGGAACATATACAGACGTACTAATAAATTCATCCACAGCCGATGATGGGGAATCTCCTTCAGCCAATGGCCTTTAAGAGGCTGGACCAGGTTGGGGGTGTGACTTAGGGTACCAAAACGTCACAGTCAGATCCAGCCCTCTCTCTTCTCCTCATGAACCACACCTGGATGTCGGACCCAATTCCTATTTCCTCACTGTGATCCGTGAGCTCCCTTTTAATATAGAAAAACCTTAGGATACTCTATTTGGAGTTAGCTTGGATTATCTGACTCACATCCCCCCCACCCCCATATGACCCGTTCTGCATCAATCTGAGCTCCTGGAAGGAAAGGCACAAGCCTAGGGGTACCCAGCACACAAGGGGATGCTGAAGTTAGTGCTGGAACATCCTGTGAGTAACTGTGCAATCTTGAATAATTCACTCCATTTCCTAATACTACCTATTCTCCTTTGTAATGTGAACAACTACCATTCTCAAAGGAGTCCCCTGAGAACAAATAAACCAATCTCCTTTAATGGTAGCCAGCGTCAGAATTTACGAAGAAAGCCTCCTTGTAAGGGCTGCTATTTTTAGCATCATGATTCAGTTAAGTTATAAAAGGGTGGGGGGAGCATATAACCATTTACACAGTCCTAATATCCATTTACTTTATTTTAATGCGCACGGTAATTCACATAACCAATCTCCCTATAAAGTTTCTTTAGTGCTATCCCTGACTGTGTGTGATTTTCTATCACCTTCCTTTTAGGGAGACGGGAAGAAAACACTGCAAGCTTAAATTCGTTTTTCAGGATTCCATACATACACTCGGGAAAACATCTCTGAATCCTTCCTAGGTGTTCTGGAAGGAAACAGCTGTACACTAAACTGAAACTCTGAAATCCCCAGGAACATGGTCTCTCCCAATCTAAAAACCCAGAGGCTGTTCACTGAGGATTTGAGGGCACTCTGAAAATCTAGCCTGGCAGTATGGGGTCCATGAGCCCTGTCTTTGAAGCTGGTTAAATAAAAGAACAAGACAATTTGCAGAAAAAAAATAAATAAGTAAGGGTGGTATGCTATCTGTGACTTTTGCATAGGAGCCTGTGCTCCACAGAATCACAGGGAAGCCATGCAGCTACAACAATGTCAGCCCACTACATCCGTCAACAGTCCCATTCAGAAACCAGAAGGGGCAGATGAGAAAGAGAGGGAGCGGTTTACTTGATCCTATGAAAACCGAGGAATCATTTCCTATTTAGTGTATGCGTTCCGAACATCCCAAGCCAAGGGTCCTCCTGGATCATTCAATGCAGGGAACACAACCATCTGTTGGTAGGTCCTAGCCCAGGCTACTTCTGCAGAGGGAGGCTATCGGCTTCTGAGACCCGCTTTCCCATCTTCATCCTCGGAAGAGTTGTGTTTTCAATGCCTTACTGCCCTTGAAACATGATTTGCTAATGTGCCCACCCTAACTGAATAGGAACAAAGTCTCTCCTCGAAGGGGACCATGCATACGCAAAACCTCCTGGAGCCCCTTGAGTGAGGACTGACCCTGGCTGAACCTTGAGATACAATGGTCTCAGGCAATTTACAAATATGCATGATTTAAAAAAAAACACCCACCAATATCCATTTTACTCAACAATATTCCAGGAATCAGCTTATGGCAGAATTAATGATCTGAAAGTCTCAATTTTACCATAAACCTCCTTTAATTGTTTATGACGCTTATAAAGACCTGTATGAAATATAAAATAGAATCTATCAGTGCTGCAGTGAAGTAGGCACTGAGCGCTTCCTGGGGTATTTGGATTCTCCTAGACACATGACCTTCAAGTTTCCTCCATCCATATCCTACAACCATTGTCTCTACCTTCTGAGACTCTGGTCCCTGTACCACCTAGAGTCCATTGAAGTTTCATCTTCTTTCCATCACTAATCTTCCCCTCTCTGGCTCCACAGCCTATGCCACAGCATCCCTGTCTCTATCCCCAATCTTCCCTCTCTGGCTCCACAGCCTATGCTACAGCATCTCTGTCTCTGTCACTTTGCTAGCATAACAGCTTTTTAAAGAGTGGTTCAGTGACTCAGAGCACTTGATCTGGCAGAGGACCTGGGTTCACTTCAGAGTGCCTACATGGAGGCTCACAACCATCCATCACTCCATTTTTAAATGGATCTGAGACCCTCTTCTGGGTGCCACCAACTTCTGCTCCCATGGGTACCAGTCATGAACAGGGTGCACACACACACACACACACACACACACACACACACACACACACACACACACACACACAGAGAGAGAGAGAGAGAGAGAGAGAGAGAGAGAGAGAGAGAGAGACGCAATAACTCCATACCATAAAACAAAAATATATTTAAATTAAACAAAAATGTAAGTATTCTTTAAAATGCTACTTTGATTTTGCCTGCATAACCTATTGCTAATGAGTCACATACATTCTACAGCTATTTAAAAAGTCTATATTATATATACATATATTTTATATATACATATATGCATCAATATATAGTATATTATATACATATATGTATATACATATAACTATCATATGTATATGTATATACATATAACTATCATAACTCATTTTGTAGATTCAGTAATTTCAGTAAATTGGTTATTTGGTGAATACAGGATTTATCTGGTCGGGCTTTGGTGGAACGGCCACACAGACAATATGCCTGTTTCCCTATTCTTTTCAGACAACCAGAAGCACACATGAGTGTGAACTTCAGTGACTCTGAAGCATGGCCATCTTTGTAACACTAGAAACAAAGGTTTCAAGTAAAATGAGACAGACTAAAGACATAGCAACAGACATGCCCAAGAGCAGAACACACATGTACAACAGACACGTGGAGAACATCATGGGACCCATCCCATCCCATGCTGCGCCTAACAATGGACACCCTCACCCACATAGGCAAGTAGATAAAAACTATGCAGGGTGAAGTGGTCAAATAGACTCAGCAAACATAGGGGTCATTCCTGGCTCACTTTCCTTGGCCCCTCAGGACCACTGAGAAAGAATTAAGTGGAAACCGGCTCAACAAAGTGGCAAGCACCAAACATCCCTATCAGCGCAGAGCGTATGGACCCCCAAAACAAAACCAAGCAACAAAAGTCCCGAGAAGGCTGGAGAGATGGCTCAGCGGTTAAGAGCATTGCCTGCTCTTCCAAAGGTCCTGAGTTCAATTCCCAGCAACCACATGGTGGCTCACAACCATCTGGAATGAGGTCTGGTGCCCTCTTCTGGCCTGCAGGCATACACACAGACAGAATGTTGTATACATAATAAATAAATAAATAAATAAATAAATAAATAAATAAATAAATATTTAAAAAAAAAAAAAGTCCCGAGAGAGGAGCTCTCAGAAATGGTAACACACACAGACCAGCATGTCTTGCGTGATCTATTCAGGATGGGAAGGTTATCCACAGAAACAGATTCCAAACTCGGCTGTGTTCATTTATTTCAGCATCTTAAGCTGGGAGGAGAGGATGACTGACTCACACCACTGGCTATGGTTTGCATCTTTGTAAGCTTTCTGGCTCGCTTCTGACACAGAGACCCAGGATTTTAAGCTGTGGCACACGCATAGTAAGGATCTCATGCCATCTGGTGTTCAGAGACGGTACTACAGTCAGAAACAAAGCTGGAAGCTTGCAAAATCAATTGTGTTGTGTGTGAGAAGTAGGAGTGTGGTGTGCACTTGACTCTTGCACTACGGAACACATGGGCAGAAATCCAGCAGAAGCCCGGGAAGCAAGCACCGGTACACACTGCATTTGCATGTGTGGATGTTGAAAAATGGCAATCTAACATTGGGGAGAGAAAGATCTGTCCTTCGTCATCTGAAAGTCATTTTGAAAAAGAAACATGAAGTTTTCATTCAGGTCGTCACATTGGAAAAATGGAGACAGATATAAAAAACACAAATGAGAAATGAAAAACCAAACAGTCTGAGAAGCGTGGACTAATAAGAGAGAAAGAAAGAGCATGGGCCTCTGTAGACAGGGAAGCAGAGGCAGGAGCTACTCTGAATAGATTTTCACAACCCATTCTTCAGAAAGAAAAGTGAAGGTCGGATTACAAATCCCAGTGTTATCTGTAAACACACCCAGCACACTCTGGAAGCAGGGGCCATTCTGCACAGAAGAGGGCGTGCAAAGATAACAAGTATGAACACACATCCAGAAGTATTGATGCAAACATAGATTTAAATAAACCAAAGGGATAATGATTTTTTTTCTCTACCCAATTAACAAAGTTATTCTATATTCAATGTAGGGAATAGAGAGGGAGCCACTTCATTGCTTCTGGTAAGAGTAAGCTTGTCTCAGGAGCAAACCGCTAATCTTGTCATGAGAACACTGAACAAGACAGACGAAGATGGTAGGGCCGGAGGAAAATCAATGCAAATCAATAATTGACTTGCAAAGAAGTTAAGGCCAAAGCTGTCCACACAGTTTAAGACGCAGGAGCATTCGGGGAAGCATGGTTTGTGATAATAGAAATGGGTGGGGAGGCAGCAAGATGGCTCCGTGTGTGAAGAAACTGCCACACCAGTGGCCTAGTGACCTGAGGTCAATCCCTAGAACCAGCACTAAGAGAAAACTGACCAGCACAAAAGTGTTATCTAACCTCTACACACATGCTGTGACATGCATGTGCCCACACACATCATGGGAGCATGTGCATGCATGTGACTGAACACACGCACACACACACGCACGCATAAACATATGCACACAATAAATAATAATAATAAATAGCAATAAAATACATTTTTAATTAACCTAACTTGGATCATTTGATTGAACAGAGCATGACTAACTCTGTTTTATTTTTTTAATATTTATTTATTTATTATGTATACAATAGTCTCTCTGTATGTATGCCTGCAGGCCAGAAGAGGGCACCAGACCCCATTACAGATGGTTGTGAGCCACCATGTGGTTGCTGGGAATTGAACTCAGGACCTTTGGAAGAGCAGGCAATGCTCTTAACCTCTGAGCCATCTCTCCAGCCCCTCTAAGGTTTTATATTTCTTCTTAAATACTTTGTAATAGAGAAGAACACACATGGGAAACCAAAGTAAGTGATAGAGCATTTCATAAATTAGGGTTTGTTATATGGTATAAAGGAAACCCACTGTCAAACTTATATCAGCAAAGGGAGATTCGTCTTAAATTCTAGTAAGGACCCGGTGGAGCCCTATCTGCCCCCTCTCCCATGTCGGTCACTGCATCCGGAGGAGCATTTTCTGAATCAAATTTAAACTGGAGGGCACGATACCACGCCCAGAGTAGAAAGAGTCCTTCAAATGATGAGTTCTAGAAACACCTGCCTGTCGGTCATTGAAGCCCCATCAAGGAGGTTGTTTCTCTATGGCTCTAATGGGATCATTTCTTCATTATAGAGAAAACAATCATGAAACATTTTCGTTGTTATTGTTGTTTGCTTGCTTGCTTGCTTTTCTAGACAGGGTTTCTCTGCAGCTTTGGAGCCTGTCCTGCACTCGCTCTGGAGACTAGCTTAGCCTTGAACTCACAGAGATCCGCCTGCCTCTGCCTCCCAAATGCTGGGATTAAAGGTGTGTGTCACCATCGCCCGGCAACAATCATGAAACCTAGCCTGCTAAGCGTAGCAAGATTTAAATGAGAGGCGCTGACCATCGGAACACTCTATTGGAGTCCATCAGCTTTTAAACACCTATTCGTGTGGTGGTCTTGGTGCCCTTGGCCTTTAGATCAGTCCTCTCAAAAGGGACCTCCTGTCATCTGAAGAGGAAGCCGTCACTACTCTATAAACAAATGTCAAATACATATCTATTCCAGATATGAATAAAAAGAGAAGTTTTGTGTTGGAGCGGGGCATGAGTTTTCAAAAAGCTCACATCACAAAGAAAATCATCAGTCCTCAACACAGTGGGAGTGATGGTTATGGCCCTCGCGGTGTTATGGTTTCGTTTTTTCCCCATTGCAATGCTGGAGAGCAGCCAGAAGAGGGCACCAGCAACACAGTATTCTTTTAGGCCACAGCTGTGGGCCTGGGTTAACCTACCATCAAAGGGAAAACGCTTTAATGGCTGTGTTATTTGCTTCAGCTGTAAGTCTCCAAGACTTAAAATTACTGGACCAAAACCACACCAATACCATAGAAAAAGGCAAGTCTTAAGTGCTCAAAAACAGTACAACATGGGTAATATTACAGCCCCCAAAGTAGGAAGGAGACAGGGAATACAAAATAGGACCTTAATGATGTAGAGAGAAGAAAACAATAACAAAGAGGGGAGAGGGGGGAGGGCTGAGGCAAGGACAAACAGACAATTACTGAGAGGCCATGGCATTCCTCAAAAAGCGAGCTCAAGGCCATGCCCAGACAATGATGTACTCAGGTTCACACTACAGCAAGCAAAACTGCTTGGCAAAAAAAAAAAAAAAAAAAAAAAAAAAAAAAAAGGAAAAGAAAGGAATCCCTTACTTAGACACAAAATGCCCATTCTGGATCTTGTGTGGTACAGGCAAAGGGACGTATCAGAAACCCAAAGCAAATAATTCCACACCAGAAAGAGTCCTTCCAGGGCAATCTTTGATATGTGTCCAAACTTCTAGAACTATGTAATTAAAGCTTTTAGCCTTACAAGACACTATTCTCATATCCATAATTATTCATATGTATATAATCATGTTTACAAGGGGTGGAAAGGGAGACTTAGGGATAGAGTGAGGGCAGGGGAGGGAGAGAGAGACAGAGACAGCAGGAGACACATGCAGAGAGAGAAAACTATCCAGAGAACATAAACCAGGGTCAGACAGTCCTGGGTGGAAACTGCAGACCCCTGCGCTTCATAGGGCACCAGTGGTAAACCTGTTCAACATCTTGAGCCACAAGTCCCTAACAAGTTCTTTCCAAAAAACACCTGACAACTTCATGTATTAACAAACTTCAAAAAACATCCCAGAAAATCTCAGCATCTTCAAAGACAGAAGCAAAGGATTCAATGTCAGCAGGGTGTGTTTCCCAGCCTGAGCCAACCAGGGCACCACAGTGCCTGGATTGAGCTCAAGACATCTTCAAGCACAGTTTAGAGTGCATTCTTGATGCTGTCTAACTGCAGGCTTCTCCTGAAACGGAGTCTTCACCCCAAGACCTGGAGAAAAACCAAAACATGACTTCTGGCTCCCTAATATCTCCAGATACTAATGCAATACTTTGTATTTTTCCCAAGATGTTTTCTAGATCTAGTAAAAGTATGAACTTCCAATTACGTCTTCTCCGTAAGCACATCTTGATTCAAACAATGGTTTCAGTCACTGTGCTATTAAAATCATGTTGTTAGAGGAGGAATCCAAATATCAGACCATAATATTCTAGTCAGAGGTCAGCAGCTTTAGTGCCTGGGTTCACCCAGCCCAACATCTAGTCTGTTTGTTCTGCTTACATTAATGTAGTTTTCACAGAGCATAGTCATGTCCATTGGCCTATGTACTTTTTACAGATGCTTTCCCACCGTATTACTCCAAGTTGAAGAGCTGGCACTCATAGGCCAGGAAACCTAAACTAACTACCACGGGGCCTTTTGTCTAAACAGTTTGCCAACCTAGATCTAGACAGAAGGTTTCATAAACAGGAATGATTTTGTAACAATTCAAGGAAAATGCTGAGCTCTTTGGTAACAGAGAATGATTCATCAAAAATAACTTTTATGAGCAAAACCCACGAAATAAAACAATGCATTGAAATTCACCATCTTCCAGCTGTTTCCCAGGGCTGAATGGGTAACTTATACATCTGATACCTTGGAAAGCCCCCATCATAACTGGAAGTCAATATCTGATCAGTTACATGTATTTGGACTTCCAAATCAAATTAAAAGTTAAATTTATTATTCCATTTAAGTAAAATAAAATAAAAATACACCTCTTTTGTGAATAAGGACTATACACTCTCCAATGATAAAAGGAGAGGGATGAGCCCGAGGAACACTGTGCTAAGTGAAATAAACCAGGCTCAGAAAAGCAATGTTGTGTGTTCTCATTTATATAAAGAGTCTCAGGGAAGTTAAAAGTAAAATGGTGGATATCATGGGACACGAAGGACATAGGGAAGAGAGAGGGGGACAGAAGTTAGTCACAGGCATAATGTTACAGATGTGTGGAACAAGAAGTTCTGAAATTGTGTCACACAATAGAATGACTACAACCAACAAACCATATAACGTGTTTCAGAAGGTGAAGATAGTCAATGTTGTCACCTTGACAAGCTGTTTAAAGTGATGTATAAGCAAACTGTCCACATAAGTCATTCCATATGTTTGTACATACCTAAACATGATACCCCATAAATGTGTGTCAATAAAAATTCAAACAGCAAAGTTTGAAAATAGTGCACCTGAGCCCCAGTGTTTCATTCTCTTTCTGACATGGCCATAGCTTCATCATCACCCAAGTAAACCAACCACTGAATAGGGATGTGCAGTGATTGTATTCGAATGACTCACCAAGAATGGGCTAGCTAGATAACTCACATATATGAGAGGATCAAAAGACTAGAAAGGAGAACAAAAGGATCCAGGGACTATGATTGTCCCCAAAATTAAAGATTTGGAGGAAAGAGAATTCCAAAAATATTAAGGATGTATATATGTTTGTGAGAATATATGCATTGCAAAATTAAAGACACACACACACACACATACATACATACATACAGCAAATTTGAGGACCTGTAAAATTAAATACACTTTCTGCAGAATATTCTTAACACCTGAGGAAGTTGTCACAAAACGGACTTAACAATGCTCTTTTTTGACATAAGTAGTCACTAGGACACTTAGCAGGTCAGGTCATCTGTAAGTGGTCACTTGTATTGATTCAATATCACATCCCTCATATGTCATCGCAGCTATGAAGAGCTAGGTGACCCTTCTTACTAAATTGGCATGAAATGTATCTATAGACATGGATGTCTTTACGACAGATATAAAACACGCATGATTCAAATGACAGGTAAGAAATTGTGGTACTGAATACAAAATAATAGACTTACTAACAAGTACAATGCAATATCCTCTGTTTTAAAACTACATATTAAAAGAGAGAGTATTTATTAAGAAGAAAAAAATGTACTGGGTGATAGTGGTGCCTATCTTTAATCCCAGCACTTGGTAGGCAGAGGCAGGCAGATCTCTGTTGAGTTTGAGGCCAGCCTGGTCTACAGAGCAAGAGTTCTAGGGTAGTCAGAACTATTCAAAAAACCAAAAACCAAAAAGAAAAAAGAAAGGAAAGAACAAAGGCAGAGAAAGAGACACACACACAAAGGATGTACTTCCCACAGTTCTGACAGACGGAAGCTGTATAAATGAGATCAGATTTGTGGAAGAATTGACAGCACAAATACATGCAGTAAGGAAGGGTTGTAGGAGAATTCTGATGCACAGGTGGGGTGAATAGGAGGAGAATGTGTATGTGACAGATGAGCTAGCAATGCTCCAGGCTTGGAGGCAGCAGATACGAGAAGTGGAAGCCAACACATGTATGACTGAACCCAGGGCCTGGTGCACTGTTCATATAGCAGAAGATAGATCGACACTCCCTTGTCCACTGATGCTACCCAAGGAAGGACCAGCACAGCATGTGTGGACATACAGGAAGAGAGCATGGGCAGTATGCCAGGAAGAAAAGTCTTAACTGGCAGGTGGCAGGAGTTACTCAAGAGCAGAACAAAAAAAAAAAAAAAAAAAAGCAGGTACTACCTGCTCAGCTGCATGTCTCAACCCTCTTAACTGGGGGCAGGCCATCATGAACAAAGATGGTATCCATAAGTGGGGGCCCAAGGACACAGGAAATATGAACAAGCCTCTTGGGCGATTCACAGATACAAAGGACTTGGAGCAACACGTTGAGTTTAAAAAAGAAAGCGTATTTGCACAGAAAACCATGCTTGATGTTGAAGATGTATTGCAAAGTAAGAATTGATGTCTATTGCACAACAATATGGGTATCGTGGTCTCAATTTAGCTTCTCTCTACATAGAAATGTATAGAGACTTGTATAGAAGACAAAGAAAAGACAGATCATGACTACAAGGGGGAGCCTCTAGGTTCTCAAAGCAGGAGGGAAGAACTTTAAAGGCTATCTGCATTAATTAATCTCATTGCCTCATCTTAGAAATCCACTCACTCTTTTCAATGAAGGGGTAAGACCAATGGACTATTTGCTAGACCGCTTGCTATATGCCAAATACAAATTATCATGGCTATTTCATTCTAAAATAGCTTTATATGTTGTTATTACTCTTTTTTTTAAGGATACCAGCATATATCACTTTTAAATACCTCACAGTCAATGGATACGGAAAAGGCTGAAGCTGTGAGTCTGGTGTGAGGGACCAGCTCCTCTCTAAACAGTGTGAGCTGTACAATGCCTGATCATGCCTTTGGAGCGGGACATGGAAAGGGTCTTTATGGCTACTGAGCAAGCGCACAACAGACCAACCTTACCGCAGCGATCCCGGACCACGAGGTTGCGGCCTTCCTTCAGGTGTATGGTGAGGAGGTATGCGAAGGGGCTGGGGAGGTGGCTCAGGCAATCTCCGGCTTCTCCAAGCGTCTGCACAGGTGAGAAAGGGATCTGAGTCAGTGAAATATGGGCCCAAGTGGAGACATCGCTTACTAATCAGAAATGGCAATAGAAACAGTGGTCAAGAATGAACCCCCGCTGTAGCAGGCTCTGATAACATGGTTGTTAACTGCATTATCAGCCAATTACTTTATATTTCCCCCAGTGGGATTGTCTCTGAATTCAGAGGTAGTCGTGAGCATAACTTCACAAGATGAACTTCCCAACACGGATAGTATGTTGATGTCCGAAACCCCTCAACCCCTTAATTCATTGTGAGTTCTCTTATAAAACTATTCACTTGGCCTGGAGAGGTGACTCGGCAGTTGGGTGCTTCCTGTGTCATGATGAGGACTGGCGTTTCAGCCCCAGAACCCACAAAAGAAGCCAAATATTCTCTGCACACAGAGGTTCTTCCAGGTTGGCTGGCTTCTAGCCTAGCACAGAAAATACGAATGTCGGTCCAGGGAGAGATTCTGCCTCAAAGGAACAAGGGGAAGGTGATGAAAGGGGTATGCCCTGTTGTAGCCTCCATGTGCACAAAGGCAAGTGTACCCACATGTACAGGTATGTGTGCGCGCACACACACACACACACACGGGGGTGGGTGGGGGATAAACTTTTAAAAATAAGAACAGAACACCAGAGAAGGAATAGTATGGAGAAAGGAGGATGGGGCTAGCTGCCACCAAGGCGTGTCCCCATAGCCACCTCAGCTGCGGAAGTTCCCCACTTCTTCTCTATATCCCCACCAATCCTAACCAACTCAGCAGACCCCCTACACACGGCTATAAGTTCAACTCTCAATGTGAGTCTCCATCTTCCAGACACAGGTTCTTCACCAGGGTCCCCAAGTCAACACTTGACAGTCTCTGCTCTGGGCTCTCCAGGGTAGGAACATTTCACTTTCATCCCTCAGGCCTTTCCTTGGTGTCCTGCTCTAACCTTCTGCTGCTATCCGGTCCCCTAACGGCTGCCGCTTCACTCTCTGGGAATTCTTCAACTGTCACGGGCCCCAGCGACAAACCCAACTATTTTTGAGTACCTGTGAATTGTATGAATCCCCTGTAACGCTAGAGCCAGTTCAAGCTCCCAACTTTCTTCAAAGAACAGGTGGAATGATTTATTATTCATTCATTAGACACTCAACCAATTGATCTTGTGGCTGCAGCTGCCCTTGACTTTTCAAAGTTGCAGAAGGCTTCAAAGGGCTTTGTCCTCTTTCCTCCAAACACAGCTGCATGGTTACTGTGTATTTTTAGACAGATCTATTCCAAGCTAACCAATCAATAAACCCGAATTAATCTCTTCCAGCTAGAACTTCCAAGACACATTTCTATTGGTGGGTACCATTTTATATGTTTTAAGGAGAAAGAAGCCGAGAAATATAAGCAATTGGTTAGACGTATTTACAAGGCTGACATCAGTGTTAGGTGTACTGAACATCACTCACAGATTCTTCTTCAAAATGATGAGATGTCATAGAAGCATTAAGATCATCATTGCCATGTGGCTTCTGTAAAAGAAAAGAAAACTCTGCTTTAGGAAAGCAAATGAACATTGCCTTGCGACCATGTCCCGCCTCAGTCCTTGGGAAATCTGATATTTGCATCCCTGGTTTCAGGTATGGGGGAGGCTTTGCTAACTGTGTGGCAAGAAGAGGTGAACTCAGAGGTGTCGATTGAGCCATGGCCTCTGAGACCTAGGTTACCTATGAGAGCATGCTTGGGTACGAGATTATAAGTACATCCACGCATACAGCAAACAACATTCGCTTGAAGACAACCATCAGGGCACATAGCCACGCCCCTTCCAAGGAGGAACTTCCTGGGCTGCAACCACCAAACTAAATTGAGCTGCCCAGCCCCCAGAGAATTCAACATACACAAACTAGGAACCCATTCAATATGTGATTTGGGAAATCTTTTTCCAACTAGATAGCTTGCGTCCCACAGGTGTCAAAAGACCAATCCAAAACTAGGAACCAGGAATTCCCAACAGATGACTTTACAGGGTCATATGTATGTCATTGTGTCAATATGCCACGATTCTCAGGAAGGGAGGGGTGACAGAATATACGTCTGTCAATAGGAAGTGTGATGTTCAGCAGCCTTCTTGGGCTAGTTGTGTGCACACAGACGAGGGAACATCTAGAAAAGCTCAGGCAGGGTTTTGCAGTGTTAGCGAGCAGTGTGAGAGCCAGGGTGATGCCTGCAGGGAAACACAGACAGGAGCTGGCTGGGTTCCTGGGCAGCTTTCCTGGGAATCTGAGCATGCCGCCATTTGCCTGGCATATCAGTTCAGATAATTACTTGTATGAACAAAGATACCATGCCTTGCTCTAATAACTGGGAAAATCCAAAGTTATAATCCAGCGTGGGGACAAGGAAGCCTGCAGAGAAAGCTTAGAAAACAGCCCCCTGGTATGCAGGCCGTGTTTGGAGGCACAGATGACCTGAGTCTTCCTATTCACTGGGGTATGCTAAGCAGCCTTCCTCACTAAGACATACACTCCCAGACCTTAAGACAGTCCCAGCATAAGAGGGCCATTTTTCATCCTCCACAAGGGAGGGTGAAGAGTTGCAGAGAAGCAAAGGCTCCCTGACCTCCCCCCTCTGCATTTGATAACATCCATGAGGCCATAACACACAGAAATGGTGTGCGTACCAATAAGCTTTCAGCCAGGAATAATAGGTGCCCTGGAGCTCTCGATTCTACTGTTCTCAGATTTTTCCCTGTCTCCCCCAACCCTGGGTCCAATGTCCTCAGAGCATAAAGACCTCGTGACCAATTCATATGAACTCACCTAGGAAGGGGGGAGGGAAATATCCTGTGCTTTGAGTTTTCTCTAGGGCACATACACTCCATTTACTATCCCCAACACCCATGTGAGGCCCAGCCTAATGATAGACAAGAAGGCAACAACACGTCCAGAGCCAAGAAAACCTCTCCTTCAGGTTCTTGCTATCACCTTGATTGACTGTTTCTAAACTGACACCCAGGCAAGCTAGGCGGGGCCATCAACAATTAGACTCTTACCCAACTTTCCTGATGTCAAAGAATTCATGGCATGTCTTTTATACTGCACATTACCAAGCCCCCAATTTCTGCCTGATTTATTATGTCAATACTGACGTTTCAATATAACAATAACCAGCACCAACAATAACCAGCAGATTCTGATGCTCTGCAGCATGGAAAGTCTCCACTATCATTTAATTTTATTAAATGAATCAATGTTCCAGTTGACCATTTTTGAAGGTCGTCTTACAAAGCTACCAGGGCTGGGAGCAGAGTTCTAGTTGGCTATTCACTGAGTGTCATAATAGTCTGCCATCTTCCATTTCATCTACATATTTGCTTTTGGTGTGTGTGTATGTGTGTTACAAGTAAGCAGGTGGACCATATGCATGCCTGGTGCCTTTGGAGGCCAGGAGAAGATGTTGCAGGCCCTGAAACTGGAGTTAGAGAACACAGTGTGCTGAACCTGGGTCTTCTGTAAGAGAAATGTTGAGCCATTTCTCCAGCTCCTTATCTTCCATTTTGAAGTGTGTGGATGGCTAAACGACATTATGCTAAAACGTGATACTCTGTATACAATCTCCAATGTTAGCTTTATTCTATTTCGTAATAATGCTACTTAAATTACCAAATTAGTCTGTATATGTGCCATAATATATATACTACTGAAAATGAACACCAAGTCTTTATTTAAATACGCTGTAAGTTTCCCACTTACAGCAACAGGGAAATTCCATGTGAGCAATGACATTAATTCAACATTATGGCTGGTTTTACTCACAGAAGTCACCGAACTTAAAGTTATGGTTCCCACAGCCACTGTAACTGTCATCCACTATATATCCACGGGAAGGAAGGAAAATGATTACCATAAGAAGAGAAAGGCATTCCATATGCACAAGAGGACGAGTTACAGCAGCTGGGAGACACATAACTTAAAGCAGTCTCATGCACTCTTACCCAGAACCCAGAGAATTATCCACTGAGCAGAATCTATAACATTCCCATCTCTTCCGTAAGCCTAGTAACTAGATCTTGGAGTTATGACTTGGTGTCTTAGTAAAAGGAGCACAATTATATTTGCATCATAAGGAACGGCCGATAATCCTCCGCCGCTAGATGTTGGTGTTTATGTTCTGAGTAAGAATAATCAGGCATGTTGGGTTTGTTAAAACGCATCAAAGTGAGATGGCCACATTGCTACGAGTGCTGTGACTTTAAAGAGGCGTAGATTTGAACAACTGCTCTATGGTCGGGATACACAACAATTCTGCCACTCCGGAGACTCCTCCATTCTATCCCACTACGCTAACATATTCCTCCTCTTCCTCAGCCAAGGCAACTACTGATCTATTTCCGTCATGCTACCTTGTCATTTATAGATTGTCTTGTCAAAGACATCATGCAGTATGTCAGCATATAGCACCTTTCATTTTGCACACTGCCTTTGAAACCATCCAAGTTCCCACCATTATCATGTCCCTTAATTGCCAAGCAGGATTCTGTACAGTGAAGAATTACTGAGCATCAGTTTGAGGATTTTAGATGAATTATTTTTAAGCACATACTCAGGAAAGGATGGATAATTTTGAACATTATAAAATCTAATAATTCACACCAAAATATATTACGGCAATTATTTCTTACATGATGTGTATGTGAGGGTGTTTAGCTATCCTCCAGGGCAACAGGTGTCTTTTCTTTGATTTGCCTCTAGAGACGCACGGCTTTGCATTCTACTATAGAGTACTACGCCATAGGGAAAGCTAGCCCAAAATTTGTGTTCCCTGTACATGTGAATCCCCAACCTAAAAGAATGAAAATTCATTGAAACCCAGAAGGGCGCAGGGAGGTTTGAGATGGATACAAGGTGTGTGTGTGTGTGTGTGTGTGTGTGTGTGTGTGTGTGTGTGTGTGTGTGTATGTGTGTGTGTGTCTGTGTGTGTGTGTCTGTGTGTGTCTGTGTGTGTCTGTGTGTGTGCATGTATGTGTCACACGTGCATGCAGGCCTGTCTGCCTGTCTGTCACAGAGCCAAAGACATGGCTCTGTTGGTTAAAGTACTTGCTTAACAAGCAAAAGACCTATGAACATAGTTGAACAAATGTTTTTGTCATATGATAGGGCATCTCTTGGGTATATTCCCAAGAGTGGTATTGCTGGGTCCAGGGGTAGGTTGATCCCGAATTTCCTGAGAAACCGAAACACTGACTTCCATAGTGGTTGCACAAGATTGCATTCCCACCAGCAATGGATGAGGGTACCCCTTCCTCCACAACCTCTCCAGCAAAGGCTATCCTTGGTGTTTTTGACTTTAGCCATTCTGATAGGTGTAAGATGATATCTCAAAGTTGTTTTGATTTGCATTTCCCTGATCGCTAAGGAGGTTGAGCATGACCTTAAGTGTCTTTTGGCCATTTGAACTTCTTCTGTTGAGAATTCTCTGTTCAGTTCAGTGCCCCATTTTTTAATTGGGTTAATTAGCATTTTAAAGTCTAGTTTCTTGAGTTCTCTATGTATTTTGGAGATCAGACCTTTGTCTGTTGCGGGGTTGGTGAAGATCTTCTCCCAGTCAGTAGGTTGCCTTTGTGTCTTAGTGACAGTGTCCTTTGCTTTACAGAAGCTTCTCAGGTTTAGTAGGTCCCATTTATTCAATGTTGCCCTTAATGTCTGTGCTTCTGGGGTTATACATAGGAAGCGATCTCCTGTGCCCATCTGTTGTAGGGTATTTCCCACTTTCTCTTCTATCAGGTTCAGTGTGTTCGGGCTGATATTGAGGTCTTTAATCCATTTGGACTTGAGTTTTGTGCACGGTGATAGATATGGGTCTATTTTCATTCTTCTACAGGTTGACATCCAGTTGTGCCAGCACCATTTGTTGAAGATGCTTTCTTTCTTCCATTGTATACTTTTAGCTCCTTTATCAAAAATGAGGTGTTCATAGGTTTGTGGGTTAAAATCTGGGTCTTCTATACGATTCCATTGGTCGACTTCTCTGTTTTTATGCCAGTACCACACTGTTTTCATTACTGTAGCATGGGATATACTCACTCATAATTGGTTTCTAGCCATAAATAAGGGTCACGGAGTCTACAATAGGTGAATCTAAAGAAGCTAAGTAAGAAGGGGAACCCAAGGAAAAACATACAGTTATCCTCTTGGCTAAGGGAAGTAGACAAAATTGCCGGGGAGAAAATTGGGATCTTGGGGGTGGGGTGGGATGGGGTAAGGGGAGATGGGGAGAGAAAAGTTAGAAGGGAAGGAGGTGGGGCCTTGGGGAAACAGGAGGATTGGGATAAAGGAAGGTTGGACAGGGGAGCACGGAACCACAATTCTTAGTTAAGGGAGCCACTTTAGGGTTGGCAAGAGACCTGACCCTAGAGGGGCTCCCAGGTGCCCAAGCCGAGGTCCCCAGTTAGTTCCTTGGGCAGCTGAGGATAGAAAACCTGAAACGACCCTATCCTAGAGCAATGCTGACGAATATCTTGCATATCATCATAGAACCTTCATCTGGTGATGGATGGAGATAGAGACAGAGACCCACACTGGAGCACTGGACTGAGCTCCCAAGGTCCCAATGAGGAGCAGAAGGAGGGAGAACATGAGCAAAGAAGTCAGGACCACGAGGGGTGCACCCACCCACTGAGACAGTGGAGCTGATCTATTGGGAGCTCACCAGGGCCAGCTGGACTGTGACTGAAAAAGCATGGGATAAAACTGGACTCTCTGAACATGGCGAACAATGAGGGCTGATGAGATGCAAAGGACAATGGCACGGGGTTTTGATCCTACATAATGTGCTGGCTTTGTGGGAGCCTAGCCAGTTTGGATGTTCACCTTCCTAGATATGGACGGAGGGGGGAGGACCTAGGACTTACCACAGGGCAGTAAACCCTGACCGCTCTTTTGACTGGAGAGGGAGGGGGAAAGGAGTGGGGGGAGGGGGAGAAGGGTGGGAGGAGGGGGAGGGAAATGGGAGGCTGGGAGGAGGTGGAAACTTGTTTTTTTTTTTTTTCTCCTTTTCTCAAAAAAAAAAAAAAAAAACAAGCAAAAGACCTGAGTTTGATTGACAGATGTCATGTAATGAGGTGGGCATCCTGGTGCACACTTGTAATATTAGGGCTGAGGAATAGAAACAGATGCATTTCTGAGGTTTGCTGGAAAGTAGCTTTGTCTATTGGGTTAGCTCCAAGCACTGAGAGACCCTGTCTAAGCAATCAAAGTGGTCGTCTCCTGAAAAGAAAGACCTAAAGTTGACCTCTGACTTCTACACACAAATACAGACATGCAGGCATGCTTTAGCACATGTGATTACATGTACATGAATGTAAATATATTCTTGCGCGCACACACACACACACACACACACAAACTGTCACCAAGGAATTTGAAAGCAAAACATCGGTATGAACAAATAAATTTTGCTTTTTCCATACACTTAATGTGATCTTGTATGAATATGACCTTCCATGTAGTTCTTGCTGTGCTGTCTACTCAAAAACCACAACAAAGTGTGTCATCCCTGGGTGTCTGATTTCAGTAGAACAAGGCATATACCCACAGGCAGACAAGCTAATAATGAGGCAACACTGGCGGAGATCAATCATTTCATTTTAAAACTAATCCATGAAAGCATATGAGTGTATATATGAGTATCAAGTGGCATATTATTTAAATTCTGTAACCAGTCTGGCTGTGGTTGTGCACGTCTTTAACCCCAGTACTCAGGAAGCAGAGAGAGGCAGATCTCTGTGAGTTTAAGGCCAGCCTGGTCTACAGAGCGAGTACCATCCAGGACAGGCTCCAAAAGCTAGAAAGAAACCCTGTGTTGGATAAAAAAAAAAATCCTGTAACCAATTCTAGGCTTTCAACACTATGGATATTCAAGAATATGCAAGACATAGAGAGCAAAAATATAAGTAAAAAAAATCCTGTAACCAATTCTAGGCTTTCAACACTATGGATATTCAAGAATATGCAAGACATAGAGAGCAAAAATATAAGTAACAGAAATGTAATGGCCAGACAGGCCAGAGAAGCTATTAACCATTTACAAATATCAGGTCCATCATGCTAACATCTATTAGAAAGGTTTCTTTCTTATTAAAATGCAACAATTTAAAAGTTCCATATCAAAAAAAAAAAGACAAGAACAAACGGGAATAAAAATCTAAATATCTAAAATTGGGTTTTTGGCTTGGCCTTTCCTTTGAATTCTGGTTCTGCCTGTTCATTTCTGTGCTCTCCGTGCGGTAACATCAGAAGCGAGTTGTGGCAGACACCTTTTCACCCACAAAGTCGAACACAGTTAGTATCTGGATAGCTACAAAAAAAAAAAAAGGTCAATTCCTGATATAAGTGTTTGGCCAGTTCCCAGGTACTTCTTGAACCAGAAGTAATATTTACAAATGACCTTCCTTCTTATTTGCAAGAGCTGTGTTAGCTGAACAACCCATTCCTTAATGTTTTCTTATCACTCCATAACTCACAAACACACCCATTATCATCTTTTATAAAGAAGTCCAAAGGCTATCATCATATCGGCAATTTACAATGAAGAATCCAGAGCCAGGAGGCCAAAGAGTCACTAAGGAGAAGCAAGAGAGTTAGGCCCTTGGGAAGATTTTAAGCACATCACTCTTCACTACAGCACAACTGTGTCAAATGCACCTATACCAGCCAGCACAGGAGATGTACTGGGCACAGAAACACCCGGTAATAAACAAGGATCAAGTTCAAGACTACCTAGACTCAAATCCCTTAATAAACAAGGATCTGGGTGGGGAAAACCTAGACCCTAGACTCACACCCACTTCTGCTATTTCTTAGTGTCTTTGATTTTTTTTTTTTTTGCTTGTATTTCCAGACAAGGAGACTTTTTCCAAAGAAGCAAGGCACGATACTTACCTTGTAGGTTTTAGGGGAAAGACAATTCAAAGGCTACTTAATGAATGACTTCTTTAGGGAGGACACTGTACCAGGCAATCGCTTTGAAAATTGAGGCATTCCAATGAGATAATGCTGATATATACTTTAACAGAATTAATAACAAAGTGGAGTCACTATGCTAGACAATTTATTACTGTTATTATAATTATCATCGTTATTAATTATTATTATTATGGCAGATATGTTTGGGAGGTATAGAGCTAAGCCTTCATGAAAGATGGAAACACTCTACACTGCTTATGCTATTAAAAGTTATACATGTTCCCAGCATTTGGGAGGCAGAGGCAGGCGGATATCTGTGAGTTTGAGGCCAGCCTGGTCTACAAGAGCTAGTTCCAGGACAGGCTCCAAAGCGACAGAGAAACCCTGTCTTGAAAAACCAAATAAAAAGTTATACATGATCCCAGCACTTGGGAGGCAGAGGCAGGCGGATCTCTGTGAGTTCGAGACCAGTCTGGTCTACAAGAGCTAGTTCCAGGACAGGCTCCAAAACCACAGAGAAACCCTGTCTCGAAAAACCACAAAAAAAAAGTTATACATGTGTACGGGGTTAAAATATTATACTTCATAAATATGCGCAACGATAAGAACTAACAATGAGGACTACTGAGAACTCAAGAACAATGGCAATGGGTTTTTGATCCTACTGCACATACTGGCGTTGGGGGAGCCTAGGCAGTTTGGATGCTCACCTTACTAGACCTGGATGGAGGTGGGTGGTCCTTGGACTTCCCACAGGTCAGGGAACCCTGATTGCTCTTCGAACTGATGAGGGAGGAGGACTTGATCGGGGGAGGGGGAGGGAAATGGGAGGCGGTGGCGGGGAGGAGGCAGAAATCTTTAATAAATAAATAAATTTAAAAAAAAGAAAAAAAGAATTAAGTTCTTTCTCTCTGTATGTGTTTGATGGGAGTGGGCATTCATGTGTGCACATATGGATAGACATGTACTATGACAAGCAAGAGAGGGGCAGAAGGCAGCCTTGGGTACAGGTCCTAACCTTCTACTTTATTTGAGACAGGGCATCTATTGTTTTTGCACTATTTATGCCAGGCTAGCTGCCCCGTGCATTCTTAAGGATTTTTCCCATTTTTGTTTCCGTGTCCAATAGTAATGGTGGAAATACAGAGTTCAGAGCTATGTGAGGCTTCTAAGTGCATGCTGGGAACTGAAACTCAAGTCCTCGCGCAGTGACACAAGTGTGTTTTGTATCCAATGAGCTACCGCCTCAACCCAAAATTTATTTTTAAAACTGAAGGCAGCCAGCAACCCAAGGTCTTCTGATGATGTTCACCAGTTGGTACTGTTACATGAGAAGGTATTAGAAGCAAGAAGGATGAAGCCTTGGAAAGAGCCTTTTCCTGATATTCACTGGCCATCAAATTTTCTCA
The DNA here is from genome assembly GCF_037038515.1 of Microtus pennsylvanicus. NCBI lineage: Eukaryota > Metazoa > Chordata > Mammalia > Rodentia > Cricetidae > Microtus > Microtus pennsylvanicus. The sequence continues at coordinate 21,829,766 of NC_134596.1, forward strand.
GAACTCTTACCCTAGGCAAACCATCACTTAGCCCAACCCCATTGTCTAGAGCAGGTGTGAGAATCACGGCCAACATCCTGCTGACTCACTTTGCACTGTCTGTGAGTGGCATGGCATTGAGCCTCAGTTTCATTTTGAATCTCTGTGGCACACTTATGGTACCAGGCCATCACCAAAGTCCAAGAGTCATCCTACAGAGTAGGAAAACCGTGCAGTCATGCAACCTCTGTTACTTCTCTGATGTCTCCTCCATTGCTCCCTCTTCCTGTCCCCCTGAGCTACAATACTTGCTTGTTCTTTGTGAAATGTTCACCCATTCTTTGGTAGCCTGCTGCTCTACAGTCTTCAAAATTACTGATCTCATATCCTTCACGGCTTCCCCAGATACACACACAGCTTGCTACCTTGCCTCCCCTTCACATGAAAAATTATATTCTCAAGGTTAGGAGTATAACTCAGCTTTGGATCCATTGCCCAGAATATCGACTGTTTATTCCCAACACCCCAAATAACAGTAGTAGAAATACTAAACAAAGAGGGTTGATTACGCAGAAGAAGCCATTCCTAAGACCTCTGTGTAGCATCTCTACACAGTGCTTTCAAGGATGTTTTCCACTTACTGTTTCTCCTTGACACTTATCACTTTCTGAATTATTTATGTATCCATCATAGGAACTCTATAAGGAAGGAAGGTCTGACTGCATTGCCAGTTGCTATGTTCCTAGTGCTAAGTTCATCATCTGCAGATGGTAGATTCCCCAAAGATAGAGATGAAGAAGATCATACTCATGAAGACCCCTAGAACATGTCATATATGGCCTCACGGAAGCCATGTTGAGGTCCCACAAACAGTAACAACCACAGAACTGAAGTGTCATGGGCCTGAGGCACTTGCTTCTTTTTGCAAGCTACAAGCTGTTTCCTCCCCTCTGTGGCTGTCACATTGCTTCTCTGTGGTCACTGAACTGAAGCCCTATGGGTGGAAGGTAGGTCTTCTGGAAACAAGCAAGTGGGACGCACCACTGACTTACCATATGAGGTATCACCAAAGCTAGGGTTTACTGCTTCAACTGACAAATGAACTATGGGGGAAGGGTATTACCACATGGCAGAATTCATTGATAAGGTTGAGTAACTAACCTTTCAATTTATCAGCATTTGTTTTTGAAGCATTGCCTTTATCTTTGTTTTTCATGGGGCACAGTAGAGGCAGAAAAAAAATGAATGTCTTCCTTTTAAATTGTCTTGTTTTGGATCGCTATACTTTCAAAATGCCCTCCCAGCTTGTGTAGAACATATCATTCTGCACACAGGCTTAATTCTCAGATATGCCTGGATTGAGCCTAGCTCTAGAACCAGCTGGATGATATTTAACAAGTGGACTTTTTGAAAATAATTTTTAATTTTTTGAGAGTATCATTCAAGGGTACTAACTATATATATATATATATGTATGTATACATACGTGTATATATACATATATATATAATTTATACCTCTCCCTCCTCTTTCCTCAATTCCTCCCAATTCTCTTGACCTCCCTTTCAAATTGTTTACCTCTTCTCTATTATTGCTAGATATGTATATATGTGCTGTGGTGGCTTGAATGGATGGTCCTCATAGACTTCTATATTTGAATACTTGGTCCCTAGTTGGAAAAACAGTTTAGAAAGAATGTGAAGGTGTGTTGTCTTGTTGGAGGAGGTATGTCATTATGGGCAGGGTATTAAGGTTTCAAAAGCCTATGCCCTCCATTCCAGTTAGTGTTCTCTCTCTCTCTCTCTCTCTCTCTCTCTCTCTCTCTCTCTCTCTCTCTCTCTCTCTCTCACACACACACACACACACACACACACACAGAGTCTCCTCCTTTTTGCAGACAAAGCTACTGTTCTAGCATCATCCATACCTGCCTGCTCCCATGCTCTGCACGGTTATGCATGCTAACCCTCTGTAACAATGAGCCCCAAATTAAATGTTATACATTTCACAGACCAGGATGCTTGGTCATGACAATATAAAAGTAACAAAGCTATGTGAGTATATATGTATATGTGTGTACTATTGTATCTATTTAGTGTTGCTCATATGTGTTTAGAGATTACCATCTGGGACTAGATAATCTACCAGGGTACTCTTCCCTGGAAAAGATCAATTTTCCCTCTTCTGGCAAACTTTGATTAAGTGTAGTTCTTCATTTAGGAGCAGAATCTAGTGAAATCTCCCTCATCCACATTGGCAGGTCACCTGGTGTTGTTACTGTGCAAGCTTTACACATAACCATATTGTTTAGATTTAGCGGGCATAACATGACTGCCATGTCTAAAGAACAGGGCTTCCTAAACTCTTACCCATGACACTTTTCCTCCAAGAAACTATCAGGTACCCTGATGTATTTAGGTCTATACAATGGGTTTACGGGTCAAATATTTGCTGAAATAAATTACCAAGAAACTTATTTTACAACATTTCTTTGAGGTAAATACTTTACCACTAATAGAAGATGAAAGCAAAAGACACGCTAATGAAATGGAGATGCATTCTCTTCCTCTGAAGAATTAAAACTTGGCTGAATTTTGATGCTATAACAAGAACAGCATCTCTAACATTCCTCGGAGTTCTTTGATAGTTTGATTTGTCAATGCTGAGGATGCTGCACCATGTAAGTGGCAGAACTCTGTGTAGAGGCATTTCAAAAGTTATTGGAAATTCCTCCCTAATCCCAAGCCAAACTCTGTTTAACAATTTCTTTTTAAAGCTTAAGTTAGCAACTCAAGCACAGAAATTCTTCAAAGCAAATATTCTGGGCTGGAGAGACGGCTCAGTAAGTGAAGTCTAAAGACCTGGGCTCCTAAGGACACACACTTAGTAGAAGGACAGAAGTTGTTCCACAATTGTCTGATCTCTACACATGCGTGCATATGCGCATAAATAAATAGTAATTATAAAAATAAAATCTACTATAACAACATAATAAAACACAAAGGTTATTAATTTGGCACATGCTGAAGAATGATACTAGTAAAATATGAAAAGTATGTTTTCTTTAATTAAATCATTATGATTTTATAAGAGCAGAAAAGGTTATTGTACAGACAAAACACTGTAATTCAAAGCATATAACAGTCTTAGTTCTGAGCCAAGGTATTCTAGGAAGCATTTCCTGATGCTGTTTGATATTAAGAGCACATGAACGGCAAATGGCACGTGTTGTGTGTTCAGAACTAAGGCTGTAGTGAAGTGCTATGGTAACATGGGTCAATCTGCCATAAATACCTTCCATTCATTAACTGCTTAATTTTCATTTAATTTGCAGTCCTTACACGGCCAAGAAACTTTCACAGCTGCCAGAGTATTTGATACTCCCACATTCGGTTAAGTGATGCCACAGTTAAGAAGCTGGGCTTTGAAACATATCCTATGTACCAAAGAGCACAAGGTGTAAACACATCCCCAAACCAACAGAGACTCTTAATGGTGACCAGAGCACCTCATGGCGCTGTTAGCTTAAATGGCAAATAAAGACTTCATGAGCATATTCATCCATATATCTACTATCATGTATCAATCTCTACAGATTTGCACAAATGCTTGAAGAAGAAAAATTACATGGCTAGTCACCTGAAGGTTGCAATTTAACAAAACTAGAAATCTTCAACACAACTAATGACATACATAAATATGTTGGGGAATGGTGCTCTTCAGTATCCTAAGGTTCTCTGCCCATCTTCTCTGTTCCCAGTCTCAGGGGCAAGAGCAATGAAGTCACCTCCTGAGAAAGACCAATAGACACTACCTCAGTCACCACAGGCTTCTGCAGCGCCATCTCACTGACTAGGAGACTTGATACAAGTTGATTTCTCATGGTTCTGGATCCTGAAGTTCAAGATCAAGGAAAACTTTATTCTTAATGAGGTCATTTACTTCTTGTAGATAGCTGTCTTCTCCATATGTCTTAACATGGTAGAGAAAAAAAATATCCAGGGCTTTATCTGTGTTATTAAAATCTCAGTATTACTTACTTACACCTTTGCAACTCCATGCTTACACCTTCATTTAAGCTCAATCACCTCTTCAATGCCCTGTCTCCAATACAGTCGTATGGGGGACAAAAATTCAGCATATGAACAGAGTGAGGTAGACATACCCCAATTCTTAACAACAACTCTTCTCCCAGCAAAGCCTAGACATTCAAAATGAGAGTAAGGAGAGGGGGAGTTCCTGGGCTCTGCCACACAGTGCCAGCTCCCAAGGATGGTTAACCTTGATTAACAACTTGTTAGGACTCAGAATAATCCCAGAAAAAAATCTCTAAGACTGTCTTCCAAAGGGTTCCTATATCAGGTTAACTATGATGATAAGGATGACTCTAAAGATAAGAAGCATCATAGCATGAGCCAGGGTCAGACTAAAAGTGGAGAGGGATTGGAGCAGAGCATCGACATTCATCTTCCCCTGCCTCTGGTTGCAGCCCCACGGTGATGTGCTACTTAAGGCACCGTGATTTGCTTGACATGAATATGGCCTTGGACTGTGAAGCCTTGAACTGTTTGCTTACTCAGGGTTTGTCACGGCAATCAAAAGTAACCTTGGGCGAGCTCACAGGGAAGACAGCTTATGCCACAGAGCATAAAGAATTCTCATTTCATTAGACAGGCCAGATCCCATGTAGAGATGAACGATGTTAGTCCAAAAAAAAATGCATCAAGTTCTCATCTGCAATTCTGCCCTCACTGAGAGATGGGTGTTGACATAAAGGCCACTTATGGAAGCCATCTACACATCGCACTGGGACTCATGGGCAGCAACCTTCCAATTCCTGTGTGATTTCTCTCAAACACTAACTCTACCGTGAGAACGGACCTAACAACTACCATTCACCAGGATGACTCTGCCATACACATTTCTCCCAACACGTTAACAATCGTGTTGATTCTGATCTGACTCCTAAGCACCATGATAAAGAATGGACCCTTTATTGAAAACATCACGCTACAGGAGATAACATTGTTAATTCTCACTGTAAATTAGTTGTTATCTCCACCTGTAACTTATGACTCTTTTATTAGAGTCAGTCTAAAGAGTCAAATGGCCACGAGGTAGTCAATGGCAGAATCTCACAGTCTGCTGACTTCAAATCAATGACACATTTGCACAGAGACAGCTGTGCCAGGCTCCAATTTGCCTCTTTTTTTTTAACCTACCTTCTCTTCCTATAATAATTTTTTCCTCTCTCTACAAACTCCTGCCCACGCAGACAGAAGGTACTTCCCAGCAGAGTAAAAGCACGCTGCTATGAAAATGAAGGCAGGATGAACACGCAGGATGCAAAGGTAGGAAAACACCTCACCAGAGGGAACTTTCACCTGCTGTTGAAGGCTATGAAGGATTTCCAGAAGAGGAGACTACCAGGGAAATGAAGAGGAAATAGATGAGGGATGGGGGAAAGGCTTCCAAGCCTGAGCTAGCAGACAGATAATGGTGGTGTTGCCAGCAATGTATGTGTGGCCATTCCAGGAGACAGTGACTTCCAGTCCCACAACTTAAGGCCCTGTTTCCAGGAGCGATCAGCACACATGACGCTAAGGATCAAAGTCAGATTGGTGGAGTCCTCTTCTGCTAAGCCTCTCTCTCCCATTTGCTGCCGTGGCTGCTCTGAGCATCTGTGCAGATGTTCCTGGCGCATGCTCTCACATCCTGTTTATTCCCTTCACCTTTATTCCTCCCCACACCCCGTCATCTTATCGAAGAGTATATTTAGAGTATTTTCTCCAGAGAAACGTATTGATTTCATTAAGTCATACCTCATGATAAAAACACTGACAATTCTGAGAGTGGGAGAACATCTATGTTTTCAGTGTCAAAGCCATGGGTAAGCTGCCCGTGCTCCTGATAACAAACCCCTCGCCCTTGCTTGCATTAGCATTTTGTAAAGTGAAAATGTATTTCAAATTTACAAATATTTACAATCATAAAAAATTTACCAACAGTATCTCCTAATGGTAAGGTCAAAATAAAAAAAAAAAAAAACAAGCTGAGCCCTTTAGTGAGTAACCGTGTTCAAAAGAACATGATCACATCATACTCCATTCCCAGAGTTCATGCCCCAAGGAAACCCAGACATGCTGTGTGATCAACAGATTTTCTTCTAAAAGGAAAACCAGATCCTTCAGCTGAAGAATCAATGTTTATTCAACTCTAAGATTAATATGGAATATATAAAGTATCAGCCTCTTTCTTCAACATTAGAAACTATTTCCACATCATTAAGATGAATTTAAATAAGTAAAAATATCCAATTTAGCTGATTAAATGGTCATCCAAATCAGGATCAGGATTTAGGAATTTGGTGGCTGAATTCAAGCTCTTCTTCCAGATCCACGAAACTTGGCATGACACTGGTACTTAGCCTTCCTAGAATGCCAAAGCTTTGCTACAACCGCTAATCAATCAAAGTTTGATCCCCGATTCCACCTTCCTGTTCAGAGAAGTAAGGGAATGTCTCAAAACTGAGTGTCCGTACTGGTGTACAAGATTACCCAGACCTGACACCAGAGAGGAAAGAGCACCCTTTGGGCTCTGGTGGTCAAAGAGGAAGACGCACATTATCTCAGAAGCTAGTCTGCATGCTTTGTCTACAAAGTCTAGATTGGAAAAAACAGCGTGCATGCTTTGTCTAGGAGTCTGATTGACTTAGCAATGCTAGGGGGAGGGAGGCTCTATTGCTCTCATTACTGCCGCTCCTCTTGAAGGGAAGAGGAGGAGGGAGATGAGGAAGAGAAGGGAGGAAGAAAGAGAAGGGAGGCAGGAAGAAGAGGAGGGAGGGTTAGAACAAAAAGGTTAAAGTTATGTGCTCAATTTCTCTGCCAGGAGATGAAACAAAGAAACCTTATCCACTAGGGCTTTTAAAGCTTTAAACGGTTCTAGAAGGTTCTTTTGTGCTGGCTTTGAAATACATAGAGGTCAGCCCTGAAACAAATGGGAACGCCAGTAAAATCAATAGTACATTAATTTAAATTCTTGTAAATGATATTCTCTTCATCCAATAAAACCACAAAATAACTGTTACCCAAATTTCCCAAGGACAATGAATGTACCTTAAAAACATGGTTTATTTTAAAGCTGGGAAGTGCCCAGGTCTCACCTCTGTCTCTTCCGGAGCATCCTCTCCAAGGGGATGTTTGTGCGGATCCAGGCTACTCTGGCTGGATGCCTGCCGCTCCTCTGCAAAAGAGGCATAGATATCCTCTGAGTCGGTGTCCACCCCGAGTACATGGCTTGCTTCCTCCTGGCTCCAGTCCAGTTCTTCCTCAGATTGCTTTAGGGAGCTGCTGCTGCTCTTGGGGACAATGCCTGCCGTGGACAGGCTGTTGGGGACCGAAGTGTAGGATGACTGAGGTCCCGAGTAGGGCCGGCCCTCAGGATCCAAGGCCTCTGCTTCCAGGAGGTCAGGCACCGAGAGGCTAAGACGCCGGTCCAGGTGATGCCTCACCCTTAAGTCCAAGGGTTTGCTTGGGGTCTTTTTAACTTTCTTCTTGCTCAGGTTGCTTAACAATGGTCTGGTCCGCTGTTTTAATGACCCCCAGACAGATGGTTTCTCCAGATCCATGACTGCATGAAGAATCAAGAATGCCACTCCTCAAGAGTGCTCCTCTATTGCAAAACCGTCGGCGGCTCCTGTAAGACAGAGCACAAAGAGAGAACATAGCCTTCTTGCAGTGTAAGGCAGACCCGAAGGGAACTTATGCAAAAAATTTACTCTTGGTTCCTTAAGGAGAAAGAAAGCAGTAAGGTCATAATTTCACAAACATCACGAAAAGCATTTTTAAGAAACAAAATACTTAAGTCATCAGAAATAGAAAAGGAATAAATGGGATGATTGGGTTGAATGTAAAGTTCCTGGACAGACAGACCACTTACTCAGCTCCAAGGACAGCAAAGCTAAGACACTTGCCAGAGTGTTGCTGTAGCATTTCCTCACCATAAACAAGGGGGTACTATATATACTTCTGTAAACGGAGGATCACCTAGTATTTACTGGACGTGGAAAGGGAATGGGTATTTTAAACACTGCAGGCTGGGTGATGTTTGATGTAGTTACCAAAAGAAATGTGTTCAGACATCAAAGATGATAAGAGAGTACCTACACTGAAGAGCCTCGCTATGCTCAAATGGAACCTTTTGTACATACGACAAAATCCATACGACAAATGTACCATCTTCCTGTGTAATGTCAGGTGTGTGTGTGTGTGTGTGTGTGTGTGTGTGTGTGTGTGTGTGTGAACATGTGTATCGAAGCCAGCATTCAGGTGTTTTCCTTAGCCACTCTGTGTCTGGGTCTCTCACTGAACCTGGAACTCACCAACTCACTTATGCACCGGTCTGCTAATGAGCTCCAGGTACGCTCCTGTCTGTAGCGATATTTCATTTGTATTTTAATAAATAAAGCTTGCCTGAAGTTCAGAGAGTGAAACAGCTGCACTGATCAGCCTTACAGACCAGGCAATGGTCAGAAAGAGAGAGAGAAGAGAGAGAGAGAGAGAGAGAGAGAGAGAGAGAGAGAGAGAAACAGCACAACACAAATGCAATATCTTAGAAGAATATCGTATCCAAATTCCATACTAATTACAACCAGCTACAGTTCTTAACATTGAAAAAAATCTTATTCTGATCAACCACAAAGAGGCACAGAGTAAAAAAAAAGTCTTAAATAACAGAAAGTTTTGATGCAATGCAAGTAAAATACACAAAGTAAATCACACATATCTGAAGCTTTAAAGCTAACATCCACATATAAGAAACTATGCGCTATTTGTCTTTATGAGTCTGTGTCTTTCTCAGGCACATGGGGCTGATGGACATATGAACTTACAGAGACAGTGACAGACTACACAAGACCTGCATAATTAAATTCACAAAGTCACACATGAAGAAGGGAACGTGGGCACAAAGTCCAACCCCTCCCTAAGAAACTATTTGCGATATGTGGATACTGGGAGGGGGTAAAACAGTTTTTTCCAACGAAGTAACCTTAAGTATATGAAGCACACTCCAAGGTGGGCCTCATGTTCAGGAGTGGTTGTCAAAACAAAACAGACTCCATGCTGTTTTGCTGTGTGGATGTGTGCTTATGTGTCTGTGTGTGTTTGTGCTTTCTTTTGGTTTGGTTTGGTTTGTTGCAGGGGTTATTTGTTTGTTTCAAGCATTTGTTCTCAATCTGAGGGTCAAAACCCCAAACAATTATTTGACAGGGGTCACCTAAAACCACTGGAAGGACAGATGTTTACATTACAATTTATAACTGTACCAAAATTACAGATATAAAGTAGCAACAAAGAATAATTTTATGATTGGGAGTCACCACAACATGAGAAACTGCATTAAAAGGTTGTAGCATTAGGAAGGTTGAGAATCACTGGGTTAGAGAAAGAGAAATACCATGAAGTTGGATGGGTATGGAGTGGGAAGAATATGGGAGGGGCTTGGGGGAGAAGAATGAATCTCATTAAAATATATGCGAATTCTAAAGAAAATTCATGACAATGAAGAAGGAGGCCAGTAACTTCTGAGCAAAAACAGTGACCTTGGATCTCTGGGAGCAACATAAATGCCAGGAGAAATCTGGAGAAACACCACAGCACATGGAAGAAACCAGCGGTGCTCTTGACCATGACCTCAGTGGGCACAGTAGAAGACAAATCACTCTAGGAATAGGGTATAACAAAGTACTCTTATGACATTTGCAAGGGCTGTAGGAGGCATGTGGGATTTCATACACTAATAAAAGTGGGGAAGTCAGAGGTACGCCAACAGAGAAGACCTACACATTCACACTCCCGGGTCTACAGGGATCTCAAAGAAGCCCTTGTGTAATCGGAAGTGGACTCACCAATGAGGTCATTAATCCAAATTTTGTTTGAAATGTCTATAATAAAACTTAACAATTTGCATGATATTTCAATGATTAAGCCCACTATATCAGATGAACCTGGTTCCCAAGAATCTGCTTTGCAAGAGAACTTCCTGGCAATCGCTGTTTAGCATCTAAGTCCATAAAAGAGACTGGCACACCCTGGTGGGGAAATCTATTTGTTTGATATCTTTGCATCTATAAAACAAAAACAAAAAAAAACACGCAATAAAGTGGTGCTGGGTGTTTAAAAACATACCCCTGAAGAACCAGCGGCATGTGGGAAAACATTGTTATCATCCACGCAGCTGACCTGCCCGGTGCCAACAAACAGATCCTTCGATAGGATCAAGGGAGGTTGATGGAAGAGGACATTAGGAACCATTAGAACACTTCCAGGGAAACTCATTTCCTCTGATTACCGTGGATCTATTCTCCAGCACAACAGCTCTGTCTTCAAGAATCTCCCAGAGGGAATCACACAGCATGTAACTTTAACTTTCCAAGGTTGGTTCCTTTCAAGCCACACACAGATTCACCTGAGTGGTGGGCCATGTCAGCAGCGGATTATCTCTTGATTTCCAAGAGCGGAACGCTATTGCATGTGCACGTCACAGACTGATTTTCCTTGAAGGACAGGTGGGGCCTTTCTAGTCTTACTTTCTTTTGATAAAAGTGTTATAAAAATGCTGACATCATCGGAAATGTTTCCTGGGTGGTTACACGAATTCTTTTTTTTTTTCCCCCACAAACAATTGGGAGGATTTCAATTGTTTCACATCCTCTGTAACATTTGATATTGCTAGTATTTTTATTTCAGTTCATTGTAATTATTAGATTATTATTAATTATTATGGTTTTAAATTTTCATTTTCCTACTGGTGTGTGATAGTGGAAATGGTTTAGGGCATTAATTTGCTAACTTATCTGTAATTTGGGGAACTGTCCATTCAAGACTTTTGTCCATTTGTTTTAATGTAAGATTATTTGACTTTTACTCTGGGCTTATGAGAGTTCGTCATATATTTTGAATATAAGAACCTTGTTGAACATACAATTTGCAAATATTCACCTCAATTTTGTAGCTTGTCTTTTCACATTGTTATTAATATCAAAAGTTCTCAATCATCAAGGGTTAACTTTTAAAAATATGATAACATTGAAGAGATCTTATGCAACTGACTTGGTTTCATATCTAAGAATCTAAAGGTAATTTACAAAGGAGATCTCCAATATTTCCATCTAGAAGTTTTGTTATTTTACATTTGGAGTTATGACCTGTTTCAATAAAACTTTTGCATACACTGTTAGGTTTATGTCAAAGTTCATTTTATACCCGCATGATGATTTATCCCAACCCTATCATTAGGACACAGCCCTCTAATGAATTACTTAGCTCCTATCTCAATGAAACACGTCCAAGTTGTGAGGGGAGGGATTCTGGACTCTCTGTGCTGTTCCATTAACCCACACAACCCTCACTTTCCGCTGCTATACTGTACTGATGGCCAGGGTTGCCTCTGGCCTTAAAATCAGCTCATGCAACTCCTTTAAATTTGTTCTTTTCCAGAATTGTTTTGCTATTCTGCTAAACACATCACATTCAGACACATTAAATCCAAGCGCTGTGCCTTTAATATAATGACAATAAAAATACAGCAGAATTTTTTCATGGCTAATAAACTTTCTCTAAAATCCATAAACAACCCCAAAAGATCCAGGGATGACAAAGTGATCATCACGCAAACAATGGGTTACAGGAAACGGCTCTTTTCTCTGGTAAAGCTATCATTCGAAATGGCACTTCCAAGTTTCATGTTTTGTCTAGTTTTGAAACGATCTGTATCTTTCTGCTAGCCTGGTCTGGTCACAGAAGTGGCACGCTTCTAAGAAGTAGAGCCTAAGGCAAGTCTAGTTCAGAGGAATCCCATTGATAATCTTCTTCCCTATCTACCGCATTCCATCTTATCTGGAGACAGGACTATTTTTAATAACTTTTATCAAAAAAGTAAAAGCATTTGCCCATCATTTCAACAAGAATCAAATATACTGAATCACAAACATATAAACACACAAAAAACTTTGTCAAGAGGGAAAAACAATGTGTTTCAGAGTGGTGGCGCATGCCTTTAATCTCAGCACTCAAGACACAGAGGCAGGTAGACCTCTATGAGTCTGAGGACAGCCTGGTCTACAAAGCAAGTTGTATGATAGCCAGAGCTGTTACACAGAGAAACCCTAACTTGGAAAACTAACCAAGCAAACAGACAAACAAAACAAACAACAACAACAAAAACCTAATGTGCTCTCTTTTTTGTCTTTTTTTTTAATTGTTTTTATTAAGCTATACATTTTTCCACTCCCCTTCCTTCCTCTCCTCTCCCCTTTTGCCCTGTCTTGTGTGCTCCCAGTTCACTCAGGAGACTTTGTGATCCATGTGTGTCTCTCTTGGGGTCTTCATTGTTGTCTGGTTTCTCTGGGCTTTTGGCCTGAAGGCTGATTTTTAAGGTACACTGCTAACTGGAGTTTGGACTCCTTTATGACAAGAAAAACAATTCCTACAATATGCAGTGTGTACTTCAGAAGTAAGGAACGCTAAAAGAAGAAACTCAAAGAGGACTTACATTTGAAAAAAAGCCCCATGAGATAAACCCACCTATTTGAATACTTAATATAATCCAACTTTCCTTATCTCAAAGGATATTTGAAGCAAACCCAAATGTTTCATTTTCTCTCAAGTCTTAAGTTCAAAGGCTCTTATCAGAAGCACCCAACAAACTGCAAGTTAAAAAATGTAAGCTTCCTAGCAGGGTAATATGACTGCCAACAGTTAATTAAGTGTTCACAAATAGGGAGCAGAGTGGATTTTGAATATCCCCAATACAAAAAAAAAAGTGTAAGTCTGGTCGTTTTATATTGCATATGAAAATATCACACAATACACATTAGATATCATAATTGCTGTATACCAACCAAAGAGAAAGATACACTAAAAGTCTTTGCAAGAATACACTCCTGGTTATGCAAAGCCACAGTAAACATTCAATCTCTTTGCAAAACAAATCCTTCTGATGCCTTGCCTCAAACCCCAGCTCTCTCTAAATGAGCAAGAAAAAGCACCGTCTCTCTAAATCATTATGGCTATGACAGGACAGTCACAGGCAACAGCCCGAGCCAAGGACACTAGTGGCCCTCCCATCTATATTATGGCTTCAGACATTCTTCACATCTGGCGGCAAAGCAATTACCCAAATGGAAACAGAAAAACTCCAACACCAGTCCTCAAAGTGTCTGACTGAAGCCAAGTCACACCAGCAGCTGAATCAGAACCACAGAGAAGGAAAGGGGAGCTCAGAGTGAGAATGGAACTTTTTCCCCCCATGAACTTAATAGAGCTGGTCAATAACAAGGACTCAAAGTACTTCTCATAGTTCCTTTGTAGCAGTGGGTCTCAACCTGGGGTCGTAACCCCTTTGGGGGATTGGACGATTCTTTCACAGATATCCTTCCTATCAGATATTTACAACCTGATTCATAGCATTAGTAAAATTACAGCTATGAAGTAGCAAGGAAAATAATTTTATGGTTGGGGGCCATCACAACATGAGGAACTGTATTAAAAGATCGGAGCATCAGGAAGGTTGAGAGCCATTGCTCTGTAGAATAATTTGTAGGTTTATTTCCACAACATAAATGTGAATTTATGTGGCAGAGTAACAGGCAATATATTCTAGTATATCTTATTTTAATCAAGCAATCTCCAACTAAAATTCTGGCAGTATGGAAAGTCCTACTTTGTTGAAGATAAGCTTTGACATAACTCATACGTTCCAGGGTAGGAGCGTGAGGATTCAAATTATTAAGCAAAAGGAACAGAGGTATAAGAAAAATGAGAGACAGAAACATAGAACAACATTGGAAGGGACATTCAGTGAATACTGAATCCACGTTCATTTTCCACACGCTTATATACTTCACTCCAAAAGGGGAGAGGGAAGGCAGCAGACTTCGTCAACATAACACAAAGAATAGACTCGAATTCTCCAACCTTTGGTCCAGATGGAGTGAATCCATCTCTATACCCAAAATACTAGTTAACCACACCCTAGGTGAGAATCTCTCATTTGTAGCTACACCTGTTGTCAACAATGAGCTCAAACTCTCTGACCTCCAGTCAAGGTGGAACAGACTCACACCTGTGGGTCCCCATACTACTTAAACACCAAATTTGAGATAGTTTTATCTTTACCCAATGAAAAGAGAGGCCCATGGTTTTAGGAGACTTCCTAATTCTCAGTAGCTGATTGAAGACTATACTCATGCAATCTGAGATCCTAAGCACAAATTTCTTCATCTCCTGTTGTGTATTTTGGTTGTGTGTGGAGAGAGTAAATCTATTTACAAAGCTAAAACGTCACCGCCATGTCAAGTATCACATATTTTCATCCCCAGGTCACTGCCCTTATCTATGTATCTCTCTGTTGTACATTTATTTATTTATTTTGGCCAATGTGCTTGCTTGACTCCGACATAATAACATGCTTGGAAGTGCTTTGCCAGTATTAAGCAAACACAGAGTGAGTGGGCTTTAGCACGGTTCAGCCAAGGCCTGTCTTAACAGAGGTCTGATTCAGTCTTTCCTAAGTCGGCGAGCTTTGGGTAGTGTGGGAAGGCTTTTGCTTATGCATAATGCTGTCGTTTGCTGTATACGTCAGCTTGCTGATTTTTCAGAACCTAGACCTCTGAGCTACATTCAAAGATTCCCAGATCTGGCCAGGTCATGTGTTTCTCGTTGAACTTCTGTTACATTTATTTCTATGCTTTCTTTCCTTGGTTTAGGAAGGAAATTTCATTGTTCAGAGACCTGTTGGTTACCACGAGGTATTTATGCCACTAATACACCCTTAGGATTACTGTGCCATGCTGGCTGTTGAAGTGGTTCTTAGGTGTCAAATCTAAGTAGACTTTTGATTGCCTTCATCCTTTGGAAGCTTGCATAGTACCTTCAGGTACCATAAAGAGCTAATTCTTTGGAGGGAAACATTTAGGTAAGTCCCAGCTCAGTGGCTTCTGGACCCTGTGTCTGAAGTGTATGGTGTGTCTTTAGAAATAGGAACTTAACTTCCATGTACAGGGAAGCCAAGGGCAACAACAAGGCAGAATATTTTGTGAAGCCCAAGGACAGCCTTGACCACCAACTCAAAGAGGTCTTCTCAGATATGACATTGAGGATTGTATTAGGTGGTCTTGAGCTCTCACAGAGAGTGCTGCTCACCAACATGACTGTCCAACCATGAGCTGAACAAAGACTACACCAACCAACATGCCAAAGCAGACCAGGGAAATCCCATGAGGCCTCAATCCTACACAAAGAATTATAGGCAACTGCAAAACCCTGGAAGCAGTAGAGGCTGCATTCCTCAGAGATGAGCACAGCAATTGATTGTTCAGTACCAAATGGTCAGCCCTGAAAATACCCATCAAGTAACGTTATATGGACTGGGCAGGTTATATTTAGGAATACATAAATGGATATGCAAATCAAAATACATATATCCATGCAATAATAATAAAAGGAAAGAGCATGAATTCAGAGAGCATGAATTCAGATAGGAAGGCTTAAAGGATAGAAAGGAAGGGAGAAATGCTGTAATTATAGAATAAACACAAAAATTTTAAAAGTACAAAGAAAAATGCACAGACACATATACATACCATAAATACACAGAAAGCAGTATAAACATGGGAAAAATCTTTAGTTGGAATGTACTATTGGCATAAATGTTCTCCAGAATTGAATAATAGCGTAATTTAATAAGCAACTTATAAGTTGTTATAATGTTAAATGCTAACATAAAATATAAATACATACAAACATATTGTGAAGTATAATATTCTAATAGAATAATAAAAATTATTAAACATTCTCCAGTCATTATGTTGTATGTCTGCTAATTATTTGGAGGTGGTTGACTATGTTACTTATATCTATGTCATTTTCATCTCTCAGCAATATTAATGATATTGAATTGATGGCACTCAGTTAACGGAATGAAGAGGAAGATGTTGAGGTTGAATCCAAGTGATTTTTCCTGAAGAACTAAAGCCTCTCATGGAAAAGTATGGATTTTTTCAGGAATATCATAGATTTAGTCCTGGTTTTTTGTGTTTTGTCTATCCAATGAAAGAAGCCAAGTTGGCAGCTAGAAACATGATTGTAGAACAGAGAGATGGATCATGTCTAGAAATTAATGTTGTAGAGATTGGCATTCGGGTTTTTATTGGAGAAGACTACAGATGAAAATATATAGAAAAAGATGGCATGAGCCTGAAGGAACTCTAGCACTTAATGGCCAGTTGTGGCAGAATAAATTCACAAAGGAAACTACAAAGACTTAGTCAAAAAAAAAAAAGGTGTGGTATCACCTACGACAACCAGAACCTAAAGCAGAGGCACAAAGGAAGGGTGTTTCTAGAGGAAGTGGTCAGCATCATGAAGTACTGCGTATAGACAAAGGAACAATAATCTTGAAAGTATCCATTTGACAAAGTGAAAAGACTAAGAAGTGATGGTATGGGTTGTCTTGGTGATGTGATTCTGAAAATAATCTGCATGGAGGAAGGAAAGAAGAGCTTGGGAAGAAAGGAAATAAATATACAACACTCATAAACTGGCTGGAGAGGAAGAGAAATGCAGGCCACTTGGGGAGGCATGGTCATGGTGAGGGTTGGACAGATGAAGCTCTTCCACTCAAGGCACACCCACGGTTCAGTGCTGACTTCGGTCAGCAATCCCTCATTGGCTCATAGAATCCCCATTCTAAAAGAAACACATGCAAACTTTCTCGACTTCCTTATCTGAAGTTATCTCAGCTGTCCAGCTATTGAGTCGAGCTTTAGTTTCACCAATCTCTGTCCAACAATCAACTTAATGGTATTTGCCAAGTGCAAGAGAAGCAATTCACTTCATGTTATTGCATTTATTTGATTCATTGGCCCTACGTAAACCACAGAGACACATCACTTAGTTACTACATTACAAAGCAGAAGCCAAACTTCAGAAACCCCAGTCCAATATACTGTTGTACCTAAAAGTTTCCCTTATATGATGGCCAACCTTAATTGTTAATGTGACTAGATTTCGAATCACCTAGAAGATACACTTACAGCATACACAGGAGAATGTTTCTGGAGAATTAACAGAGAAGCAAAGACTCACTCTAAATGTGAGTAGCAACCTCCTTTAGTGGGTTTCTCAGCTGTTAAAAAACAAAGCCATCTGAATGCCTATGTTTATGTCTGTCTGCCTCCTAACAATGGATACAATGTGACCACACAGTCAGAGCCCTGCCACCATCATACCTTCCCCCACAGTGCGGGATGATGATCCCAAACTGGGTGCCAACATCAATCCTTCCTGCCTCAAGTGGTCATGGCAATAAAAACAGCACCTGATACCTGGAAACTGGCTTCAAAAAAAGCACATGTTGAAGGTGTTAGTTGGATTTCCTGCTATCAGAATAGGATTTTAAGACAGTAACCATTTTTATAAAATGCTATTAGACCTGGGTTTTAAACTATTTTAAAATATTAAGTGTGAGTTCAACTATTTAGCTAGAAATGTTAAGCCATTTCTAATGTGAAATATGGCTATATGTATTTTTAAATCACCAAATTATTGTAGTTTTTAATGGAAACAAAGTATTTCAGGTATATGACTGCATCTATTAAAAGTTGAAAAATTCAGCCCCCAAAAGATCTCAGTTTGTCATTCCCTTTCTTCCCAAACAAGTAGTTACTTCATAACCCGTCTTTGGAAAGTAAATCCTCATCCATATCTGTCTGAACAGAAGCATCAGACACATTTTGTAAGAGTAATTATATCTCCTCCAGACAGGCAGAGGAACCCCGATATCACCAATATGACAAAGGTATTTCTATTGCTATCATCCAGAAATTCCCAGCCAGTTTCAAGCCATGCACACAGGCAATCACATCATAACATCTGCAAGATGACGACAACAGATGCATTTCTCACTTGAAGTGGACGGGAGAATCATCTGAGACTCATGAGCAGAAAACCCAGTATTTGGGCAGTTCTCCGTACGTTGTTATAACTTAAAATATTTGGCTCATTTGTCTAAACGAACAAGCATGTGTAGATTACTGTTTCAACATCGTCATAAAAAATTATTTACCTAGAAGAAAGGTAAACTCTTTTAAACACATTCTCTCATATTCATACACAGCCCCAAATGTATACACCACCAAGCACTACCGTTCAATCACAACCTACTCCATCCTGCTACTGAATTATTTATTTATCCACTCAACATTGTTGGTATCTAGGAAATCAGGGGATAGTCCAACCTTTAGGGATAAGTCAGGAAATGAAACAGACTTCTTTATTTCATAGGATTTGTATTCTACCTAGAAGAGACAGACAATAAGTAAATCTGTCGGCACTAGGGGTGGTGTATGATTTATTGTGTGGGGCGGTCCTACACATTGAAATTATCACCAGTCCTCATTTCTTCAGCATCAACAACATCCTGGCCACGGTGACAATCAAATACAGCAGCTGCCACTTTAAAAAGTGATCTCCAGTGGGACCACTGCATCCTCTAGTGGGAGCCACCAGGACTCTCGCCACCCATACTGCCACCTTGTTCTGCCTCTGTCACTTTATTCTGCCAGCAGGAGAGGAGGAGGGAGGCAGGAATCATTAGGAAGATGGGTGGATGACCAAGCTACTTTAAAACTGGCCTGCTTCCTCCATTTGCTTAGGTTTTTACATCGGGCATTTTCTTACCTCAAACTTCAATTCGACACTGTTATTTTCAAATCAGTATCAGAAACAATTGTCTACCCAGAGAGGAACATAGCAAGTGCTAGAAGTGTTTCTCAACCTGAGGGTCGTGACCCCTTTAAGGTGCACATATCGGATAGTCTGAAAATCAGATATTAATGTTATGATTCATAACAGCACTGAAATTACAGGTATGAAGCAGCAATGGAACAATTTTATGGTTGGAGATCATGGCAAAAGGAGGATATATACAGGACTAGCTGAACATAGCGGACAATGAGGACTACTGAGAACTCAAGAACAATGGCAGTGGGTTTTTGATCCTACTGCACGTACTGGCTTTGGGGGAGCCTAGGCAGTTTGGATGCTCACCTTACTAGACCTGGATGGAGGTGGGCGGTCCTTGGGCTTCCCACAGGTCAGGGTCCCCTGATTTCTCTTCGAGCTGATGAGGGAGGGGGACTTAGTTGGGGGAGGGGGAGGGAAATGGGAGGCGGTGACAGGGAGGAGGCAGAAATCCTTAATAAATAAATAAATTTAAAAAAAAGAGGTCTTGGCATTAGGAAGGTTGAGAAGCACTATGTTAGAAGGACAACCGACCCCAGAGAGTCCTCGTGGGATTAAGCACCTACTGTTGAATTCAAAATGTAATAAATGGATCAGGGAAAAAAAATTAAAGCCAAGGAGATTTTATTCAGAACCTTAGGTATATTAAAATGTGCTTAGCATTGGAGAAGTAGACAAAATACCAGAGAACTCGGCAGCCCAAACTAATCATGCAGGTCTGAATCTAATAAACCACACCAAAGCTGCCATGCTCATGGGACAAAGCTCACACAAAACACTGAAAATGAATTATGAGCTCTCTGCTTCACATATTTTATGACAGCCACGAGAAACATGATTCAAGATAGACAAAATTGTAGAAACATATTTATATTGGTATATGTGCAACATCAGTTGGATGTACAATTGAATTTGAAGAAAAACGAAGAGTAGAATTTAATGTCATGCTCATGTTTAATAAGGCAACAATTAGAGAGAAATGACTGCAGAGAGCCAAGTTAGCAAGGCAAGTCTATGGTGCTATTTGTCTGTATTATTTTCCTTTTTTAGAATCAAATTTGAAGAGAACTTGAAAACTGGCAGGAATTGAAACCAGCATGACAGGGTCCTGTTGCAAGATATTTGATTACACTATGTAAAGATAAGTCACTATGGATTAATAAAAAGTTAAACAGCCAGTAGCTAGGCAGGAGGTATAGGTGGGACTTCTGGACAGAGGGAGCTCTGGGAAGAAGCAAGGCAGAGACTCCAGCTGGACACAGAGGGAGAAAGACAAGCAGGAAGAGACATAAAGGCCATGAGCCATGTGTTGGCATGTAGATGAATAAAAATGAGTTAATTTAAGTTATAAGAGCTAGTGGGAAAAGCCAAAGTTCTAGGTCAAGTTTTCATAATTAGTAATAAGTCTCAGTGTCTGTCATATTTTGTGAGCTGGCAGCCCAAGGGGGAAAAAATCCATCAACAGGGGCTGTTTCTTGTATGCTTTATAAAAGTGTTAGATATTATATGAAGAAGACACACTGGAGCTGTAAGATCAATAAGAGATCCTTATATTAATAGCTTAAATGTTGCTAAAGTGTTTCATCAATTCATCCTTGATTCAAAACTGACAGTCCAGAAAACATCTCTTAAAAAAAAAAAAGAAAAAAAAAAGATAAAGAGCCAGGCAGTGGTGGCGCACACCTTTAATCCCAGCACTCGGGAGGCAGAGGCAGGTGGATCTCTGTGAGTTCGAGGCCAGCCTGGTCTACAAGAGCTAGTTCCAGGACAGGAACCAAAAACTACGAAGAAACCCTGTCTCGAAAAATCAAAAAAAAAAAAAAGATAAAGAAAACACAAGAGGCTATTCTAGCTCTATCTTTAATGCATGATGAACTAAAGCAGGGGCATTGGGAACTTGAGGCCGACCTGTGCTTCAGCTCACTATCCTCTCAAACATCAGTGAATGTTTGCAGGTGCTGTATTATCAGAGTAATGCAAGTCTGGAACACGTAAGGCTTATAATCTAACAGAAGTATTCAATGGGGAGCAAAATGGAGCTTCATGTACATCACAGAGAAGCAGAAATTCAGACAATTTCAATGAGGCATTAAACATGAAGTATACACAATGGGAGCCAGTAATAGGAGGAAGAAATATTCTCAGAAAACAAAATAACATCAAAATGTGTGTGTGTGCACACGCGTACACACGTGTGCACGTGCAAGCATGCACATTTTCTAAGACATACCACTATAATTCAAAACTAAACTAATTTCTGTAATGGCTAAAATAAAATGAGCAAAAGTAAACTAGCAATGCGCAGTGCTGGCGAGACTGCATAGATACCTAGCAAACTAGAGTAGTCATGTACTGAAAACAGGAACAAAAGCTAACACAGACACGTTAGAAAATGTCAACAGTTTCTTGAGTAATGAAATATCTTCCTGTCGGGTGACCCAGCGCCACACTTACTACTCAGGGGAGATGGAAAGAGATGTCCACATAGATCTTTATATAACTAGTTAAATTTCAAACTTCATATATATAGTTATATATGTACATGGTAAATTTACTGCATAAGAGTTTTATAATAAACCTGACCTTTAAATCAGCAAGTGTTGTTTGGAGGGCAGGCCCCTTGTTCTGTCCTGCCCAGCTCCGCAGGACACCCAGCTAGCTTATACCCAAAATAACTACACGGAAATTGTATTAATTAAACACTGTCTGGCTCATTAGTTTTAGCCTTATATTGGCTAATTCTCACATCTTGATTCAACCCATTTTTAATAATCTGTATCACCACTTGACTGTGGCTTACCGGAATGAGTTTAACCAGCATCCGTCTTGGGCAGGAGAAGCATGGCGTCTGTCACACTTCCCTTCTTCCCAGCATTCTGTTCTGTGTACTCTGCCCACCTAAGGGCTGCCCTATCAAAAGGCCAAGTCAGTCTCTTTATTCAACCAATGAAATCAACACAAATACAGAACGACCTCCTACACCAAACAAGACCTCAAACAGGTGTAAAAGACTTCTTCATAGCAAACACAAATGCCAGAATTCACAAAACAACACAATACATGCCAATCCTGTCCTAAAGCCACCCTTTCAGGTCTTACACATCCCAGAGAAGCCATAAAGGGCTCCTTCTGCACAGTGTTTCCGCAGGATTCCATTGTTCTGGGTGAGGACGGAACTCACATATTTCATTTTCTGACTAAACCCTTCTAGAGAAGAAGATACATAAACTTGCACTGACTCACAGATCAAATGCCAGGAAACTGGCCACTCACCAAAGCATACTCTGGAAGTTCTTTGCCAAAAAAACTGGCCTCTGACTATCACCACCTCTGGTGTGCCTGCCCTGCCCTGTTCCAGATAACTGGCAGCCACTCCGCTTCCCATCGACTAAACACATCAATCTTCTGCCTTCTCTCCATTTCTGCATCCCAGCTTTCAAAGTTTTCAGATCAGCTGACAACGCTCAACTGTCTTTCCTCCACTTGGACTAAGTGCAGAAATGTACCAGGCCTCCTTCTCAGGGATGCCTTACCACCCCCCACACCAGGGCATGAGCAATGCTTATTCTCATTTTAACACTGAGCAGCCCTTGCTGTTGTTAAACTTGAACATGAAAACTGATTGGCTCACTTGGCAACACTCAGCCAGCCTATTGTTAAGTTAAGAAGTTGGCTATTGTACTGGAAACAAAGCAGGGATCAAAGCACTAAACAATGGATTCAGAAGGGATGCGTCGAGAGGACAAGACAGACAAGAAATAGAAACAAAAAAACATTCCTTTGAAATCCAAAAAAAAATATTTCCCTTCATTCCCACAGTGAGTAGTACAGATGAAGACATAAACTGTCAGGAGAGGAAAAAGAAAATGTGGTCCTCTTCCCAAACCCAGGTTTCAGTGAGTCACAAACCACTGGAGAGGATCTAAAGGAAGAAGGGGAGTCTTGCCATACCAGACATTATCACAGGGTCCACGTGCTCATGATCATCTTCAGTGCTGTGTGTGTGAGCGTGTGCATGTACATTTGTATGTACGTGTGTGTGTGTGTGTGTACAAGCACATTCTGGCACTCCAGCTACCAATCTTTTAAGTTGTTGGCCCATTTTACTGAGCAAGATTCTCCAAAGAAACAGTATGAGGCACGGACAAGACACCAATCAAGGGGAAAATACGTTCCCAGTGTGAGGTTTCCTGGTCAAATGATTATACTATTAAAAACATTGCTCATGAACTGTTTGATTGTATTGGCTTCTTTTTTTTTTAACAAGGTAAGTGTGGAGTAGAGAGAGGAGAGGGTAACTTGGATTTTATAACACATCTTCAGTTCTGATGTCTACAGCCTACTGAGTATACACTCTGTGCCTTTCCTTTCAATGATCCCCCAGCACAAGTCTGATGTACCACCTGGTATTCCTAAGAGGGAGAAGACTGCAATATGCCTTATAGAAAAAACACATGTATGCAAAATAACCTTCATTATACATAAACTATAGTGCCTTGGCCACAAGCTCAATGCTAATGAATGCCATAGACACATACGGTAGACACTGCATTGGATGTGTGCACAAAATAAGGTATCTTTAACAGTACCACACAAAAAAATAAGTTCATGTACTAAGAAGCAAATCTATTGCAGCTTGAGTTACACAAATTGAGACTTGAGTTTCGTAATAGCCTAACTTAGAGCCTAACTATATGCAAGAATACAACTATCAGAGAGATGGTTTGGTTGTTATTTCTGCAAGTGATCCAGAACCCACAAGATGGATCTCAATCTTCAGTAACTCCAGTTCCAAGGGATCTGATAACTTCCTCTGGCCTCTGCAGACACTATATATGCATGATATACATGCATATATGTAGGCAAAACATTTATGCATGTATATACAAAAATAATGCAAAATTTTAACGGCCTAACTGTATAGTTCCCATGCGAGCAATGGTTCAGCTGATCAATGCTCACTAACTCCCTGCTTCTGTTGGCTCTGTAGAATACAACAACTGTGCTTTTTCAGACCCAGGCCTGCTGGCCTTAGTGGGTTCCCAATAGAACATCCCCATTGTCTCAGTGTGTGGGTGCACCCCTCACGGTCCTGAGTTCCTTGCTCATGCTCTCTCTCCTTCTGCTCCTGATTTGAACCTTGAGATTTCAGTCCGGTGCTCCAATGTGGGTCTCTGTCTCTGTCTCCTTTCATGAAAAAGCATGGGATAAAACCGGACTTGCTGAACATAGCAGACAATGAGGACTATTGAGAACTCAAGAACAATGGCAATGGGTTTTTGATCCTACTGCACATACTGGCTTTGGGGGAGCCTAGGCAGTTTGGATGCTCACCTTACTAACCTGGATGGAGGTGGGTGGTCCTTGGACTTCCCACAGGTCAGGGAACCCTGATTGCTCTTCGAGCTGATGAGGGAGGGGGACTTGATCGGGGGAGGGGGAGGGAAATGGAAGGCAGTGGCGGGGAGGAGGCAGAAATCTTTAATAAATAAATTAATTAATTAAAAAAATAAAAAAATAAACCCAGAAAAAAAAAGAAACTCAGAGGGGAGTTTTGGGGTCTGGGCCCCGCCCTTTGAAGAGTGGGAAAAAAAAGTATACAACAACTGTGAACATGGTGACCAAATACAGCTCAGTGTATCCCTTCTTTGACAGACACTTTTAATGGTCAGGATTCTACTAATAGTCACACACATAGGTCCTTTAAGAAATCAAGAGAATTGTGAACACACATGATTAACCTATGAATCTGTTATAAGAATCCATATTTTTTGTTCATAGGGAATTGCATAACAAGACTACATATCATTTTGCATGTAAAGTAACAGAACATAGGCATGTTCAAATGCATTCAGAAGTGGTATCCAACATGCGTATGCGATTATAGACATCATCCCTACAGCTTCTACTAACTTGCTATTGGGTTTACACACACATTTGAAGATAAAATTAGGAGTGAACTAACATGCTATTGACCCTGATGAATGAAGTCTGGCCAATCTGTATCTGATAATGTTTCAGTCATATCTCAAAAGAAATGGCACACATTATAAATTGGTAAGTAAAGAGGACAGGCTGGGAAACACATGCACAAATTGAAACTGTAATCTTCAAACAATTATTTTCAAATGAGGGTCAGTTGGCAAACACAGCACATGAGAGAGCACCATAAAAGAGCATATTTCATCCTAACTGCACAAGGGGACTATTACAAAGTTTCACTTGTTGGCACTTAATAATACTAAAGGATTTGTGTGACTTCAACTAAACGCCTTTTAAGTATAATTTATTTTTAATCGCCCGAAGTCAATTAAATTATCTCAAATAAGAGGATACATTGATTACATGCTGGAATTAAATGCGTGAAGACAACAGAGGGGAAGGAAATCAAAGAGTTTAGTTTCTGAAGTTCTTAATAAGTATCTAATTAGATTGACTTTTACATGAAATGACAGCAACTTCTCCAAAGCCCCGAAATAAGCATGGCTTCCTAACCAAGTGTATCACTCAGACCTTTCCCTTGCTTTGACAAATATCAGCAAGGAGGGGTTGAGAGGAAGATTTGTTTTGGCTCATCATTTTGGATGCTTCTGGCCACATGTGGCTTTATCTTTTTACTTAGGACCTTAGTAACGTAGAACAATGTGTGGTTGGTAGGAGAATGTTGCAGAGGCCATGAAGCGTGGGAGGGGAGGTCAGGGAAAAGGTGCATTTTTCCAGGGCCCCTTCTAATGACCCGCTTTCTATAAGAAGGTCTCTTATTTTCCTAATTTTATAATTTTCTACTCCCTCCCAACATTGCTGTCATAGTATACAGACATGAAAGGATTGAGCCTCTGATGAAATCCAAGCCCTTATGATTTGATCACCTGATGATTGGATCCTCCATTTGGGGATCATGCTCCAGCTCACGATGAGATGCTGTCTATCTAAACCTTAAAGTCATTCAACTTCACAGACTTCAAATAGGTTTAGGTAAGCTCTACCATTCAAGTTCAAGTTCAAGTTCCACATGAATTCATGAATCCATTCACAAGTACAAGTAAGTCCCAGCCAAGCGGGGATTGACTTGACAACCCATTTTCCTTAGCAGCAGGACCTAACCCACAGAATTTGTGAATGCTAATAGAGTCTCTTTGTAATGCAGAAGTTTCAGCGTAACGAGCCTGGATTACAAGTTCAGATCTTGGTGGCAATAGCTTGTGGGGTTGGGATACTGGGCCTGTTGTGTTCCTGACATATACTCACTTCTATCTCACATGGTCGGGATCTCAACTATACCTGGAAAGCCCCCTGTGCTGAAGGGATCATGTCCGGCCCATGCTGCCATCTGAAAGTCATAGAAAAGGTGGCGAAGACTTCTGAGAGGGAATTCTGTATTAGAGGAAAGCCCTTGACGGGGATACTGAAACCCAAGGCCCTTCCTCTTCTTGTTTCCCAGCCCCTGTGTGGTAAACAGGCCTTTCTCTTGTACCACATCTGCAGGGCTCTGTGACACACCATCCAACCATAGGCCCCAAAGCACCACACCAACCATCAATTGAAACCTCTGATATTATAACCAAAATAAACTCTTCTTTTTCAATAGTCTTGTATATTTTGATCCAGTAAAGGGATGGTAACATACAATACAAAGACAATTATATAATATTCATCAAAAGCCCACAGGCATTTTGAATCAACGAGAAAACCCCAGTTTGCAAATTAAAGAACTAATACTTGAATACCTTACACTTGTCTCAGCTATTTGGGGGTGTCAGAGTTGTTTTTAAACTATACAGCTGTCACCTGCGTACACGGGGGCTTGGGGAATTATACAACAAGACATGAGCTTGGGGTATATATTCAGGAGAACATTTGAGGAATGAAATATAAGCTGGAATTTATATTTCATTGTATACACATGTGAAATTCTTCAGAATAACAAAGAATTGAAAAAAATAGAGAGTTGACTCCCATAGGACCCAAACAGTAGATAGAATCAGATCCACTCATCTCTCTACAGGTGAGCAAGGCAAAAGTTGAGAAGACAATGCAGTATTTGAAAGCCTAAAGGGCAGTGTTTAAGACTCTTGTTTGTTTGTGTGTGGTTGATAACTGTATTCTTAGGCATTGTATCACAACCAGAGATAGAAGAGAAGGCAAAGAGAAAGCTGGTTCAGAACCCTTAGTCTGAAGATCACACCATCCCATCAGGGACATGTAGTAATAGGAGTGGCGGGGCTGCATCCCAGGCACCCGGCCGCCCGCACGGCTAGCTTTATACCCAAAATAATTACACAGAAACTGTATTCTTTTAAACACTGCCTGGCCTATTAGTTTCAGCCTCTTATTGGCTAGCTCTTACATATTGATCTAACCCATTTCTAATAATCTGTGTAGCCCATGAGCTGGCTTACCAGGGAAGATCTTAACCTGCATCTGTGTTGGGTGGGAGAATCATGGTGACTCCCTACTCGGCTTCTTTTTTTCAGCATTCTGTTTTGTCTACTCTGCCTACCTAATTTTGTGTCCTTTCAGGACCAAGCAGTTTTCTTTATTACTTAACCAATAAAACAACAGATAGAAAGATGACCCTCCTCTATCAGGGACAGATAAAGAAAGGCCCATGATCTAAAGAGCAAGAATTCTGTGGGCTAAGTGACAGCAGGTGACAGCGATCTGAAGAAAGAACAACAGAGATTGTAGCGACCTCTCAACTACCTCTCTGAAAGAAGCCCAAGCAGATCTCTGTTACTGAAGAACTTTTGTATTCCCTTATCTCTAGAGAGCTGCAGACACTACAGTGATTAGAATCCCCGGGAAGCTTCTAGAATCTCAGACACACATGATGAAAACGAAGGCAGTCCTGCAGGAGAAGCACACTGAAACAGAGTCTTCACACAATCCTGAGAGAAAGCAAATGACCCCATGGTAAGCAACCAAATTTTAAGAATGGAATTCTGGAAAAATTGAGAATAGAGATGCCCGTGGTCAGCATATTCTTTGCTACTAGTTACCAGAATTGGGAAACAACCATTTCAGTACAGGGAGAAGGGCATGGGACGGGGCTTAGACTAGAGCTGTCTACCATGTCTTCCCAGCATAATCGAGGTGCAGGTGATGGGTGTGAAGGGGCTCTCGCTTCATAGCCATAGAGACCTAAGCAAGCTATGCCAGTCAACTTCCCAGGGCTCTAACAAAACACACAAGGTGAATAACTTAGAGAGCTTTATTTGGACTCGTGATTTTAGAAGTTTAGTTGATGGTCATTTGACCCTGCTGCTTTGGGTCTATGGGAATAAAGTACATTAGCAGAGGACTACAAGGAAGAGAAATCCTGATCACACTGATCCAACCTAGAAGCAAAGATGGGGAGCTAGGAGGAAGGGACCAGGATTGGAACAGCCTCTTCAAAAGTACCATGACCCAAGTCCAGCCTCCATGCCTCACTTCTTAACATATACCACCTCCCAATCCACCATGTCGTAGGAACCAGACCTTCAGCGCTTGTGTCTTTGGGGGAACATTCAGGACCTAAACTACATCACAAGCCTTTAAGCATAATTTTGTCTCAGAAAAAAAGCAGAATCCTTTATAAAACATAGAGCCTGTGCCGCAACAGAAACATGACAAGTTTCACACAGAATAGGGCACAGATCAAACATTCCCTCCTGTGAAAAGCTTCAGCCAAGTTTGTGGCAATCAGAATTTAAGACTTCAGCCGGGCGGTGGTGGCGCACTCCTGTAATCCCAGCACTTGGGAGGCAGAGACAGGCGGATCTCTGTGAGTTCAAGGCCAGCCTGGTCTACCAAGGGAGTTCCAGGACAGGCTCCAAAGCTACAGAGAAACCCTGTCTCGAAAAACCAAAAAAAAAAAAAAAAAAAAAAAAAAGAATTTAAGACTTCACAGAAGAGAGTAAGTATTCTATCAATCATATCAAAATTCCAGCCACTCAGAATGTATAGAGAGCTCCTAAATGGCTAGCTAGGAGGTCAGAGTGCAGTTTGATGCCCCTGAGAAACAAAAGCACTTTCCATTCTCAGACGTTTTTGAGTTTTTGTGTAAGTGGTCTAGAAACCAGCAGAGACAGCTGCAGTCACAAACCAGCAGCAGAAACAGATGCAGAAGGCCAGCTTCCGGCCCCTGGCCACCACCTGGCACCAGACAGCAGCCACACCCTGTGTTCTCTCTGAAGTGGAAGGAGACAGCGGCCAATGAGTTTCCTTCAGGATTCTAGCAAACTTTTCTCGTTCCTCTGTTTTCAGAACCTGAGTACCTTTCAGCAGACCTGAAAACCTGTCCCTGACTGGGAGGCCTAAGAGGGGGGGGGTCTCCAGAAGAGACCAAGCACAACTGGAGTATGGCAGAAGAAGAAAGTGCTGGAACTTCCATTCAGAATGACTTTATGTGTCCCCTTATTTTCCCTTCTGCGCATGTTTCATAGCGTGTATCATCATGCTGTAGAGCACGCACACAGTCATACGTACATATGAAAACTCCCACGTGCTGTGTCTGCTGCTTAGGTTACATGATCAAGGAACTCCAGAATGTTTTAGAGCCCGTGAAGAGTTAAATCCTTTAGTCTGCGGTAAAACAAATTTAAAAACAACAGCAGCAGCAATACCGAGAAAAGAATTTGGCTTCCCCTTTAGGCAAAGACTATTTTAGGAACAGTGTCTCTTCTTTCAAAAAATTAGATCAGGCAGAGAGCATCTTGCCAGCCAGCTAGGATGGGCTTAAATAGAGAAAATATTCAATTTAAAAAAAAAAGCATGCAGGTGTGATTTAAATAAGGGTTTCCGGCAAGACTGCTGGCACCTCTACAAAAGGGTGCTTCCCTTGGGGACATTAATTTCAATAAGTGAGCTCATTTGTCTTAAATGCACTGCAGTATTTGCAAACTAAACTACCTTGTATGCTGCTTCCCTTTGCGTCCTCTATCCCATTTGTATAATTTGTATTTTCAAAAGAAAATGCAGATGCCTTTCTTTCTAAGGCCTCCAGTAGTAGGCAAGTAGAAGGTGTAATCAAAAAGACAATCGGCACCTGGGCTGGGACAGCTGACAGTCACTCAGGCTCACGTGAGGAAGCAAACATATTCTACACCGTGTATGGACTGAGCCATTCAGTCAACTTCCTTTAGCCCTGATGCTGCGCACAATGATTAGAATGGCCCTGACCCTTGAGGGTGATGAGAGGTCAGTATAAGGAAATGAAAACGAATATTCTTAAAAAGTGGACTTTCCACAAACGCAAAACAAGCAAACAAAAAAGAACCTTTTACCTTGCAGGACTGCCGGGTTATTGACGTGAACACACGCCGTGACTAAAAGTTCAAGATGTATGAGATAGGGTTCAATTTCACCTGATCAGGTTGAAAATTATTCCTGTGGATGAACTTCCAAGTTCACAGTTCCTAGCCTGACTTGACTTCTTCTACACCCATCAGTTGAGTGATTAAATCACATAAGGGCCCTACCCACACGAGCATCCACACAGTGAAGGTTTATGTCTTCAGAAAGGAAACTAGAGTCAAGAGAAGCTGTGTCCAATTTTTTTTTGTTGTTAGAACCAAATATCCGAGACTATATTAACTTATGAAGAATAGAAGCTTACATGATCTACAGCCTGAAACCTAAGACTACCATGTCAAGCCAGGCAGTGTTGGTACACGCCTTTAATCCTAGCACTGGAGAGGGGGAGGCAGGTGGATCTCTGAGTTCAAGGCCAGCCTGGCCTACAAGAGCTAGTTCCAGGACAGGCACCACAGCTACAGAGAAACGCTGTCTTAAAAACCCAAAATAAAATAAAGAGTTTTGTGCCAGCATCTAGTGAGGGCCCTCTTGCTACATCATAATGTCACAGATAGGTCACATGGTGAGACTTAGCATGCTAACTCTCGTCTAGTTTCTATACATAGTAACGTCATTGTGGGGACCCCCAACTCACAGCTTTATCACACCCTAATCACCTCCAGAGGTCCTCTCTCTCCATGTGTCATGAACACACAAATTTGGGTATTAACTTTCCAATAAAGGAAACTGGGAGATACATTCAACTCAGGACAAGGAGTAATGTGAGCAGTGAGTGAATGGCTGCTTAAGACGGAGAGAGTTCTAGACAGAAGGAAAAGCTCACACTGAGCCCTAAAGTCACACCTGTTCCTCTGGCTTCAAATACTGAAGAGGTGAACATATCTGCGACAACCTGGTATGGCTATCATTAGGAAGAAACCAAAGCAATGAAGGGGCAGGGGTTGGCAGAGACCTCAGTGGTCACCTAAGTGCATTTACATAGACAT
This sequence comes from Microtus pennsylvanicus, assembly GCF_037038515.1. Lineage (NCBI taxonomy): Eukaryota > Metazoa > Chordata > Mammalia > Rodentia > Cricetidae > Microtus > Microtus pennsylvanicus. The sequence continues at coordinate 21,860,832 of NC_134596.1, forward strand.
GGCTAGACACAGAGGGTGAGTCTTATAAGAAGACTCGAGGGATTTTTATTTTGAATACCAATTTTTAAATTTTTATTCTTTGAGAATTTCATACATGATACCCACTACCCACTTCCTCCTCCAACTATCTGGGACTTTCCCCCACAGACATCTGGTGTGGGACAATTGTCTATATTCTGTCACTAATGTTTTATATAAACGCTGATTGGCCAGTAGCCAGGCAGGAAGTATAGGTGGGACAACCAGACAGGAAGTAGAGGCGGGTCAAGGAGAACAGGAGAATTCTGGGAAGTGGACACAGTCCTGTCCTGATACAGAAGAAGCAAGATGTGACTACACAGCTGAAAAAGGTACTGAGCCATGTGGTAACACAGATAAGAATAATGGGCTAATGTAAGTTATAAGAGCTAACGGGCCAATCAGTTTATGATTAATGTAGACCTCTGTGTGATTTCTTTGGGACTTAACAACTGCGGGAACCAGGCAGGACAGAAACCCTCACCAACGGACATCCACCTCTCAACTTTAAAGCATTAAAAAAACAATGATGGCATATCAGCAGGTCTGTGTAGTCCAAGTCTTTCCGGCATCTACCATGGAGAACATGGTCAGATGGGTCATGAGCTGAGGCGGAAGATCAGCTGAGCTGCAAGTCTCAGTGGTTACTGGGATTGTGGTTGGCTTCTCCAGCTTGGCATTCTGGTTCTTCAAATTTGCACCCTGCTGGAAATAAGAGGCCACGGACTGCACCCCGGTTGCGTGCTGCCCGCTATGTCTGCTCAGGATTTAAGGACACAAGGAAGTTTCACGTCTTTTCTGTGATTCTCCTCTGAGTCTCTCACCTCTATGGAGGTCAGCCCTGTTGACCTTCAGTAGTGACACTGTCATAGGCCTCTCAATCTAAGCAACACCATGTAACTTTACTAATATACTACAATGTTCACAACTGTCTGCAGTGAGCTCTGTTCTGTGTACAGGAAGACCACAGGGACAAAGTTAAGCACACTGTGAATTTGAATCACTAAGAAGATATGGGGGTGGGCACAATCTTTCTACCAAAAATGTCAAGAGTTATTAGGCACTAAGAAAACAAAGTGAAAATTTTCATGGAACGTTTCAGAAGGCAAAGATCATCTCTCCTTTAAAAAAAATGCCTAAAATGTATAAAAGAAAAAGACAAACATCAAGGTCAAAAGAAAATATTTTCACATCATCATTCCACAGTTGAAATGGGATGGGCCCTCTCCCCCAAAACAGTTTGGAGCAATTATTTTGTTCACGCTGATTTCACTCTTCTTACTATCAGGTGTGCCTAACCTGTGGGTTCCTGGCCACGTGCATCGCAGGACAGTTATGGATGCATTCTAACACATTGGAAAACCATTGTGTTGCAATGGTAAAGGGTTTGATTCTCAGCCTAAACAGAGACCACCAGGATACTAAGCTGTTCTGACAGAACAGAACCCTACTTCCTTGTTCTATCCTTAAATCCAGTTAGTGTAAATGTAAGTGTTTGTATCCACTTCTTAGCGCCATCCCTGACATGATCCCTGATGTAGTCTGAACTCCCTTTGTAAGACTGTGGGGAAGGATTTTTATCTAATATGGGATCTATTACTACCCAGATAATGAGTGCCAATAAAATTATTAAAATTCGTGTTACATCAAACGATAAAAGCGCTGTCAAAATAAATTAAAAATGAACAGATAAGCGTGGAACCATCAGCACCTACTGCAAACACCAAAGACCTCCACTTGCATTTCTTCTACAGACAGTCCGTCTTGTGATCTTCTTTCTGCACTAAGTCAAGGAAATACCTGGCTGACCAATTCCAAAAATTAGAAAACTCTCTCGTGTCTTTGTTCCGGTTTCTATTGCTGTGAATAGATGCCATGACCTCGGCAGCTCTTAAAAGGACACATTTAATTGGGGCTGGCTTATAGTTAAAAGGTTTAATCCATTTCCATCATGGCAGAAGTGGTGCTGGAGAGGAAGCTGAGAGTTCTACAACCAGATCAGCAGGCAGAAGGGAGAGAGGGAGAAAGGCAGAAGGGAGAGAGGTTTGAGCATCTGGGACTCAAAGCCCGCCCTCAGCCCTCAGTGAACACTTCCCACAAGGCCACACCTACTCCATTAAGGCCATACTTACTCCAATAAGGCCACACCTCCAATAATGCCACTCCCTGTGAGTTTATGTGGGCCATTTTCATTCAGACCACCATACCCCAATGATATATTTGACATCATCTCTACCCTTAATAGACTGCTCTTACAGAGAAAATTAAATAATAAAAATGTTAATAGTTTTTAATTTACTAATTGATCTTTTTTATTTACTATTATCTTTAGAAAATATCCTCCTTCTTAGTAGGAGACTTCTTTTTTTTTAATTTTCAGATCTATTTACTTCTTCATTATTTCAAGGTAGTTTTTTACAGTACATAGGCATAGTTTTATCAACCTTCCCTAACTTATTTTTTTCCTTTTTTTATTTTTTTTTATTTTTCCATTCAAATATTTACACTTCCTTCCCTCCTCCCAATCCTCTCCCACTCCCCCACTCCCCATCATCTCTCCCCCTCCCTGTTGGAGAGAGGGCAGGGAACCCTGCCCTGTGGGAAGTCCAAGGTAGTCCCAACTACATCCAGGCCTAGGGAGCTGTGCATCCATATAGACTAGGGTCCCAAAAAGCCAGAACATGCCATAAAAACAAGTCCCAGTGCCTTTATCAATGGCATCTCAGTCAGCCCCCATTGTCAGCCACAATCAGAGAGTCTGGTTTGATCACAGGCTCGTTCAGACCTGGTCCAGCTGGATTTGGTGAGCTCCCAAGTAGGAGACTTCTAAACAATCCTGTCCTCATGAAGTCCATCTTCGCTAAGTCCTGCCTCCAGTTATTGGCTTTTCCCAAACATAATTCATCTTTTATAAAAAGTACCAGATGAAAGGCACCTCAAAACTCCAAGCTTCAGAATAATAATGCAGGGGCTTTGTTTGAACTATTAACAAAACGACAGCTTGAAAATTGTCTCAAGGAAAAGGATTACTTTCTAAATAAATGTTCATCAATCATTTAAGGTTTCCATCAATGGCAAATTAATGACTTCTCTCATAGGACAAGTACACTGTTTAAATTCCCTCATTCATTCAAGAGCTGTGTCGGCCAATTGCTGTCGGAACTGGTGTGGAGGTCAGAAGACAACACTGCATTGCTCCTCTCCTTCCACTTTCAGATGAGTTCCAGAAGTCAAACTCTAATCCCAGGCTCCCTTGCTCGGCCAGTTCCTTTACCCAGTGAGCCATCTCACCAGTCCCTGAATTTTTTTTTTTAATCTGTAACTTTTCTGAATCTTCATAAGCATAACAGAGCTGGATAAAATCACCCTGGTTTAATTTAGAAGTAAATCTAGATTGGAAATACTAAAGCCAGGCAGTGGTGGCACATGCCTTTAATCCCAACACTTGGGAGATAAAGCCAGGTGGATCTCTGTGAGTTCGAGCACAGCCTGGTCCCACAGAGCAAAAGCTACATGGAGAAACCCTTTCTCAAAAAACAAACCAAAAAATAATAAAAAATTAAATTTAAAAATAGAAATACTATTGTCAACTTGTCAACTGGTGAATGCCAGTGCCAGTCTTCCCAGTTTCCCCCACCACCACATCAGGGCTATACAGCCAGCTCCGGCTGGAGGAAATCACATGACCTGTTTAATGAGGTTTCAGTTCTGAAAGAGAAATTTAAAACTTAATTTACAAACTTAAATTGACACTGGGGTTGACAGAGTTAATGGTGCATTAGAGGGGATAGGGATAGTTTGAAACATGCAGAGCAACATAAACAGAACTGGATAGGCGGTGACTTCCAGATGTCACTCATCAAGTACCACTGTGGGACTGGAAGCGTTCTACTATGTCAGCCGCCACCGCCACAACAGCGTCATACACACGTGCTCGACCTTAGCTCTCACAGTAGCTGGGAAGTGGAGTCACTGAAGGAGAAAGCAAACCGTGGGCTGGAGGGCAGAGGGAGCCAGGAGTCTGAAAGAGACACTGGTTGCCCCCACCATTGCTCACAGCAACACCTCATCTCCTTAACCCAAGACCAGCTGTTTTTCTGGTCCTTTATATTTACTGGTTACGCTATATGAACACCTCACTAGACACATCAGCCTGTGACACGCCACGATGCGGAACCATCGCATGCTTTCCATCCTTATGCTTTCTAAATTTTACAAAAGGAAAAAGATAGTAGAATGATTAAGGAAGGCCTCATTCCTTTCCAGGTGTTAGAAGAAAGAATACGATATGTGGTTTGATCTCCTGAGACATTTAGGGTCCAACATGAGAGAGAGATACAAAAGCAAAGTAAAGGTATAGAGAAGCCCACTAAGCCCAGAAGTGAATACCAGAAGCACACATAAAAGATGAGTTTACCTACGATACAGACAGGCCTAGACCAAGGAGATTTTAAATAGAATGAAGATGCAATGGTCAAATGAGAAGCTGAGCTGTGGACAATCAACCCTCTGCACCCTTGGGTGCTATATCTGTGAATTAACCAACTGTGGGTCAAAAATGTTTCAGATATGTTTCATGACCCCTTTCCCCAAGCAATATTATACTAAGACAATTACACAGGGCTGGAGATGTTGTTCTGTATTGCATATCTGCCTAGCATGTATGAGTACCTGGGTTCAATCAGCACCACAGTGAAAACCAACAACAAACAAAGAGCCTTATGATGTATTCTTAAGCAACTGTAGGAAGCTGGAGATGATTTAAGTCACAGAGGAGGATATGATAACCATGATATGATACTAGATAAGATGCTATGGCAGTTCATATAAGGGACATGAACATCTCTGGGCTGAAGGATCTTGATGTTAAACTCCCACGAATATAGAGGAATGACTGTCAGTAGTTGATTGTGTATGTTTGGGAGGCAGGCCTGAGGCAAAAGCAAGGAATATGGCCCAGTCACCTGTTAAACACAAGAAAAGAGTGTAAGGGTGATCGTGGACAGGAGAGAGGTGAATGCCAGGTTTAGTGAAGTCCATTAAAAGGATTCAAAATATCTAAACGAGACAGACAGACCCAGCATACCTGAATACTCAGAGTCAAGTTAAGAACAAAGTCTAGATAGAATTGTAGGTGATGGAAGCCCTTATTCCTAATCTAACAGGCTGAAAACAAAACAAGATTAGGAAATAAACTTATCTCTTAGAGGAAAAACAGACGAAATTGAATTTATAATAAAAATGAATCAACTTGCCAGGAAGGATAGTCTGAAAAGCAGGGCAGGGTCAGGGAAGCTGACTGAGGATGAAGGCATTAAGAGAAAGTGAGCATCCATTTCCGGTACTCCAGAGAGCCAGTGAGGATGGCCAGCTGCATCCAGCTTTGGCTCTGGAGCAGGCTGAGCAGGTTTGGAAATGTAAATGACAGGAGGAGGTGAGCTGGGAAGGAAGAGAAACAAGACTGGGTACGAACAGTCTTGCACAAAAGCTGGGTTTAAAATAGAAGAGAGAAACTCAAACCTTGCTGCAGAGATGCAATACATGACATCACCTGGTTAAGATGGATTACACTTTTAAAAAAAAAATTAACCATATACAGAACGACATAAAATCAACTTAACTGTAAAGTTAAGAAACACTTAGTTGTGTTTCTGTGCCAAGGACCATAGAGAGAAGAAATATAAGGCACAAAATTTTGGTTCATGATTTCAGTTCATCGAGCTTTTATTTGTTTATTGTTTGCTTTTTTTTTTAAGATCACAGACCCTAGACCCCCAGGATCTTACAATTACCTTTAAAAAATAACTTCTCTTATAGTCATCGTTCTCATGCATTATTTTAATTGCAGGTAATCTTACCTAATTCTGAAGAGAATTTATGTCACATTTACAATTCTAGGTGCAGTTAAACACTTCAGATTTTAAAGGGATTAAGGTATGGATGGAGGCTTCTCAAAGGCACTTTTATTATTGTAAGCTGAAACGAATGGAAATTCTGTCAGTTACTTTTCTCCACTGTAGGAGGTACAGCGATTAATGGTTGATAGTGGCCTCATTAACACTTGTTAAACAGAATTGAAGGTCAAATGACTAGCTAGACACAGAATCATGGCTAGAATCCAGATCGTTTCCTTTTCCAGGTAATTTTCTTTCAGTGAAACTTCAGAGTCAAGGATCGGATGTGTACTAAACGTCTGTCAACAGTTGCTTCTCAACATGAGCAGTTATCAGAGGAAGCTGAAAGAAAGGCACGGTGAACCTCACAGTCAGTAAGGAAAGGTCACACCAAATAGGAAATATTTGGAGTGGACAAGGACGTGACAAATCATAACCTCTGTGAACCCTTTTGGGAATGTGACATGGATATCAGCTCTTAGAACACTATGTAGGCAGTTCGCACAATATTAAATCTCATCACATTAGGAAATTCCAGGGCGCCATATATATCCAAAAGAATTGAAAGCAGGGACCCACAGAGGTGTATGTGTGTGAGAGCGCTGCCTCTATTATCCCCAGTAGGCCACAGACAGAAGAAATGCTCTCCCAAAAGCAAACAAAATGTTCATGGTCATGGGAAGGAGTATTACTCAGCAGGAAAAACTGACTTAGTACTGAACCAGTTATGATTTTACAGTATTGGTAAACTTTGAATACATTATTTATGTACTCCATGATTTAATTATTTGGGTTGGGGGGGTGCATTTTGTTTTGCTATTTTTTTATATTACTGATTTTCTCTTTTTCTGGTTGATTGGTTTTTATATTTCTGGTATAGTGTGTGTGTGTGTGTGTGTGTGTGTGTGTGTGTGTGTGTGTGTGTCTACGTGTGTATCTATGTCTGTGTGTGTGTACCTGTGTGTCTGTGTGTGTTGACTGTGTGTGTACCTGTGAGTGGATGTGCTAACCTTCCCACGTGTCTGGACATCAGAGGTCAAGGTCAGGACACTTCCTCTATTGCTTTCTACCTTGTGTTTTGAGCCAGTGCCTTTCACTGCATCTGGACCTCACTGCTGTGCTGGATAGGCTGACTGGCCTACCCAGTCTCTGTCCCCCTGGCACTGGGGTTCCAGACATGTACTGCAGCACCTGACTTTTAGGTGCTGGAGACCCAAACTCTGTCCCGTTGTGTACAACAGCAGTACTCTATCTCCAGGACATCTTCCCAGGACCCAGGACCACTCTTCCTTAACTGTGTCTCGCATTCATCCTTCTGACATTAGACTGCAAGCCAATGCAATACCTTCTACTTCTGTGTCTGCTTAAACAGATGGCAAGGGCATTGTTGCTGCTCCCCGCACTAAAAATCCACACCAATTCACATTTCCCAGCACATGGAGAGTTTGGATGACTCATTTTTATTATAAACTTGCTGGGCACTGATGTGGATTTGCTAACTCAGTTCAGTTATACTGAATTTCATTAAGAAGCATAAAACTTCCATGCATTATTTAAGGCCAATTTTCTTTTAATTTTCTGAGTAATTTCACCTTCCAGGGAACACAGCATCTAATGTATCTAAGAAAAAGATCTGCACTTGGCTAATACAAGGGAAAAAGAACAATGCATGTTCCAGTAATTCTGAGGAAAAATTACTTATCTACATTTTGTTTTCCAAGTAATTCCAGTGTTGATTCTTTGGGGACACTGGCTTTACCTTAATTTTTTTTTTTTTTAGATTTAGACTAAATAAAGGAAATTCCAAATGGAAGAACCCAGTTCATAACCTTCTGTTCCAAATCCCGACACATGCTCACCATGCGAAACTTTAAAGGATTCCATGGTCAGAGGTAAATACTTGGATGTCTGTCTGGGTTTGCTCAAGATAACAAGTAAAAAAAAAATGAGATAAGTAAATGCTAGGCCTAGGAGATGTGGTCTGGGAGGAACAGTGAGTGACATAGTTTTGAAAAAAGGCTCATGAATAGACACAGGGAAGATTTCTTAGTTCACTTATCCAACCAACCACTAAAAATTATCCTCACTGGGTGGTGGTGGCACATCCCTTTAATCCCAGCACTCGGGAGGCAGAGGCGGGCAGATCTCTGTGAGTTCGAGGCCAGCCTGGTCTACAGAGCAAGTCCCAGGACAGGCCCCAAAGCTACAGAGAAACCATGTCTTGAAGAACAAAACAAAAATTAAAAGAAAAATATCCTCAAGCGCTAGGAAGCCACTTGAAAAATCACTAATGGCATTAATTTGTAATGGAAAATCCCCAAAGCCACAACCAAACACTATTTGATATTCTGTGATATGGTGTGCCTCTCATGGCTCAAATACAAACAAACATAGAACACCTGTTTTCTAATGGTTGACTCCTCTTTAAGACAGCGAATATTCGATTTTTTTCTCTTTTATTTTTTATTCCTCTTAGTATAGGCATTATGTGCATGTGTGATGCGCATATTTAGAAACACCTGTGTGCTGTGATGTTTTGTGTATGTGGGGTGGTATACTCTCCACCACCCCAATGCCTAGATTTCTAATGGACAACTAAGAGAATCACCAAGCAACTGTGTAAGCATCTATGTTCCAGAAGGTTCTAGGACTCAGTATGAAACAGGACTTCACAAGACATGAACCTGCCCAGGGACTTGTCATCTGTCTCAACACTAATATCAAAACATAGAATTCACACAAACACCAAGGATACCCTTAGCTTTTTTACAAGACTATCAATTTAAGAGACACTGATGACCAAAACAGAATGTATCAAATGAGTTCTTTTCCCAATAGCCAAGTCAGAAATGTCCATATTATTTAAGATTGTAATATTCTAAAGAATAAGATGCTCATAAAAAGATTGCTATCAATACCACACAGGTATGTGGCAGGAAAGTGAATACAACCTATTTAATATTTCATCATTAATTTGCAACAATGTTAACTTATTTGCAATAAAATGTTACCACATTTTTTGTCTCTATTTAGACAAAGGACTCTAAAAAACAGCAAGAGTAAAAATCTACCTGTACAATCCCATGGCTCGAATACGACTGAAGCTGAGTTTCAATAACTAAGCAAATGTCTGCTTCCTTATAAAGCTATAAATCTACACACTTCTTCCCATTTGGAAGAAATCATGTTATGCTGTCTGTACACAGAGTTAATCAACAGCAACAACAAATACAGAGGCCTTCTCGAAGAATTCCCAACAACAGGTAAGTTCCCTTCACTGACCGGTCTTGAAGGACCCTCAGTTCAGACACCTCCCTTTTAATGGGCTTCACTTCACCCTGCTTAGATTCCTTTGCCAAAAGCACATGCTACAACTTCAATTTCATTAATAATAGAAATGGCTAGCAAGGCCTCCAGAATCGGCAAGTTCCAAATGAAAGTCGGGGGAGCTTTCATTTCCAACAGGTGCCTTGACGTGAGTGGGCTGAACCTTGACAGCAGGAGGCTGCCAAGCCAGTGCCTACTTTACACCGAGCTCGAAGCACCAAGCAGGCCAGTACATGTTTTAGGCAGGAAGGAAGACAAGCCTAGTCGCCACCCACAGCTTGCCTATCCAACCATTGTCATTGGCAAGTAAACACAGGTGAGGTTCCAGGAGGCACAAAGTTCAGTTGACTTTGGCTATAGCAGGAAAGAAGACTCTACTGACCCATGACAAAGATCGTGCCAGGAGAGACTTCTCATGTTCGGAAGGTCCAATTCTACCCAGTCCTATCCTGTCCTATTCAGTCCACATGAAGAAGAAGGCTGCAGAACCCGAACAAAGAGAACGTGAGTACGAACCTTGGAAGTGACAATCTAGGGAGTCTGTCATTGGTTCCATGGCCTGGCCACAAATCAAACACTGGCTCTCTGGGGTCTCAGAGAAAGTGTCATCTCCCTGAGTGCCCTCCCATAGGCCTAACACCAAGCCCCACCTTCTGGTATGAAGGAATACCTCTGCCGAGTAATTTCTCTCGCAATGCCCGCTGACATTTATCACAGACCTGATGATGCAAAATGATCACATAGTCTACCTACTTAATCTTCCAATCCCAATAATACATGGTTCAGAGGGGATGAGTGCATTTTCTTAGTCCACATAAATACTTAGTGAATCACAGTTATGCTTCAATTAGGCAAATAGATAGATGGGCAGAGGGGTAGAAAGACAAAGGGGCAAGTGTGTCCAGACTACTAATCTACTGGCGTCATGATTGCATATTTACCATAAATCCAAGCCTGCCTAGAGACTAGTGTATCCCATCAACCTAACAGGTATCATAACCATTAAACCTTTTAAAATTATAGGCTGTAGGGAAAAAAGAGTATTGCCCTATGATAAGAAATATGGCTGGATTTATGCATAGATTTGAGAACATTACATCAATAATGATCATTAGCCCTATCACAGCCCCATTGGATGCCCAGGGGGACCTGCAGTAGAGTGGCTATGTAAGCATGGAGTGTGTTATGCCTACTGCACAGCCCATCCGCATTTTCCGAACCATTTAATAATGAACACTCCACTCGGCTTATTGCCATTGCAAAATTGCAGCTAACAGGTGGGCCATGGAGTCCTTGACTTCCTTATCAGGGTGAGGCATACATAATCAACAGCAGAGACTCTACTGAGAGCTGAAGGTTCCCAGAGCTGAAGATGAACCCCATATCCACAAGCCTACACCTTCTACTCTCCTTCCAGAAAAAGGCCTCCAAGTGGATGCAAATGAACCATGTATCCTGTATGTTCATATACACGCGCACATGCATGCACACGCCCAGCCACATGGACCCACACACCAAAGTTTCTAAAATAATAAATACTGAATACCCCCATCATGGTTCATCTATTTCTGAACTTGTCAATGATTAATCCAAGTGACATTTGTCAAGATCATGTCACTCACTTTTGTCTCATAGCAACCAAGGGGGTTATTCAGTAACAAAGCTTGTGGTCAGATCAGCCAGAGAGTATCTATATGGTTTCCTCTTCTAGACAAACCTCTCCAATGATGAGGTGTAAAATGCTTCTTTCCATATTGAAATCTCTATCTTTCCGAAAAGCCACAGTGATTTCCCCCCGCCATTCTGATTCCATCAGTGTGACTGTCGGCTCAAAGAAGAGGACACTCTTGTGTAACAGCTTAAACTGATCACTCCCGAGCGTGCATTTTGCAATGCGCCTCAGAGGATCCACATGCAAAAAGCCGGGAGTGATTAGCAACATCCCAAGAAATCTTCCCACTGAGATATAATACTGTAAATGAGTTTTAAATATGGAGCAATTATTAGGGTCTATTGAGGTAAGCCAACGGGGCACATAATGGTTCATTAATGCGAGAATAAGCTTCCTCACAAGGACGATGGGAAACTGTCGTGACTGCAGATACCCCTAACAGTGAGCAAATGATGCTCTTTAGGGAGATTGTTATATAATCCTCATAACCCTGCTAGCAGACTCTATTTCACTGATTGGTAAGCTGAAGCAGAGAAAGCTTTAAACATACAGTCTATAAGACCCGGGACACAGCACGGCATTTCTGATCCTTACGCTGTTTGTCTCCAAGTCTCCATCACCAAATGTCCTGGATCTTGGGAGGTGACACTGTTTCAAGTTGTCTTTCCATAACCCGCGCAGTATAGCAAGGCACCCTACGGCACAGTCCGAGGAGGCCACGGCAGGAGCAGATGCACAGGAAAGGACTCTCCCAGCGACCACGACAAGCCTCTCACAATAATCTTCTTCCTCCCATCCTGCCCAACAGGGACACAGTTCCCCTCCTCTCTACTCTGAGCAGTTCATGTGACTTCAAAGTTTTCTCCATCCCCAAGACAATATAGCATGGATAATCTTCTCAGGAAGAGAAATCCCAATTTCCTAGGGAGACATGTTCTGCCCTTTCTCCCTTCTGTCCCTATACTGGGGATTTCGCCTGAGGCCTTTTTTATTGTTAATTAATTTATTATTTTGTTTTTGCATGCCAATCCCAGTACCACCTCCCACCTCTCCTCCCGCTCCCCCCTCCCCCACCTCACATGCCATCCTCTCTTCAGAGAGGTTAAGGGCTCTCTTGAGAAGTCAACTATGACTGTCTTGTTCCCTCATTGAGGCAGGGCCAAGGTCTTCAACAACCCCCCCCCCATTTACATGCCTAGGCTGAGCAAGGTATCTCTGCACAGAGAATGGGTTCTGCAATGCTTACCAAGAAAGGGCTCTACTCTGAGCAATCCTCAGTCCACTCTTTACTTCTGATTTTGAGATACAAGATCTGAGATGTTGGACACTAAGTTGTCCAGAGAGGTCTTGATATTTCAATCCTCTTGCCTCAACCTCCCACTCCCATGTACCTGGGATCACATGACTGAATCATCACATTCATCAGAGACAAACTTTTTCAGACTAGGAGCTGTTTCTAAATCTTCCTTTTTGCCCCATATACACATGAGACCACAGCCAATCAACCCATGAATTAGAAAAGCAGGGGTAGGTGTCCAGCAAGCCACTGACTAGGTTTAGTCTTCCAAGAAACTGTCAAATTGGGCTTAGGTGTGCTCCAGTTTTGACTGAATTATACTGTGCTCAGCAAGAAGACACTAAATCCTGTCCTTTGGGTAGGATGCTCGTGTTTGCTAGCAGTTTTCTGACCTCAGATTTAGTCTAAAATATAAAAAAGAAAGCGCCTCCTAAGTGAGGCGACCATCTAAAAGGTTCAGGTGAGCTCTTAGAAGGCAGGCAGCCAACACTTCATCTTTAAAACAGGTTGCCCCAAATTGAGTATATGGACTAAATATAACTTTTAACTTTTGTCACCTAAAAAAAGATCGTAGTTGGGTGCTATCATTGTCGTAGTTTTAAAACAATAATTTAATGTCATTTCTGACCCCTGGCCGTCTTTCCTGCACGGGTTAGAAATTGACAAGCAACATAGGATAAGCCCCGGAAACTTCGAGAACACTGGGCATTTGCTCTCTAAGTCCTCTGTATGCTGTTCAATGCTTAGAAGCCAGACTCCCTCCCTGCCATGTGAAAGAGGAAATAAGACAATACCCATCTTATACCAGGCACTCTCCCCCACCTGCCATTGCTAATCTTTACAACACCACTATGTCTTTTCACTGTTAATTTATGAGAGAAAATGTTGAGACTTTGAAGTCCACAACTGGCACCTGCCGTGCTTGATAGTTGAACTCTGATTGACCCCAAACCCAGTTGAGTCCAAACCCAAGCCTCTTCTCATAGGCACAGTGATGGTAAATTTCAGGAGGTATAGACGGTATAAGCCTCGATAACTGGCCTCCTGGAGCAGAAGTCTCTTAATTGATCTAGCCCATGCCTATGTCAGAGGGCATCATCTGGAAAATACATTGAACTGAGATAAGAATCTAGAGATTTTTTTTTTAGCTTAAACAGACATAGCTGAACAAGTTTTTCTGACTTCCGAGAATCTGTTAGACTCTGATAGTAAATGTCAGGCATCTTAAGGTTTTGAAATGTTAATCAAATCAAAAGAATTTTCTTTTTTAATTTATTTTTTTTAACTCTCCTCATGTTCCAATACAAGCGTGTCTTACACATTTTTAAGTTATGTACACACATGTTCATTTGTGTGCAGGCATGTGCATATGAACACGGGTGCCTGAGAAGACAGGAGAGTTCAGATCTTTTAGAGCTAGAGACCAAGGCAGCGTGAGCTTCTTGAAGCGGGTGCTTGAAGCCACTCTGAAAACCAAACAAAAGTCCTCGGAAAGAACAATGTGTGTTCTTCACCACTGAGCATTCTCCCCAGCCTCTGGAAAGAATTCCTTTGCTGATGACACTTTAACGACGACAGAAACGGCCTACTTTCTCCCCACGCATTTAACCCTGAACACATTAGTTTCGAAGGCACGCCTTAGGACATGGTCACTGTGCACGGACGCACGTAATGAGCTGTGATTCAGTCCAGACTGGTCCTTCTCCATCAAGTCCTTCTCCTACACACTTCCAAGAAGGAAATTTATACGTTCACAGTCCATCCAGCAGTGGAAAGGCGTGTGTGATAGGGCTTTAGCTGTGTATCATTTCAACCCTTGCTGTACCATGAATTGAGAAAGAAACAACACCACCGAGTTCTTTGTAAATACTAGGTCAGTTGGTGCTCTCCCTCAGCCACAGGCAGGAAGGACTAATTGCCAGAAGACTGGTTTTCTGACTAGTTAGACTCAGGTTGTCAGTGCAAACCAAGGAAAACTTCCAGACTTCTACAAGCGGACATACAGAATTCCTAGTTGGTAAAATATATGTATGTATGTATGTTTGTATATGTATGTATGTATATGTATATGTATATATATATATAGGAATCAACAAAAATATCAAAGAGAATACATGCATGCATTCACATATACTTGTGTCTGTGAAGGTCCAATGTCAGTGTTGGGTGTCTCCCGCTGTCACTTAGTTTTGACGCAGGGTCTCTCACCGAACCTGAAGCTCAGCATTTGGACTAGGCTGGCTGACTTGTCATCTGCCAGGACCCGCCTGTCTCCACCGCCCCTGCACCGGAAGTGTAAACACAGGCCACCACACCTGACACTTACGGGTTCCAGGGACCCACTTGTCCTCATCTGCTTGGATACCGAATGCTTCCCCTTCTGAGTCATCTTCCCAGCCCCTCAGAGCACACCATAAAGTGAGTCGGTTTCTTACTGGAAGTACTACGAACCACAAGCCGTGTTCTTCTCAAAGGTACACGGAACTTGAAGTGTGGGTTGTGGGGACTTTAATTCTATTTCACTTCCCACTAACCGCTATTAGCTGGGTTATCCACAGCTGTAACCTAAGAAGTTACAGACTATGTCTCCTAATGTACACACACACACACACAAAAAAAATGGAAGACTTTGAGTTATGGCTCCCAAGTCTTTCTGGAATTAGAATAGTGGCCACCTTCTAAAGACTGGGACAACTACATCAGCCACAGCTGAGGAGTAAAGATACTGAAAGGACTCACTTGATAAATGTACCCAAATGATGATGGTTATATAAAGAAGAACCCAAATCAAATCAATGGCAAGGATATTTTCAGAATTTGGAAATGTCAACCTCTGTTCATATTTTTATAAGCTTACACCATCTAACAGAACCCTACAGAGTGAGTTGATCTTCAATGAACAATCAAAAATGAAACATGGAGACAGCTTGCTTCATTTCTACAACACCATCTGAACGATCAGGAGTGTACAGGACGAGTTAGGTCACACTAAGGAGAGGGGACATTGACAAACATTCTGTGTGACTCCTCACAGTCCGACAAGAAAAATGTGTGTATGCATGTGTGCATGCTGAGGTGCGCATGCATTTGTGTGTTTTGTGCAACATCAGAGAAACACACACCCATCTCCATAACAGAGTCAGCAGGATTCTCAAGGGGTTCATCAAAGTGGCATTTTCATCATTCTCTCTCATGGTTTGAAGAGTCTTACTTTATTATTGAACCTGAGAATAAACAGACCAACCAGCCTCTTCCGAATCCAACAAGGAAAAGAAATCCTGAAATATTAGTTGGAATGAGTCTTGGTGAACTAAAGTCTTATGAGTCTTGCATGTCAATGAGAAGCGAGACAGAGAGGGAAAACTAAAACAGAGAGCATCTGAAATGCAACCATGGAGTAAAACTTAAACAAACAAGAATGGGCTTGACCGCCAACCTACTTGGTTATTTGCGCCTCTACGTTGTACGTGTTTCCTCTTGAGTCAAATCCAAGTCATTCCTACTGAGTAGGGATCCTTCAGTGTAAAAGGACTAACATAATGCTACACCAGGTAGGGACTCACTGACTTCGGAGAGTGAGTGCACGGAATGCAAGATACACCAGATGGCTCTCGATGTTCTATAATCTATAAAAAGCAAGTAACTTCTCCCACTAAGCGCAAAGTTGAAACCTGTGCGGACAATGGCACCCAGAAGCGATACTATCAAATAGTGAAGTGGTACCCTGGGTTTACGATGAAGCTAGAAACTGACACAAGACTGGATGCCAGAGAGGAAGTAGATAATGATATAACCAAACTTGCCAATCAGTTAATCAGGGCCTGAACCACACCTGCTTGTTCAAACGTTTTTTGTTGCTGTGTTACGCATTAAAAGTTCATGGGTTTAAAGACAATTCATAATATGCCTCCCTAACCCGCCCATGTCTTATTAAATATTAACAAAGACAACTTCCTGGGAACCTTCCTTTTCATTCTACCATCGCTTTGCCAGCTCACCTGAGACTTAAGGGAAGGAAAGAAAGGCCAGACAATCCAACCTGTTCAGAAGTCCCGAATGCTGAAGGTGACTTCTACCAAGGTTTCCTACAGCATCCAACACACTCAGCTTTGTGGACGAAAAGCAGAGTGCAATCACACCAGAAAGAAGATAAGGAGGGAAGACAAGGGGAGGTTGAGTTGAAGGAGGGGGAGGCAGAACAAGAACATCATAGGCCAGGCTTTTAGGCAAGAGGTAAGACATGTTTGAGCACCGAATGACAAGACATGCATAGACAGCTACAGACACATTCTGTCCTACAGACTCTCTCACTAACTGATCATGTGAGGGGCAAAAGCTTCCATCACCTCTGAGCTATCACTCACTTATAGGACAACAATAGGGGGTATAAGAGCTGACCCTGGAAGTCATGTCAAGAAAGAACATTATCTAGGAAACTGAGCTAATTTACTTATATCAATAGATACCATATCTTTAACTCAAAGCCAAGCTATTGTAGCAATGATATTGCTTATTGCGAATTAAGAAATAGAATGTTCATGACTGATATACCAGTAGGTTCTCAATCTAAAACTCCAGCTTATTTTATAATACTGAAAAACAGCCCAGTATGCACCAACTCAAACCAGTGGTACATAATCATTATCCCGTTGTTGCCGTTATTAGTTTGCGTTTGAAATGCCTTGTGGGGCTCTGTCGCTGCTCTTTAGTGGCATCTGTGTTATCTATTATCCTTCCTTTGTCCCTTGGACTGGGAAGTCTCAAGGCAGCGTTTCTCACAGCATGGCCTTTGCCACTCACATCCACATAGCAGTTTCCTTTTGGGCCTCACCGTCAGTTCAGAGGACTTTCATGGACCGTCTCTGTATTTGCTTACTTTGTTAACAATGCCGAAAGTGAGTAACTGAAGCTTGCAGTTCCTCAAAAGTATCCATCAGTGTGCTTTGTAAACTTCCTCCTTGTATCTCTGCCTAGCCACCCCACCTGTGCTTTCCTCCCATGGTCAGCAGGTCTGCTTAGAGGTCGCCCTTCACCGCTTGCTGGAATAGCACCTGCCTTTTATCTGGAACAGCACTTGAAGGTCACTCAGTGTGTGATGTCTAGCTCCCCTCCTTTTGCTATAAGATCTAAAGGGGTGGAAATCTGCTTGTTTTTGTAATAATTACTCTGTATACTCTAGTATACAGTACACACAGGACAGGATCAAATAAGAGCAAACCCTTATTTCAGAAACTTTTTAGTATATTTCAAACAGCTTTCTACTTAACTCTGTGTATCTAAGACGATCTATACATTCTGCTTTTTAAAAGTGGTCCTGAAATATGTTAGCATTAACAACAAAATGTGTTCAATCTAGGTCACATGGAAAAAAATCACGGTTTTATGAAATACATGACATGTAAGTGAACAAACTAAGGTTTTTACGTGTGAAAATGATGTGATATTTTTATAGCATCAGATTCTGAAAACTAGCTTTTGACAATCTCCCTGTTCATACTACTGCATTGGCCAGATCTGGTTGGCTTTTCCTCAAAGAGAATTTTCCCCCAGTCACACTTCCAGCTTTGGAATGTGCTGAAGGTCACCGGGAGAAGAGAATTCATCCCAAGTTTCTAGAGAAAAGGCAGGAACAAACCTCTTCCTACCTAATGTCAAAGGAAGCGGAATGTTTTAGCATCTTTCCTAGCCAGAGGGAGGAATGACCGTGTGTCCTCTGCAACCTCCTCCTAATTTTCCCACTCCTGTTGCTTAATTATAGATTCTATTCGATTGGCTCCCTCGGTTGTTAGAGCGGCTGCATTATTCAACCAGGTGATAATTAGTCAATGATTAAGCCATTACCAAAAGACCCATTCTTTCAAATCTCTACGTTATACAATTCTTCACAAGATAGTAGACTTTGTATGGTCCTGATCCTCTCTACCGTGAGGTCATACAGCCATTTCAAACACAGGGACCCTGGAACTCTTCCTCCCACACTGTTACAAATCCCCTCCTGAGGTCAAGACCCCCCTTGTCCTCATCACCCCCATTCATCTGATCACCCCTGTACATCTATTCTTCTCTCAGGCACTGTCTTCAATTACACAAACAGGCTTGCACCCTGAATGACCACAAACAGAAATCATAATGACAATAAGTAAGTCATCTCACGGTGTCAGAACAAGAGGGCCTGAAGGGCCTGCACCTGTTTATCAGTCCAGAAAGGTTTGGCTTGGTCTCCTTTTTGCCTCAATAGCTGCCTACCAATCGGACAAGCAATGGGTGAACACGCGCAGAAAGGAATGTGAGGATGAACGAGCAGAGGCTATCAAGATTAGATGTGGCTGCCTGTCATAAACTCAACGAAAGGTGAAGACAGAAACCTGAAGTTCAAGCCCAAGAACAACGCATCAGGCTATCCATCTCCACACACACTTAAACCTGTAGCTGTATATTCTTCCTTGTGCTGTGCATCCCCACATAGACTCACCTCTATAGCTATATAGCTTGACTTATGCAACTTGATGGTTTGAGGCTATTTTTAGATTAAATGTGAATATTTGCTTTCAAGGAAGATAAAATACCAAAAAAAAAACCCCATAGTTGTGAAAACACACAAGGCACACCTCTTCTGTACATCTTTCAACCCACAATGGCTATATGCATCACCTTCAAGTCCTCTATGGTTGGGGGAGAGGGTTTGATTTTTAGAAGAGTCTAAAATAAAAACTGGCCTCATACGCAGGAGGCTCCTAGTTCTATCCCGAGTCCAGTTCCAAGTCAGATCTCAGCATATCTAAAGAAAGCCAAGCTCGGTAATCACCACCACCACTAATTAAACTCATTAGAGATAGACTATTAGGTCATAATATGGCTACAGGAAAGGGCTTTCCCGCGTTATACAATTATGTCCATTCAGTGCTGCTGGGGCTTGAATGTGAAATAATCCCCATAAATTCATGTGTTTGAGGACCTGGTCTCCAGCTGGAGGCACTGTCTGGGTCATTGGTTTAAAGTTTAGGAGGTGGCACTGACCTTGAAGAAGTGGGCTGCTGTCTGGGACAGTGGGCCTTAAGAGTTATTACTGAAGTTAGTGCATATAAGCTGTCTGTTGATACTATATGCAACCATATGCATCATGGTCCCACCATCATGGCTCAACAATTTGTCCTCTCTTCAATCGCTTTTGTGGAGTATTTTATCACAGGGACAAGTGCTGCAGGAGCTCCTTCTGCTCCTTCAGCTAATAGCCTTTAAGATACCAACCCACTGGGGTGTGGTCTCTTATACTTCTGAGTATAAGAGGGCAGCGGGAGACTCTCTGTTTCCTGTTTGCAATGAGAGGATTGTTGTTTGGAACGGTGATCTGTTTTTCCCCTCAAATAAATAACCCTTTTTATTATCCCTAATTCTTAACTGGTATGGGATTGCTTTGCGGCTTCAGACAAGAAAGTAATTAGAGCATTCACACTTGAAACATCCACAGTGGGAATGAGAACGCATTCACACTGGAAACATCCACAGTGGGGGATGAGAACGCATTCACACTTGAAACATCCATAGTGAGAATGAGAACGCATTCACACTTGAAACACCCACAATGGGAATGAGTCATAAGGCCGCTCCCCCTTCAATATGGGAATCTGTCCCTAAAGAAAATCTTGGTAACCTCATAAAAGGAAAGACCTGTTTAAAAGGTTCATCCAAATAGTTTTTGTGCCTGCCTTCCATATTTTCTCCCTGAGGCCAACACAACACAGTGGCATCCGTGAAAATTCCTCTGCGGCAGGAAGAGAAAGGTGGGTCTAGATCCAGAGTGCTTGGTCCTGAATTCTACCCGAACAGCCTTTCAGACTTTTGTGAGAACATAGGAAAAGCCTTTTTTTCCCTCTCTTCTTAAGTTTTCCAACCCTTGCATCCAAGCAAGGAGAGCCCTACCTTACCTTAAGGTTCAACTTATGATTAAACAGTACCGTTTTTAACACAGTGCATGGCACAGCATAAGTGGCGATACACATGAACAAAATGAGTTCTGGTGCTTACTGTATGATTCCACTTAATTGAAATGCTTACTGCCTAAAGGGTTGGGGATCTGATCATTCCTCCGATGTTATAGTACTTGCATATGTACAGTGAGATAGCTTAAGGATTGAACCCAAGTTTGTACATGAGTTCACTGTGTTTCGCTTGCACTTAGCGTGCAGGTAATCTTGTATATGATCTTACATCATTTGGGGCAAAAGACAAAGCTGTGTAGTGTGTACATTTCTCCATGAAGCATCATGTCAATACCCCCAAAGTTTCAGATTTCGGAACCAGAATGGAGATGTTTAACTTGTTTTGTAATAGTAATACATCTACATTATTACTAACTCCTTTCTGTCTCTTGATCTAAAGGGACTCTCTGCCTGGTCTGTTTCTTAAAATTCTATAGTGGTTCACAGTCTTCAATATACCTGAGATCATCTCCTAGATGTTTCAATAAAAACGTCTGTGTTCAGATCCAGAGCTATTGATCCCTGGACCCTGGGGTGGGCCTGAGCTCATGTATCTCATGAGCTTCTCAGGGATGCTCATGCTGCTGGTCTGAAAGAATATCATGAAAACTGACTAAAATACACATTTGCATCAAAGAGAGCAGCGAGTAACAGCAGACATTCAGTGTTCCTGCTCACCTACAAAACCCTTCCTAGACTCAGTAACTCTACCAACTCCAAACCATCTGAAGTCTCACAGAACCTTCATGAAGACACCACCGACACTGCACCATTATCAATGAAGCCCCACTCCTGGAGACGAGGAGGGTTGAGCAATAAGGCCCCTAGCTTACTTTAAGATACAGAAAATTCTTAGTAAATGGTAACTAAATAGAAAAGATCCCCAGAAGGCCTTAGGGGTCATCTCTGGGTTATTCACTAGACATAGATGCTAAGAGTCCTTAACAATCTAGGAGTCGATGCCATCTCATCAGCTACCTCTTCTCTATCCAAGGGCCTGGGAGTCCTTGGCTTCCAGACACTAAATTGCCCCTCACTCGTTATGAATACAGGAACTTCAGCCTGAGGCTTCTATGATCCATGCAGCTGGTCAAGCTAAGTAGTCTCAGGAGGGAGGAAGCCAGGCTGGAAACAGGAAGCACTGCTCTGTCAACAGTTCTGATAAATTACCCAATAAGTTTGCAACCAAAAAAAAGAGAAATACTCAAGCTCTTATCTATTGCATTCTCATTTAAATAAATATTCACTTTCTTGCCCGAATTTTTTATTGATTTTCTTCAAGAGGGTGCACAAATTCTTTGCCTGTGGGGATGCACAAAACCCTCAGACATCACAGCTCCAATATCAGACATACTTTGGCCATTTGGGTTTTCTGGAAATTTCTCCAAGTCATCATTTGTCCAGCTCTGTCTTCACTGGACCACCTTAATCAAATTAAGCACAGTTTACACACACCTCCTACTGACAATTTTAATTGCTCAGAAAGACGAGTTGTTCGGGTGTCTTTTCAATTTCACTGAAAACAGAGAACCTAAACACATCTGAAGCAGAATCCAGGCAGAAAATGCCGTCTGACCTTTCTGTACATGCGGAGTTCTTACTCATCAGTGAAATGACAATGCCTCAGAAATAATTAAAGTGTATGAACACCTTTGAATCTTTGTTTAGTTGGCAGCAATTGCAGAAAGGGTTTTAAGAAAGCAAACATTCTCCTTGCCAAGAAATAGGCTGGATTCTGAGTTCTAGCTTAACTCATTTTAGAGGGCAGAGTAACATGAATTAGAAGGTCAAGTGTCTAACTCGTGTGTATACTTCAAGATGTGGTTAGCAGAGTTGTTATAGATTCTACACAAAAGTGACATGGGGATGCTAAGGATTCCCTGCCAAATCTGCACATTTGGGCTACATCTCCAGGGATGGGCCGGTGGAAAGATGGACACAGTTATTTGATGTTAGGTATCTAATTAATATGAGATGGATTTGCATACAAACTCGAGGCTCTTTCAAGGGAACCCTGATGGTCTTTATTCACTTTCCAGCTAAGGAAAGAAATCAAACTGAACTGTTGAAGCACATACATTGACGACATAGAAAGAATACATACAAATTTTTAGCAGCTAGCCCCAATTGAACCTATGAATCCTTTTAAGGTAGACTAAAGAAGTCATACAGAAATTTTCCCTTTGAAAACCCTCGGTCCATCTACTTGTCCCAGGTAGGTCACCGTTCAGCAGCAAAAGCACAATAAAGCCTCTGCTCACTTTGGTTGCTTCAGCCTGCTTTAACCCAAGGCAGCAGATTCTCAGAACATGACTGGCTTCTATTCTCCAGCCAATCTTTCCCATCTACATTATCTGATCTTATGACAGCAGGGACTATCAAACAGCACACAGATGTACCCACGTTCCATTTCTAGGCCAACCTCCTTGTCCAAATTGCGGGATGGGGTGTTGAAATCTACTATGTGTATTTCACACAATAAGATTAAGTGCTTACGGCCCTTTGTGTAGTTCATCCTCATTGAGTCTTAATTTTATTTTAATGACAGTTTTCTCCATTCTTTACACGACATACTCTTCTCGGACTTGTATTCTTCCCTGTATCATGCTTTGTACCTGTGGCAAGAGTGCTGAAGTAAATCACAAATGTGACCCTGGGCTTTTCTAAATGCCAACTGTAAATTCAAAGCCACACCCCCTTGTCTTAACATCTGTCCCACCAAAGCCTGCTCTTTAGAAGGCTTGCCCTTAGCAAGCAGGTGTACAATATTTGTTTAATTGAATTGCTATTGACCCAGTCGATGGCTGAATGCTAATGGCATCATCATCCAGAGACCCCACACAATGAATAGCACTGACTTCCATATGCCTGGAGAAAGCAATGTCCTAATGTTCCAGGGTTCCTGGAGAAGCTCTTTAATACCTTAAGTGCCCGGGGCTTGCGGTTTCCAGTGCACGCAGGCTTCAGCCTGCAGCTGCAGCTGGAATACTTACACTGCAAAAGAGCTTTTCCATGAACAGAGAAGACTCAACCCGCGAAATCATCAAGGCTCCGGAGCTCCATTAAAGAACTGGGCAGAGGTAGGGGACTTTTTGTTTTTTTCAAATTCACTACAGTCATCGTTAGCCTTTGCTTTGTTTTGTGCCGTGGCTGAGAGCCTTGTAACGTATTCGTACTCTAAGGTTTTCTATCGTCCTGAAACTGAGCAAATGCCAGCGCAGAGAATGAAACGCGACTCTCAACATCTTCAGGAACTCGGAGTGCATCAAACCTATCCAAGCAAAGGACTGACCTCTGCAGAGCCCAGATTCTAGCAGCAATGGGGTGTTAAACCCGCTGCACTCAGGAGACACTGGGTGTGTGGCCTTTACCATGCGACGAAACTCTGGAACGGACTGCCCTCTCAAGTTCGCCAATACTTAACGTCTGCCTCTGAGCCTCAAGACATTTCTCGGAACCCTGAGCGGCCAACTACTGATTCGGAACGCCACTAAATCCCATCCTGGACCCCCAAAGTCAGTAACCTCCCACTTGGGCTTTAAAAGGACAGAAGTCCAGCTTCAGTATCCGGCTGCGCAGGACCCTGCTACCCGGTCCTTGTACGCGGCCAGGTGAACCAGCCACCACACTCACCTGTCTGAGGCTGAGTCCCCAGTCCAGCAGAGCGCTGAGGGCACGCGCCCCTCACTTGCGTGGGACCCACCGTTGCTGTTGTCTGTGGTAATGGTCGCACCAAGCAGTCCAGATGCGGAGGACACAAGAGCGTCCCGAGGGCCGCGGGACTTCCTCGGCCACCCCTTGGTGAGCCCCGCCTTAAAGGGGGCGGAGGCGGGCGCGTCACCTTGGAGCCGCCTCCCAGCCAGAGCGTGGGCAGTTTGCAGATGATTCTGCCAGGTGTGACAGGAAGGAGTCTGGGCTGTTCTCTGGGCTAGCTGGGTATGCAGGGGGTGGTTACTGCTACCACTCGTTTGGGTTGGTTCACGGGGGAGGAAGGTGTGTCCTAAAAGTCGAAAGGAACTGAAGAGGCTGAATGTGTCTTTCAAACTTGTTACTAGCTTTTCTTCAGCGATGGTCCCATTCGGTCCCTAAGAGACCACCAAGCAGAGAATATCTTCCCCTTTCACCTCCCCAGCCCTAGGAAGCGGTACCCAAGGGATTAAATCTGCGAAACCTGGGCCACATGGGTGCGTTGGTGTGTGGAAATCAGTCACTCATATCTGCTGGGCCTTGCCCCCTTCTCCAAAGATGAGTTGCCCTGCGTGGCCTAGGAACTGTTCCAAGGACTCAGAGACCTCCTAAGGACACTCAGGAGCTCAGTAAATCTTAGTCTTTTGTTCCCGGTGTGGTCCCCTCCTCCCTTCAGGCTGTATTTCTTTGCTTTGTCAACCTTGCTGTCCCCTGCACCTCCTCCATTTCCATCCTTTTCTCCGCAAGCCTGTGGGTGGCTGCAGAGGTCTCTGTCTGGGAAGATGGGGACTCGCCTTTCCTGGAAGCAGCAGTTTTGAAACAAGATACAAGAATTACAGAAAGGGTAAGTTGAGCGTGAGACAGACCTGACATTCTACTGGCTGCTGTGGAAATATGTCTGTAACTGGAGAAGAATATAATTGGTGTGATAGACGATTCAAGAGCCGGGCTCTGAGCTCAGAAAGCCCTTAAATCAAATCCTGGTCCAAAAAGCAATTGTGACTAGGCAGATCACCCCACCATTAGGATTCTGAACTTTCCTCTACTAAATCTCGATTTGAAAATTGCCATCTCACTGAGTCTGAGAAATCCTAAAGCCAGTGTCCAACCCTGTCACATGGTAGCCACTCACTAAGAAGGAGCTAATGACCGTGTATCCTAGGCAAGAAGTTAGCAGGGGTGGGGGAAAAAAGGAGGAAGTATTCAAGTGTAGGAAGAAATGGTGAAACTCACTCACCATTCCTTGTCATGAAAAGCCTACTTATCTCAATAGTCACCATGAAGGGTGACAACTTTGCCCTAGTCTGAATGCTTGCAGCGGAATGCTTGAGATAATTTGCTACAGGGAATTATAAATTCTGTTGATGGATTCAGAAGGAAGGTTTTATGATATGCTTTGTAAGCAAGTAGATTTCTGTAAATGTACCTCCTTTACTCAGGAGGATGAACGCTGTGGGGGAAAACACAGCTAGAGAGAGGCGCTAGGCCTGGAATGGCCTACTAAATTTGGCTTCCACACCTGCCACTATCAAAAGGAGATGAAATGACAATAATACAATAGAAACATTTAGTTGAGTAAATAGAAGAGCAAAAATTGTTTGCGCTAGCCATAAAAGGCTGCCATGTTCTCAATACCATGTAGCAAGGTGAGTCACTCCCTTCTCACACTATACACATCAGGCACTCTGACAACAGAATGAATTTTGCCACGATCTGCATCCTGATAGATGTGTGTACCTCAATTGCTTTTCAACATCTACCACCATTGTTCCCTAAGTGATGGCACAGAGAAGGAAAACATGAACGATACCAGAGGCCAAGGGCCTGTCACTGCACATGGCTAGAAGGGCCAAGAAAGCTGTCATTTGGGTATCAAAGGAATTTGAACTCCTGGCATTAGCCTTGGCCTTCCCTCTAGACTTGGGCTGGGTTGATAGCTTTGATAGCATGGCCAGCGTGGGGAGGAGGATCGTGGAGAAAGAGCCACTGTGGTCCTTCAAGGCAGGGAAGAGCCAGATCTTCAGTTTTTCTGATTTCATCCGTCGTTGGCTCTTTCTGAGAAGGATACTCTTATACCGACAGGCAACATCCCATATTCTGGGTGACGATCAGTTATAACGTGTCCCATTTAAATTGTTCTGCACCTCTCAAGCGTGCACACCACACCGCTAAGGTTCCTCCCCTGCCGTGTGGCTGAGAGGTGGTCCGTAGCGGATGTGGAGCGGTAGTTTGGTTATGTATGCAGCTTGGTTATGTATGGGCCCCACAGAGCATGCATTCGCCCAAAACGTACAGGAGCAAGAGCTATTATGAGACCGTCGTGCAAGCAGGTATCCACTGCCTAATGTGTGAAAGCAAGTGTGTCTGGAAGTGGAAAATCCCCACTTCAGCAATCACACTGACCACAGGGGCTGTTTCTTGGGAAACTGCATCCACGTACCTCATTGCTGCAATGAATTATGAACGTCAGAGAGAACAAGGCTGTCTATTATAAACTCGAGAGGTTTTACTTTCTTAAAGTAACATCTACTTCATCATTGGCCAATGCCCATAAAGTAAGACTATGTTCACAACCGATTTAAATTAAGGAATCCAATATAACAACAGCATATTAAAAATTGATCAGCCCCATACAAGTTCTAAATGCAGCCGTGAGTGGTGAAGGAGCAAAACAAAAAGTAGGAAAGACAACTGAATTCTTCTCAGAGTGGAACACTCCTGGGAGGGGGCAGGTAGTATCTGTGGCGGAGCCGGACAGCTGGACAGATGCACATTCTATGGTGGGAGATGAGGTGAGGTATCACTTGAGACATCTCCGTCTGTAGCTGTTTCACTTTCTATAGCTTTTAATGATTGCAAAATGCTGCAAGTCAGAGTCATTTTCAGCTTGCGGTTGGGCTGTGGGAACCACAGAACAGGAACTTCACTGGTGCAGGAGCGAGAGGGAAACAAAAGTTTCTTGTGTGGCCTTGATCACTGTTTTAATCCAGTGGTATTGTTGTCTTCAAAGGAACAGTTGCTGCTTTTATAGGCCGCTTTTCTCTTCTTCCTTTTACACTTGCCCCCACTCACCCCTCCCCAGCCCGTTACCTTTGCTGTCTAGAAGACACAGGACCTTTGGCACAATGGATAAGACCAGTTTTACCATGGGCTTTGCAGTATGCCAGACTCTTCAGGCACCTTGGTCCAGGCATTCATACAGTTATTTCATGAGTCTGGGGCTGTGCTGTCATTTTAAATCAGGAATGTTATTAATTGTCCAAATGTTTGTAAACATCAAATGTTGTTGTGAGGTATTTGATTATACTATGTAAAACCATGTCACTGTGGTTAGTTTAAGAAAAAAGCAAATGGCCAATAAGTAGGCAGGAGATATAGGTGGGACTTCAGGACAGAGAGAGCTCTGGGAAGAAGAAAGGAGGAATCGTCATCTGGACACAGAGGAAGCAGGAAATGCAGGAAGAGAGGTAAAAGCCACGAGCCACATGGCAGCATGTATATTAATAGAAATAGGTTAATTTAAGTTATAAGAACCAGTTAGAAACAAGCCTAAGCTAAGGCTGAGTTTTCATAATTAATAAGAAATCTCTGTGTCATTATTTGGGAGCTGGCTGGCAGAACAGAGAAAGACTCCTTATACAGGGCACCCCAAGTTGGGTGCCATATGTAGACAGATTTTTCTTTGGGCTGCCGTACCACAAAAAAATGGCACAGAGACTTAATATTAATTATGAAAGCTCAGCCTTAGCTTGCTTGTTCCTAACTAGTTCTTACAACTTAAATTAGCCCATCTCTTTTAATCTATGTTCTTTTACATGGCTCAGTTACCTTTACTCCGTACTGCCCATCCTGATTCCTTGGTGTCTAGCTGGTGACTCTGCCTCCTTCTTTCTGGTGTTCTCTCTCTACCTGGACGTTCCCACCTATCTCTCCTGCCTAGCTATCAAACATTCGGCTTTTTGTTACACCAGTCACAACAATGCATCTTCACAGTGTACAAATATCCCACGACAGCAACTGACTTTGTGTTTTACTCTAACTAGACCATTGGAATGCTCAACACATCCTACATCTAGAAATCCATCAAGAATATTCATTCACTCATTGTACACGGGAGCTATCTCTGGTTGCATTTACTTCCTGAAGTCTGAGATGGAGCAAGAAGAAGTTTCTAGACTAGGATATCAGGGTGATAAGCAGCCCTCCATGATAACCATCAATAAATAATGCAATCAGTTATATGTTGTCATAGCAAATACATGCTCAACTTCTACAACCAAGAACACAAGCAGTGGTGTTCACTGTGGCCAGCTAGTAAAATAAAAGACTGGCTGTGATCACACAGGAAAGGACAAAAAATAGTCAAAACAGCTCAAGGTATACCCTTACTTATATAGGAACTATATAGAATGCATAATTTATATACATCTTAATTTATCTAACCTCCAATTACTGTATGGAATGCTGACCTGCAAAGAAAGTACACATTCACTAATTAGCGATTACAAAGTAGTATGGAAAATATTCAATATTTGTAAACCTGGGCTTTTGCCATAAGCCATGTGACTAGTCTATGTCCACTAATCAGCAATGCGTTTAGCTATATTTTCAATGCTATGAATAGAAAAAGGAGGGAGAGAGGGGAGAGGAGGGAAAAAATGATGGCTTTTGTTTTCGCGGTCCTGGAGCTTGGTTAGGAGGTGAAATGTATAAACAAATGAGCACACAGAGCGTCTCAAAGGGAGGCAGTTGTGATGCAAAAGCCTGAAGATGCTAGAAATGCACGTCCAGAGTCAAGTTCAGGAGAATATGTAGAAAGTAACATATGTAGAGAGTTAGCAGAAAAGAATTCCAGTCAGCCCTAGGTACTGTGAAAAATATTTTGAGGTACAAAACCTAGGATGCTCAGCGACATAGCTCACTGATAAAGTACAATTCAGGAATGAAGCTAGACCTGTCTAGGAATAGCTCCATAATGTTTACTCATGAAATCAGAAATTTTAAATATGTATGCTCAAGAAGAAATAACCACATGTATAACTAAAGACATTAACAAATGTTAGACGCATGTCACCAGTCTGTCTTCATGAACTATATAGGACGCATAATTTATATACATCTTAATTTATCTAACCTCCAATTACTGTATGGAATGCTGACCTGCAAAGAAAGTACACATTCACTAATTAGCGATTACAAAGTAGTATGGAAATATCTGGAGGCTTATTATATGTGTAATAATATTTCTAAGCAAGCTGGGCATACAATTACTTGCTTACTGATTTTTTTAGGTACAGATTTACAATGACTAATGTTGCCACATCTTGAGAAAATATAGGTGCAAAATATGAAATGAAATTTCAGCTTACACTAAATTAAAGTCTAATATTTAGATTGGACCAAGCAGGCTTTCTTGATGCTTCCAAATACCAGAGCAAAAAGCTAAAGACAGGAAAGATCTCTTCTGACTTATGAAGTTTTCAGAGCGTTTGGCACACAGGGCCTAGTGGATTTGCTCACATCCCAAACACCCGGAAGAAAAGACAGAGGATGGATGCCTACGTTAGTTGTTCTCCTTCCTCCCTTTTTATTTCGCCTGGCCCCTCTGACTATGGGCTGCATATGTCCAGGGAAATTCTCCCCAGCCCTGCTCAGTTACAGCCCATCTCATATGCCTACTGTCTCCAAAAGATCCTTCTCAGACACACCCATGAGTGCGCTTTATTAATTTCTTTGCTTTTCTCAATGCAAACAAATTGACATTATCAGGGAAACTAGAAAGGAGGAAGATAAACACAGAAGAGGGAAGAAAGAAGGTAAAAAAAATAACAGTAAGTATGTCTGAAAGTCCTAAGGACATTTAGCTATCATTTCATTAAGAAATTTTAATACCTAATTATGTATATAAATATATTGTTTTACTAACCTTTTCTCATTTAGGATGACAATGCTTCCTCTGGGAGTCAAAGATCACCTACTGAAAACCCAATAGTAGACATGAGAAGACCTCTTTGAGTTGTTCAGGACTGTCCTTAGACTCCGAGACATACAGCCTTTGGCTATAGCTCTTGATTGCCCCCTAGAGGTGGAAGGTAAGTCTCTGTTGCTGAAGACACCTTGTGCTTCAGACGCTAGAGGCCCATGAGCTGGAACTGATCTGAAGAATTCCTCCTTGGGGACCAGCTTTCATGGTAACGAATGGTCCTACCGAGCTATGATGCTATGAACCACATAAACAACCAGCATGGAATGATACATGTGTGACTGCAGTAGTGGCACACAGACCTTGGCAGCAACCAACAATGCTCTAATTGGACTTAAGACCTCCTCAACAAGAGAAAGACTGTGTCTGGTACAAGAAACATAGCTAACTACTCAGTGGTGGTGAGGTCACGGTTATAGAAAGAGAACCTACAGCTACTATTTTACTAAAACAGCATAATCCCTAGCAACAATCTGTAAATACTTGTTCTTATACCACAGGTAAGTGCAGTCCTCGCCCCTCATCAAGGGAACTTCTCTTTACAACAGAGGGGGGTCCTACTACACAAAAACCCAGTAAAAATTCAAAGTTGTGACGCCTCCAAATCGATACATCTATATGGCCTTCACACACAAATGTTCAGGGAGCATTCCAGAAGAGGGGGCAGGACTATTGTAAGAGTCAGAAGACCGGGGTTGCTTAAAGATTGTGTCTTCTAGTAATGTCAGAGGCTACACACATGAATACACACAAACATGACTGCCTAGATATGAGCTGAACAAAGGCAACACCAATAGACTCACCAAAGTGGATGAGGAAATGCCCACAAGGCCTCAACCCTACACAAAGAACCATAGGCGACGAAAGAACGCTGAGGTTGGGAGAAATAGTCTTCCCCAAGGAAGAGCGCACCAATTGGTTGGTTATTCAATACCAAATGATCAGCCCTGCAAACCTACATAGGAGTAACATTATGCAGACTAAGGGGTTATATTTGGGAATATATGTGTATCTATACAGAAGCATGCATCATATAATGAACAAAGAGGCCATGCATTTAGAAAAGATGAAGTAGAGGTACATGGACGTGTTTGTAGGGAAGAAGGGGGAAAGGAGACGTGTTGTAATTATAACCTAAAAAATAAAATTATAAAAAGGTTGACAAGATTAACCATCACGTAGGCATTGAATTGTTTCTTTATCTGGAAATACTATTGGGAAAAGTACACATTCCATAAAGCATATATTCTTTGGACAAAGCATATTTGCTTTGTTCAAACTTCTTGTTCAGCTGCTTTTAAAAATAAATAACAATGAATGATCCCTATTCAACCCCACAGAAAATAGACTTGAGAGGATCTGGAGAGAAGAGAGTTCCTCAGCCAATTCCTGCCAAATATGACCTCACACATTTGCACGTGTGCGCACGCACACACACACACACACACACTCGCAGAGGTTTTTACCTGCGTCCCTATTCCTGACATATTTTTTCAGTGAAACTAACCCCTCTTTAATGAAGTTCAAACTGTGTTTCTAGTTCAGTGCCTCCAATTGAGCGCCCCAGGCTTATATTTCAAGCTGTGCATGCTTCACCCATACACACTCATTGCTGAAGCATGCTCTGGAAACCACAAAATAAGAAGAGGATCCAGTTGCAGGGTCGTACCGATCTGTGCCAGGCCTCTGTTATGTCTGTATCGCCATCAATGCCTCAGTAATTTTTTTTCCAAACTCTCTTCCTTCTCCAATAATAACAACCTATTGCTACTTGTGAGAGCTTCTCGAATCTCCAGCCCATGCTGTCTCACCTAAGCAAGCTGTTTTTGGGCATTGCTGAAATCGGATTGTATTGGATAACAGGACCGTCCTCGAAGCGTTTGAATTAAAGCCTGCCAGTCAGCTTTTGGAATGCCAATGGAGATGTGGTCTGTTGACTGCTCTTATTCTGTGCAGCTAGGAAGTGCCTGTCTTTGCAAGGTGTGCTCAGTGGGATCTGTGTCCTCTGTGAGCAGGGATTTCCCCAGTCTCAAAATGATGACAATGTAAGGAGAAAAGAGAGAGGGCTCCATTAACCAACCCCAGAAGAAATGCGAGCAGACGTCAAAGGGAAGGAAATTAAACAGGAGAAAGCCAGGGGTGGATGAGCGGTACGGAAAAGCAAACAAGAATTTAAATGGCCAAGGTAGAGCAACTAAAGACTGTGAAGAGCAGAGCATAGGAGACAGGGAAGATTAACAAGATAGACAAATAAGTCAAAGGGAATGGCCTGATTATGTCAGTGGTGATGGAAATGGGCCCAATAAATGCCAAGTTCATATTGTGTGTGGCTGTAATACGTCAGAGGAGTAAATGGATTGTCCTTCTGAGGGGTTACACCTCCTTCAGCATTGGCCTGTCATGGGCACTTTGTGAAATGCTGTCATCCTCTGCTCAGTGAAGCAAGGTATAGACTACCATAGTACCTCATCTGACCGTGCTGTTCCCTAAGGTTTGTGGAAACTCATTAGCTTATCTAGAGGTAGAGGCTAATGTTCATATTGCACAGAAGGGCAAATATTACAAGGAAATGTCTGTAAGGATCAGTGTTTTGTTTTCACGCACAATACTTGAGCCCCAAGATAAAATGGTGTAACTATCTCTGT